>NC_138161.1:14507504-15204434 GCF_964165515.1 Mesoplodon bidens | reverse complement strand
GCTTTTGAGTTAACGTTTACTATACCGCTGAAAGCAAACTTTGAAAATCTAATATTGATAGGTTTGAACTAAGTTATTTGAGGGTTTCAACATTTTCTTCTTCAAAACTTCTGTTTTCTGAAATCCTTACATTGCATGCATAAACTTCACGTGAATAATAATCTCAGAAGTGGCATAGAGCACATTTTCTTCAAAGAATATGGGGCCTTGATGTTTGCTGACTGAAGGAGAAAAGCAAGCCATTTGGAAAATACAACTGAATGGGGAAAAATTTTAGGTTATATGAGAAGTTTTGTACATTAGTTTAGAGAGCTTTCTTTGATTCAGTCAACGTTGGGTGGCAGAAAACCTTACCCCTTCATCTCACTGAGTACCTTTGTATGGAATTGATTTCTTCACAGGTGTAAAGAGGAAGCCAATTATATTTGGTGAGAATTAATTAGGTTCATGAGATGTAGAGTTTCACCTTATTGGATCCAAGATCCAAATTAAACATGGCTGGAAAAAACAAGGCTTTCAAACCATCCGAAGTCACTATTTCATTCATATTGCAAAACACATTTACACACTCCTCGTTTTTATGTTTTATGTAGCAATCTGACATTTTATAGGTCACATATTTCAGAAAACAGCCTAGTGCTAAGTTAGGCAACATATTGATAAGTCTAAAACAAATAACAAAAAGACAGTATCTTTATACTGAGATAAAGAACAAGTTTCAAAGAATTTTCCTATTCATCATTTTTCAGATCGCTATAAGAATCATGAGAAACACACATTTTATGAACTAGTTATTTTACACAGAAGGAAATGAAGACTCAAAGCCCATTAAGGGCTCGCTCTAGGTTCCAGTCTTACAATAAAACCAAATAAAACCATCTATCTATATGATAGATGAGGACTAATATAAGAAGTGAAGATGCAAGCAACATGGGAGAGAATAAGGAGAATTCTGAGAAGGTGAAATAAAATGATCAAAGCAGAGAGGTACAAAGGTACTTGTGTTCAGGAAATTATTGAAAATCAAGTTACAATTTGTATGGATTACTAATGGAAAACCAGCTAGAGAGGTATAATAGGTCTCTTTCACTTCATTGTTTTGGATATCTTGAGTTTTGGATCACATTAATCTTAGGATTCATCTTCTCTTATTCATACTGTTAAAATAGTTTTCTGCCTGCTCATTTTCATTCTATTTTCTACTTATTTAAGCATTTAAAAATACTTTATAAAATAAAACTTTTGTCAAATATTGTGTAAAATCGTATGTCATTATATTTCCTTTTTTATATAAATATATTCATATTAAATATATAGCATAATATAAAAAATATAAAATATGTAACAAACAGTTAAATCTCTTAAATCCCCTACTACAAATAAAGTAGCAGAGCATCTGCTAGGCTTTAAGGGGTTCTAGAACGAACATACTCCCTAAGTAGAAGTACCTCTGTCGCCTATATACAAAGCTTCCTTTAGACCAGGAGCAGGAAAAGATTCTGTAGGTCTGGTCTCAGATGCAAGCAACCCTACTGGTTGGGTCAAACAATCTGGCAGACCATAGGGTGTTGGTGGCATCTGTGGTATTGAAGAAAATAAAAATAAAATAAAATAAAACTGCAATATGGAGTTTACGGCACACCTCGGTGGGAAAATTACAATGCAGGCAAATAAAGTTGTAGAACAAGGTCTTATAATCTGTAGTTGAAAATTAACATATCTTTGGATAATCAGATCCTTGGAAACGACTTGGACCTGCTAGAGATACAATATTTGACACTGGGACAAGTGATCATGCATCTGTAGCTGTCCATCGTGAGATGCGTTCTGTTGAAACTTCCAAGTCATGAAGTCAGGTGGACTCAGTAGCAATCCATTGTAAGACAGAAGTAGCTCATACAGGAATGAACGCTAGCAGAACAAGAAAGCAGGCTCCATGAGCAGAAGCCCAGACCCCCATGTCACCGACCAGCATTGCACCACCACCTCTTTCTCAGATCACATGTGTGGTCACATCTGGTGCCTCAAATGACCAGCTGAACGAGGAAGGGAAAAGCCCAAGCAAGGCTTGCAGATGGATTGGCTCATTGCATGGATGCCTTTAAACACCATGTTGAGAAAAAAATAGTTTCTCTATGTGTAGAATCATATGTCTAGCCCCTGGTTATCCACTTTGTAGAAAAGAGAAAAGTGGTCCCAGTTGATGATACATCTAGATTCCTGGACAGTTGCAACTGACCAGACCAGCTAGTTAAAAACCTGGAAGGGAGAGTATATAATATTCAGACAATAAAATCTGGTATAGAGACATATGGATGGATATATGTATGTAGGTCCAAAGTGTCAAGATCTCTGTATTTCTTCTTAATGCCCACCAGAATGCATCTATCATGGAAGAGCAACTAAAAACTCAAGTTGACAAAATGACTGTCAGTCGAGCTAGCTTGCCTTTGCCAGAAGTCCTCACAATGCTGGCAAGATAAGCATGTGAATAAGTGACCAGAGAGCCTATGAATGGGTCCAACAGCATAAGCTCCCACTTAACAAATCTCGTATAATGAATGACACTACAAATGTCCAATCTCTCAGCAACGGAGGCTAATGCTAAACTCCCAGTATGGCACTATTCCTCAAGGAGACCAACCGGTCACTTGGTTGCAAGTTAACATGGCCCCCTTGTGCCATGAAGAGATCAGTGGTTCATCCTCAAACACATAGCTACCTATTCAGAGTAAGCCTCTGCTTTTTGTGCTTATCTCAGCAGCAATATTATTCAGGAGCTAATGAAAAACTTGATCCACCAGCATGGAATTCCTCACAAGGCAGCATCTAATCAGGAAATCCACTTCATAGTAGAGACACCGAGAAGTGGGATCCACAAGTTATGTCAAAAACCACAGGACCCTGAAGCTCTCTGCCGGATAGAGCATTAAATGGCCCCACTGACAGCAAAGCTGAAGTTTGCTTGGAGCATGGAAACAATGTCCTCAAAGATTGGGTCCCACATATCCACTTACTCTCATCCCCAGTGACCCATTTAAGAACTTTATGCTTCCTATTTCTGCAACTGGAATTTCCAAGGACAGAACACCTGTTCCCAAAGATAGACTTTCTAATGGACCTATCAAAGGTATCATTGAACTGCAATTATGACTGCTGGCTGAGCACTTTGAGTTCCTTGTTTCAGGTACCAGCAAGCCAAAAATAATAAATAAATAAAAAGAGTTACCATCTAATCCAAGGGTAGATGATCCTGTTTAGCAGAAAATAGTAGGGTTACTGTTACACAGTGAGGGTAAGAAGGTGTATGTGTGGAGCTCAGTCGATCTACTTAGATGGCCCTTGAAAATTCCTGCCCAGTTGAGGATGTGATTTGTCATATGCAGTAACTATAGCAAAAAAAAGAGTATGGTTATCAGTGTTCATACCTCTTAGGAAAGGGCATAGGTAATACCACCAAGAAATCCACTGAGACAAATAGAAGTGGTAGCTGAGGGTGAAGCAAATTTCTAATAGATTGTGAAGGAGGGAAATAATGAGTACCCACCCCAGCTCCAAGTTCAAATGCAGTGACAGAGTCTACGTTTCATCCCACCCTGTCACTCTTGAACATTTCCCCTCAGGAAGAGAGGCCAACCAGAGCTACAGAGAATCTCTCTCCTGATAAGTTGACCCTCAAGGTGAAAATGGCGGACTGTGACAGGTACAGATCTGCACTGGAACTCACATCACATCCTTTCAAAAAAGGAATAACTGGGCTTCCCTGGTGGCGCAGTGGTTGAGAGTCCGCCTGCCGATACAGGAGATACGGGTTCGTGCACCGGTCCGGGAAGATCCCACATGCCGCGGAGCGGCTGGGCCCGTGAGCCATGGCCGCTGAGCCTGCGCATCCAGAGCCTGTGCTCCACCACGGGAAAGGCCACAACAGTGAGAGGCCTGCGTACCACACACACACACACACACACACACACACACACACACACACTCACACACACAAATAGCAACAGTAAAATTGACAACTGAACTCTAAACATATAGAAAGGGGAAGGTAGGAAAACAATTAAATAGCCTCAAATTTGTGATGAAAGAACAATTTAAAACCAGAATACACAACTAGTGAGTATCTGTTTCAAATAGGAAATAGAAATACAGATATTTTCAGACAATTGAAAACTTCGGGATCTTGTCACTAGCCTTCCAGCACAAAAATATATAGTCAAAAGTTATACATAGTCAAAAGCAAAATGATCCTCGCCTATAGCAAAAAGATGTAGGAAGGAATAAAGAGTAAATAAAAAATATATATTGGGTACATTTAAGCAAATACTGCCTGTAAAAACATGGGGACAAATATTTATCAGTATGCATAAGCATACATAAAATGAAAATACTAACATAATAATACATGAATTGGGGTAAGGATAAGTGGCCTTAAGATTTCTAACGTTCTTGCATTGTACAGAAAACAGTAAAAATATGAATTTTTATTAACAAATCAACAATCGGCTGTGATCTTTAAGGCAGCACTGCCCAATAGAACTTTCTTTGATGGTGAAAATATTTTTTTATCTGCAATTTCCAATATTTGGTATCCATTAGCCACGTGTAATCTGTTGTGCACTTGAAATGTGATGAATATGACTGAGGAACTGAATTTTAATTGAATTGAATTGAATGTATGCAAATTGAATTTGATATATGTGGCTAGTGCCTACTCTATTGGATGGTGTGGCCTTAGTGTAACATTTAAAAAACTAATGAAATAATGTGTATCCTCCTGGTAGTCCGACAGATTGATTGTTAAGAAATATCTTGCTTAATATACAATAAACTTCTTAACACATAGCAAACTTTGAGATTAATAAAGTAGAAGTAGCATTTTTGTTCCTTTTGCCGGATATATCTTTTCTGTTTCCTTTTCTCTTTCCTCATATTTAAGAGAATCTCTTTTATGTAGAAAACAGTTTTGATTTTCATTCCAGTCTGATATTCTAAGTCTTTTATATGGACTGTTTGTCATATTATATTTAACTTAATTATTGATACAGTCAGATTTCTACCTACATATTTACTATTTTATTGTTATTTATTCCATCGTTTATGTTTCTTTTTGTCTCTTTTCATGCATTTGAGGAGTAATAAAATGGTTTAATGCTATAATTTTACTCTTTTGTTATTTTTTCCAGGCTTTTAATTTTTAAGCAAAATCTTAGATTTTAATGATCATTCTTAATTTATTACTGTTTACTTCTTCTTATATATTAAGAACCACTTTATTAGTGCTGTGTAGAATGTGTATTTAGACATAATTCACTCATATTTCAGTCTTCTTTTCACCTGCTGCAATTCCAACTTTCCCTCTGAGATTATTGTCTTTTTAATTTGAGAAAATCCTTCAATATTCATTTTAGTTCAGGTTTACCTGTTATGGAAAGCTCTATAAAAAGAAGATATTTGGATATTTTACAGTGGAAAAATAATCTTAAAGGGATAGAGTAGATAAAAATTATGTTTTACAGTGAAAAAGAAAATCATATGAAAGAATCTGAAGGTAGAAATGTTCAGAAGGTATTGCTTGATGGGAGTTGTTCTAGAGAAGAAAGACCTCTACAAAATTTTAAATATAGATGAAAAAAGGGACAATATATATATGAAAAGCCATAAACTATTCTCATACTGAACTTTTTAATTTAAACTACAGAGATAGAAAACCCCATAAAGTCACTACTCATCTCCTCTTGCCTCTAAAATATTTGACTCTGAGTCTTTTCACATGTGCACATATTGGCATCCCCTGAGTCTCTGCTTCAAAGTAGACTTCTTTAGTCATTTTTGCCTCTAAACATTTGTTCTGGTTTATCTCTGTGATCTACCATATTTCTTATTCAATTTACCTGATCTATTTTCTCTTTCTAAAGAATTTGAGAAGTAATTTTATAATAAAATATATAAAAATAATTTTAGGCAATGAAATAAAGTTAGGGAAAGAAAATCATTGGTGGCAAATAGGGTGCCTTTATTCCACAGGAAAAAAAAAAATTAATTCATCTTAATCCCTTCCCTTAGAGCTAAGCATCCCCCAGCCAACATACAGTCAAATGAACAAAGAATCTTGGCCAGTGAGAAGAGAAGGGGATTTTCTGGTCACGATGAGATGGCATCAAAGGCATGTCGTCATAGAATTGCTGACTTTGGAACAGGTCATTAGCTTAGTGTTTTAACAACACGGTGAGTTCACACATGAATATGAGATGAAATGAATTTTTCATCTGCAATTACAGAAAATATTATTGAATTACACATACAGAGATGAGACTTTACAAGCATGACAAAGGTGACTGTGTAGAATGTCACACCCATGGCTAAGAGTATAAAAACACCCCAGTCCAGGGGGTGACATTAAACCTCAGAATCTTCTCATTGTCACTCATTGGAACTCACAACTCCTCTCAACATGTCCTACTATCCCTGCTCAGGAAACTTCTCCTCCTGCTCCCTTGGGGACCAGCTGCGCTACTCAAGCTCCTCCTGTGGCTCTTCTTACCTCGGCGACCTGGTCTACAGCACTGACCGCTGCTCCCCCCTCTCCTGCCGTCTGGGCTCCTCTCTCCGGAGTGGCTTCTACGAGCCCAGCAGGTGCTTTACATCCTGTGGGCTATCCAGTCGCTGCCAGACCTCCTGCTACCGTCCAAGGACCTCCATGATCTACAGTCCTTGCTGCACAATTTATGCTGGGTCTCTGGGCTCTCGGTCCAGTAGAGGCTGCTCCCTGGGCTATGGATCCAGAAGCTGCTACACACTGGGCTTTGGATCCCATGGCTTCAGACCCCTGGCTTATGAAGTCTATGCCTTCCCTTGGCTGAGCCATAGATCCAGGTTCTGCCGTCCATCCTGCTTTGCCTCTAGGAGTTGCCAATCACTGTGTTACAGACCACTCTGTGAATCTGCCTTCTATTGATCAGCTTGTGGAACATTCAGATGTGAGCAATGTGTCCAACCTCTATACAGAGCTTCTATCATCTTCATGATCTTCGGGAGGATCAACTCTTCTTCACCTTTTTTCCATTCGTAAAATACTGACCAGAAAACGGTCTGCCACGTCTACTGAACTTATGATTAAGTTTATGGAAAAAATTAACGGAATTAGAAAAATGAATGAAATATATTACTAAATCAATTAATGAAATTCATGTTAACAAGCAATGAATTAATGTTAATGAATTAATGTGATCCTTGTTCATGCATTTTATTCACAAAATGGATAAAAACCTAAATGAATATAATCTAATAAACTCATTCAATCTGGCTTGCAAATGTGCTACTAAGTTTATTGTGAGTTTTAACTAGTTAAGCGTGTTTTTTCTTTTTCTTTTTTTTTTTTTTGGCTTTTGCTTTCTTTGGAGGCTGCTTTTGAGTTAACGTTTACTATACCGCTGAAAGCAAACTTTGAAAATCTAATATTGATAGGTTTGAACTAAGTTATTTGAGGGTTTCAACATTTTCTTCTTCAAAACTTCTGTTTTCTGAAATCCTTACATTGCATGCATAAACTTCACGTGAATAATAATCTCAGAAGTGGCATAGAGCACATTTTCTTCAAAGAATATGGGGCCTTGATGTTTGCTGACTGAAGGAGAAAAGCAAGCCATTTGGAAAATACAACTGAATGGGGAAAAATTTTAGGTTATATGAGAAGTTTTGTACATTAGTTTAGAGAGCTTTCTTTGATTCAGTCAACGTTGGGTGGCAGAAAACCTTACCCCTTCATCTCACTGAGTACCTTTGTATGGAATTGATTTCTTCACAGGTGTAAAGAGGAAGCCAATTATATTTGGTGAGAATTAATTAGGTTCATGAGATGTAGAGTTTCACCTTATTGGATCCAAGATCCAAATTAAACATGGCTGGAAAAAACAAGGCTTTCAAACCATCCGAAGTCACTATTTCATTCATATTGCAAAACACATTTACACACTCCTCGTTTTTATGTTTTATGTAGCAATCTGACATTTTATAGGTCACATATTTCAGAAAACAGCCTAGTGCTAAGTTAGGCAACATATTGATAAGTCTAAAACAAATAACAAAAAGACAGTATCTTTATACTGAGATAAAGAACAAGTTTCAAAGAATTTTCCTATTCATCATTTTTCAGATCGCTATAAGAATCATGAGAAACACACATTTTATGAACTAGTTATTTTACACAGAAGGAAATGAAGACTCAAAGCCCATTAAGGGCTCGCTCTAGGTCCCAGTCTTACAATAAAACCAAATAAAACCATCTATCTATATGATAGATGAGGACTAATATAAGAAGTGAAGATGCAAGCAACATGGGAGAGAATAAGGAGAATTCTGAGAAGGTGAAATAAAATGATCAAAGCAGAGAGGTACAAAGGTACTTGTGTTCAGGAAATTATTGAAAATCAAGTTACAATTTGTATGGATTACTAATGGAAAACCAGCTAGAGAGGTATAATAGGTCTCTTTCACTTCATTGTTTTGGATATCTTGAGTTTTGGATCACATTAATCTTAGGATTCATCTTCTCTTATTCATACTGTTAAAATAGTTTTCTGCCTGCTCATTTTCATTCTATTTTCTACTTATTTAAGCATTTAAAAATACTTTATAAAATAAAACTTTTGTCAAATATTGTGTAAAATCGTATGTCATTATATTTCCTTTTTTATATAAATATATTCATATTAAATATATAGCATAATATAAAAAATATAAAATATGTAACAAACAGTTAAATCTCTTAAATCCCCTACTACAAATAAAGTAGCAGAGCATCTGCTAGGCTTTAAGGGGTTCTGGAACGAACATACTCCCTAAGTAGAAGTACCTCTGTCGCCTATATACAAAGCTTCCTTTAGACCAGGAGCAGGAAAAGATTCTGTAGGTCTGGTCTCAGATGCAAGCAACCCTACTGGTTGGGTCAAACAATCTGGCAGACCATGGGGTGTTGGTGGCATCTGTGGTATTGAAGAAAATAAAAATAAAATAAAATAAAACTGCAATATGGAGTTTACGGCACACCTCGGTGGGAAAATTACAATGCAGGCAAATAAAGTTGTAGAACAAGGTCTTATAATCTGTAGTTGAAAATTAACATATCTTTGGATAATCAGATCCTTGGAAACGACTTGGACCTGCTAGAGATACAATATTTGACACTGGGACAAGTGATCATGCATCTGTAGCTGTCCATCGTGAGATGCGTTCTGTTGAAACTTCCAAGTCATGAAGTCAGGTGGACTCAGTAGCAATCCATTGTAAGACAGAAGTAGCTCATACAGGAATGAACGCTAGCAGAACAAGAAAGCAGGCTCCATGAGCAGAAGCCCAGACCCCCATGTCACCGACCAGCATTGCACCACCACCTCTTTCTCAGATCACATGTGTGGTCACATCTGGTGCCTCAAATGACCAGCTGAACGAGGAAGGGAAAAGCCCAAGCAAGGCTTGCAGATGGATTGGCTCATTGCATGGATGCCTTTAAACACCATGTTGAGAAAAAAATAGTTTCTCTATGTGTAGAATCATATGTCTAGCCCCTGGTTATCCACTTTGTAGAAAAGAGAAAAGTGGTCCCAGTTGATGATACATCTAGATTCCTGGACAGTTGCAACTGACCAGACCAGCTAGTTAAAAACCTGGAAGGGAGAGTATATAATATTCAGACAATAAAATCTGGTATAGAGACATATGGATGGATATATGTATGTAGGTCCAAAGTGTCAAGATCTCTGTATTTCTTCTTAATGCCCACCAGAATGCATCTATCATGGAAGAGCAACTAAAAACTCAAGTTGACAAAATGACTGTCAGTCGAGCTAGCTTGCCTTTGCCAGAAGTCCTCACAATGCTGGCAAGATAAGCATGTGAATAAGTGACCAGAGAGCCTATGAATGGGTCCAACAGCATAAGCTCCCACTTAACAAATCTCGTATAATGAATGACACTACAAATGTCCAATCTCTCAGCAACGGAGGCTAATGCTAAACTCCCAGTATGGCACTATTCCTCAAGGAGACCAACCGGTCACTTGGTTGCAAGTTAACATGGCCCCCTTGTGCCATGAAGAGATCAGTGGTTCATCCTCAAACACATAGCTACCTATTCAGAGTAAGCCTCTGCTTTTTGTGCTTATCTCAGCAGCAATATTATTCAGGAGCTAATGAAAAACTTGATCCACCAGCATGGAATTCCTCACAAGGCAGCATCTAATCAGGAAATCCACTTCATAGTAGAGACACCGAGAAGTGGGATCCACAAGTTATGTCAAAAACCACAGGACCCTGAAGCTCTCTGCCGGATAGAGCATTAAATGGCCCCACTGACAGCAAAGCTGAAGTTTGCTTGGAGCATGGAAACAATGTCCTCAAAGATTGGGTCCCACATATCCACTTACTCTCATCCCCAGTGACCCATTTAAGAACTTTATGCTTCCTATTTCTGCAACTGGAATTTCCAAGGACAGAACACCTGTTCCCAAAGATAGACTTTCTAATGGACCTATCAAAGGTATCATTGAACTGCAATTATGACTGCTGGCTGAGCACTTTGAGTTCCTTGTTTCAGGTACCAGCAAGCCAAAAATAATAAATAAATAAAAAGAGTTACCATCTAATCCAAGGGTAGATGATCCTTTTTAGCAGAAAATAGTAGGGTTACTGTTACACAGTGAGGGTAAGAAGGTGTATGTGTGGAGCTCAGTCGATCTACTTAGATGGCCCTTGAAAATTCCTGCCCAGTTGAGGATGTGATTTGTCATATGCAGTAACTATAGCAAAAAAAAGAGTATGGTTATCAGTGTTCATACCTCTTAGGAAAGGGCATAGGTAATACCACCAAGAAATCCACTGAGACAAATAGAAGTGGTAGCTGAGGGTGAAGCAAATTTCTAATAGATTGTGAAGGAGGGAAATAATGAGTACCCACCCCAGCTCCAAGTTCAAATGCAGTGACAGAGTCTACGTTTCATCCCACCCTGTCACTCTTGAACATTTCCCCTCAGGAAGAGAGGCCAACCAGAGCTACAGAGAATCTCTCTCCTGATAAGTTGACCCTCAAGGTGAAAATGGTGGACTGTGACAGGTACAGATCTGCACTGGAACTCACATCACATCCTTTCAAAAAAGGAATAACTGGGCTTCCCTGGTGGCGCAGTGGTTGAGAGTCCGCCTGCCGATACAGGAGATACGGGTTCGTGCACCGGTCCGGGAAGATCCCACATGCCGCGGAGCGGCTGGGCCCGTGAGCCATGGCCGCTGAGCCTGCGCATCCAGAGCCTGTGCTCCACCACGGGAAAGGCCACAACAGTGAGAGGCCTGCGTACCACACACACACACACACACACACACACACACACACACTCACACACACAAATAGCAACAGTAAAATTGACAACTGAACTCTAAACATATAGAAAGGGGAAGGTAGGAAAACAATTAAATAGCCTCAAATTTGTGATGAAAGAACAATTTAAAACCAGAATACACAACTAGTGAGTATCTGTTTCAAATAGGAAATAGAAATACAGATATTTTCAGACAATTGAAAACTTCGGGATCTTGTCACTAGCCTTCCAGCACAAAAATATATAGTCAAAAGTTATACATAGTCAAAAGCAAAATGATCCTCGCCTATAGCAAAAAGATGTAGGAAGGAATAAAGAGTAAATAAAAAATATATATTGGGTACATTTAAGCAAATACTGCCTGTAAAAACATGGGGACAAATATTTATCAGTATGCATAAGCATACATAAAATGAAAATACTAACATAATAATACATGAATTGGGGTAAGGATAAGTGGCCTTAAGATTTCTAACGTTCTTGCATTGTACAGAAAACAGTAAAAATATGAATTTTTATTAACAAATCAACAATCGGCTGTGATCTTTAAGGCAGCACTGCCCAATAGAACTTTCTTTGATGGTGAAAATATTTTTTTATCTGCAATTTCCAATATTTGGTATCCATTAGCCACGTGTAATCTGTTGTGCACTTGAAATGTGATGAATATGACTGAGGAACTGAATTTTAATTGAATTGAATTGAATGTATGCAAATTGAATTTGATATATGTGGCTAGTGCCTACTCTATTGGATGGTGTGGCCTTAGTGTAACATTTAAAAAACTAATGAAATAATGTGTATCCTCCTGGTAGTCCGACAGATTGATTGTTAAGAAATATCTTGCTTAATATACAATAAACTTCTTAACACATAGCAAACTTTGAGATTAATAAAGTAGAAGTAGCATTTTTGTTCCTTTTGCCGGATATATCTTTTCTGTTTCCTTTTCTCTTTCCTCATATTTAAGAGAATCTCTTTTATGTAGAAAACAGTTTTGATTTTCATTCCAGTCTGATATTCTAAGTCTTTTATATGGACTGTTTGTCATATTATATTTAACTTAATTATTGATACAGTCAGATTTCTACCTACATATTTACTATTTTATTGTTATTTATTCCATCGTTTATGTTTCTTTTTGTCTCTTTTCATGCATTTGAGGAGTAATAAAATGGTTTAATGCTATAATTTTACTCTTTTGTTATTTTTTCCAGGCTTTTAATTTTTAAGCAAAATCTTAGATTTTAATGATCATTCTTAATTTATTACTGTTTACTTCTTCTTATATATTAAGAACCACTTTATTAGTGCTGTGTAGAATGTGTATTTAGACATAATTCACTCATATTTCAGTCTTCTTTTCACCTGCTGCAATTCCAACTTTCCCTCTGAGATTATTGTCTTTTTAATTTGAGAAAATCCTTCAATATTCATTTTAGTTCAGGTTTACCTGTTATGGAAAGCTCTATAAAAAGAAGATATTTGGATATTTTACAGTGGAAAAATAATCTTAAAGGGATAGAGTAGATAAAAATTATGTTTTACAGTGAAAAAGAAAATCATATGAAAGAATCTGAAGGTAGAAATGTTCAGAAGGTATTGCTTGATGGGAGTTGTTCTAGAGAAGAAAGACCTCTACAAAATTTTAAATATAGATGAAAAAAGGGACAATATATATATGAAAAGCCATAAACTATTCTCATACTGAACTTTTTAATTTAAACTACAGAGATAGAAAACCCCATAAAGTCACTACTCATCTCCTCTTGCCTCTAAAATATTTGACTCTGAGTCTTTTCACATGTGCACATATTGGCATCCCCTGAGTCTCTGCTTCAAAGTAGACTTCTTTAGTCATTTTTGCCTCTAAACATTTGTTCTGGTTTATCTCTGTGATCTACCATATTTCTTATTCAATTTACCTGATCTATTTTCTCTTTCTAAAGAATTTGAGAAGTAATTTTATAATAAAATATATAAAAATAATTTTAGGCAATGAAATAAAGTTAGGGAAAGAAAATCATTGGTGGCAAATAGGGTGCCTTTATTCCACAGGAAAAAAAAAAATTAATTCATCTTAATCCCTTCCCTTAGAGCTAAGCATCCCCCAGCCAACATACAGTCAAATGAACAAAGAATCTTGGCCAGTGAGAAGAGAAGGGGATTTTCTGGTCACGATGAGATGGCATCAAAGGCATGTCATCATAGAATTGCTGACTTTGGAACAGGTCATTAGCTTAGTGTTTTAACAACACGGTGAGTTCACACATGAATATGAGATGAAATGAATTTTTCATCTGCAATTACAGAAAATATTATTGAATTACACATACAGAGATGAGACTTTACAAGCATGACAAAGGTGACTGTGTAGAATGTCACACCCATGGCTAAGAGTATAAAAACACCCCAGTCCAGGGGGTGACATTAAACCTCAGAATCTTCTCATTGTCACTCATTGGAACTCACAACTCCTCTCAACATGTCCTACTATCCCTGCTCAGGAAACTTCTCCTCCTGCTCCCTTGGGGACCAGCTGCGCTACTCAAGCTCCTCCTGTGGCTCTTCTTACCTCGGCGACCTGGTCTACAGCACTGACCGCTGCTCCCCCCTCTCCTGCCGTCTGGGCTCCTCTCTCCGGAGTGGCTTCTACGAGCCCAGCAGGTGCTTTACATCCTGTGGGCTATCCAGTCGCTGCCAGACCTCCTGCTACCGTCCAAGGACCTCCATGATCTACAGTCCTTGCTGCACAATTTATGCTGGGTCTCTGGGCTCTCGGTCCAGTAGAGGCTGCTCCCTGGGCTATGGATCCAGAAGCTGCTACACACTGGGCTTTGGATCCCATGGCTTCAGACCCCTGGCTTATGAAGTCTATGCCTTCCCTTGGCTGAGCCATAGATCCAGGTTCTGCCGTCCATCCTGCTTTGCCTCTAGGAGTTGCCAATCACTGTGTTACAGACCACTCTGTGGATCTGCCTTCTATTGATCAGCTTGTGGAACATTCAGATGTGAGCAATGTGTCCAACCTCTATACAGAGCTTCTATCATCTTCATGATCTTCGGGAGGATCAACTCTTCTTCACCTTTTTTCCATTCGTAAAATACTGACCAGAAAACGGTCTGCCACGTCTACTGAACTTATGATTAAGTTTATGGAAAAAATTAACGGAATTAGAAAAATGAATGAAATATATTACTAAATCAATTAATGAAATTCATGTTAACAAGCAATGAATTAATGTTAATGAATTAATGTGATCCTTGTTCATGCATTTTATTCACAAAATGGATAAAAACCTAAATGAATATAATCTAATAAACTCATTCAATCTGGCTTGCAAATGTGCTACTAAGTTTATTGTGAGTTTTAACTAGTTAAGCGTGTTTTTTCTTTTTCTTTTTTTTTTTTTTGGCTTTTGCTTTCTTTGGAGGCTGCTTTTGAGTTAACGTTTACTATACCGCTGAAAGCAAACTTTGAAAATCTAATATTGATAGGTTTGAACTAAGTTATTTGAGGGTTTCAACATTTTCTTCTTCAAAACTTCTGTTTTCTGAAATCCTTACATTGCATGCATAAACTTCACGTGAATAATAATCTCAGAAGTGGCATAGAGCACATTTTCTTCAAAGAATATGGGGCCTTGATGTTTGCTGACTGAAGGAGAAAAGCAAGCCATTTGGAAAATACAACTGAATGGGGAAAAATTTTAGGTTATATGAGAAGTTTTGTACATTAGTTTAGAGAGCTTTCTTTGATTCAGTCAACGTTGGGTGGCAGAAAACCTTACCCCTTCATCTCACTGAGTACCTTTGTATGGAATTGATTTCTTCACAGGTGTAAAGAGGAAGCCAATTATATTTGGTGAGAATTAATTAGGTTCATGAGATGTAGAGTTTCACCTTATTGGATCCAAGATCCAAATTAAACATGGCTGGAAAAAACAAGGCTTTCAAACCATCCGAAGTCACTATTTCATTCATATTGCAAAACACATTTACACACTCCTCGTTTTTATGTTTTATGTAGCAATCTGACATTTTATAGGTCACATATTTCAGAAAACAGCCTAGTGCTAAGTTAGGCAACATATTGATAAGTCTAAAACAAATAACAAAAAGACAGTATCTTTATACTGAGATAAAGAACAAGTTTCAAAGAATTTTCCTATTCATCATTTTTCAGATCGCTATAAGAATCATGAGAAACACACATTTTATGAACTAGTTATTTTACACAGAAGGAAATGAAGACTCAAAGCCCATTAAGGGCTCGCTCTAGGTCCCAGTCTTACAATAAAACCAAATAAAACCATCTATCTATATGATAGATGAGGACTAATATAAGAAGTGAAGATGCAAGCAACATGGGAGAGAATAAGGAGAATTCTGAGAAGGTGAAATAAAATGATCAAAGCAGAGAGGTACAAAGGTACTTGTGTTCAGGAAATTATTGAAAATCAAGTTACAATTTGTATGGATTACTAATGGAAAACCAGCTAGAGAGGTATAATAGGTCTCTTTCACTTCATTGTTTTGGATATCTTGAGTTTTGGATCACATTAATCTTAGGATTCATCTTCTCTTATTCATACTGTTAAAATAGTTTTCTGCCTGCTCATTTTCATTCTATTTTCTACTTATTTAAGCATTTAAAAATACTTTATAAAATAAAACTTTTGTCAAATATTGTGTAAAATCGTATGTCATTATATTTCCTTTTTTATATAAATATATTCATATTAAATATATAGCATAATATAAAAAATATAAAATATGTAACAAACAGTTAAATCTCTTAAATCCCCTACTACAAATAAAGTAGCAGAGCATCTGCTAGGCTTTAAGGGGTTCTGGAACGAACATACTCCCTAAGTAGAAGTACCTCTGTCGCCTATATACAAAGCTTCCTTTAGACCAGGAGCAGGAAAAGATTCTGTAGGTCTGGTCTCAGATGCAAGCAACCCTACTGGTTGGGTCAAACAATCTGGCAGACCATGGGGTGTTGGTGGCATCTGTGGTATTGAAGAAAATAAAAATAAAATAAAATAAAACTGCAATATGGAGTTTACGGCACACCTCGGTGGGAAAATTACAATGCAGGCAAATAAAGTTGTAGAACAAGGTCTTATAATCTGTAGTTGAAAATTAACATATCTTTGGATAATCAGATCCTTGGAAACGACTTGGACCTGCTAGAGATACAATATTTGACACTGGGACAAGTGATCATGCATCTGTAGCTGTCCATCGTGAGATGCGTTCTGTTGAAACTTCCAAGTCATGAAGTCAGGTGGACTCAGTAGCAATCCATTGTAAGACAGAAGTAGCTCATACAGGAATGAACGCTAGCAGAACAAGAAAGCAGGCTCCATGAGCAGAAGCCCAGACCCCCATGTCACCGACCAGCATTGCACCACCACCTCTTTCTCAGATCACATGTGTGGTCACATCTGGTGCCTCAAATGACCAGCTGAACGAGGAAGGGAAAAGCCCAAGCAAGGCTTGCAGATGGATTGGCTCATTGCATGGATGCCTTTAAACACCATGTTGAGAAAAAAATAGTTTCTCTATGTGTAGAATCATATGTCTAGCCCCTGGTTATCCACTTTGTAGAAAAGAGAAAAGTGGTCCCAGTTGATGATACATCTAGATTCCTGGACAGTTGCAACTGACCAGACCAGCTAGTTAAAAACCTGGAAGGGAGAGTATATAATATTCAGACAATAAAATCTGGTATAGAGACATATGGATGGATATATGTATGTAGGTCCAAAGTGTCAAGATCTCTGTATTTCTTCTTAATGCCCACCAGAATGCATCTATCATGGAAGAGCAACTAAAAACTCAAGTTGACAAAATGACTGTCAGTCGAGCTAGCTTGCCTTTGCCAGAAGTCCTCACAATGCTGGCAAGATAAGCATGTGAATAAGTGACCAGAGAGCCTATGAATGGGTCCAACAGCATAAGCTCCCACTTAACAAATCTCGTATAATGAATGACACTACAAATGTCCAATCTCTCAGCAACGGAGGCTAATGCTAAACTCCCAGTATGGCACTATTCCTCAAGGAGACCAACCGGTCACTTGGTTGCAAGTTAACATGGCCCCCTTGTGCCATGAAGAGATCAGTGGTTCATCCTCAAACACATAGCTACCTATTCAGAGTAAGCCTCTGCTTTTTGTGCTTATCTCAGCAGCAATATTATTCAGGAGCTAATGAAAAACTTGATCCACCAGCATGGAATTCCTCACAAGGCAGCATCTAATCAGGAAATCCACTTCATAGTAGAGACACCGAGAAGTGGGATCCACAAGTTATGTCAAAAACCACAGGACCCTGAAGCTCTCTGCCGGATAGAGCATTAAATGGCCCCACTGACAGCAAAGCTGAAGTTTGCTTGGAGCATGGAAACAATGTCCTCAAAGATTGGGTCCCACATATCCACTTACTCTCATCCCCAGTGACCCATTTAAGAACTTTATGCTTCCTATTTCTGCAACTGGAATTTCCAAGGACAGAACACCTGTTCCCAAAGATAGACTTTCTAATGGACCTATCAAAGGTATCATTGAACTGCAATTATGACTGCTGGCTGAGCACTTTGAGTTCCTTGTTTCAGGTACCAGCAAGCCAAAAATAATAAATAAATAAAAAGAGTTACCATCTAATCCAAGGGTAGATGATCCTTTTTAGCAGAAAATAGTAGGGTTACTGTTACACAGTGAGGGTAAGAAGGTGTATGTGTGGAGCTCAGTCGATCTACTTAGATGGCCCTTGAAAATTCCTGCCCAGTTGAGGATGTGATTTGTCATATGCAGTAACTATAGCAAAAAAAAGAGTATGGTTATCAGTGTTCATACCTCTTAGGAAAGGGCATAGGTAATACCACCAAGAAATCCACTGAGACAAATAGAAGTGGTAGCTGAGGGTGAAGCAAATTTCTAATAGATTGTGAAGGAGGGAAATAATGAGTACCCACCCCAGCTCCAAGTTCAAATGCAGTGACAGAGTCTACGTTTCATCCCACCCTGTCACTCTTGAACATTTCCCCTCAGGAAGAGAGGCCAACCAGAGCTACAGAGAATCTCTCTCCTGATAAGTTGACCCTCAAGGTGAAAATGGTGGACTGTGACAGGTACAGATCTGCACTGGAACTCACATCACATCCTTTCAAAAAAGGAATAACTGGGCTTCCCTGGTGGCGCAGTGGTTGAGAGTCCGCCTGCCGATACAGGAGATACGGGTTCGTGCACCGGTCCGGGAAGATCCCACATGCCGCGGAGCGGCTGGGCCCGTGAGCCATGGCCGCTGAGCCTGCGCATCCAGAGCCTGTGCTCCACCACGGGAAAGGCCACAACAGTGAGAGGCCTGCGTACCACACACACACACACACACACACACACACACACACACTCACACACACAAATAGCAACAGTAAAATTGACAACTGAACTCTAAACATATAGAAAGGGGAAGGTAGGAAAACAATTAAATAGCCTCAAATTTGTGATGAAAGAACAATTTAAAACCAGAATACACAACTAGTGAGTATCTGTTTCAAATAGGAAATAGAAATACAGATATTTTCAGACAATTGAAAACTTCGGGATCTTGTCACTAGCCTTCCAGCACAAAAATATATAGTCAAAAGTTATACATAGTCAAAAGCAAAATGATCCTCGCCTATAGCAAAAAGATGTAGGAAGGAATAAAGAGTAAATAAAAAATATATATTGGGTACATTTAAGCAAATACTGCCTGTAAAAACATGGGGACAAATATTTATCAGTATGCATAAGCATACATAAAATGAAAATACTAACATAATAATACATGAATTGGGGTAAGGATAAGTGGCCTTAAGATTTCTAACGTTCTTGCATTGTACAGAAAACAGTAAAAATATGAATTTTTATTAACAAATCAACAATCGGCTGTGATCTTTAAGGCAGCACTGCCCAATAGAACTTTCTTTGATGGTGAAAATATTTTTTTATCTGCAATTTCCAATATTTGGTATCCATTAGCCACGTGTAATCTGTTGTGCACTTGAAATGTGATGAATATGACTGAGGAACTGAATTTTAATTGAATTGAATTGAATGTATGCAAATTGAATTTGATATATGTGGCTAGTGCCTACTCTATTGGATGGTGTGGCCTTAGTGTAACATTTAAAAAACTAATGAAATAATGTGTATCCTCCTGGTAGTCCGACAGATTGATTGTTAAGAAATATCTTGCTTAATATACAATAAACTTCTTAACACATAGCAAACTTTGAGATTAATAAAGTAGAAGTAGCATTTTTGTTCCTTTTGCCGGATATATCTTTTCTGTTTCCTTTTCTCTTTCCTCATATTTAAGAGAATCTCTTTTATGTAGAAAACAGTTTTGATTTTCATTCCAGTCTGATATTCTAAGTCTTTTATATGGACTGTTTGTCATATTATATTTAACTTAATTATTGATACAGTCAGATTTCTACCTACATATTTACTATTTTATTGTTATTTATTCCATCGTTTATGTTTCTTTTTGTCTCTTTTCATGCATTTGAGGAGTAATAAAATGGTTTAATGCTATAATTTTACTCTTTTGTTATTTTTTCCAGGCTTTTAATTTTTAAGCAAAATCTTAGATTTTAATGATCATTCTTAATTTATTACTGTTTACTTCTTCTTATATATTAAGAACCACTTTATTAGTGCTGTGTAGAATGTGTATTTAGACATAATTCACTCATATTTCAGTCTTCTTTTCACCTGCTGCAATTCCAACTTTCCCTCTGAGATTATTGTCTTTTTAATTTGAGAAAATCCTTCAATATTCATTTTAGTTCAGGTTTACCTGTTATGGAAAGCTCTATAAAAAGAAGATATTTGGATATTTTACAGTGGAAAAATAATCTTAAAGGGATAGAGTAGATAAAAATTATGTTTTACAGTGAAAAAGAAAATCATATGAAAGAATCTGAAGGTAGAAATGTTCAGAAGGTATTGCTTGATGGGAGTTGTTCTAGAGAAGAAAGACCTCTACAAAATTTTAAATATAGATGAAAAAAGGGACAATATATATATGAAAAGCCATAAACTATTCTCATACTGAACTTTTTAATTTAAACTACAGAGATAGAAAACCCCATAAAGTCACTACTCATCTCCTCTTGCCTCTAAAATATTTGACTCTGAGTCTTTTCACATGTGCACATATTGGCATCCCCTGAGTCTCTGCTTCAAAGTAGACTTCTTTAGTCATTTTTGCCTCTAAACATTTGTTCTGGTTTATCTCTGTGATCTACCATATTTCTTATTCAATTTACCTGATCTATTTTCTCTTTCTAAAGAATTTGAGAAGTAATTTTATAATAAAATATATAAAAATAATTTTAGGCAATGAAATAAAGTTAGGGAAAGAAAATCATTGGTGGCAAATAGGGTGCCTTTATTCCACAGGAAAAAAAAAAATTAATTCATCTTAATCCCTTCCCTTAGAGCTAAGCATCCCCCAGCCAACATACAGTCAAATGAACAAAGAATCTTGGCCAGTGAGAAGAGAAGGGGATTTTCTGGTCACGATGAGATGGCATCAAAGGCATGTCATCATAGAATTGCTGACTTTGGAACAGGTCATTAGCTTAGTGTTTTAACAACACGGTGAGTTCACACATGAATATGAGATGAAATGAATTTTTCATCTGCAATTACAGAAAATATTATTGAATTACACATACAGAGATGAGACTTTACAAGCATGACAAAGGTGACTGTGTAGAATGTCACACCCATGGCTAAGAGTATAAAAACACCCCAGTCCAGGGGGTGACATTAAACCTCAGAATCTTCTCATTGTCACTCATTGGAACTCACAACTCCTCTCAACATGTCCTACTATCCCTGCTCAGGAAACTTCTCCTCCTGCTCCCTTGGGGACCAGCTGCGCTACTCAAGCTCCTCCTGTGGCTCTTCTTACCTCGGCGACCTGGTCTACAGCACTGACCGCTGCTCCCCCCTCTCCTGCCGTCTGGGCTCCTCTCTCCGGAGTGGCTTCTACGAGCCCAGCAGGTGCTTTACATCCTGTGGGCTATCCAGTCGCTGCCAGACCTCCTGCTACCGTCCAAGGACCTCCATGATCTACAGTCCTTGCTGCACAATTTATGCTGGGTCTCTGGGCTCTCGGTCCAGTAGAGGCTGCTCCCTGGGCTATGGATCCAGAAGCTGCTACACACTGGGCTTTGGATCCCATGGCTTCAGACCCCTGGCTTATGAAGTCTATGCCTTCCCTTGGCTGAGCCATAGATCCAGGTTCTGCCGTCCATCCTGCTTTGCCTCTAGGAGTTGCCAATCACTGTGTTACAGACCACTCTGTGGATCTGCCTTCTATTGATCAGCTTGTGGAACATTCAGATGTGAGCAATGTGTCCAACCTCTATACAGAGCTTCTATCATCTTCATGATCTTCGGGAGGATCAACTCTTCTTCACCTTTTTTCCATTCGTAAAATACTGACCAGAAAACGGTCTGCCACGTCTACTGAACTTATGATTAAGTTTATGGAAAAAATTAACGGAATTAGAAAAATGAATGAAATATATTACTAAATCAATTAATGAAATTCATGTTAACAAGCAATGAATTAATGTTAATGAATTAATGTGATCCTTGTTCATGCATTTTATTCACAAAATGGATAAAAACCTAAATGAATATAATCTAATAAACTCATTCAATCTGGCTTGCAAATGTGCTACTAAGTTTATTGTGAGTTTTAACTAGTTAAGCGTGTTTTTTCTTTTTCTTTTTTCTTTTTTGGCTTTTGCTTTCTTTGGAGGCTGCTTTTGAGTTAACGTTTACTATACCGCTGAAAGCAAACTTTGAAAATCTAATATTGATAGGTTTGAACTAAGTTATTTGAGGGTTTCAACATTTTCTTCTTCAAAACTTCTGTTTTCTGAAATCCTTACATTGCATGCATAAACTTCACGTGAATAATAATCTCAGAAGTGGCATAGAGCACATTTTCTTCAAAGAATATGGGGCCTTGATGTTTGCTGACTGAAGGAGAAAAGCAAGCCATTTGGAAAATACAACTGAATGGGGAAAAATTTTAGGTTATATGAGAAGTTTTGTACATTAGTTTAGAGAGCTTTCTTTGATTCAGTCAACGTTGGGTGGCAGAAAACCTTACCCCTTCATCTCACTGAGTACCTTTGTATGGAATTGATTTCTTCACAGGTGTAAAGAGGAAGCCAATTATATTTGGTGAGAATTAATTAGGTTCATGAGATGTAGAGTTTCACCTTATTGGATCCAAGATCCAAATTAAACATGGCTGGAAAAAACAAGGCTTTCAAACCATCCGAAGTCACTATTTCATTCATATTGCAAAACACATTTACACACTCCTCGTTTTTATGTTTTATGTAGCAATCTGACATTTTATAGGTCACATATTTCAGAAAACAGCCTAGTGCTAAGTTAGGCAACATATTGATAAGTCTAAAACAAATAACAAAAAGACAGTATCTTTATACTGAGATAAAGAACAAGTTTCAAAGAATTTTCCTATTCATCATTTTTCAGATCGCTATAAGAATCATGAGAAACACACATTTTATGAACTAGTTATTTTACACAGAAGGAAATGAAGACTCAAAGCCCATTAAGGGCTCGCTCTAGGTCCCAGTCTTACAATAAAACCAAATAAAACCATCTATCTATATGATAGATGAGGACTAATATAAGAAGTGAAGATGCAAGCAACATGGGAGAGAATAAGGAGAATTCTGAGAAGGTGAAATAAAATGATCAAAGCAGAGAGGTACAAAGGTACTTGTGTTCAGGAAATTATTGAAAATCAAGTTACAATTTGTATGGATTACTAATGGAAAACCAGCTAGAGAGGTATAATAGGTCTCTTTCACTTCATTGTTTTGGATATCTTGAGTTTTGGATCACATTAATCTTAGGATTCATCTTCTCTTATTCATACTGTTAAAATAGTTTTCTGCCTGCTCATTTTCATTCTATTTTCTACTTATTTAAGCATTTAAAAATACTTTATAAAATAAAACTTTTGTCAAATATTGTGTAAAATCGTATGTCATTATATTTCCTTTTTTATATAAATATATTCATATTAAATATATAGCATAATATAAAAAATATAAAATATGTAACAAACAGTTAAATCTCTTAAATCCCCTACTACAAATAAAGTAGCAGAGCATCTGCTAGGCTTTAAGGGGTTCTGGAACGAACATACTCCCTAAGTAGAAGTACCTCTGTCGCCTATATACAAAGCTTCCTTTAGACCAGGAGCAGGAAAAGATTCTGTAGGTCTGGTCTCAGATGCAAGCAACCCTACTGGTTGGGTCAAACAATCTGGCAGACCATAGGGTGTTGGTGGCATCTGTGGTATTGAAGAAAATAAAAATAAAATAAAATAAAACTGCAATATGGAGTTTACGGCACACCTCGGTGGGAAAATTACAATGCAGGCAAATAAAGTTGTAGAACAAGGTCTTATAATCTGTAGTTGAAAATTAACATATCTTTGGATAATCAGATCCTTGGAAACGACTTGGACCTGCTAGAGATACAATATTTGACACTGGGACAAGTGATCATGCATCTGTAGCTGTCCATCGTGAGATGCGTTCTGTTGAAACTTCCAAGTCATGAAGTCAGGTGGACTCAGTAGCAATCCATTGTAAGACAGAAGTAGCTCATACAGGAATGAACGCTAGCAGAACAAGAAAGCAGGCTCCATGAGCAGAAGCCCAGACCCCCATGTCACCGACCAGCATTGCACCACCACCTCTTTCTCAGATCACATGTGTGGTCACATCTGGTGCCTCAAATGACCAGCTGAACGAGGAAGGGAAAAGCCCAAGCAAGGCTTGCAGATGGATTGGCTCATTGCATGGATGCCTTTAAACACCATGTTGAGAAAAAAATAGTTTCTCTATGTGTAGAATCATATGTCTAGCCCCTGGTTATCCACTTTGTAGAAAAGAGAAAAGTGGTCCCAGTTGATGATACATCTAGATTCCTGGACAGTTGCAACTGACCAGACCAGCTAGTTAAAAACCTGGAAGGGAGAGTATATAATATTCAGACAATAAAATCTGGTATAGAGACATATGGATGGATATATGTATGTAGGTCCAAAGTGTCAAGATCTCTGTATTTCTTCTTAATGCCCACCAGAATGCATCTATCATGGAAGAGCAACTAAAAACTCAAGTTGACAAAATGACTGTCAGTCGAGCTAGCTTGCCTTTGCCAGAAGTCCTCACAATGCTGGCAAGATAAGCATGTGAATAAGTGACCAGAGAGCCTATGAATGGGTCCAACAGCATAAGCTCCCACTTAACAAATCTCGTATAATGAATGACACTACAAATGTCCAATCTCTCAGCAACGGAGGCTAATGCTGAACTCCCAGTATGGCACTATTCCTCAAGGAGACCAACCGGTCACTTGGTTGCAAGTTAACATGGCCCCCTTGTGCCATGAAGAGATCAGTGGTTCATCCTCAAACACATAGCTACCTATTCAGAGTAAGCCTCTGCTTTTTGTGCTTATCTCAGCAGCAATATTATTCAGGAGCTAATGAAAAACTTGATCCACCAGCATGGAATTCCTCACAAGGCAGCATCTAATCAGGAAATCCACTTCATAGTAGAGACACCGAGAAGTGGGATCCACAAGTTATGTCAAAAACCACAGGACCCTGAAGCTCTCTGCCGGATAGAGCATTAAATGGCCCCACTGACAGCAAAGCTGAAGTTTGCTTGGAGCATGGAAACAATGTCCTCAAAGATTGGGTCCCACATATCCACTTACTCTCATCCCCAGTGACCCATTTAAGAACTTTATGCTTCCTATTTCTGCAACTGGAATTTCCAAGGACAGAACACCTGTTCCCAAAGATAGACTTTCTAATGGACCTATCAAAGGTATCATTGAACTGTAATTATGACTGCTGGCTGAGCACTTTGAGTTCCTTGTTTCAGGTACCAGCAAGCCAAAAATAATAAATAAATAAAAAGAGTTACCATCTAATCCAAGGGTAGATGATCCTGTTTAGCAGAAAATAGTAGGGTTACTGTTACACAGTGAGGGTAAGAAGGTGTATGTGTGGAGCTCAGTCGATCTACTTAGATGGCCCTTGAAAATTCCTGCCCAGTTGAGGATGTGATTTGTCATATGCAGTAACTATAGCAAAAAAAAGAGTATGGTTATCAGTGTTCATACCTCTTAGGAAAGGGCATAGGTAATACCACCAAGAAATCCACTGAGACAAATAGAAGTGGTAGCTGAGGGTGAAGCAAATTTCTAATAGATTGTGAAGGAGGGAAATAATGAGTACCCACCCCAGCTCCAAGTTCAAATGCAGTGACAGAGTCTACGTTTCATCCCACCCTGTCACTCTTGAACATTTCCCCTCAGGAAGAGAGGCCAACCAGAGCTACAGAGAATCTCTCTCCTGATAAGTTGACCCTCAAGGTGAAAATGGTGGACTGTGACAGGTACAGATCTGCACTGGAACTCACATTACATCCTTTCAAAAAAGGAATAACTGGGCTTCCCTGGTGGCGCAGTGGTTGAGAGTCCGCCTGCCGATACAGGAGATACGGGTTCGTGCACCGGTCCGGGAAGATCCCACATGCCGCGGAGCGGCTGGGCCCGTGAGCCATGGCCACTGAGCCTGCGCATCCAGAGCCTGTGCTCCACCACGGGAAAGGCCACAACAGTGAGAGGCCTGCGTACCACACACACACACACACACACACACACACACACACACACACACTCACACACACAAATAGCAACAGTAAAATTGACAACTGAACTCTAAACATATAGAAAGGGGAAGGTAGGAAAACAATTAAATAGCCTCAAATTTGTGATGAAAGAACAATTTAAAACCAGAATACACAACTAGTGAGTATCTGTTTCAAATAGGAAATAGAAATACAGATATTTTCAGACACTTGAAAACTTCGGGATCTTGTCACTAGCCTTCCAGCACAAAAATATATAGTCAAAAGTTATACATAGTCAAAAGCAAAATGATCCTCGCCTATAGCAAAAAGATGTAGGAAGGAATAAAGAGTAAATAAAAAATATATATTGGGTACATTTAAGCAAATACTGCCTGTAAAAACATGGGGACAAATATTTATCAGTATGCATAAGCATACATAAAATGAAAATACTAACATAATAATACATGTATTGGGGTAAGGATAAGTGGCCTTAAGATTTCTAACGTTCTTGCATTGTACAGAAAACAGTAAAAATATGAATTTTTATTAACAAATCAACAATCGGCTGTGATCTTTAAGGCAGCACTGCCCAATAGAACTTTCTTTGATGGTGAAAATATTTTTTTATCTGCAATTTCCAATATTTGGTATCCATTAGCCACGTGTAATCTGTTGTGCACTTGAAATGTGATGAATATGACTGAGGAACTGAATTTTAATTGAATTGAATTGAATGTATGCAAATTGAATTTGATATATGTGGCTAGTGCCTACTCTATTGGATGGTGTGGCCTTAGTGTAACATTTAAAAAACTAATGAAATAATGTGTATCCTCCTGGTAGTCCGACAGATTGATTGTTAAGAAATATCTTGCTTAATATACAATAAACTTCTTAACACATAGCAAACTTTGAGATTAATAAAGTAGAAGTAGCATTTTTGTTCCTTTTGCCGGATATATCTTTTCTGTTTCCTTTTCTCTTTCCTCATATTTAAGAGAATCTCTTTTATGTAGAAAACAGTTTTGATTTTCATTCCAGTCTGATATTCTAAGTCTTTTATATGGACTGTTTGTCATATTATATTTAACTTAATTATTGATACAGTCAGATTTCTACCTACATATTTACTATTTTATTGTTATTTATTCCATCGTTTATGTTTCTTTTTGTCTCTTTTCATGCATTTGAGGAGTAATAAAATGGTTTAATGCTATAATTTTACTCTTTTGTTATTTTTTCCAGGCTTTTAATTTTTAAGCAAAATCTTAGATTTTAATGATCATTCTTAATTTATTACTGTTTACTTCTTCTTATATATTAAGAACCACTTTATTAGTGCTGTGTAGAATGTGTATTTAGACATAATTCACTCATATTTCAGTCTTCTTTTCACCTGCTGCAATTCCAACTTTCCCTCTGAGATTATTGTCTTTTTAATTTGAGAAAATCCTTCAATATTCATTTTAGTTCAGGTTTACCTGTTATGGAAAGCTCTATAAAAAGAAGATATTTGGATATTTTACAGTGGAAAAATAATCTTAAAGGGATAGAGTAGATAAAAATTATGTTTTACAGTGAAAAAGAAAATCATATGAAAGAATCTGAAGGTAGAAATGTTCAGAAGGTATTGCTTGATGGGAGTTGTTCTAGAGAAGAAAGACCTCTACAAAATTTTAAATATAGATGAAAAAAGGGACAATATATATATGAAAAGCCATAAACTATTCTCATACTGAACTTTTTAATTTAAACTACAGAGATAGAAAACCCCATAAAGTCACTACTCATCTCCTCTTGCCTCTAAAATATTTGACTCTGAGTCTTTTCACATGTGCACATATTGGCATCCCCTGAGTCTCTGCTTCAAAGTAGACTTCTTTAGTCATTTTTGCCTCTAAACATTTGTTCTGGTTTATCTCTGTGATCTACCATACTTCTTATTCAATTTACCTGATCTATTTTCTCTTTCTAAAGAATTTGAGAAGTAATTTTATAATAAAATATATAAAAATAATTTTAGGCAATGAAATAAAGTTAGGGAAAGAAAATCATTGGTGGCAAATAGGGTGCCTTTATTCCACAGGAAAAAAAAAAATTAATTCATCTTAATCCCTTCCCTTAGAGCTAAGCATCCCCCAGCCAACATACAGTCAAATGAACAAAGAATCTTGGCCAGTGAGAAGAGAAGGGGATTTTCTGGTCACGATGAGATGGCATCAAAGGCATGTCGTCATAG
Source organism: Mesoplodon bidens (assembly GCF_964165515.1). NCBI lineage: Eukaryota > Metazoa > Chordata > Mammalia > Artiodactyla > Ziphiidae > Mesoplodon > Mesoplodon bidens. The sequence goes on along the minus strand of NC_138161.1, from coordinate 15,176,043 downwards.
AATTGCTGACTTTGGAACAGGTCATTAGCTTAGTGTTTTAACAACACGGTGAGTTCACACATGAATATGAGATGAAATGAATTTTTCATCTGCAATTACAGAAAATATTATTGAATTACACATACAGAGATGAGACTTTACAAGCATGACAAAGGTGACTGTGTAGAATGTCACACCCATGGCTAAGAGTATAAAAACACCCCAGTCCAGGGGGTGACATTAAACCTCAGAATCTTCTCATTGTCACTCATTGGAACTCACAACTCCTCTCAACATGTCCTACTATCCCTGCTCAGGAAACTTCTCCTCCTGCTCCCTTGGGGACCAGCTGCGCTACTCAAGCTCCTCCTGTGGCTCTTCTTACCTCGGCGACCTGGTCTACAGCACTGACCGCTGCTCCCCCCTCTCCTGCCGTCTGGGCTCCTCTCTCCGGAGTGGCTTCTACGAGCCCAGCAGGTGCTTTACATCCTGTGGGCTATCCAGTCGCTGCCAGACCTCCTGCTACCGTCCAAGGACCTCCATGATCTACAGTCCTTGCTGCACAATTTATGCTGGGTCTCTGGGCTCTCGGTCCAGTAGAGGCTGCTCCCTGGGCTATGGATCCAGAAGCTGCTACACACTGGGCTTTGGATCCCATGGCTTCAGACCCCTGGCTTATGAAGTCTATGCCTTCCCTTGGCTGAGCCATAGATCCAGGTTCTGCCGTCCATCCTGCTTTGCCTCTAGGAGTTGCCAATCACTGTGTTACAGACCACTCTGTGGATCTGCCTTCTATTGATCAGCTTGTGGAACATTCAGATGTGAGCAATGTGTCCAACCTCTATACAGAGCTTCTATCATCTTCATGATCTTCGGGAGGATCAACTCTTCTTCACCTTTTTTCCATTCGTAAAATACTGACCAGAAAACGGTCTGCCACGTCTACTGAACTTATGATTAAGTTTATGGAAAAAATTAACGGAATTAGAAAAATGAATGAAATATATTACTAAATCAATTAATGAAATTCATGTTAACAAGCAATGAATTAATGTTAATGAATTAATGTGATCCTTGTTCATGCATTTTATTCACAAAATGGATAAAAACCTAAATGAATATAATCTAATAAACTCATTCAATCTGGCTTGCAAATGTGCTACTAAGTTTATTGTGAGTTTTAACTAGTTAAGCGTGTTTTTTCTTTTTCTTTTTTTTTTTGGCTTTTGCTTTCTTTGGAGGCTGCTTTTGAGTTAACGTTTACTATACCGCTGAAAGCAAACTTTGAAAATCTAATATTGATAGGTTTGAACTAAGTTATTTGAGGGTTTCAACATTTTCTTCTTCAAAACTTCTGTTTTCTGAAATCCTTACATTGCATGCATAAACTTCACGTGAATAATAATCTCAGAAGTGGCATAGAGCACATTTTCTTCAAAGAATATGGGGCCTTGATGTTTGCTGACTGAAGGAGAAAAGCAAGCCATTTGGAAAATACAACTGAATGGGGAAAAATTTTAGGTTATATGAGAAGTTTTGTACATTAGTTTAGAGAGCTTTCTTTGATTCAGTCAACGTTGGGTGGCAGAAAACCTTACCCCTTCATCTCACTGAGTACCTTTGTATGGAATTGATTTTTTCACAGGTGTAAAGAGGAAGCCAATTATATTCGGTGAGAATTAATTAGGTTCAAGAGATGTAGAGTTTCACCTTATTGGATCCAAGATCCAAATTAAACATGGCTGGAAAAAACAAGGCTTTCAAACCATCCCAAGTCACTATTTCATTCATATTGCAAAACACATTTACACACTCCTCGTTTTTATGTTTTATGTAGCAATCTGACATTTTATAGGTCACATATTTCAGAAAACAGCCTAGTGCTAAGTTAGGCATCATATTGATAAGTCTAAAACAAATAACAAAAAGACAGTATCTTTATACTGAGATAAAGAACAAGTTTCAAAGAATTTTCCTATTCATCATTTTTCAGATCGCTATAAGAATCATGAGAAACACACATTTTATGAACTAGTTATTTTACACAGAAGGAAATGAAGACTCAAAGCCCATTAAGGGCTCGCTCTAGGTCCCAGTCTTACAATAAAACCAAATAAAACCATCTATCTATATGATAGATGAGGACTAATATAAGAAGTGAAGATGCAAGCAACATGGGAGAGAATAAGGAGAATTCTGAGAAGGTGAAATAAAATGATCAAAGCAGAGAGGTACAAAGGTACTTGTGTTCAGGAAATTATTGAAAATCAAGTTACAATTTGTATGGATTACTAATGGAAAACCAGCTAGAGAGGTATAATAGGTCTCTTTCACTTCATTGTTTTGGATATCTTGAGTTTTGGATCACATTAATCTTAGGATTCATCTTCTCTTATTCATACTGTTAAAATAGTTTTCTGCCTGCTCATTTTCATTCTATTTTCTACTTATTTAAGCATTTAAAAATACTTTATAAAATAAAACTTTTGTCAAATATTGTGTAAAATCGTATGTCATTATATTTCCTTTTTTATATAAATATATTCATATTAAATATATAGCATAATATAAAAAATATAAAATATGTAACAAACAGTTAAATCTCTTAAATCCCCTACTACAAATAAAGTAGCAGAGCATCTGCTAGGCTTTAAGGGGTTCTGGAACGAACATACTCCCTAAGTAGAAGTACCTCTGTCGCCTAGATACAAAGCTTCCTTTAGACCAGGAGCAGGAAAAGATTCTGTAGGTCTAGTCTCAGATGCAAGCAACCCTACTGGTTGGGTCAAACAATCTGGCAGACCATAGGGTGTTGGTGGCATCTGTGGTATTGAAGAAAATAAAAATAAAATAAAATAAAACTGCCATATGGAGTTTACGGCACACCTCGGTGGGAAAATCACAATGCAGGCAAATAAAGTTGTAGAACAAGGTCTTATAATCTGTAGTTGAAAATTAACATATCTTTGGATATTCAGATCCTTGGAAACGACTTGGACCTGCTAGAGATACAAAATTTGACATCGGGACAAGTGATCATGCATCTGTAGCTGTCCATCGTGAGATGCGTTCTGTTGAAACTTCCAAGTCATGAAGTCAGGTGGACTCAGTACCAATCCATTGTAAGACGGAAATAGCTCATACAGGAATGAACGCTAGCAGAACAAGAAAGCAGGCTCCATGAGCAGAAGCCCAGACCCCCATGTCACCGACCAGCATTGCACCACCACCTCTTTCTCAGATCACATGTGTGGTCACATCTGGTGCTTCAAATGACCAGCTGAACGAGGAAGGGAAAAGCCCAAGCAAGGCTTGCAGATGGATTGGCTCATTGCATGGATGCCTTTAAACACCATGTTGAGAAAAAAATAGTTTCTCTATGTGTCGAATCATATGTCTAGCCCCTGGTTATCCACTTTGTAGAAAAGAGAAAAGTGGTCCCAGTTGATGATACATCTAGATTCCTGGACAGTTGCAACTGACCAGACCAGCTAGTTAAAAACCTGGAAGGGAGAATATATAATATTCAGACAATAAAATCTGGTATAGAGACATATGGATGGATATATGTATTTAGGTCCAAAGTGTCAAGATCTCTGTATTTCTTTAATTCCCAGCAGAATGCATCAATCATGGAAGAGCAACTAAAAACTCAAGTTGACAAAATGACTGTCAGTCGAGCTAGCTTGCCTTTGCCAGAAGTCCTCACAATGCTGGCAAGATGAGCATGTGAATAAGTGACCAGAGAGGCTATGAATGGGTCCAACAGCATAAGCTCCCACTTACAAATCTCGTATAATGAATGACACTACAAATGTCCAATCTCTCAGCAACGGAGGCTAATGCTGAACTCCCAGTATGGCACTATTCCTCAAGGAGACCAACCGGTCACTTGGTTGCAAGTTAACATGGCCCCCTTGTGCCATGAAGAGATCAGTGGTTCATCCTCAAACACATAGCTACCTATTCAGAGTAAGCCTCTGCTTTTTGTGCTTATCTCAGCAGCAATATTATTCAGGAGCTAATGAAAAACTTGATCCACCAGCATGGAATTCCTCACAAGGCAGCATCTAATCAGGAAATCCACTTCATAGTAGAGACACCGAGAAGTGGGATCCACAAGTTATGTCAAAAACCACAGGACCCTGAAGCTCTCTGCCGGATAGAGCATTAAATGGCCCCACTGACAGCAAAGCTGAAGTTTGCTTGGAGCATGGAAACAATGTCCTCAAAGATTGGGTCCCAAATATCCACTTACTCTCTTCCCCAGTGACCCATTTATGAACTTTATGCTTCCTATTTCTGCAACTGGAATTTCCAAGGATAGAACACCTGTTCCCAAAGATAGACTTTCTAATGGACCTATCAAAGGTATCATTGAACTGCAATTATGACTGCTGGCTGAGCACTTTGAGTTCCTTGTTTCAGGTACCAGCAAGCCAAAAATAATAAATAAATAAAAAGAGTTACCATCTAATCCAAGGGTAGATGATCCTGTTTAGCAGAAAATAGTAGGGTTACTGTTACACAGTGAGGGTAAGAAGGTGTATGTGTGGAGCTCAGTCGATCTACTTAGATGGCCCTTGAAAATTCCTGCCCAGTTGAGGATGTGATTTGTCATATGCAGTAACTATAGCAAAAAAAAGAGTATGGTTATCAGTGTTCATACCTCTTAGGAAAGGGCATAGGTAATACCACCAAGAAATCCACTGAGACAAATAGAAGTGGTAGCTGAGGGAGAAGCAAATTTCTAATAGATTGTGAAGGAGGAAAATAATGAGTACCCACCCCAGCTCCAAGTTCAAATACAGTGACAGAGTCTACATTTCATCCCACCCTGTCACTCTTGCATACTTCCCCTCAGGAAGAGAGGCCAACCAGAGCTACAGAGAATCTCTCTCCTGATAAGTTGACCCTCAAGGTGAAAATGGTGGACTGTGACAGGTACAGATCTGCACTGGAACTCACATCACATCCCTTCAAAAAAGGAATAACTGGGCTTCCCTGGTGGCGCAGTGGTTGAGAGTCCGCCTGCCGATGCAGGGGATACGGGTTCGTGCCCCGCTCCCGGAAGATCCCACATGCCGCGGAGTGGACGGGCCCGTGAGGCATGGCCGCTGAGCCTGCGCATCCGGAGCCTGTGCTCCGCCACGGGCGAGGCCACAACAGTGAGAGGCCTGCGTACCACACACACACACACACACACACACACACACACACCCACAAATAGCAACAGTAAAATTGAGAACTGAACTCTAAACATATAGAAAGGGGAAGGTAGGAAAACAATTAAATAGCCTCAAATTTGTGACGAAAGAAAAATTTAAAACTAGAATACATGACTAGTGAGTATCTGTTTCAAATAGGAAATAGAAATACAGATATTTTCAGACAATTGAAAACTTCGAGAACTTGTCACTCGCCTTCCAGCACAAAAATATATAGTCAAAAGTTGTACATAGTCAAAAGCAAACGATCCTCACCTATAGCAAAAAGATGTAGGAAGGAATAAAGAGTAAATAAAAAATATATATTGGGTACATTTAAGCAAATACTGCCTGTAAAAACATGGGGACAAATATTTATCAGTATGCATAAGCATACATAAAATGAAAATACTAACATAATAATACATGAATTGGGGTAAGGATAAGTGGCCTTAAGATTTCTAACATCCTTGCATTGTACAGCAAACAGTAAAAATATGAATTTATATTAGGAAATCAACAATCGGCTGTGATCTTTAAGGCAGCACTGCCCAATAGAACTTTCTTTGATGGTGAAAATATGTTTTATCTGCAATTTCCAATATTTGGTATCCATTAGCCACGTGTAATCTGTTGTGCACTTGAAATGTGATGAATATGACTGAGGAACTGAATTTTAATTGAATTGAATTGAATGTATGCAAATTGAATTTAATATATGTGGCTAGTGCCTACTCTATTGGATGGTGTGGCCTTAGTGTAACATTTAAAAAACTAGTGAAATAATGTGTATCCTCCTGGTAGTCCGACAGATTGATTGTTAAGAAATATCTTGCTTAATATACAATAAACTTCTTAACACATAGCAAACTTTGAGATTAATAAAGTAGATGTAGCATTTTTCTTCCTTTTGCGAGATATATCTTTTCTGTTTCCTCTTCTCTTTCCTCATATTTAAGAGAATCTCTTTTATGTAGAAAACAGTTTTGATTTTCATTCCAGTCTGATATTCTAAGTCTTTTATATGGACTGTTTGTCATATTATATTTAACTTAATTATTGATACAGTCAGATTTCTACCTACATATTTACTATTTTATTGTTATTTATTCCATCGTTTATGTTTCTTTTTGTCTCTTTTCATGCATTTGAGGAGTAATAAAATGGTTTAATGCTATAATTTTACTCTTTTGTTATTTTTTCCAGGCTTTTAATTTTTAAGCAAAATCTTAGATTTTAATGATCATTCTTAATTTATTACTGTTTACTTCTTCTTATATATTAAGAACCACTTTATTAGTGCTGTGTAGAATGTGTATTTAGACATAATTCACTCATATTTCAGTCTTCTTTTCACCTGCTGCAATTCCAACTTTCCCTCTGAGATTATTGTCTTTTTAATTTGAGAAAATCCTTCAATATTCATTTTAGTTCAGGTTTACCTGTTATGGAAAGCTCTATAAAAAGAAGATATTTGGATATTTTACAGTGGAAAAATAATCTTAAAGGGATAGAGTAGATAAAAATTATGTTTTACAGTGAAAAAGAAAATCATATGAAAGAATCTGAAGGTAGAAATGTTCAGAAGGTATTGCTTGATGGGAGTTGTTCTAGAGAAGAAAGACCTCTACAAAATTTTAAATATAGATGAAAAAAGGGACAATATATATATGAAAAGCCATAAACTATTCTCATACTGAACTTTTTAATTTAAACTACAGAGATAGAAAACCCCATAAAGTCACTACTCATCTCCTCTTGCCTCTAAAATATTTGACTCTGAGTCTTTTCACATGTGCACATATTGGCATCCCCTGAGTCTCTGCTTCAAAGTAGACTTCTTTAGTCATTTTTGCCTCTAAACATTTGTTCTGGTTTATCTCTGTGATCCACCATATTTCTTATTCAATTTACCTGATCTATTTTCTCTTTCTAAAGAATTTGAGAAGTAATTTTATAATAAAATATATAAAAATAATTTTAGGCAATGAAATAAAGTTAGGGAAAGAAAATCATTGGTAGCAAATAGGGTGCCTTTATTCCACAGGAAAAAAAAATTAATTCATCTTAATCCCTTCCCTTAGAGCTAAGCATCCCCCAGCCAACATACAGTCAAATGAACAAAGAATCTTGGCCAGTGAGAAGAGAAGGGGATTTTCTGGTCACGATGAGATGGCATCAAAGGCATGTCGTCATAGAATTGCTGACTTTGGAACAGGTCATTAGCTTAGTGTTTTAACAACACGGTGAGTTCACACATGAATATGAGATGAAATGAATTTTTCATCTGCAATTACAGAAAATATTATTGAATTACACATACAGAGATGAGACTTTACAAGCATGACAAAGGTGACTGTGTAGAATGTCACACCCATGGCTAAGAGTATAAAAACACCCCAGTCCAGGGGGTGACATTAAACCTCAGAATCTTCTCATTGTCACTCATTGGAACTCACAACTCCTCTCAACATGTCCTACTATCCCTGCTCAGGAAACTTCTCCTCCTGCTCCCTTGGGGACCAGCTGCGCTACTCAAGCTCCTCCTGTGGCTCTTCTTACCTCGGCGACCTGGTCTACAGCACTGACCGCTGCTCCCCCCTCTCCTGCCGTCTGGGCTCCTCTCTCCGGAGTGGCTTCTACGAGCCCAGCAGGTGCTTTACATCCTGTGGGCTATCCAGTCGCTGCCAGACCTCCTGCTACCGTCCAAGGACCTCCATGATCTACAGTCCTTGCTGCACAATTTATGCTGGGTCTCTGGGCTCTCGGTCCAGTAGAGGCTGCTCCCTGGGCTATGGATCCAGAAGCTGCTACACACTGGGCTTTGGATCCCATGGCTTCAGACCCCTGGCTTATGAAGTCTATGCCTTCCCTTGGCTGAGCCATAGATCCAGGTTCTGCCGTCCATCCTGCTTTGCCTCTAGGAGTTGCCAATCACTGTGTTACAGACCACTCTGTGGATCTGCCTTCTATTGATCAGCTTGTGGAACATTCAGATGTGAGCAATGTGTCCAACCTCTATACAGAGCTTCTATCATCTTCATGATCTTCGGGAGGATCAACTCTTCTTCACCTTTTTTCCATTCGTAAAATACTGACCAGAAAACTGTCTGCCACGTCTACTGAACTTATGATTAAGTTTATGGAAAAAATTAACGGAATTAGAAAAATGAATGAAATATATTACTAAATCAATTAATGAAATTCATGTTAACAAGCAATGAATTAATGTTAATGAATTAATGTGATCCTTGTTCATGCATTTTATTCACAAAATGGATAAAAACCTAAATGAATATAATCTAATAAACTCATTCAATCTGGCTTGCAAATGTGCTACTAAGTTTATTGTGAGTTTTAACTAGTTAAGCGTGTTTTTTCTTTTTTTTTTTTTTTTGGCTTTTGCTTTCTTTGGAGGCTGCTTTTGAGTTAACGTTTACTATACCGCTGAAAGCAAACTTTGAAAATCTAATATTGATAGGTTTGAACTAAGTTATTTGAGGGTTTCAACATTTTCTTCTTCAAAACTTCTGTTTTCTGAAATCCTTACATTGCATGCATAAACTTCACGTGAATAATAATCTCAGAAGTGGCATAGAGCACATTTTCTTCAAAGAATATGGGGCCTTGATGTTTGCTGACTGAAGGAGAAAAGCAAGCCATTTGGAAAATACAACTGAATGGGGAAAAATTTTAGGTTATATGAGAAGTTTTGTACATTAGTTTAGAGAGCTTTCTTTGATTCAGTCAACGTTGGGTGGCAGAAAACCTTACCCCTTCATCTCACTGAGTACCTTTGTATGGAATTGATTTTTTCACAGGTGTAAAGAGGAAGCCAATTATATTCGGTGAGAATTAATTAGGTTCAAGAGATGTAGAGTTTCACCTTATTGGATCCAAGATCCAAATTAAACATGGCTGGAAAAAACAAGGCTTTCAAACCATCCCAAGTCACTATTTCATTCATATTGCAAAACACATTTACACACTCCTCGTTTTTATGTTTTATGTAGCAATCTGACATTTTATAGGTCACATATTTCAAAAAACAGCCTAGTGCTAAGTTAGGCATCATATTGATAAGTCTAAAACAAATAACAAAAAGACAGTATCTTTATACTGAGATAAAGAACAAGTTTCAAAGAATTTTCCTATTCATCATTTTTCAGATCGCTATAAGAATCATGAGAAACACACATTTTATGAACTAGTTATTTTACACAGAAGGAAATGAAGACTCAAAGCCCATTAAGGGCTCGCTCTAGGTCCCAGTCTTACAATAAAACCAAATAAAACCATCTATCTATATGATAGATGAGGACTAATATAAGAAGTGAAGATGCAAGCAACATGGGAGAGAATAAGGAGAATTCTGAGAAGGTGAAATAAAATGATCAAAGCAGAGAGGTACAAAGGTACTTGTGTTCAGGAAATTATTGAAAATCAAGTTACAATTTGTATGGATTACTAATGGAAAACCAGCTAGAGAGGTATAATAGGTCTCTTTCACTTCATTGTTTTGGATATCTTGAGTTTTGGATCACATTAATCTTAGGATTCATCTTCTCTTATTCATACTGTTAAAATAGTTTTCTGCCTGCTCATTTTCATTCTATTTTCTACTTATTTAAGCATTTAAAAATACTTTATAAAATAAAACTTTTGTCAAATATTGTGTAAAATCGTATGTCATTATATTTCCTTTTTTATATAAATATATTCATATTAAATATATAGCATAATATAAAAAATATAAAATATGTAACAAACAGTTAAATCTCTTAAATCCCCTACTACAAATAAAGTAGCAGAGCATCTGCTAGGCTTTAAGGGGTTCTGGAACGAACATACTCCCTAAGTAGAAGTACCTCTGTCGCCTAGATACAAAGCTTCCTTTAGACCAGGAGCAGGAAAAGATTCTGTAGGTCTAGTCTCAGATGCAAGCAACCCTACTGGTTGGGTCAAACAATCTGGCAGACCATAGGGTGTTGGTGGCATCTGTGGTATTGAAGAAAATAAAAATAAAATAAAATAAAACTGCCATATGGAGTTTACGGCACACCTCGGTGGGAAAATCACAATGCAGGCAAATAAAGTTGTAGAACAAGGTCTTATAATCTGTAGTTGAAAATTAACATATCTTTGGATATTCAGATCCTTGGAAACGACTTGGACCTGCTAGAGATACAAAATTTGACATCGGGACAAGTGATCATGCATCTGTAGCTGTCCATCGTGAGATGCGTTCTGTTGAAACTTCCAAGTCATGAAGTCAGGTGGACTCAGTACCAATCCATTGTAAGACGGAAATAGCTCATACAGGAATGAACGCTAGCAGAACAAGAAAGCAGGCTCCATGAGCAGAAGCCCAGACCCCCATGTCACCGACCAGCATTGCACCACCACCTCTTTCTCAGATCACATGTGTGGTCACATCTGGTGCTTCAAATGACCAGCTGAACGAGGAAGGGAAAAGCCCAAGCAAGGCTTGCAGATGGATTGGCTCATTGCATGGATGCCTTTAAACACCATGTTGAGAAAAAAATAGTTTCTCTATGTGTCGAATCATATGTCTAGCCCCTGGTTATCCACTTTGTAGAAAAGAGAAAAGTGGTCCCAGTTGATGATACATCTAGATTCCTGGACAGTTGCAACTGACCAGACCAGCTAGTTAAAAACCTGGAAGGGAGAATATATAATATTCAGACAATAAAATCTGGTATAGAGACATATGGATGGATATATGTATTTAGGTCCAAAGTGTCAAGATCTCTGTATTTCTTTAATTCCCAGCAGAATGCATCAATCATGGAAGAGCAACTAAAAACTCAAGTTGACAAAATGACTGTCAGTCGAGCTAGCTTGCCTTTGCCAGAAGTCCTCACAATGCTGGCAAGATGAGCATGTGAATAAGTGACCAGAGAGGCTATGAATGGGTCCAACAGCATAAGCTCCCACTTACAAATCTCGTATAATGAATGACACTACAAATGTCCAATCTCTCAGCAACGGAGGCTAATGCTGAACTCCCAGTATGGCACTATTCCTCAAGGAGACCAACCGGTCACTTGGTTGCAAGTTAACATGGCCCCCTTGTGCCATGAAGAGATCAGTGGTTCATCCTCAAACACATAGCTACCTATTCAGAGTAAGCCTCTGCTTTTTGTGCTTATCTCAGCAGCAATATTATTCAGGAGCTAATGAAAAACTTGATCCACCAGCATGGAATTCCTCACAAGGCAGCATCTAATCAGGAAATCCACTTCATAGTAGAGACACCGAGAAGTGGGATCCACAAGTTATGTCAAAAACCACAGGACCCTGAAGCTCTCTGCCGGATAGAGCATTAAATGGCCCCACTGACAGCAAAGCTGAAGTTTGCTTGGAGCATGGAAACAATGTCCTCAAAGATTGGGTCCCAAATATCCACTTACTCTCTTCCCCAGTGACCCATTTATGAACTTTATGCTTCCTATTTCTGCAACTGGAATTTCCAAGGATAGAACACCTGTTCCCAAAGATAGACTTTCTAATGGACCTATCAAAGGTATCATTGAACTGCAATTATGACTGCTGGCTGAGCACTTTGAGTTCCTTGTTTCAGGTACCAGCAAGCCAAAAATAATAAATAAATAAAAAGAGTTACCATCTAATCCAAGGGTAGATGATCCTGTTTAGCAGAAAATAGTAGGGTTACTGTTACACAGTGAGGGTAAGAAGGTGTATGTGTGGAGCTCAGTCGATCTACTTAGATGGCCCTTGAAAATTCCTGCCCAGTTGAGGATGTGATTTGTCATATGCAGTAACTATAGCAAAAAAAAGAGTATGGTTATCAGTGTTCATACCTCTTAGGAAAGGGCATAGGTAATACCACCAAGAAATCCACTGAGACAAATAGAAGTGGTAGCTGAGGGAGAAGCAAATTTCTAATAGATTGTGAAGGAGGAAAATAATGAGTACCCACCCCAGCTCCAAGTTCAAATACAGTGACAGAGTCTACATTTCATCCCACCCTGTCACTCTTGCATACTTCCCCTCAGGAAGAGAGGCCAACCAGAGCTACAGAGAATCTCTCTCCTGATAAGTTGACCCTCAAGGTGAAAATGGTGGACTGTGACAGGTACAGATCTGCACTGGAACTCACATCACATCCCTTCAAAAAAGGAATAACTGGGCTTCCCTGGTGGCGCAGTGGTTGAGAGTCCGCCTGCCGATGCAGGGGATACGGGTTCGTGCCCCGCTCCCGGAAGATCCCACATGCCGCGGAGTGGACGGGCCCGTGAGGCATGGCCGCTGAGCCTGCGCATCCGGAGCCTGTGCTCTGCCACGGGCGAGGCCACAACAGTGAGAGGCCTGCGTACCACACACACACACACACACACACACACACACACACCCACAAATAGCAACAGTAAAATTGAGAACTGAACTCTAAACATATAGAAAGGGGAAGGTAGGAAAACAATTAAATAGCCTCAAATTTGTGACGAAAGAAAAATTTAAAACTAGAATACATGACTAGTGAGTATCTGTTTCAAATAGGAAATAGAAATACAGATATTTTCAGACAATTGAAAACTTCGAGAACTTGTCACTCGCCTTCCAGCACAAAAATATATAGTCAAAAGTTGTACATAGTCAAAAGCAAACGATCCTCACCTATAGCAAAAAGATGTAGGAAGGAATAAAGAGTAAATAAAAAATATATATTGGGTACATTTAAGCAAATACTGCCTGTAAAAACATGGGGACAAATATTTATCAGTATGCATAAGCATACATAAAATGAAAATACTAACATAATAATACATGAATTGGGGTAAGGATAAGTGGCCTTAAGATTTCTAACATCCTTGCATTGTACAGCAAACAGTAAAAATATGAATTTATATTAGGAAATCAACAATCGGCTGTGATCTTTAAGGCAGCACTGCCCAATAGAACTTTCTTTGATGGTGAAAATATGTTTTATCTGCAATTTCCAATATTTGGTATCCATTAGCCACGTGTAATCTGTTGTGCACTTGAAATGTGATGAATATGACTGAGGAACTGAATTTTAATTGAATTGAATTGAATGTATGCAAATTGAATTTAATATATGTGGCTAGTGCCTACTCTATTGGATGGTGTGGCCTTAGTGTAACATTTAAAAAACTAGTGAAATAATGTGTATCCTCCTGGTAGTCCGACAGATTGATTGTTAAGAAATATCTTGCTTAATATACAATAAACTTCTTAACACATAGCAAACTTTGAGATTAATAAAGTAGATGTAGCATTTTTCTTCCTTTTGCGAGATATATCTTTTCTGTTTCCTCTTCTCTTTCCTCATATTTAAGAGAATCTCTTTTATGTAGAAAACAGTTTTGATTTTCATTCCAGTCTGATATTCTAAGTCTTTTATATGGACTGTTTGTCATATTATATTTAACTTAATTATTGATACAGTCAGATTTCTACCTACATATTTACTATTTTATTGTTATTTATTCCATCGTTTATGTTTCTTTTTGTCTCTTTTCATGCATTTGAGGAGTAATAAAATGGTTTAATGCTATAATTTTACTCTTTTGTTATTTTTTCCAGGCTTTTAATTTTTAAGCAAAATCTTAGATTTTAATGATCATTCTTAATTTATTACTGTTTACTTCTTCTTATATATTAAGAACCACTTTATTAGTGCTGTGTAGAATGTGTATTTAGACATAATTCACTCATATTTCAGTCTTCTTTTCACCTGCTGCAATTCCAACTTTCCCTCTGAGATTATTGTCTTTTTAATTTGAGAAAATCCTTCAATATTCATTTTAGTTCAGGTTTACCTGTTATGGAAAGCTCTATAAAAAGAAGATATTTGGATATTTTACAGTGGAAAAATAATCTTAAAGGGATAGAGTAGATAAAAATTATGTTTTACAGTGAAAAAGAAAATCATATGAAAGAATCTGAAGGTAGAAATGTTCAGAAGGTATTGCTTGATGGGAGTTGTTCTAGAGAAGAAAGACCTCTACAAAATTTTAAATATAGATGAAAAAAGGGACAATATATATATGAAAAGCCATAAACTATTCTCATACTGAACTTTTTAATTTAAACTACAGAGATAGAAAACCCCATAAAGTCACTACTCATCTCCTCTTGCCTCTAAAATATTTGACTCTGAGTCTTTTCACATGTGCACATATTGGCATCCCCTGAGTCTCTGCTTCAAAGTAGACTTCTTTAGTCATTTTTGCCTCTAAACATTTGTTCTGGTTTATCTCTGTGATCCACCATATTTCTTATTCAATTTACCTGATCTATTTTCTCTTTCTAAAGAATTTGAGAAGTAATTTTATAATAAAATATATAAAAATAATTTTAGGCAATGAAATAAAGTTAGGGAAAGAAAATCATTGGTGGCAAATAGGGTGCCTTTATTCCACAGGAAAAAAAAAATTAATTCATCTTAATCCCTTCCCTTAGAGCTAAGCATCCCCCAGCCAACATACAGTCAAATGAACAAAGAATCTTGGCCAGTGAGAAGAGAAGGGGATTTTCTGGTCACGATGAGATGGCATCAAAGGCATGTCGTCATAGAATTGCTGACTTTGGAACAGGTCATTAGCTTAGTGTTTTAACAACACGGTGAGTTCACACATGAATATGAGATGAAATGAATTTTTCATCTGCAATTACAGAAAATATTATTGAATTACACATACAGAGATGAGACTTTACAAGCATGACAAAGGTGACTGTGTAGAATGTCACACCCATGGCTAAGAGTATAAAAACACCCCAGTCCAGGGGGTGACATTAAACCTCAGAATCTTCTCATTGTCACTCATTGGAACTCACAACTCCTCTCAACATGTCCTACTATCCCTGCTCAGGAAACTTCTCCTCCTGCTCCCTTGGGGACCAGCTGCGCTACTCAAGCTCCTCCTGTGGCTCTTCTTACCTCGGCGACCTGGTCTACAGCACTGACCGCTGCTCCCCCCTCTCCTGCCGTCTGGGCTCCTCTCTCCGGAGTGGCTTCTACGAGCCCAGCAGGTGCTTTACATCCTGTGGGCTATCCAGTCGCTGCCAGACCTCCTGCTACCGTCCAAGGACCTCCATGATCTACAGTCCTTGCTGCACAATTTATGCTGGGTCTCTGGGCTCTCGGTCCAGTAGAGGCTGCTCCCTGGGCTATGGATCCAGAAGCTGCTACACACTGGGCTTTGGATCCCATGGCTTCAGACCCCTGGCTTATGAAGTCTATGCCTTCCCTTGGCTGAGCCATAGATCCAGGTTCTGCCGTCCATCCTGCTTTGCCTCTAGGAGTTGCCAATCACTGTGTTACAGACCACTCTGTGGATCTGCCTTCTATTGATCAGCTTGTGGAACATTCAGATGTGAGCAATGTGTCCAACCTCTATACAGAGCTTCTATCATCTTCATGATCTTCGGGAGGATCAACTCTTCTTCACCTTTTTTCCATTCGTAAAATACTGACCAGAAAACGGTCTGCCACGTCTACTGAACTTATGATTAAGTTTATGGAAAAAATTAACGGAATTAGAAAAATGAATGAAATATATTACTAAATCAATTAATGAAATTCATGTTAACAAGCAATGAATTAATGTTAATGAATTAATGTGATCCTTGTTCATGCATTTTATTCACAAAATGGATAAAAACCTAAATGAATATAATCTAATAAACTCATTCAATCTGGCTTGCAAATGTGCTACTAAGTTTATTGTGAGTTTTAACTAGTTAAGCGTGTTTTTTCTTTTTCTTTTTTTTTTTGGCTTTTGCTTTCTTTGGAGGCTGCTTTTGAGTTAACGTTTACTATACCGCTGAAAGCAAACTTTGAAAATCTAATATTGATAGGTTTGAACTAAGTTATTTGAGGGTTTCAACATTTTCTTCTTCAAAACTTCTGTTTTCTGAAATCCTTACATTGCATGCATAAACTTCACGTGAATAATAATCTCAGAAGTGGCATAGAGCACATTTTCTTCAAAGAATATGGGGCCTTGATGTTTGCTGACTGAAGGAGAAAAGCAAGCCATTTGGAAAATACAACTGAATGGGGAAAAATTTTAGGTTATATGAGAAGTTTTGTACATTAGTTTAGAGAGCTTTCTTTGATTCAGTCAACGTTGGGTGGCAGAAAACCTTACCCCTTCATCTCACTGAGTACCTTTGTATGGAATTGATTTCTTCACAGGTGTAAAGAGGAAGCCAATTATATTCGGTGAGAATTAATTAGGTTCAAGAGATGTAGAGTTTCACCTTATTGGATCCAAGATCCAAATTAAACATGGCTGGAAAAAACAAGGCTTTCAAACCATCCCAAGTCACTATTTCATTCATATTGCAAAACACATTTACACACTCCTCGTTTTTATGTTTTATGTAGCAATCTGACATTTTATAGGTCACATATTTCAGAAAACAGCCTAGTGCTAAGTTAGGCAACATATTGATAAGTCTAAAACAAATAACAAAAAGACAGTATCTTTATACTGAGATAAAGAACAAGTTTCAAAGAATTTTCCTATTCATCATTTTTCAGATCGCTATAAGAATCATGAGAAACACACATTTTATGAACTAGTTATTTTACACAGAAGGAAATGAAGACTCAAAGCCCATTAAGGGCTCGCTCTAGGTCCCAGTCTTACAATAAAACCAAATAAAACCATCTATCTATATGATAGATGAGGACTAATATAAGAAGTGAAGATGCAAGCAACATGGGAGAGAATAAGGAGAATTCTGAGAAGGTGAAATAAAATGATCAAAGCAGAGAGGTACAAAGGTACTTGTGTTCAGGAAATTATTGAAAATCAAGTTACAATTTGTATGGATTACTAATGGAAAACCAGCTAGAGAGGTATAATAGGTCTCTTTCACTTCATTGTTTTGGATATCTTGAGTTTTGGATCACATTAATCTTAGGATTCATCTTCTCTTATTCATACTGTTAAAATAGTTTTCTGCCTGCTCATTTTCATTCTATTTTCTACTTATTTAAGCATTTAAAAATACTTTATAAAATAAAACTTTTGTCAAATATTGTGTAAAATCGTATGTCATTATATTTCCTTTTTTATATAAATATATTCATATTAAATATATAGCATAATATAAAAAATATAAAATATGTAACAAACAGTTAAATCTCTTAAATCCCCTACTACAAATAAAGTAGCAGAGCATCTGCTAGGCTTTAAGGGGCTCTGGAACGAAGATACACCCTAAGTAGAAGTACCTCTGTCGCCTATATACAAAGCTTCCTTTAGACCAGGAGCAGGAAAAGATTCTGTAGGTCTAGTCTCAGATGCAAGCAACCCTACTGGTTGGGTCAAACAATCTGGCAGACCATAGGTTGTTGGTGGCATCTGTGGTATTGAAGAAAATAAAAATAAAATAAAATAAAACTGCCATATGGAGTTTACGGCACACCTCGGTGGGAAAATTACAATGCAGGCAAATAAAGTTGTAGAACAAGGTCTTATAATCTGTAGTTGAAAATTAACATATCTTTGGATAATCAGATCCTTGAAAACGCCTTGGACCTGCTAGAGATACAAAATTTGACACTGGGACAAGTGATCATACATCTGTAGCTGTCCATCGTGAGATGCGTTCTGTTGAACCTTCCAAGTCATGAAGTCTGGTGGACTCAGTAGCAATCCACTGTAAGACAGAAATAGCTCATACAGGAATGAACGCTAGCAGAACAAGAAAGCAGGCTCCATGAGCAGAAGCCCAGACCCCCATGTCACCGACCAGCATTGCACCACCACCTCTTTCTCAGATCACATGTGTGGTCACATGTGGTGCCTCAAATGACCAGCTGAAGGAGGAAGGGAAAAGCCCAAGCAAGGCTTGCAGACGGATTGGCTCATTGCATGGATGCCTTTAAACACCATGATGAGAAAAAATAGTTTCTCTATGTGTAGAATCATATGTGTAGCACCTGGTTATCCACTTTGTATAAAAGAGAAATGTGGTCCCAGTTGATGATACATCTAGATTCCTGGACAGTTGCAATTGACCAGACCAGCTAGTTAAAAACCTGGAAGGGAGAATATATAATATTCAGACAATAAAATCTGGTATAGAGACATATGGATGGATATATGCAAGTAGGTCCGAAGTGTCAAGATCTCTGTATTTCTTCTTAATACCCACCAGAATGCATCTATCATGGAAGAGCCACTAAAAACTCAAGTTGACAAAATGACTGTCTGTCGAGCTAGATTGCCTTAGCCGGTAATCCTTACAATGCTGGCAAGATGAGCATGTGAATAAGTGACCAGAGAGGCTATGAATGGATCCAACAGCATCAGCTCCCCCTTACAAATCTTTTATAATAATGCCACTAATAATGTTCAATCTCTCTGCAATCGAGGCTAATGCTAATCTCTCAGTATAGCACTATTCCTCAAGGAGACCAACCGGTCACTTGGTTGCATGTTAACATGGCCCCCTTGTGCCATAAACGGATCAGTGGTTCATCCTCAAACACATAGCTACCTATGCAGCGTTAGCCTCTGCTTTTTGTGCTTATCTCATCAGCAATATTATTCAGCAGCTAATGAAAAACTTGATCCACCAGCATGGAATTCCTCACAAGGCAGCATCTAATCAGGAAATCCACTTCATAGTAGAGACACCAAGTAGTGGGATCCACAAGTTATATCAAAACCCTCAGGACCCTGAAGCTGTCTGCCTGATAGTGCATTAATTAGCCCCTCTGACAGCACAGCTGAAGTTTGCTTGGAGGATGGAAGCAATGTCCTCAAAGATTGGGTCCCAAATATCCACTTACTCTCATCCCCAATGACCCATTTAAGAACTTTGTGTTTCCTATTTCTGCGACTGGAATTTCCAAGGATAGAACACCTTTTATCAAAGACAGACTTTCTAGTGGACATATCAAGGGTCTCATTGAACTACAATTATGACTGCTGTCTGAGCACTGTGAGTTCCTTGTTTCAGGTACCAGCAAAAAAAAAAAAAAGAAAAAAAATTTACCATCTAATCCAAGGGTAGATGATCCTGTTTAGAGAAATTAGTAGGGTTACTGTTACAGCATGAGGGTAAGAGGGAGTATGTGTGGATCTCATTCGATCTACTTGGATGGCCCTTGAAAATTCCTGCCCAGTTGAGGATTTGATTTGTCATATGCAGTAACTATAGCAAGAAAATTTTATGGTTATCAGTGTTCATACTTCTTAGGAAAGGACATAGGTAATACCACCAAGAAATACACTGAGACAAATACCACCAAGAAATCCACTGAGACAAATAGAAGCTGTAGCTGAGGGTGAAGCAAATTTCTAATGGATTGTGAAGGAGGGAAATAATGAGTACCCACCTTTGCTCCAACTTCAAATGCAGTGAGAGAGTCTGTGTTTCTTCCCCCCCAGTCACCCTTGAACATTTACCCTCAGGAAGAGAAGCCAACCAGAGCTATGGAGAATCTCTCTCCTAGTAAGTTGACCCTCAAGTTGAAAATGGTGTTCTGTGACAGGTACAGATCTGCACTGGAAATCGCATCACATCACTTGAAAAAATGAATATCTGGGCTTCCCTGGCGGTGCAGTGGTTGAGAATCCGCCTGCCGATGCAGGGAACTCAGTTTCGTACCCCGGTCCAGGAAGATCCCACATGCTGCGGAGCGGTTGGGCCCATGAGCCATGGCCCCTGAGCCTGTGCTTCCGGAGCCTGTGCTGCGCATTGGGATGTGCCACAACTGCGAGAAGCCCGCGTATTGCAAAAAAAAAAAAAGTAAAAGAAAAAACAAACAAAAGGAATAACTATCCAGATGTGACAAGTGAGGTTAGCTGACAGCCTTTCTCTGTCGGCTTATTTTTAATCTGCCTTGGATTTCAAGCCAAGGTCAGGTTTTTCTCATGGCAGCTCCTTGTCAATGACTGAACCAGGTGATAGAATGGCTTTTTTTCTTTCACAAGTGTTACTCTCTTAGAAACTTTTTGTTCTTCCATTCCTGTCTCAGTGCCTGCTTTCTGGAAAATCCAACTAGGAAATAGTCTCTTCTTTCTTGAAATTTAATGTTTCCTGTTAAGATTATTTTCCTTCATCCTAAAGAATTTCTGTGTTTATTTCAGTGCATATTTATCTGATATAATTAACCCACTGGAAATTAGCACTCAGCTATTATATTATACAACAGAAAAAATAAAATGGAGAACAGGGGTGACAAAGGGAAAATATTTTATATTTTTGAAAGAAATTACAGAAAAGGAACTGACTTTGAAAAATGCACAAAAATCACGCATAATATGAGCAGAGAAAAGCCTGAGTTGTTCTAGGATGCAGAATCCAGGTTCTTTTAAAATTTTTATGAGGTAATTAAAATATATGAAAATAGGGCTTCCCTGGTGGTGCAGTGGTTGAGAGTCCGCCTACCGATGCAGGGGACACGGGTTCATGCCCCCGTCCGGGAGGATCCCACATGCCACGGAGTGGCTGGGCCTGTGAGCCATGGCCGCTGAGCCTGCGCGTCCGGAGCCTGTGCTCCACAATGGGAGAGGCCACAACTGGGAGAGGCCCGCGTAATGCAAAATATATATATATATATATATATATATATTCATTTTTTTATTATTAATTAATTTATTTATTTATGGCTGTGTTGGGTCTTCGGTTCTGTGCGAGGGCTTTCTCTAGTTGTGGCAAGCGGGGGCCACTCTTCATCGTGGTGTGCGGGCCTCTCACTATCGCGGCCTCTCTTGTTGCAGAGCACAGGCTCCAGATGCGCAGGCTCAGTAATTGTGGCTCACGGACCCAGTTGCTCCACGGCATGCAGGGTCTTCCCAGACCAGGGTGCGAACCCACGTCCCCTGCTTTAGCAGGCAGTCTCCCAACCACTGTGCCACCAGGGAAGCCCTACATTCATTTCTGAAGTGTTTTTTCTGGCATTTAGATCCATAGTCTCAAAGCAAGTAGAAGAGATATCTGAAATCCCTGTCTCTTCATCCCTTCTCCCAGTTTCTTAAACTACCATCATTATCCCCACTCCCTCTTCACATGCCCCAAATCAGTTTCTTCCTGTGGTTCCATCCCAATTCAGTCTTCTGGAGTCACTTTGTGTTTAAACGTTTGCCTGGTTCCTTTCTGTTTCTAGCCATTTCTCATTATGTGTTATTTTTCTTTCCTCCATTGGATATGAGGAGCACAGTATAATAATATGTGATAGATGGAAAATAAATTTGAAGAATGTGAATCAGTAGTGACAAGTAGAATCAATCATTAAAAGCATTCTTATAAAAAACAAAGTTATGCCACTGATCACTTGACATGGTAGAAAAGTGACAGAAGAAATCCCAGAGCAAAGCAGGAGTAGATATACATGGAGACATGGCCAGGAAGTAAAAAATGGGCTTTCCTGGCCTTAATAGGATGAAGATAACTGACAAATTGTCCTAGAATTTCTGTATAGGAATGGTCATTGGCTTTTTGTTATAATAAATCATGGCACCAGTAAATACAATAGGTAGGAAACTAGTCAACTGCAATTACAGAGATGATTAATGAATTACACACATGCAGAAGAGGAGTGAAAAACTTGAAAGGATTGCACCAGTACTGTACTGAACCATTGACAAGAGTATATAATTACCCAGTCCACAAGATGACCTTAGACCTCAGAATATTCTCAGTGTAATTCTGCTGAACTCATATCTCCCATCATGATGTCCTACAATTGCTGCTCTGGAAACTTCTCCTCCCACTCCCTTGGGGGTTACCAGTGCTAGCCAGGCTTCTCCTGTGGCTCCTTCTAACCCAGCAACCTAGTCTACAACACTGACCTCTGCTCTCCTAACACCTACCAGCTGGACTCCTCTTTCTACAGTCAGGAGACCTGCTGTGAGCCCACCAGGTGCCAGACGTCCTGTGTGGTGTCCAGTCACTGCCAGACATCCTGCTACCACCCAAGGACCCCCACACTCTGCTGGAAAACTTACCCTGGGTCTCTGGGCTTTAGGTTCAGCAGCTGCAACTCCCTGAGCTGTGGATCCAATGGCTTTAGACCCAGGGTTCTCTCTGTTAGTAGCTTTCCTCCATTCCATTTGTAACATTGCTGGGCCTTCTCCATTGGATATGAGATCTCTGCATTAATATTTAATACTTGGAAATTAATTTTGGAGAAAAAAATGAATAGTCACAAGTAGTTTCAATCTTTAGAAGGCTTTTTAGAAGGCCAAAGCTATGCCTCTAACCAAATAAGAAAGAAAGATGGTACCATTTTGACCTCCACCCTTAGAAGGAATGCATACCCTAGCAAAGCCAGACTCAGATACACATGCAGCATATTCCAGGAATGAGGGACATTCTTGGCTGTGATGGGATGGTCATTAATATAAAACGGTCATAACATTTGTGACATGACTAGTTTATTGGCTTTGTGTTGTAACCAAAACTATTACAGCACCCATAAATACAATGTGTAGGAAACTATGCAGCTGTAATTACAGAAATGATGATTGAGGTAATACTATGCAAATGAGGGAGCAGACATGTAGGAATGGTGATCTTGTAGCTGTAAACACCTATTTCTGAGAGTATATAAATGCCACAGAATATTCTCAGTCTAATGCCACAGAATACTGTCAGTCTAATTCAGCTGATCTCACATCCCCTGTCAACATGACCTACAACTGCTGCTCTGGAAACTTCTCCTCCAGCTCCCTTGGGAGTCATCTGCACTACCCAGGCTCCTTCTCCTCCAGCAACCTGGTCTATAGCACTGACCTCTACTCTCCCAGCACCTGCCAGCTGGGCTCCTCTCTCTACAGGAGGTGTCAGGAGACCTGCTATGAGCCCACAATGTGCCAGGCATTCAGTGTGGTGTCCCGTCCTTTCCAGACATCCTGCTACTGTCTGAGGACCTCCATTCTCTACCATCCCTGCTAGACAATATATGCTAGGTCTCTGGGCTTTAGGTCCAGCAGAGGCTGCTCATCCTGAGCTCTGGACCCAGAAGCTGCTACTCACTGGGCTGTGGATCTAGTAGCTTCAGACACCTGGGTTATAGAGTCCGGGGCTCTCCTACCTTGGGCTATGGATCCAGATTCTGCCACCCAACCTATTTTGATTTTCGGCCTATCTGTGGATCTGTCTTCTGAAGATCAATTTATTGAATGTCCAGATCTTTTCATAGAATGACAACTTTTTTTTTTTTTTTTTTTTTTTTTTTTTGCGGTATGCAGGCCTCTCACTGTTGTGGCCTCTCCCGTTGTGCAGCACAGGCTCCAGATGTGCAGGCTCAGCGGCCATGGTTCACGGGCCCAGCTGCTTCGCAGCATGTTGGATGTTCCCGGACCGGGGCACGAACCCATGTCCCCTGCATCGGCAGGCGGACTCACAACCACTGTGCCACCAGGGAAGACCCAAGTGACAACTATTTTATTCTCACAAGAAACAACCCTCTTCATGGTCCCCAAAGACTGGCTGTTCACTCACTTTGCAGCCACCCAACCTAACTTATAGATTGGGTCTTGTAGATTGTAAAACTAAGTAGCAAATGTAAACTTTAAATCATATACCAGCATTGGTGATGGAAATCACCCAATTATTAAATATCCTTCAAAATTTAACAGTATTTAATTATCTTAAGTAAATAAACACATTTATTCTGCCATCCATATATGTTATTATTATTAGACTTAGTATAAATAAACATCTCAAGAGCTATAAAAGCCTTTTTCTTTAAATCATGTGTCCTTACATCTCTCTTCACAGGAGAAGAAAAGCACAAAAGTTAGTGGATATGTATGGAATGCAGAGAGAAAGAATAAAATTTAGATATATTGTTAGGTTCGTACATAAAACAAAAATTAAATATAAATCTAACTTGTGTCTGTAGATTTTCAGAAAATACTAAATATAAAGCTCAAATAACTTCTATTAAGTTCATCCAAAGTTGATTGGTAAAAGTGACCAAATTTTTGAATCTCAGTAAGTACTTTTCCATGCAAGTGATGTTTTTACAGCATGTAAGAAGGAAGCCAATTATTCTTGATGTGAAGAATTTTGACTCAGGATGTGTGGGTTTTTATCTCTATGCTTTCCAGTGGCTCAGGCTATGTATGGCTGAGAACCACAAACTTTATGTCAGTAAAAATGGATATCCTTTACTTTTATTTTTTTATAGTCATGTGCTAATCTTTTTTATAGGACACAGATTTCAGAAAATGGTACATTGCTGTTGGACACATTTTGAAAATGAGACAAATCTAATAATAAAAGGGCATTATCTTTGTGTTGAGCTAAATAAATGTTCAAAGAGATTTTGAAGTCATTATTTCTTTAGAACTTTAAATAGCACTCAGAGGAGCATAAATTTTGTGTGCTACATGTTTGTTTGTTTGTTTGTTTGTTTTTTAAACATGAGGCAATGGAAGTTCAAAGGGACTCAAGATCCGGCCAAAGATCCCAGTCTTACAGAGAAATTGATGTTCACAATTTTCCTAAAAGATGGAACCTCCTAGGAAAAGCAAAAACAGAAGTAGTATAGGATAGAATAGAAAAAGTTTGGAAAAATAAAATGGAATGGACAAAGCAGAGAGATATAAAGTTACCTGGTATATTCAGGGAATATTTGAGCAATTAATTTACAATGGACAATTAAGTCATTTGGTAAATAGATTTAGATAGCATTTCTAATGGCTGCACATTACTCCATCATTTTGAAGTTTGAGTTTTGAATGACATTAATGACATTAATCCTAGGTTTCTTATCCGCCTATTAAATTTACTGGAACAGACTTCGAGTGATAATTCTCACACCAGATTTCTTGTCTATTCTAAATAATTTTGCATATATTGTAAAATAAATATTTTTACTAACCATCCTTATATATAGAAGTGTAGCATGATATTATTTACCAAGTATAACTTTTGTCAACATCAAAGTGGGTAGTTCAAATCATACTAGAATGCTAGTAAAACTGGATAAAATAATCTGTGCACAAACACTGGAGTATTACCAGGCTAAGAACTGCAGATCAAAATTAGGAGAGGTTTTAAGTCAAAAGAAACGTTAGTATTTGGGCTGATTTCTTCCTAGAGTTGCCCACTAAATCCAAAAACGTCAATGGGCTCATAGTGTGAATGAACAGAATTAGACCCCCATGGCATTGTAAGGAACTGGGGATATTGGTAAACATTCTAGGATTTTGAAACATTATAGGATTTTAAAGACTCCACTAGAATTTTAAGGGTATACAAACAGAATATGTTTCACAGGAACTGAAGTCAACCTTTGAATTACACCAATCTTGATGATATGACAATATTAGTAATCTTACCCCAGCTTGGTACCTCCAGAGTAAATTCTTCTGCAAATCGACCTCAAATTACCTATAGTAATTGATTAAAAAATATCAATACTGCAAAAAAAAAAGCAAGACAAGAACAAGAGACAACATAGAGTACAAACAAGTGTACAGGAGACCCAAATAATGAACATATTAGAAATATACACAAAAATAATTGTGGTTATTTTTCTTAAGAAATTAAAGACAAGTTTAAGAATTTTGACAGAGTGCTTGAATATATAAAGATGAAAATGAAAAATGCAAAAACTGTAAAATACAGTAACTAAAATGTACAAAACTCAAATGACTTCAAAGGCAAACTAAAACAGTCTGAAACTATGGGCCAATATCCCTCCCAGCTGAAATAAAATATAATAATGAGCTCAGATCAGGGAGTGGCAGAATACCTGGTCAAAGTATAGGCAAACTAGAGTTTCAATCAAGCTGATTAAAATTAGATGACATATATACACTAATATGTATAAAATGAGTAACTAATAAGAACCTGCTGTATAAAAAATAAATTTAATTTAATTTAATTTTTTTTTAAAAAAATTAGAGACTGTGCCTGCCTAACTCAGTTATTAGAACATTACTGATAAGCCCTTGACCCATCTAACATGCAGAAAAAAGGACTTACATTCTCTTGAAAACATTAAATCAAAATATTTTCATATATATATTTGTGTGTATATATGTGTATCAATTACATAATTATATAATCATATGTGTACAAAAATATAAATATTTATACTACATGATACACTGTTCTTTTATATACAATGTTGTCATGCAATAAAACATTACAAAAAAAAGTCAGAAAGCATGTAAGTGTTACCACCCCCATCAAAAGAATAACAATCAATAAGAGGAAATTCACATTTAACACACTTATTAGAATTAGTTGGCTAAAATGCCCATGATGTATTTGTGAATAATTTAAGAAAAAGATGGCTATAACTAATAAATATATAGGGAATTTTAAGAGATATGTACATTTAAAAACAACAACCTAATGGATATTCTCAAATAGAAAGTTAAAGATTTAAAATATTTTAAAATGTCAACTTATATCAGTTCAAAATATCCTTCATAAATAAATAAAAATTAAAAACGTTTACAGAAAAATTTTATCCTCAAAAATTTTCTGTAAAATATTTAATTTGACCCTGCCTGATTTGATCGACAATTTCCAGAAGTGGGTGCAGTTGAAAAAGCACTGTAATCTATCAATAACACTTCTCATATCAGAAAGAATTGGATCCATATCTAAGGAATACAGACTCACAAACAAAAAAATTGCAAGTCAATATTTCATAGTAAAGACCACACGTATTTTGGAAATGCCATTTTATAATTAAGTTTTTTTCTTAAAAAAAAAAAAGCTGCCTCTGGAAGCCTACACTGTACAGAATATTCAATACAAGACTGGAGCTGGGTTGACCAGGTTCTGAGTTCCTAGGAAGTCTCTTTCAACTGATAACCCTCATCATTCACTTTAATACAAATGTAGAATTAAAGATGAAAATAAACTAGTAAAGAATGAGGCCATGAGCCTCTTTGATTGGTGCAGAGGTTATGAACTAAGATTCTATACCCTTTGAAAACAAATGGATTAACTTTCCACTTTGTCTAAGAGTAGTTCTGCTCCCTGCTCATCCTGTGGTTACTCTTAAGTTTGCCAACAGGGCTATTTTGAGGAAGTGTTTGGAAAAGAGGGAGAATGAGGAAGGCTAAGATATTTACCTCGCTTACTGGAAAAAATGAAAAAAAAAATTAATTCTGCTTTGGAATATAGAAAACTAAATATTTTTCCAAATAATTATGTAAATTTTGTGAAGCTATTGGTCACTTCTTTTCTTATATGATGTTTCTTTTTTTTTTTTTTTTTTTTTTTTTTTTGCGGTACGTGGGCCTCTCACTGTTGTGGCCTCTCCCGTTGTGGAGCACAGGCTCCGGATGCTCAGGCTCACCGGCCATGGCTCACGGGCCCAGCCGCTCCACGGCATGTGGGATCTTCCCAGACCGGGGCATGAACCCGTATCCCCTGCATTGGCAGGCGGACTCTCAACCACTGCGCCACCAGGGAAGCCCTGATGTTTCTTTTAAAAATTAAAATAATTGATTTTCTCAAAATCTAAATTTTGACCTTTTTTGTTGTTGTTGTTGTTGTTGTTGTTGTTGCAGTACATGGGCCTCTCACTTTTGTGGCCTTTCCCATTGCAGAGCACAGGCTCCGGACGCGCAGGCTCAGCAGCCATTGTCATGGGCCTAGCCTCTCCGCGGCATGGGGGATCTTCCAGGACCAGGGCACGAACCCGTGTCCCCTGCATCAGCAGGCGGACTCTCAACCACTGCGCCAACAGGGAAGCCTTCTCTGTTTTATATTTGACTTCTATTTCATTGATTTCTGTTCTTACCTTTCTTATTTCTATCATAAAGTTACTTTTGGTTTAAATTGTTATTTTTCTAAGTTCCTCATATAAAGTACTAAAATAATTGATTTCAAGCTTTCTTGAATTGTTACATATACTTTAAAATCTAAAATTTTCCTTCTAAACAGCTGTACCTCTCAAATTTTACTGGGTTATATCATCATTATACATTTTAAAATATTTCCAAATTTTCATCCATTTTTTTCTTTGATGTTTGAATTTTTATGAATGGTGTTAATTTACAGCCATATAAAGTTCTTTTTATTTAAACTTTGTAGTTTATTTTTATCTTATATCTACAGATTTCTCACCTTTTAAAAATGTATTGCCAGCAGTAAACTGAACAATAAACCAAATGTAAAGTCTAATGTCACCATTTGTGATAGAATTTATTTCAATAGATTTTCTCCTCAAAATGAAATTCACATGAATTAAATGTAATAAATCCCTTAATCCAAAAACAATGTGGTGGTTTGTTATCTGTTTATTTTCTAATTTTGTTCTCTTGTCCATTTGTGGGATTAAAACAAAAGATCAATATCCCCCTGTGAATGGGCTTTGAAATCCTAGCTCTGTGCAAGGTCTTAACTAATGTCTTCAGAATTTTAAGTGTCTTAATATGGTAATTTCCTGGAATTTCATTGAAGGCACAACTTTCTCTGACTATAAATCTCCGAAGCAGAGGAGAGCTGAATTCACTCATGAACAATTGACTATGTGCAGAAGGACAGAATTAGGAAAACAAGGAAATAATTTAGTTCATATGTTCTGGTTCATATTAAAAAAAAAGTAAATGAAGGACTAGTATATATTTGTAAACTTGAGAAAAAAATGCCTATGATCTTTCATTAACTATAGTTGAATTAGCCTCATTTTGGTTGGCAAAACTATCTGAATTTTGCATTTCAACAACGAGTTTCTAGTCTGATTCATTTCTCTTAAGTGTATGTAAGGAGGTTATCTCTAAACCTAAGTGAGATAAAACCAAAACAGATATATGGGCTGCTCTAGAAGCTCTAGAATGGTCAGGTTCAGAAGACATGTGTTTCATCTTAATGCCTTCCCAAGTCTCAAACTCAAAGCAGCTGAAAATGAGCTTCTAGAACTGCTCCTATGTCTGTTTTGGTTGCATCTCACCATAAAATTGGATACTACTTAATTTTTTATGGTTATTTTCTAAGTTTTTATAAATATACATATAATTTCAGGAAATAATAAGTTGCTAAGAATATAACTTGCTGTAAATGAGCCAAACATAAAAATAAAACGCTATATTTGTGTAGAGCCAAGGAACCTAAAGAAATTTCCTAAGCGTTATTTTGTTATACACTCAAGCAGACCTGCGAGGAATTTGCTCATTATATTTTAAGGTCCTTTTAGCATTTAAGAAAAGAGAGGCTCAAAGAGAACCAGACTTGCCAAAGATGTCATTTCTTTAAGGAAATGAAAATGTCCCACTCTCTTCCTAAGTACATTAAATATGAGTGACACAATTAACTGTACAGATCCCCAAGTTGAACTTACTTATTGTACAGATGTAGACCTTGAGAACTAGAAGCATTCGTTTCTTGGTCACTCGGGAAGTTAATGGTAAGGCTAACAACAGAACTGCTAATTCCTATTTCATTTTAGTGTAATTTCAGTTGTGCCACACGATCTCATCTTCTCTCCCCTTCAGTCATTTCTCTCTCTTCTTCTCCTCCCCATTATCATCACCATCATCATCACTATTAGAATGCTTGGGAAATGTTCATGGTTTTTAGACTGTTACTGGGAAATCTAAAGGGATCAAAATAATGAGGGAAAATATAGAAATGTTATTTGGCATCCCTGACAGAAATTGAAATAGTAATGTTGGGTTGCTCCCCTATGAGTGTAATCTTATTTTGTTTATAACTTCCATAAGTTTTGAAAATGTGACAATACAAGTTATCCCCATATGCAAATGCTTACTTTGGTTAAGTAGGAGCAGCCTCTGATGATTAAAAATTACCTGCATATTTCAGTTGTGAAAGTGGTTCTCTGGCCTCTGGCCTTTAAAAGGAAGCAAACTTCCTTTTAAAGAAGAATCAGGGATAGTTTCAATAATACTTATACAGCCATAAAGTGCAGTACTCACACACAGCTTGTAATTATAATGTTGGAAAGAATAAATTTGTAATATCACAACTGGTGCTGAAGTTAAATATAATAAAGTCTCATTTAAAGATATAAGTATCAAAGTATAAAAACTTTTATCATTATTTCTCAAGAAACTGTCCCAATCCCATACAACAATCTAGAAACAGCCAACCCCTACCTCTGAAACTGAGCAGGACCCTGTGGAGTTCCTGGGCACAACAGCCTTTCTGTGTCCCCTTCCCTGAGTTCCAAAGGGCAGGTTCAAACCGTTGCTAATCAGGGAAGGCAGGGGATGCAGAGATAAGGGAAGAGCAGTCAAGAAACACCGGCTGCAGCCTTGGAGCACAGTCCTGGCTCCCCATCAAGGGAAACACATAACAATATCTTTGACCTCTTCTGCAGAACTAAGACCACCACCAAATGGAAGATGTTAACTACTTGATGAAATATTCTTCATTCCAGAGAAGGTCACAGTTCAACCCTCATCACCTGACGCCAGATGATCTCTGGATTGAGGGAATGTGGACCTTGCATGCACCAGGATCCCTATCAGTAACCCTGCCCCTTGATTATAAAACTCCTTACAGCCACTCCCCTCCCCCCAGTTCTTGGGACACAGTTTTGAGGGCACTAGCCTGCTGTGTCCCCCTTTGCCTGGCAAAGCAATAAATCTATTCTTTTCTACTTCATCCAAAACTCTGTTTCTGAGATTTAATTTGGTGTAGGGATACAGAGGCCGGATTCAACGGTTTTTTTTTTTTTTAACATCTTTATTGGAGTATAATTGCTTTACCATACTGTGTTAGTTTCTGCTTTATAACAAATTGAGTCAGCTATACATATACATATATCCCCTTATCCCCTCCTTTTTGTGTCTCCCTCCCACACTCCCTATCCTACCCCTCTAGGTGGTCACAAAGCACTTAGCTGATCTCCCTGTGCTATGCAGCTGCTTCCCACTTGCTATCGATTTTACATTTGGTAGTGTATCTATGTCCATGCCACTTTGAATTTATCAGGATCAAGATAAGGTTCTCCCTATATTCCAGCAACAGTGATTCTGGGTCTTCAGTTCCTTATGAAAGCAGCCATGCTCTCTACCAGATTCCCATTATCTCTTTCATAGATCCTGCCCCAACTAGACTTCTGATTTCCTCCTGCTGCATTGCTTGTCCATCTGTTACATTCAATGTCTCTATGAAATTTGAACTCAGGGGTTCAGCTCCCAACCTCCTGCTGCCAAAGCAACTTTATTTCCAGGAATTGCCAGTCATCTTTTTTACCAGCCAGCATGTGGTTCTTACTTCTGGGGATTAATGTATTTAGTTTCCCAGAAAACTCTTCATGAGTCATTTCCATGCAATTAATTTCACCAATTTCTATTTATTTATTCTTGTCACATTACTGATTATAGGTAACAGCTTTGTTCTCTCCAGCCTTAACTCCCATATTTTTTATTAGTCATGCCTCAGTAGTACCTTGTCAAACATCTTGTCAGCACCAGTCCTCAAAATAATATTCATTTAGCTCTGTTCTTAGGGAATGCATGATGAACAAATGTTCTATTACATTTTTTTTCAGGGAGAATGCCTTCATTCATATACTTCACTATATTAAGAAAAATTTAAAACTGGTTTTTAAGTGGGATTCCCATTTCTCTGAACTTACCAACTAGCAAGGT
This sequence comes from Mesoplodon bidens, assembly GCF_964165515.1. Classification (NCBI taxonomy): domain Eukaryota; kingdom Metazoa; phylum Chordata; class Mammalia; order Artiodactyla; family Ziphiidae; genus Mesoplodon; species Mesoplodon bidens. The sequence goes on along the minus strand of NC_138161.1, from coordinate 15,144,284 downwards.
TAACCAAATAATGATTTAATTACAACAATAAGTAAAGCTGTAAAAGAGCAGTTCTTCAACATATAAGTACTTTTAACAATGAGACCTTAATAGCAATCTGAGATGTTAACAAAGCTTCCCAGAGAAACTATTTTATAAGCTAAGTCTGGAGAATGAGTAAAAATGGCTTGATCCAGGTAGAAACTGGAGCAAAGATACCCAATTAGATAATTGTACCAGTTTGAATAGAAATAATAAAACCTATATTTAATGAAGTCAGCATATCCACATGTACCCATCCTATATTGCTATCTCTGTCTCTCATTTCTACATAAATTTCTCCTTTTAGTATAAACCAACTGAACTTCATTTCTTCCCTGAACACGTGTGTATTTTTCCCCTCTGCTTTGGTCATTTCACTTCATCTTCATATATTTCCCCTTATCTATTCTCATAGCTTTTGTGTTTTCAATATTTAAGAGAGTCTCAACTTTTAGATTCATTTTTAAATGCCATTTCCTTTATAATTCTTACATCATCGAATAAAAGTTTTCTTTCCCTCTTCTGAAATTGGAACTGAACTGAGTTACAGTGAAATTTAAAGAGTGAGGTAATAGGGATAATATGGTAGAGTGAGTATGGCAATCTTGAATTAGACATTTAATTAGTCAATTACTATGTGTAAAGACCCCATTTCCTGATCTCAGGAGAGTTTGAAATTGTTCCCAGGCTCATAGGGATAACAGAGCAGGGATTTTGTTGCAAATGCCTTCTAAATGAACTAGATTAATAATATCAGTCATTTTTCACTCACTCTCTTGGTCAGATATACTTAGATACTATAAACAACAGGCTCCTAAAACTAAAAAGATACATATTTATCAATTGTGAATAGAGAAGGTAGCACTCTACTTACTCATATAAACACACACAAAATCAGCCACATTACCATATTCCCACAACATTTCCAGTCATCATTGTACTATAGGTCTTAGCCAGAGCAGCAAACAAGAAAAACAAATAAAAAGCATAAATATCAGCAAGGGAATAAGAAAGTTCTCTTTATTCACAGGTATAATGATGGTCTACATAAAAAATCCTAAGGAATGTACAAAATTACTACAGAAAACTCTATTTTATTTCTATATACAAACCAAAAATACATGAAAAATTAAATCTAAAGTATGTTGTAATGACAACAAAACATATAATCTAAAAATACATTTCAAGATTCTAGATTCCCATATTAATACTTATAAAATACTGCAGAAAGAAATTAAATAAGACTCAAATAAACAGAGATATATCACAGATTGAAAGCTGTTCAATATCCCTAATTTACAGATTCAATACATTTTTTTTAATTAATTATTTTTTTATATCTTTATTGAAGTATAATTGCTTTACAATGTTGTGTTAGCTTCTGCTGTATAACAAACTGAATCAGTTATAAGTGTACATATATCCCCATATCCCCTCCCTCTTGAGCCTCTCTCCCATCCTCCCTATCCTACCCCTCTAGGTGGTCACAAAACACTGAGCTGATCTCCCTGTGCTGGGGAGTAACTTCCCACTAGCTAACCATTTTCTTTTTTTTTTTTTTTTTTTCGGTACGCGAGCCTCTCACTGCTGTGGCCTCTCCCGCCGCGGAGCACAGGCTCCGGACACGCAGGCTCAGCGGCCATGGCTCACGGTCCCAGCCGCTCTGCGGCATGTGGGATCCTCCTGGACCGGGGCACGAACCCGTGTCCCCTGCATCGGCAGGCGGACTCTCAACCACTGCGCCACCAGGGAAACCCCATTTTACATTTTGATTCAATATATTTTGAACAAAAATGCCAGCAGGCTTTTTAATAGAAATTGAAAAACTGATTCTAAAATTTATATGAGAGCAGGGCTAGGCAAAATAATATTTTAAAAGAGAATTAAACGTGGAAGTCTTTTTATTATCTCATTTCAGGACTTAATATAAAGATATATTAAGAAATTATGGTACTGCAAAAAGTATAGGTGATTATTCGGAGGAACAGAATAGAAGTCTGAAATAGATTCACAAGTATACTGTCGATTTCTTTTTACAACGATGTCAAATGAATTCAAATGCAGAAAAAATGTATTTTCAACAAATGGTATTAAAATCACTGGATACATTTAAAGAACTAAAAACAAAAAGGGAAAAATGTGTTGTGCAACAACCTTATACCTATGCTTGAAACCATTCAACAGCTCTTGTTGCTTTCAGAAGAAAGTGCAATACTGAATTAGCACTAAAGACCTGGGGAAAATGGCCCCCAAATTTTTCTGGTCTAAGTTCAAGTCATTCCTTCCTTTCCCCTCAATGACCAGACAAAATGGCTTTCAGTTTTATAATGCACATCTCAAGACTTTGGTCCTAAAAACACTACTGCAAGCCCCACCTATCTATGCCCTACTTATTCCTTAGACCTGTTTCAAATGCAGTTCCTCTGGAAATCTTTTCTTGACTTCTAAGACTAGATGAGGTTCCCTTGCTGTATGTTATTGTAGCATCAAGGACTCATTCACAGCTCATTATTTTATATTTGCTTTCTCTGTTAGACTTTCAGTCCTGTTAGAACAAAGAGCACACATCTTCTTACTTTATTTTTCATTCTGGAGTAATACAGAAAACAATTTTATTTTAAAAGATATATTCAATAATATATTCCCATAGCAGAGATTTTGGCTCATGGTAGAGGTTTAATGAAAATATTGTGAAAATAGTATTACTGGCAAAATGTTTGACAATGTGTTCTGAGGTGTGACTAATTAAAAAAACAGAAACAAAAACTTGGGTACAGGGAGTTGGGAAGGATAAAGCTGTTCTCTGTAATTACTAATGACATAAACATTGATAAATAGAAATTGTTATATCAAGTGCCTAGAAATGATTCATGAGAAAATTTCCTGGGAAACTGGGTATATTTATTCTTGGAAATCAGAACTGTAAACAACTTGATAGACAGATAATCAGCAGCTTCTGGAAATTTAGTTGTGTGGGCAGCAGCTTGGGACTCAAACCCCTGGGTTCACAGTCCATGCTGTTATGCATCTGTGGAAGCATGCAGCAGGAGGAATTTGGAAGCTAGAAGCCAGATAAGTGCCAGCTGGTTCCCTCTTAGTTGTGCAGAGTGGGATTAAGTTAATGAAATCTGGATGACCACTATATTATTCACTATACTATAATTAATTGATGAAATAGACAAAGAATAAACTCTTTACTCTGAGAAATTTATAATGTGCCAGAGACTTGGGAGAGAGGAAGATGCAGTTTTCTGAGTGGTAAAGGCAAGACATCAGTTCAGGAGTTGTGTTTCTTGTTTTAAAAATAATACAGTTTTCTTATTTTGACTATCGACCTGAAATGGGATATTATATTTAATTTCAGACATAATTGTAGTATTATAAATTCATTGTCTCCACCATTGAATTTTAGTGTTTCTTTGTGATCACTTCATTATACTGCTAGTTACACTTAATAAATCTTGGAGTTGTTTTTAAAAATTTGCTTGTTTACTAGTTTTGGTAGGGAGAATAATGGCCCCTTAAAGTTATTTATATACCTTTTGAATATGTTATGTTATGTGACAAAGGTAATGAAAGTAGCAGATGTAATTAAAGTTGCTAACCAGTTGATGTTAAAATAGAGATTGCCAGGTGGACCTAACATGATTATAAGCATCCTTAAAAATGGAAGAGAGAGGCAGAAGAGTAGGTCAGAGTCATATATTGTAAGAAGGATTTGACCCACCATTGATGGCTTTGAAGATGGAGGAAGTAGGACATTGGCTAAGGAACTCAGATGGCCTCTAGAAAACAAAAAAAAAAGGTAAGTAAATAGGTTTTCCCCTAGATCCACTGGAAAGAAATGTAGTCCTTCGAGCACCATGATATTAGTCCAGTAAGACTGCCTGAATTTTGTTCTACAGAATTATAATAAATTGTTATTTAAGCTATTATGTGTATATGTATATGTATATATGTATATATCTATATCTATATATCTATATATCTATATCTATATCTATCTATCTATATATATATATATATGTATGGCTTATTTGATATAATTTGTTATAGCAATAATTTAAAAACTAAGATATTAGTATATTCCTAACGTCAGAAAACTTTTCACTCCTGCATCTCAAATTGAGAGACATTAATATATAAGGCATCAGCTTGGCAAAAAACTTCAGTTTTTCCCCATGAATGTTCTGCAGTTGCTTATGTTTTGAAGTTTAAAATTTGATTATTTCTTTGGTTGGAGATTATGCACATGAGATGAACTTGAATCATTAAGATTCATAAACAGGACAGTTTACAGAGGAGTTTACTGTTTATCATTTAAATTTTTATAATGCAGTGGCTGATGAACTTTTTCCTAATTTTTTTTCATTATTCCTTATTTTTTTCCTTCTAACTATACAGTCGCCATAACTATTTCATAAACATCGGGGACGAGAAGGAAGAGGGATAAGAAGATGAGGAAGAGAAGGAGCATATGAGGGAAGAGAAAAGAGAGAATGGTACAGGTGGATGAAATAAAGTCATTCTACTTCATTACTCTAACTTGCTGTGTAATCTTGTAAAATTCTATTTAACTCCTTTATGTTTTATATTTGATCACGTTCGTAGTAAAGGAAGAAGTAAAGAGAATGTGATGAGAAGACAGGGAAATACTTATAAGATTAGATTTTGCTAAGCTTCTCATAACCTGCAACCCATTTTCTAATTTCAGGGATGTTTGAGAATCTTATAAAATAAAGATAGGAAAAATAATTGATCATTACTTGTTTTACATGGATATTAAGTTTCCAGTTATTATCATATTATGTCAGTATGTTACTTTGTGTAACACATGGATGTCAGAAGAATGGCATAAAATAAAGAATATGCAATTTTGTTTCAATATACAATTGAAACATTCATTTTTGATAATATTAAAGCTTTCTTGTTTGCAGTTAGATTCAGTTTCTATGTTGGCTAAGAACCCAGGTGCAGCCTCACACCTGATGAGCCTAGTTCCTTCCCATCTAAGTTTGCTGCCTGCCTTCTTATACAAATGCAATAATTAGAGCAGACTGAAAATAGTAAGTGGGGTACAGGGATTTAGTCAATTAAAAAATAAGAAAATTTCCACCACTGCGATTATCTAAAGCTCAGAAGCGCTCCTAGTCTAAAAATGTACACCCACACACTAGTCTTCCATTTTAATACCCTTTATGCACATGCCTCATCATAGAAGTCTAAATTTTATTCCTATACAATTTTTTAATTTAAAAAAACTTTTTATTAGTTTCTGCTTTATAAAAAAGTGAATCACTTATAGATATACATCTGTTCCCATATCCCTTCCCTCTTTCATCTCCCTCCCTCCCACCCTCCCTATCCCACCCCTCCAGGTGGTCACAAAGAACCTAGCTAATCTCCCTGTGCTATGCGGCTGCTTCCCACTGGCTATCTACCTTATGTTTTGTAGTGTATATATGTCCATGCTTCTCTCTCCCTTTGTCACAGCTTACCCTTCCCCCTCCCCATATCCTCAAGTCCATTCTCAAGGAGGTCTGTGTCTTTATTCCTGTTTTACCCCTAAGTTCTTCATGACACTTTTTTTTCTTAAATTCCATATATATGTGTTAGCATACGGTATTTATCTTTCTCTTCCTGACTTACTTCACTCTGTATGACAAACTCTAGCTCTATCCACCTCATTACAAACAGTTCAATTTCATTTCTTTTTATGGCTCAGTAATATTCCATTGTATATATGTGCCACATCTTCTTTATTCATTCATCTGATGATGGACACTTAGGTTGTTTCCATCTCTGGGCTATTGTGAATAGAACTGCAATGAACATTGTGGTACATGACTCTTTTGAATTATGGTTTTCTCAAGGTATATGCCTAGTAGTGGGATTGCTGGGCCATATGGTAGTTCTATTTGTAGTTTTTGAAGGGACCTCCATACTGTTCTCCATAGTGGCTGTACCAATTCACATTCCCACCAGCAGTGCAAGAGTGTTCCCTTTTCTCCACACCCTCTCCAGCATTTATTGTTTCTAGATTTTTTGATGATGGCCATTCTGACTGGTGTGAGATGATATCTCATTGTAGTTTTGATTTGCATTTCTCTAATGATTAATGATGTTGAGCATTCTTTCATGTGTTTGTTGGCAGTCTGTATATCTTCTTTGGAGAAATGTCTATTTAGGTCTTCTGCCCATTTTTGGATTGGGTTTTTTGGTTTTTTGCTATTGAGCTGCATGTGCTGCTTATAATTTTTAGAGATTAATCCTTTCTCATTTACTTCATTTGCAAATATTTTCTCCCATTCTGAGGGTTGTCTTTTGGTCTTGTTTATGGTTTCCTTTGCTGTGCAAAAGCTTTGAAGTTTCATTAGGTCCCATTTGTTTATCTTTGTTTTTATTTCCATTTCTCTAGGAGGTGGGTCCAAAAGGATCTTGCTGTGATTTATGTCATAGAGTGTTTGGCCTATGTTTTCCTCTAAGAGTTTGATAGTTTCCGACCTTACATCTAGGTCTTTAATCCATTTTGAGCTTATTTTTGTGTATGGTGTTAGGGAGTGATCTAATCTCATCCTTTTACATGTCCCTGTCCTGTTTTCCAGCACCAGTTATTCAAGAGGCTGTCTTTTCTACACTGTATATTCTTGCCTCCTTTATCAAAGATAAGGTGACCATATGTGCATGGGTTTATCTCTGGGCTTTCTATCCTGTTCCATTGATCTGTCGTTCTGTTTTTGTGCCAGAACCACACTGTCTTGATTACTGTAGCTTTGTAATATAGTCTGAAGTCAGGGAGCCTGATTCCTCTAGCTCCGTTTTTTGTACTCAAGTTTGCTTTGGCTATTCGGGGTCTTTTATTTTTCCAAACAAATTTTGAAATTTTTTGTTCTAATTCTGTGAAAAATGCCAGTGGTAGTTAGATAGGGATTGCATTGAATCTGTAGATTGCTTTGGGAAGTAGAGTCATTTTCACAATATTGATTCTTCCAAGCCAGGAACATGGTATATCTCTCCAACTATTTGTATCATCTTTAATTTCCTTCATTAGTGTCTTATAATTTTCTGCATACAGATCTTTTGTCTCCTTAGGTAGGTTTATTCCTAGATATTTTATTCTTTTTGTTGCAGTGGGAGTGCTTTCTTGATTTCAGTTTCAGATTTTTCATCATTAGTGTACAGGAATGCTAGAGATTTCTCTGCATTAATTTTGTATGCTGCTACTTTACCAAATTTATTGATTAGCTCTAGTAGTTTTCTGGTAGCATCTTTAGGATTCTCTATGTATAGTATCATGTAATCTGCAAACAGTGACAGCTTTACTTCTTCCTTTCCAATTTGGATTCCATTTATTTCTTTTTCTTCCCTGATTGCTGTGGCTAAAACTTCCAAAACTATGATGAATAAGAGGGGTGAGAGTGGACAGCCTTGTCTTGTTCCTGATCTTAGTGGAAATGCTTTCAGTTTATCACCATTGAGGATGATGTTGTCTATGGGTTTGTCATATATGGCCTTTATTATGTTGAGGAAAGTTCCCTCTATGCTTACTTTCCACAGGGTTTTTATCATAAATGGGTGTTGAATTTTGTGGATAGCTTTCTCTGCATCTATTGAGAGGATAATGTGTTTTTTCTCCTTCAATTTTTTAATATGGTGTATCACATTAATTGATATGCATATATTGAAGAAGCCTTGCATTCCTGGAATAAACCCCACTTGATCATGGTGTATGATCCTTTTAATGTGCTGTTGGATTCTGTTTGCTAGTATTTTGTTGAGGATTTTTGCATCTATGTTCTTCAGTGATATTGGCCTGTAGTTTTCTTTCTTTGTGACATCCTTGTCTGGTTTTGGTATCAAGGTGATGGTGGCCTCATAGAATGAGTTTGGGAGTGTTCTTCCCTCTGCTATATTTTGGAAAAGTTTGAGAAGAATAGGTGTTAGCCCTTCTCTAAATGTTTGATAGAATTCGCCTGTGAAGCCATCTGGTCCTGGGCTTTTGTTTGTTGGAAGGTTTTTAATCACAGTTTCAATTTGAGTGCTTGTGGTTGGTCTGTTCATATTTTCTATTTCTTCCTGATTCAGTCTTGGCACGTTGTGCATTTCTAAGAATTTGTCCATTTCTTCCAGGTTGTCCACTTTATTGGCATAGAGTTGCTTGTAGTAATCTCTCATGATCTTTTGTATTTCTGCAGTGTCACTTGTTACTTCTCCTTTTTAATTTCTAATTCTATTGATTTTAGTCTTCTACCTTTTTTTCTTGATGAGTCTGGCTAATGGTTTGTCAATTTTGTTTATCTTCTCAGAGAACCAGCTTTTAGTTTTATTGATCTTTGCTATCATTTCCTTCATTTCTTTTTCATTTATTTCTTATCTGACCTTTATGATTTCTTTCCTTCTGCTAACTTTGGGGGATTTTTGTTCTTCTTTCTCTAATTGATTTAGGTGCAGGGTCAGGTTGTTTCCTCGAGATGTTTCCTGTTTCTTAAGGTAGGAGTGTATTGCTATAAACTTCCCCCTTAGAACTGGTTTTGCTGCATCCCATAGGTTTTGTGTCATCGTGTCTCCATTGTCATTTGTTTCTAGGTATTTTTTTATTTTCTTTTTCATTTCTTCAGTGATCACTTCGTTATTAAGTAGTGTATTGTTTAGCCTCTATGTGTTTGTATTTTTTACAGCTCTTTTCCTGTAATTGATATCTAGTCTCATAGCATTGTGGTCAGAAAAGATACTTGGTACAATTTCAATTTTCTTAAATTTATCTAGTCTTGATTTGTGACCCACGATATGATCTATCCTGGAGAATGTTCCATGAGCACTTGAGAAAAATGTGTATTCTCTTGTTTTTGGATGGAATGTCCTATAAATATCAATTAAGTGCATCTTGTTTAATGTATCATTTAAAGCTTGTGTTTCCTTATTTATTTTCATTTTGGATGATCTGTCCATTGGTGAAAGTGGGGTGTTAAAGTCCCCTACTATGATTGTGTTACTGTCAATTTCCCCTTCTATGGCTGTTAATATTTTCCTTATGTATTGAGGTGCTCCTATGTTGGGTGCATAAATATATAACAATTTTTATATCTTCTTCTTGGATCGATCCCTTGATCATTATGTAGTGTCCTTCTTTGTCTCTTCTGATAGTCGTTATTTTAAAGTCTATATTGTCTGATATGAGAATTGCTACTCCAGCTTTATTTTGATTTCCAATTGCATGGAATATCTTTTTCCATCCCCTTACTTTCAATCTCTATGTGTCTCTAGGTCTGAAGTCGGTCTCTTCTAGACAGCATATATATGGGTCTTGTTTTTGTATCCATTCAGCCAATCTGTGTCTTTTGGTGGGAGCATTTAGTCCATTTACATTTAAGGTAATTATTGATACGTATGTTCCTATTCCCATTTTCTTAATTGTTTTGGGTTCGTTATTGTAGGTATTTTCCTTCTGTTGTGTTTCTTGCCATGAGAAATTCCTTTAGCATTTGTTGTAAAGCTGGCTTGGTGGTGCTGAACTCTCTCAGCTTTTGCTTGTCTGTAAACATTTTAATTTCTCCATCAAATCTGAATTAGATCCATGCTGGGTAGAGTAATCTTGGTTGCAGATTTCTCTCCTTCATCACTTTAATTATGTCCTGCCACTCCCTTCTGGCTTGCAGAGTTTCTGCTGAAAGATCAGCTGTTAACCTGATGGGGATTCCCTTGTGTGTTATTTGTTGTTTTTCCCTTGCTGCTTTTAGTATGTTTTCTTTGTGTTTAATTTTTGAACTGTTTGATTAATATGTGTCTTGGCATATTTCTCCTTGGATTTATTCTGTATGGGACTCTCTGTGCCTCCTGGACTTGATTAACTATTTCCTTTCCCATATTAAGGAAGTTTTCAACTATAATCTCTTCAAATATTTTCTCAGTCCCTTTCTTTTTCTCTTCTTCTTCTGGAACCCCTATAATTCAAATGTTGGTGCATTTAATGTTGTCCCAGAGGTCTCTGAGAGTGTCCTCAGTTCTTTTCATTCTTTTTTCTTTATTCTGCTCTGCAGCAGTTATTTCCACTATTTTATCTTCCACCTCACTTATCCTTTCTTCTGCCTCAGTTATTCTGCTATTGATCCCATCTAGAGTATTTTTCATTTCATTTATTGTGTTTCTAATTGTTGCTTGATTCATCTTTAGTTCTTCTACGTCCCTGTTAACTGTTTCTTGCAATTTGTCTATTCTCTTTCCAAGATTTTGTATCATCTTTACTATCATTATTCTGAATTCTTTTTCAGGTAGACTGCCTATTTCCTCTTCATTTATTAGGCCTGGTGGGTTTTTATCTTGCTCCTTTACCTGCTGTGTGTTTTTCTGTCTTCTCATTTTTCTTATCTTACTGTGTTTGGGGTCTCCTTTTTGAAGGCTGCTGGTTCGTAGTTCCCATTGTTTTTGGTGTCTGTCCTCAGTGGCTAAGGTTGTTTCTGTGGGTTGTGTAGGCTTCCTGTTGGAGGGGACCAGTGCCTGTGTTCTGGTGGATGAGGCTCGATCTTGTCTTTCTGGTGGACAGGTCCACGTCTGGTGGTGTGTTTTGGGGTGTCTGTGGCCTTATTATGTTTTTAGGCAGTCTCTCTTCTAATGGGTGGGGTTGTGTCCTGTTTTGCTAGTTGCTTGGCATAGGGTGACCTGCACTGTAGGTTGCTGGTCGTTGAGTGAAGCTGGGTGCTGTTGTTGAGTTGGAGATCTCTGGGAGATTTTCGCCGCTTGATATTATGTGTAGCTGGGAGGTCTCTTGTGGACCCGTGTCCTGAAGTTGGCTCTCCCACTTCAGAGGCACAGCACTGACTCCTGGCTACAGCACCAAGAGCCTTTCATCCACCCAGCTCAGAATAAAAGGCATCAAAAGTAGAAAGAAAGAATTAGTAGTAGAAGTAGAAAGAAAGAAAGAAGGAAAGAAAGAAAGGAGGGAGGGAGGGAGGAAGGAGGGAAGGTAGGAAAAAGAGAAAGAGCAAAAATGAAGTAAAATAGAATAAAGTATGATAAAATATAATAGCATTATTAAAATAAAAACATAATTATTAAAAAAAAAATTTTAAAAACTGATGGATAGAACCCTAGGACAAATGGTGGAAGCAAAGTTATACAGACAAAATCTCACACAGAAGCATACACATACACATTCACAAAAAGAGAAGAAGGGGAAAAAATCATAAATCTTGCTCTCAAAGTCCACCTCCTCAATTTGGGATAATTTGTTGTAAAAAGAGGAAAAGGGGAAAATATCATAAATCTTGTTCTCAAAGTCCACGTCCTCAATTTGGGATGATTCATTGTCTATTCATTTATTCCGCAGATGCAGGGTACATCAAGTTGATTGTTGAGCTTTAATCCGCTTCTTCTGAGGCTGCTGGGAGAGATTTCACTTTCTCTTCTTTATTCTCACAGCTCCCGGGTCTCAGTTTTGTATTTGGCCCTGCCTCTGCATGTAGGTCGCTGGAGGGCGTCTGTTCTTCACTCAGACAGGACAGGGTTAAAGGAGCCGCTGACTCGGGGGCTCTGGCTCACTCAGGCCTGGTGTAGGGAGGGGTACGGAGTGCGGGGCGAGCGTGCAGCAGCAGAGGCCAGTGCGACGTTGCACCAGCCTGAGGCGCACCGTGCGCTCTCCCGGGGAAGCTGTCCGTGGATCCCGGGACCCCGGCAGTGGCGAGCTGCACAGGATCTCTGGAAGGGGGGCGTGGACAGTGACCTGCACTCGCACACAGGCCTCTTGACGGCGGCAGCAGCAGCCCCAGCATCCCACGCCCGTCTCTGGGGTCCGTGCTTTTAGCCGTGGCTCACGCCTGTCTCTGGAGCTCCTTTAAGCAGCTCTCTTAATCCCTTCTCCTCACGCATCAGGAAGCAAAGAGGGAAGAAAAAGTCTCTTGCCTCTTTGGCAGCTCCAGACTTTTTCCCAGACTCCCTCCCGGCTAGCCATGGAGCACTAACCCCCTCAGGCTCTCTTCCCTCCTCCAGCCCCAGTCCTCTCCCTGCACTCTGACCAAAGCCCGAGCCTCAGCTCCCAGCCCCGCCCGCCCCACCGGGTGAGCAGACAAGCCTCTTGGGCTGGTGAGTGCCGGTCGGCACTGATCCTCTGTGGGGGAATCTTTTCGCTTTGCTCTCTGCACCCCTGTTGCTGCGCTCTCCTCTGTGGCTCCGAAGCTTTCCCCTTCCGCCACCCACAGTCTCCACCCGCGAAGGGGCTTCCTAGTTTGTGGAAACCATTCCTCCTTCACGGCTCCCTCCCACTGGTGCAGGTCCCATCCCTATCCTTTTGTCTCTGTTTATTCTTTTTTCTTTTGCCCTACCCAGGTACGTGGGGAGTTTCTTGCCTTTTTGGTGGTCTGAGGTCTTCTGTCAGCGTTCAGTAGGTGTTCTGTAGTTGTTCCACATGTAGATGAATTTCTGGTGTATCTGTGGGGAGGATGGTGATCTCCACATCTTACTCTTCCGCCATCTTCCCCCAGCTCCTCCCTATACTCTTAAAACCATTCTCATACATAATATCTTTCGAGATGCATGGTCCATGTTTATTGCGTGAATAAAGATATTCAAATTACTTGGATTTTCTTTTAGAGAAAGTCTGTACCAAGAAACTGTGGGCATCCAGGAAAAACTCTTGCTTAAAAAAAGAAAAATATCTAAGCCTAATCAAAATTAGTGCATAGTCCCCCAAATCTGAGTTTACCAAAGCCCATTAACAGAAGCAATGATAATACAAATCCTAGCTGACACGTTACTAGTAAATAACAATATTCACAGCATATTTGGATAGCAGAATAAAGAGTTTATTAAAATCAAATTATTTGATTTTCCATCTATCTTTGGGAGAAGTACAAAACCATAAATTCTATCAACAATTCAATTTGAATTTTTCATTAATCTTATAGGTTGACAGAGTTAATCTATCACCCAGTGTTCTAGGGCTGGAGAGGTAAAGAGTTGCCGGTGATTGGGGTACATTAGAATACTTTTTAATGGAGGAAATTAAGATAATAGATAATCACAGTACAGAATCTAAATTTCTTAATGGATTTAACTCTTTTACATATTAATAAGTAGAAGCCAGATCTACAGATTGGCCAGTAACAAGATGAATGGAAACTCCTGGAAGGAAATTTGATTGGGTGCCAGAATCTGGATCCACAGCCCAGGGAAGGGAAGCCACACACTCCATTACCCAGGGGTCTGAAGCCATGGGATCCAAAGCCCATTGAGTAGCAGCTTCTGTATCCAGATCTCAGGGAGAGGCAACTGCTGGACTTAAAGCCCAGACACCCAGTATAAGTTGTCCAGCAGGAACTGCAGAGCCTGGAGGTCCTGAGGTGGTAGCAGGATGTCTGGCAGGGAAAGGACACCACACGAGATGTCTGGAACCTGATGGGCTCATAGCAGATCTCCTGACAGCTACGTAATAGAGAGGAGCCCAGCAGGCAGGTGCTAGGAGAGCAGAGCTCAGTGCTGTAGATCAGGTTGCTGGGCTGGAAGGAGCCTGGGTAGCACAGATAGCCTCCAAGGGAGCAGGAGGGTAAGTTTCCAGGGCAGCTGTTGTAGGACATGTTGACAGGAGGTATGAGCTCAGTTGAGTTACAGGGAGAAGATTCTGAGTTTGAATTTAACCTTCTGGACAGATGTGTATATATATACTCTCAGCAGTAGGTGTGGTAACCTACAGGGTCATTTTTTACATATTTGTGCTCCCTTGTTTACATGTGTTTAACTCAGTAATCTGCTCTGTAATTGCAGTTCGAATTGTTTTCTCCATATTGTATTTATGGGTGCTATAATTTTGGTGTTATAGCCAAGGCTAATGAACTACACTATGTCAGAAATGCTATAACTGTTTCACACTAATACTTATCCCATCATAGTCAGGAAATGGTGAGATAAACATCATTTTCCTTTTCCTCTTGTCATAATCCTTGGGTGTTTTGTGTCTGGCAATGATGAGAAAACACTTTTCTCAAATGGTGGTTAAATAAGATAAAATTATATCTCTTCTTTGTCAATGGATCAGAGGTGCAACTTTGGCTTGAATGAGGAATCTACTAAATACTGACCTTACTTGCCCCTATGTTTTCTCATTCTCCAAAATTATTGCACATCTATTACATTCTATTACACATGTGTCTCAGGTACAATGGAGAGGCAAAAATATCAGCCAGGACAAATTGAATATCACTGATGGCTACAACCAGAGAGAAACCTGGACAATTATTTGGAGACATGGTGACAGTGAGGGACAGAACCAAGACAGAGTCACAAGTGCATGCCAGTCTGGACCCTTATGAAGAGAATCAAAGAGCTAAGAAATATTGAGATGAGGGAATGAAAAATTGAGTTTTAGATTCAGTGTATCTGATATAAGACCTCTAGTCTTAACAGATTCTCATCTGTATGTGTAGCAGCCTTGAGAATTTACTTCTCAGATCTTCATCTGCAAGAGGCTTGATTGACCAAGGGCACCCCCTATGATATGGTCTGAAATCTAACACTTCATTGGCATGGAAGCATTCCTATTCATGGGGCTACTCCCAGACAATGACTGAGCATAACAGAGACACATGGAATCCCCTGATGGCCAACAACTGAGGATTCTCCAATGGCCTTGAGGAACTATCTTCAATCTGTGGCTACCTGGGGCATGTCCTTCCCTCTCTTCTTCACTCTGGTCAGACTCGCATGGAAGTCTGACATTTCCTAGCCTTCTTCACTCCCTCCTCCAACTCTTTTCTCCCACAGACATTTCCCAATAAAATCATTGTACCTTTAATTCCATCTTGTTGACTGCTTTATGAATGATGTGTACTAACACAGTAAGTTATGGAGTGACTTTTGTCAGCCCAACTATGTCTTTTCCAGGCCCTATGGATTTGTTGCCAAGAATCTATCTGATGTTACGGATTTTCTATTTCCTTATTTTTTTAACAGTAAATTCTGCCTTTTTGTTATTTCACTCTTTTGCTTAATCTGGGATTAATGTACTTTCCAATTTTCACTCCTTAGTGTGGATATGGATTCAGTGATTTTCAGCCATTCTTCTAAAATGTATGCAGTTAAGGCTATAACTTTCTTACTAAGCACAGTTTAATTTTGATATTTTATATTTTATTGTGCTTTCTTCTTTGAGGATGGATTGTTTACAAGCATAATGCTTAATTTCCAAATATATGAGGATTTACTAGTTAACTCTGTTGTTCTAGTTGCTATTGCTTCTTAGCTTATACCACTATGATCAGCGTATGATCTATTTTGGTAAATGCTTTGTGGGCACTTGAACATAACTGATATTCTGAAGTTTTGACCACAATGTTTTATGCATGTTACTTAGGCCATATTTCCTAATCATGTCTTTAATATTTTCTATGCCCTTATTGTTTGCTTGTCTGTCATCTGTTTCTATCAGAAGTGAAAGAAGAGTGTTAAATTTCTAGTTGTGATTGTGGATTTGTATATTTCTCTTTGTAGATTGTCATTTTTTTTGGTGTGACATCCTGAGCCATCTTTTTCTTTGTATTTATTGTGTTTGAAATTTGTGATGGTTCCTTAATCTGTGTGTCAAAGAATTCCCAGATGCATTTCTCTGTTTTGCATGTTAAACACTCTAAATGCTTACTTTAAATGTAAGGGAAACAGTCATTAAACTTTGTCTTAAAGAAGCAAAGGCAAGACAAGATTTAAAATACAAAGTGTAGATCCTGGTGAGGGAAAAATGCAGGTAATCTGAGTATGCTGAATCTTATTTACACATTTTTGGAATTAAACTAATCGGTTGGTGGGTAGTAAAACATTCAGACTGGACATTCAGTCTTGTACATGCCAACCAGGTTAACAAATAAAATTATTTCAGTTATTTAATAATTAAAGAAAACAGTTTGGAAGTTTAGCTTTGGAGCATTTGTTGCAGGCTGTCTCTGGGTAACATTTGCTAAAGCCCATCATCTTTCAGCCATCTCAACCTTAGGTCAGCTCTTCTTATTTTCCTCATTACTATTTCACATGTGAGATGATGCCTTTCATCAATTTTGATAAATTGTCAACTATAGTCTCTTCAAGAATTTTTTCTGTCCCATTCTTATTTCCTTTTTTCCCTGAGATTCTAATTATAAGCAAAATACACTATTAAACTATGTTATATATGCCTCTTACAGTCTTTTCTCTATTTTCAATCTTTTTGTCTTTTTATGCTTTAGTTTGGGAATTTCCTTCTATTCCATCTTCTAATTCACTAATTGTCTATTCAGCAATGTTTAATCCCGTGATAAAACATAAAAATTAGGCTTTCCAAATCAGTTATTATTTTGTAAATTTCTAAAAATTTCAATTAGTTTCTGTTGTTTAGTTTTCAGTTTTCTGTCAAAACCTTCAATCTTATCTTTAATTCTTTAAACATAACTATTCCTTGATAATAGTATTTTCCTATTTCCTGTTGTTAAATTCTTTACATAGGTATTTTAATGTCTGATTTTGACATGTCCATTATATGGATTGTGTATTTCAGATTCCATTTTCTCCTGTTCTGTTTTGTTCCAGTCTTATTTTCTCATATTCCTGCTATACTTTTAGAGTAATAGATATTTCATATATATTTTAAAAACCTGGGTGACTTTACCTCCCTCCAGAAAGATTTGCTTATGTTTTTGGAAGGCTGCTAGGATAAAGATGTCAGAATTCTAGATTATTTTAATTCAAAGAGGGATTGAGAGAATTCAAACCTGGGCTTCAGTTCTTATAGGAAGCTGTCTATTAGCAACTCAGTTTTACTTCTAGGAACTGGTTCTCCATGGTCTGGGATATATTCCATGGCCGCAACTCTTTGGTCAGCCCAAAATTCTAATTTTTTTTCTCTAGCCCTGTTAGTTTATGAAAATTCTCTCAGCTTCTTAGTCACTGCTTCCAAAATCAACATATAATTTGAAGGGAATATTAACTCCAGATATAGGCTCGTTTCTTTTGATTTCAGTACTGACCCATATAGTGTCTCTGTGACTCTGGAACATTTTGATATGTCTCTGAAGTTTTCAAACACAGATTTTTTTTCTTAATTTCTCCAGCTTTTCTATACTCATTGAGAGGAATTGTTTAATGTTTTAAACAATGTTAGCTTGCTCATTTTATGTAATTTTGAGAGGTTTATTTATGTTTAGAATACATAAGAGCATTTCAAATAAGGGAGTAGCTACAGTGAAGATGACCATTTAAAAGTCTGTTACAGCAGTTTAAGTAGTAATAAATGACACCAGAAGTCATGGAATTTAAATACTTCTGTTGTGAGTATCAACCTTTCTTTCTAATCCTGTGTCCCACCCTGTACCACTTCCCATGCCTTACACTGTTACAATATGACCTACACTCACCACGTGCCTACATACCTTTCTGATTTTCTCATCCCGTTTTAACCTTCCAGACCTTAACTTCTTCTGTCCCATATTTATTGCATCTTTGTTTTTCTAAGTGACACCCCACTCCCAACGGAAGCTGTCCACACTCTGCCTACGTCTCCTGGGTAATCATCTGTACATTCTGAAGGCTGATTCTTCAGGGCATCTGTAAAGCTCTGCCTGAGGACTTTTTCACCTCCCAGGGCATGCTGAGCTCCTGCACAGGGAATTCTCCACTAGAACTTAGCTCCAGCTGTCTACAGTGGTGCCTGGATTAGTAATGCACACTGTACTGCTTTCCTTCCATTCCCTGTCAATCTTCCCACTCCCTGCAGGTGTTTATTGTGATCACCTCCCACGTAAAAAACTTGCCCTTGAATCCATGTTATCAAGCTTTGCTTCCAGATAATTTATAGAAAAATACTTGGATGCCTCATTAATACATTTACTGAAAAATCGTCAGTGTTTCTCCACCTTGTAAAATTGTAATTATAGTACAAGGAACTATATTCAATATTTTATAACTTAAAGAGAAAAAGTCTGAAAAGGAATATATATATATATATATATATATATATATATATGTACATTATAAGTGAATCTGTGCTGTACACCTGAAATGAATGCAGTATTGTAAATCAACCATACTTTAATAAAAATAAATAAATTGTAATTTTAAAGTCCTAGGGAAAAATACCAAGAATATATTACAAAGGGAAATGTGCTTTAGTATTGCATGTGGCACATTTAAGAAAGGCAGCCATGATATCTTTGTCCAAGTAATATATTTTTAAGAACACAGAATTCAAAAGTCTTCTAATCTACATTGGATAATAATAAAGAACATATTTTGTGGTTAACAGGTAATAATAGATAGTGATTAAAGGGGATCTTTATATAAGAAGTATTGGCTTTTGTTTATTGTTTCAAACCTAGATGACTAATAAAAGAAACATCCCCAGCAGGTTAGTGACAAGTTAACTGGTAATTTGGAGAAGAGCAGCAGCTGGGTGCCGACCATTGTAACTTTCAACTATGGATGAGATTCTGCTGGAAACACACCTCACATATCAAAACTACTTTGTTCATAACATAAGGGTTTAGACTCTGCAATTAAAAAATCAGAAGTCACTGGATGTGCAGCTCAAAGTGTTAAATTTTACATGAAATATATATCTAAATTTTTATTATAAATAACTGTTTAAAAAAAAGAACAAAAATAATCGTGGAGGTTTATGTTACATAGAACAAACAATATAATCTCTGGGCTTAATTTAGTCCACATTTAGGGAGTTTACAAATTCTTCTTGAATTTATATTAATTTAAGGTAGATGAAAATTTAGCAATTTAGAGCAAAAGGAAGCCCAGTTGCCATAGATTTTATTGATAAAATTCAATATTTTTAACATTATTATTTTTTGTAAGTTTATAACAGTTTTATTAGAAAATAAAATAAGAAAATATTGCCATCAACCATAACACTATATTTCCTTGAGGCCGGAATATAATTTAACTGGTTTTATTCTAACATTGAATATTTTGTGAATTAACTAGAAAGTATCTGTATATACTCTCAGAATATGAAAAATCTAGCAAACTTTGTTTTTAAGCTTATAATCTGTAGTTAAGGAGAGGCTATATATATATATATATGCACACACACACACACACACACATATATATGTAAATGAAAAAACAGAAGAGAAAGTCTAAGTTAAGCATAGAAAAAGGAGGAAAGAAAAATGCTACTGTGGGGACAGAAAGAGAGAAGAGAGAGAGAGATTCATACGTTCTGTAGAGGAAAAGAGAACTGGAAAGAAAAAATAACCTTCAAACTGGGCTTTCCTCGTGGTGCAGTGGTTGAGAGTCCGCCTGCCGATGCAGGGGACACGGGTTCATGCCCCAGTCCGGGAAGATCCCACATGCCACGCGGAGAGGCTGGGCCCATGAGCCATGGCTGCTGAGCCTGCGCATCCAGAGCCTGTGCTCCGCAACGGGAGAGGCCACAACAGTGAGAGGCCCGCGTACCGCAAAAAAAAAAAAAAAAAGACATTAAGAAACAGACAACAATTTTAGTGCAATAGAAAAAGAAAATTTCCTGAGCCTTCCCTGTTTAACTTTCATTTGTTTCCTCCCCTCATCAGACTATTCCTTCCTGGCTGAATAGAGATGGGCCCAGATTGATCTTCCCTAGTACTATTTCAACTGAGCCTTTTTTTTGTGTGTCATCTTATCTTTACATACACAGCAAAGTGTCTTTCAGTTTCTAGCCATTTCTCTCTGTCTCTTTGTTTTATCTATTTTTTGTCTCTCTTCATTGGATTAAAGACACAATGTAACTGTGATACTTGGTGTATTAGTTTTCTATTGCTGCCATAACAGACTACCACCAAGTGATTTTGGAGAATGGGAATGAATGTTGACAAGGTGGATCATTCCAGAAAGGATTCCATCCAGCTAGAAACTGTGCCTCTGATCCATTGTACCAGAAGAAAATTGATTTTGTCTCATTCCCCACTCTTAAGAGGAAAGCATCTACCAGCAAAACCAGATGTGGATACACAGGAATCAGATTAGCATAAACCAGAGGAAAAGCTTTCCTGGTCTTGTTGCTTTCCTGGCCATGATGGGATGTGCATTAATGTAAAACAGTCAGCATTTCTGACACAGCAGTAGTCCATTGGCTTTGGCTATAACAACAAAATTACAGCACCCATTAAAAACAAATGCAGAAAACTATTTGAATGCAATTGCAATTACAGAGAAGACTATTGAATTACACATATGCAAAAGAGGAAATCTAATGTAGGGCCCATGACCCCATAGGTGTCACACCTATTGCTGAAAGTATATAAATGCCATAGTGCAGGAGTGACATTCAAACTTAGAATCTTCTCACAGTAACAGCTGAACTCACATCTCCTGTCAACATGTCCCATAATTGCCTCTCTGGAAATTTCTCCTTCCACTCCCTTGGGGGCCACTTTTGCTACCCAGGCTCCTTCCACCCCAGCAACCTGGTCTACAGCACTGACCTCTGCTCTCCCAGCACCTGCCAGCTGGTCTCCTCTCTCTACAGTCAGGAGACCTGTTATGAGCCCATCAGGTGCCAGATGTCCCTTGTGGTGTCCAGTCCCTGCCAGACGTCCTGCTACTGCCCCAGGACCTCCAGTCTCTGCAGTCCCTGCTGGACAACTTATGCTGGGTGTCTGGGCTTTAGCTCCAGCAGCTGTAGTTACCTGAGCTCTGGATTCAGAAGCTGCTACTCACTGGGCTATGGATTCCGTGGTCTCAAACCCCGGGGTTATGGAGTCTGTGGCTTCCCTTCCCTGGGCTGTGGATCCAGATTCTTCCATCCAACAAACTTTGCCTCTAGTAGCTGCCAATCATCGTGTTAGAGACCAACATGTGGATTCGGTTTCTATCGTTCAATTTGTTGAGGGTCTAGATCCTCTCGAGTATTGAGATCAAAGTCTTTACTCAGTACAGCCATCATTTTCATTCTCACCATTTACCATTGTTCTTTTATTCTTTTTTTTTTTTTTTTTTTTTTTTTTTTTTTGCGGTATGCGGGCCTCTCACTGTTGTGGCCTCTCTCGTTGCGGAGCACAGGCTCTGGACGCGCAGGCTCAGCGGCCATGGCTCACGGGCCCAGCCGCTCCGTGGCATATGGGATCCTCCCAGACCGGGGCACGAACCCGTATCCCCTGCATTGGCAGGCAGACTCTCAACCACTGCGCCACCAGGGAGGCCCTCTTTTATTCTTAAATCATCAGTTTCCTGCATCATCAACTTTTGAGAGACTCTGAATTTAATGAATAACCCAATATGAAGTCCTAATATCTGTACTATTGATAGAAAATATGCTATTGGATTTTCTTGGAAGAGCAGTTGAAAATGAAATTCTTAATCTGATAAATTTATGTTGTCATCTAGCACCGAAATATATTGTTCATCTTATTATTTGCCTATATTTTATTTAGGATTTGGGAATTTTAAATAAAGATCAATATGACTCTGAAACTGGGTTTGGGAACACACATTTTGATAGATTTGAGCAAATTGCTTTTGTCAATGCATATGTTCCCTACTGGGAGTATTTATTTCCTGGAGGTCCATACTTTGTATGTCTCAATATCAGTGACACTTGCCTGAGAATAGAGGCATGGATTTCTGCTGATAAAGGAAAACAGAGAAATTGGCACATAACTAGAAATGCAGACAACAAGAATACAATATAATTTATAAGATAAGGTTACACATAAACCAAAAACATACTTGAAAGTCTAGTATCTGAGTGTGGATTTTCAGCTAAGAGAAAAGATGAGCCTTAAATAACTGCTAAGATAGATGTTTTACTCCCTGTTGGTTGACATAAGTACCATGATCCTTCCCTGAGCCTGGTCCCTGAGCATGATCCATTCCTGAGCCCTCCCTATGAACATATGTAAAGAGATGCACAATGACCTTAAGTGAGGAGTAACTGGGTTAAGGAGGTGTGGGAAAACCTCCTGATGCTTCTCCAAGGTTCAAACTGCATCAACTAAGAGCACCACACCTGAGCAATGCTGAACAAACATTTGTATCCATTAGTCTTAGCCTGAACCCCTCTCTTCCCAAAAGCAGAGCTGAAGTCAAAACATTGGGTGCAGACAGTATATTTGCCACGAGACCCCAGGGAGATAGTTTGGGAGACCATGGAAGGTGAAAGAATCAAAGACGAAAATTTCACATATTTTTTGGCTGACTTTATGGTGGGCAATGGGGACACAATCATTCAGGGCCTTTTTAGGAATGTATAGAATGACTTTAGGAATTGTCCACCCCAGAATCTAATCAACAGGAGGAAGAATTTATGCATCAGCTTCTGTCTCCCATTGCTAGAATGTTGTCCCTGATGTTTGTCCCTTTCCTGGAACTTCATTACCTGTGCAAAGAGGATTCATAGTGTGTTCATTTTCTTGGCTGTGCCCTCTGAGAAGCCCAAGTAGAGAGTGAAAGAAAAGTTGTCTATGCATGAAGGGAGAGACTGTCTGTGCAAAGAGTGTTGAAACCTGCATGAAATTGTTCGCCATAGCTGTGCCTGGGATCATAGGTGAGAAAATGAGGATATAATGGAGAATACAAGGGTACCAGATACACCACTTGCATTTAATGCTCAAACATCCTTGTGAGAAAGACAGATATTATGTCATATAGATCTTTCTAGACATGAAGGAATGAAAAGTCAAAAAGAATTAGAATCTTGCCCAAGGTTATACATCAAAGATCTAGTAGAATCCGATATCTTGAATTAAGCTTTTCTTGTTCATTCCTGAAGTTCTTTAAAACTCCTTTTCTAACCAAGAT
This sequence comes from Mesoplodon bidens, assembly GCF_964165515.1. Classification (NCBI taxonomy): domain Eukaryota; kingdom Metazoa; phylum Chordata; class Mammalia; order Artiodactyla; family Ziphiidae; genus Mesoplodon; species Mesoplodon bidens. The sequence continues at coordinate 15,121,526 of NC_138161.1, read as the reverse complement.
CCTTGAGTATTTCTCTACAGAGATTGCTTTATCTGAATAGACTTCAACTCCTATTGTATTTAGTTTCATTAGCCTCATGAGTAGTATTCATAATAAAGAGAAAAATAAAAATAAATGTAGCATTTAGGAGAAGGAAGCTAAAGAAAGATGAGCTAATTTCTCTTGAAAACATTCGCATTAACCATAATATTTAATAATAGTCCAAGAGAAATACTTGATTACCCCTCAGGAAGATATTGCTAGAAATCCTGAGTGCTATGACAAATCCTATATTAATTATCATTATTAATGTCACATTATAATGTTCCCTTTCTCAATAACTAATGTTATGAACAAGAATAGTAAAACAAAACAAAATGAAACCCTCTCTTTCACAGCCACACATACACAAGTTCAATACCAGCAACCAAAAAATTGAAGATAATGGGCTTATTGTTAAAAATTTAAAAAAAGAGAAAGATGATTCTTATATAACTTGGCAGATTTCTTATCTTCCCTCCAAATTCCCCCAACACAAACACTGTCACTCCTAGAAGATTTTCCCTGAAAATTAAAAAAAAAAAAAGTAAAATTACCAAACTGTGAAATCTCACTAATCTTTAAACTGCATTCCCATTTTGGTGAGTCAGATTGAAGGAGCAAGGAGTCAATTAGGACAAAATCATGGGAAAGTTCCTGCAGAGAGAAAAGTAGTATAATTGGATGCAAAAGTAACATAGAATGTGGAAGAAAGATTGAGAATCAGGCACTGAAGAAAGTATAGCCCAAGCAAGAGACAAAAATAATTTCCCTATGTGTGTGCTTTGTTATGTAAAATAACATACTAATGACATAAAAATCAACAACACAAAGGCATGAGGAAAACAATAATACAACAGAGGTGGAAGAGGTGATTGATGAGGTAGGGAAAAACATGCCAAAATAACCTACTCTGTGTATATACAAAAATGTTTTAAAACTACAGCTTCTACTCTGAGTAGCAGAATATTACAGCATGTTTGGATTCAATTATGGATTATATGTTTACAGCAATTACAACTGTATTTTTTCTCCTTAGGAATCTTACTTTTTTGTTTTTACCATGATGTTGTCCTTCACCAAAATGTGTATTTTTATTGTTACTGAGACAACCAATAATTTTATCTTTGATGTTGAACTTTTTAAATGATTTTACATTAGCGTTGTCAGAGTATTATGAACTTTCAATAGCTTTACATGGATTCTCTGGACTGCATGAAGAAATCAAACTACTAATGGAATTAATTCATTTTTGATTTGAAACATTTAACAATACTGACATAATACTGGCTTCATTAATCCTTAGTGAAGTTTTTCTTTTGCTAATGGAGGAGCATATCATCAGCTACTGCTTCATTTGTTGTTTTGTTTTGTTGTTGTTGTTGTTGGATTTTTTGTTTGTTTTTACTTGCACAAGAAAACTTAGGATTTAACATGAGTGAAAATTATTTAGAATAGTTATGTGGGGCTTCCCTCGTGGCGCAGTGGTTGAGAGCCTGCCTGCCGATGCAGGGGACACGGGTTCGTGCCCCGGTCGGGAAGATCCCACATGCCGCGGAGCGGCTGGGCCCGTGAGCCATGGCCGCTGAGCCTGCGCATCAGGAGCCTGTGCTCCGCAACGGGAGAGGCCACAACAGTGAGAGGCCCGCGTACCACAAAAAAAAAAAAAAAAAAGAATAGTTATGTGACCTAAATGAAATGTATGCATCAGCTTTTGCAACTACTACTGACAAATAATTATCTTTGGAAGTAATCGTCTTAAAATTTCTATCTTTTGAAATAGATACTGATGCTTCTTCAGCAAAATTGCCTCTTTTATTTTTCATGTGGTAAGTGATATTTCTGACCCCAGTGGTGGAGAGTTAATGTTATTGAATTGCTGTACAACTCATATATTCACCATCAACTTGCTTTAGTAATAGAAATTAAGTATTCACATTTTTAAATTAAATATGAACTTTTAGTTTAGCTCTTTGCTCCTAAAAATATATTTTTTTGCAAAGGTTAAAGAAGAAAGATGTTCCCAAACAATAAAATGAATAGTTGTAGATTAAACAATACGACATGTGGCCAAGCCACTGTAGCAAGAGCATTTAGATTAATATTTATATGCTGTGTGCCACCCTCAATTTTAGGCCCATATTTTATGTACACCTAATCAGTAATTCTAAATTCCTCACTATCTCCACCAACTGCTAGTTTGGGGTGTATTATTGCATCTTGCACGCTGTGGAAAGAGCCATAGCAGTACTGGCTAGGTTAGAATGACAAATGACCCTCCAGCAAGATTTGAACATGTGAGCTGTCCTACCACCTGTATCTGAGTGTAATTTGTTTTCCATGATCCCTCTGCAATAAAAGGAGTAGTTCCATTTTGTTCAGGCAGGATGACTGAAGAAAGGATAGGATATGGCTTGTCTTCTTTCAGATTTAACACTGGTTAAAGTGAAAACTCTGTACACTATACATGTATGTCATACTCCACTAGATGAAACCATAGCAAAAGAAAAGTGGTTTCCTAAACTGATCATCACTTATGTTAACTCAATTATTCATTATAAATAAAAAGTGAAAAATCTAAGACAATTACCAAATGGGACTGGATGCTGAGACAAACACAATAAACCAAGACATATGGTTACCCTGTGGGTGAGAATCTAGGTCATCTCTATCTTTCAGTAATGTTGTCCTTGACATAATGGATAAAAGTTTGGAGCATAACTGTTGATTCAGGAGTGATCAGTTGCTTAAACATTTAGTTGAATGTTGTAACAAGAGAATATTTGCATTGTTTTTGAGTTTCATTTTCTTTTTGTTTGTTTTTTTTCCAATAAATGTTATCAACAGAACTAAAAAAATAGTAGCAATTGGGACTCCATCAAACTTGTATAACTGATTGTATGGAAAATGTTGGGCTTACTTGCTAATAAGTACTGGAATGTGTTAGACGTTTCATTTATAAATCAATTAGAAATTTCATTTGATTTTTTATATGGCTGTAAAGCTGGGAGAACTGGAATTCTCACCAAATCTAACTCACTAAAATCTAAGTTCTTCCTGAATATCCCCATTTCAGTTTCTCAAATATTTTAGAATGTATTTATGATTAATTTTCCTTCCAGAATTATATGATGTAGTCAATTTAATATACCTTAAAATTTGTAACTATTTTATATAAAAATATTCAAGTTTCTAACCCACGACAAAACCAAAAGTCACAGTTATTTGTTTGCAGTCTTAAAAATGTATTTTAAGGTTTTATCATATGAAGGTATTAACAGATGGAGTAAACATAAAAGATAAAATAATTTCTTCCAAACCTAAAGTACACTGGACAATTTTACATTTTAAAGTAAAGATTTTTTAAATGATGAATACAAGATACAGAAATATCCAGCCAGATATTTACAAGTAGTTTTGAAGACAAAAAATAAACAAATAATGTTAAAGCCAATATGTGGATGTCATATATCATATTTTTATTTAAACTTGCAACAGTTTTTCTCTGGCAGGGACCGGACACCACATGGAATGTCTGTCACCTGATGGGATCACAGCAAGTCTCCTGACAGCCAGTGTAGAGAGAGGAGTCCAGACGGCAGGAGCTGGGAGAGCACCGATCAGTGCTGTAGACCAGGTCACTGGGGTAAGAAGAGCCACAGGAGGAGCCTGAGTAACACAGGTGGTCCCCAAGGGAGTGGGAGGAAAAGTTTCCAGAGCAGTAGTAGTAGGACATGTTGACAGGACATGTAACTTACAATGGGAATACTCTAAGTTTGAATGTCACTTTTTCAACAGGGGCATTTATATAAACTTATCATTGACTGTATCATCCACATGGTTTATAAAAACAAGTCTCCTTCCTCTTTTTAATTGAATTGGAAAAGATCAGCATAGTTATACACATGTAGTATTTGTGGGTTTACAACTGGAAAGTGCTGTAATGTTTGTGCCTTGGAATTCAGGTAATAGTATTGAATTTTCAAAGCTCTTAGTCATCCTTCTCTACCAACGGTCACTGAGCAGATCACTCAGAAAACTTTAGATGTACTGTCTGGGCTGAGGGAAGCAGGCTTAATTAAAAATAATTGATACCCCTTTCAAAGTCTGTCTCAAAATCGTTGCCATCTGGATAGCAAAGTTGTTAACTGATCTACTCAAAGTCATTTTTTCAAAAACAAAAACATACATTGACTGTTACCAGGAAGTGGAAAGTTTACCTAATGGACAGTGCCATCAGGAAGGAGCAATGGTACCATGCAGATGTATGAGGATTTTTTTTTAATCGGATCTCGATTTTAATGGCTTTAGTGAAATATTAACTGAGAGATCCCCTTATTTCTGATGTCCCTGCTTAAAATTGTATGCAAACTAATGAGTCAGTCTTAGTTTTTCTGTCATCTGTGTGTGTCTTTACTGTAGAATGAGTTAAATATTAAATATAAATATAAATTTCTTTATATTATTTTGGAATGTTAGAGGTTATTTTTCTAAGATGCTGGAAAAAAAAACATTAAAAATGTGGCAAAAATGCCTAGTATTTCTCTCTCTAATAAGAAGCAATGTTTACCACTGAAAGGATTCCCCAGAATCTGAAAAATGCCCCTGTTCTATAGAAAGTTTATAAGGTAATTGCTTTGAACTTTTGGAGCAAAGGAGTCATCTTAAGCAGATTCTTCCTTTGCCTCAGAAAGCAACATATATCACTTTGACTTAAATTGTTTTCAGGTGTTTCTGACAAGTATTATAAAATTTCTAAAATATATATATAATCGTCATTTTTTTGTTGTTGTTCTATGACTTGTATTCCACCTTTGTGTAGTAGACTAATGAAGATTGACAACCTTGAAGAAGAGGAGAGATTAAGAAGGTTTATCTTTCTCTGGCTTCTGTGTTGTTTGATTTGTTCATTTCATAGAAAAACATTTCCCTTCTACTTTTGAACAAAAGTGCTTGGGTATACAAACCTCCACTTTGTTGAGAAAAGGATGTTCAAAATTACTTAATATCTGATCTCATAGAATATTCTTCCACAGAAATAGCTTATATAAGAGTGGATGACATTGAAGCAAGCAAATTCAATTTAGCTGAGTTAAATATTTATATGGATGTTTTGATGTTCAATAATTTATTAACAAATAAAACAGGAAGGTTTGGAATCTACTAGAAGTTTTTTTTCTATTTATAATTAAGAAGCCTAATAAATAAGAATTGTTTATTACAGAAATGGAGCATGTATTATGTTACCTAGTATATTCAACATGATTGAAGACCAATTTATCTACTCAAAATGCTCAGACTCATAAAATCTACAGTTTGGAAGGGAGTTTTGCAATTACCTTCAGTAATCTACCATGTTGGAATCACATTTGCAATACCTTTTTAGGTGGATATCTAAAAAGTGCCCCCAAGATGGAAATCTCAATTACCTGAAAAAGTACCTTGCTTTAGATTTTTGGCTGAATCTTTCCTCAAAACTTCCACTTAGTAATTTCAAGTCTTCATAGAATGAGTCTCAGCTCATTTCCATTGGACAATACATCAGTTTTTGAAGATAGATGTCTTAAGAGATTTGGCTATACCCACAGGTTATCTTAAGCCATTCCCTGTACCAGGCACTACTCTGTTTACAGTTAGAGATGATGAACTTTATGGGAGAGTCTAGAAAAATACTTATACTAGTCCTCTAGGCAGAATATATATACATCATTTGATATATTTACCACATCAGAGGTCCCCAAAGCATTCATTCTCTTTTTCACATTATCATACATTTTGATACCCTCCACTCTCAGTTCAATTTATAAAGATCATTTGTAACTATGAATTTTTCTAAGTTGATCTTTCTGTGAAGTTTACCTGGGGTAGACACTTTCTTAATTTCTTGATTTTACTTACCTTCTGTAATAAAAATCCCACTCTATGAGTGAAAACTAAGGGAATAAAAGCCCATTTTTAATGTATACTGCTTATCATTTACTTCTCAGTAACATCACCACCACCAAAAATTACTTAAACTTTATGGGGATAGAGTTTTTTTGAGAATTAAATTTATTGATGAGTTCTTTCAAGAAGCAAGTCAACTTCAGAACAAAAATTTCTTGACTTAAGTATTTTTATAATGTAATCTTCAAAGCATTCCTGCAAATACTGAACCGTTATTTTTAAATCAAAAACTCATGCACACAAGAGCAGCTTGGGTACCTGTGCTATAAGAAAACTAGAATGTAAATGTGTTAAACCCTCATTCAATGTTTGTACCAAATCAGGATTGTAAGTGGGTTATTTCTTCTATAAGGTACACAAGATTTGGGAGATGGAGCAGATATTGAGGGGGGTTTTTTTCTCAATTTGGTTGCTAAACTTTGAACTAAACAAAAGTCTTCTCCAGACCACAAAGTATTTTTTTAGAGCCTTAAACACAACAAAATTCTCACTGTGTTATCCATTCAATACAATATCTTTAAGGATAGGATGAATAAAACACCAATCTTATAGGTACAATTATAGTACAGTAACATTTTTACTTCATGAACAATTACTTTGAAAAACGAATGTAATTCTTTCATTTAAAAGTCCACATTCATAAAAAAAGGTCTTTGAAGGTTAATGCATTTCATTTTGACTAGAACCTAATTAAGCGTTCTTATTAAAATGGGCACATGCTATTACACCCATTGCTAGAGTACAGTATATAACTGTCCAGTATAGAAGGTAATATTCACACTCACATACTTCCCTCTGCAACTCAGTTGAACTTAGGACTCCTGACAACATGTCTTTCAACTGCAGCTCTGGAAACTTCTCCTCCCTCTCCCTCGGAGGTTACTGGGGGTACCCAGTTTCCACCTATGATTCTTTCTACCCCAGCAATATAATCTACCTCCACCCCAGCACTTTCCATCTGGGCTCCTCTCTCCACGGTGGTTGTCATGAGACCTTTTTTAAGCCCGCCAGCTTCCAGACACCCTGGGCTGTGACCAGATCCTACCAGACATCCTACTTCCATCCAAAAAATATCATCTTCCACAGTCCCTGCCATACAAATTACACTGGATCTCTAGGTTTTAGAAATACTGGCCTTTGATCTTTTGGTTATGGAAATACTGGCTTCCAGTCTCTGGGGTGTGGATCCAGCTTCTGCTGCCCAACTTACTTTTCCTCCAGAAATTGCCAATCATCTTGTTACCAACCAGCCTTTAGCTCTCCCTTTTTTGGAATAATTTACTGAATGTCTCCCGTTACCTCATGACTATATCTGCACTTTATGAAACTTTAATACTCAGCCTCTCCAACATCTTTGATTACTGACCATATTCAACACTAGGACTCTCTATCACAATCCTCCCAGAAGTAAAAAAGTAACCTTGGCCTGTAACCTTTTCTAAATCAGACATATGAGATATATCTTGAAGTTTTATTCCTATGTCAATGCTCTGAATCATTTCTGTTACTATTTTAATAAGATTCTTATTTTCCTCCTAAGACTCTTTCACTTAAGTGTATTTCAAATAGATATGGCATTTAAAATAAACTTATTTCTCTAGCATGAATTATGACATTCCAGTTTTTTATCCATATGGTACATTTAGTGAATGCATCCAGTAACTTCAACTGTCTTCATTAGCTAAACATCTTGTTGTTGTTGTTTTCTTTGTGTCATGTTTCATTAATATTTTGCTGGGTAGAAAAGAGGAAGTTTAGAGAATCTAAATATATGACATATCTTATGTCTTAACAGATTTATATCCCTAAATGGGTGTATTTGTTCATCTAATTGCTTTAGAAAATTTTGTTTTTAGGTAGGCATTCGTTGAAAAATATTTATTGTGTTCTGGTTCTAGACGAGGCATTTATGCTGAATGAAGACATAAATTCCTTGCCTTCATGGAATTCACACACACACTATTTTAACTCACTGCCATGTAGCAAGTGTAAAATGGTGATAAAAACATGTTTCAAAGGGACACAAAGAACAGGAACTTCAAAGCAGGGTGAGGATATCACACGAAACTCATTATTGACAATAGTAAGTGTAAATTACCAGTTCATATAAAAATATAAATCTTGCTGTTCTAATGTGTTAGTTGTGGTCTTTGAGAAATAGCTTCTCTCTAGGATTTGACATGACAGATATTTATTGGGGAAAATACCTGTCAGTGAAAATGGGGAGGTAGCTGGAGAATTCTGGGTGATCCAGCAGACAACAATGCAGGTCTGACCTCAGTGAAAGAAACAGGGAAGGAAGGAAGGAAGTTTGAATTAGAATAATCTTCTTCAGGCAGTTCCAAGAAAGTTTTGATAAGTCACCCGCAAGTCACAGAGATGGGCCTGCCTGAGTATCCCTGCCAAGCTCAGTCACTGGCCAAGAACAGGGCACAGCATGACCTTGGCATAAATGTGGGGGTAGATTCAGAGACTGGCAGCTGGGACTGTAAGTCAGTTATGCTTCCTGAAGTGGGAGATATGAGAGCTACATTTTTTTTAATTTATTTATTTTTGGCTGTGTTGGGTCTTTGCTGCTGCCCGCAGGTTTTCTGTAGTTGCAGCGAGCAGGGACTGCTCTTCGTTGTGGTGCACAGGCTTCTCATTGCAGTGGCTTCTCTTACTGCAGAGCACAGGCTCTAGATGCACAGGCTTCAGTACTTTTGGCAGGCGGGCTTCAGTAGTTGTGGTGCGTGGGCTCAGTAGTTGTGGTGCATGGGCTTAGTTGCTCCACGGCATGTGGGATCTTCCTGGACCAGGGCTCGAACCCATGTCTCCTGCATTGGCAGGCGGATTCTTAACCACTGTGCCACCAGGGAAGTTCTGAGAGCTACATTTTCATAGCTTCCATGTTCATGAAATTTATTCTGATGTCAAATAAGCTGAAATAATGACAACAGTAAAATCATAATGGAAAAGACTTTTCCATGAATTAAGTTCAATATACTTTATTTTACTTTCATCAATCAAAAAAAATAATTACTATATTAGACCCTATATAGGACTCACTGAGTGAAAGTCAAACCTTACAATTGAATGTGAGAAACAATTGAGAATTATTGGATGGACACCTTTGATTTTAAATGCAAGTGATGTATTAAACAGATTGGACCCAGTAGGGCATAATTGGGAAAGTGCTTCATTTTTCTCCTGCTATGGAACTTCACTCTTGACCTGCAGACTCTAACTTCCCTGAATTTCTGAATAATACCTTGTGCAGACCTATGATCACATTAAGATATTAAGAAAAATTTATTCCATATTAGTAATTAAGTTTACTACAGTATAAATTAAAAATCAGTCTTACAACCATATTAAAGCTCCTCCCTTTATCCTGAGTTCAAGCCTGTCGTGATTACCTAGGCCGCCTGTGACTTGGAGGGGCCCAATCATTTTATTTACCCACTTTTCTCTCCCTTGTCTTATATTAATGTGCTCCTCCTGGCTTCTCCTCTTCAAGCCAAAGAGAAAGGATGGGAGGAAAGGAAATGACAGCTGAGGCCATCTGTCTCAATCTGCTTTAGACCACCTGTGTCAGCATGAGCTAGTTGATTCAGGAAACTTTTCCTGGGAAAAGATGAGACTAAACCAATAAATCATTTCACTGTATGCTTCAGGAAACTCCTGTAGTATTGAATACAACAGTCTGCAGATCTGAAAAACAACTCTCTAATTAAGCAACAGTTAACCTATCAAGAGACTCATGTTGGTACTCTCTCTTTGCCATGCCCATCAATTCTAAACTATCAGCTAATACATTTGCCCAGTGCCAATCAATTCTGTGCCTTGAAACCATCTGAGCCTAAGATCTCACTTCTAATGTCTGTCTATAGAGATGCAGCTAAACGTCTCCATGCAACGGTGTTCCCTTTTCTGCAGGAAGTTTGAATACACTTTGTTTTGCTTAGTTAACAGATTTTCTGGTGATATTATGAGACGTTCAAAAGGGACATCAAAAGTCTTTCCACTTAGCCAGTGCTAAGTGCCCCCTATGGTTCTGTCTTTGCTGTTGAATATCCTCACTTATCACTCATGTCTGAATATTAGCTCTTTTCTGGTGGTATGTTTTCCAGAAACCACCGTCTTACCACCCGCCCCACTCCCTGGGACCCTCTGCACTGAACCGTTACCCTGACAGCACACACTTCCATAACTTCTCCGTAGGTCCTCACCCTCAGTTCCTGCCCACCACCAGCGCTGCACACACCCAGCTTTCCTCTGCTAGGATCCACTTGCTGTGGAGCCAACCCTCTTAGCCTAAAGGAAACACACACACTTGCTACACTACTCATGAAAGCGGAGTCTGACAGCATGCTTTCGATGGGCAGAATGTCTTCTTCTCTGCAGGTCTTAATTGGTTGAATGAGCCTGCCCTCATTAGTGAGAACAATCTCCTTAAAGTCAACGGATTATAAATGACAAATTCATCTGCAAAATGCCTTTACAATGAGAGCAAGACTAGTATTTGACCAAACAACTGGGCACCATAGCCTAGCCAAACTGACACAAAATTAACCATCAAAGTCTCCATTTTCAAGAAAATCTGGGCTCACAGTTTCTGTTTCATAAAAAAATATATGGTTTAAATTACTGTATAAGACTGAAAGCAAGAGTAAATTAAAATTTTACTTATAAGCAATCTTCCTCTCAGTTTATAAAATTATTTTCATACTTTTTAATAATCACTTTCTCAGATTCTTATGTCTAATTTGTAAGAGAGATTTCTAGCACAATTTCATGATCACTTACTAGAATAACTAAGTCTCAGTAAAATGCCTATATTTGTTCACAAAAATCATTTCTTTTCTGCTAATGAGCCCTCTGGCCTCTTTAGTGTGGTTCTGCTAAGAACATAACTCTGACCCAGCTGTGCACAAGAGACTTATTAGGGCAGAGGGCAATATTCAGAGAATTGATTTCCAAGATCATTTTTAATCTATTTGCTCAATTTATGCTATTTCTGTCATCATATTTCTCATATTTGCTTCACTCGCTTCTTTCATGCCCCCATTTTTTGTCATGCCCTTCTTTTATCATTTTCTACTTTCCTGCTTTGTTTCCTGCACTTTATACATGTATTCATTCTCTTCACAGTTTCCATAACTTTTGGCACTATCAACATTTAGGATGGATACTATTTTGTTAGGATAGGGCTGTTTTGTGCACTGTATGATGTTTAATAGCATCCCTGGTCTCTTCCCACTACCATCCCCTCTTCACCCCAGTTGTGACAAACAAGTATGTCTTCAGATATTACCAAATGCCCCCTGGAAGTGAAATTAGCCCTTGTTTAGAACGACTGATTTAGATGGGTATTCTGAGAATGAACTGTTCGGGATAGTTCTTAACTGCGAACACTGAACAAATCCCACATTTGGGATAGGTTTAGAACAGTAAAAATGCAATAGTACTTTATTCCATGGATTAATGAGGTGTTATGAATGATGACCACCCAAGTGTATTTATACTTCATACATCTAAAATAATGTTGAATACTTACTTGGCAAACATTATTCCACTATTGCACATAAATATAGTAGTTGTGATTATGTTTACAACTATCACAATTATAATGATCTGTTCAAATAAAATTAGAGAAAAGAAAATGGTATGTTTGTGACAAGCTTCTCAGCTCTAGAATGTCTAAGTTGTCTGTTGGGATCACACCTATTCTGATCATCCTAGACCAAAAAGTAATAGTAAGACTTAGTTATCTTCTCACTCTGTTTCAAATAGTCAAGCCCAACTGAGGCCAATTGCTGGTTTATAGACTCTGCTGCAATATCTCTTGGACATTCTGAGAGCTTTCTTCAATTTGTCTGACTCATTCTGTGTACTCCACAAAAAAACTTCAACTTTTTCAGTATGTGCCAGCAGTGATGAAGTTGATTATAAACTATATTTCTTCAACTTGAGGCTTTGAAGCTGACATCACAGGTTTTACTCTCTAAGTATCTCAACATCTCAATTCAATTCATCATATGGGTACTTTACTATGAACTTCTTCAGTTGTATCTACCAAATATTTCATGCTAAATATTTCATCTACTCAAAGAGATTCATATTTCAAATACAAGAAAACAAGTTTATTTAAACAAACATTTATTTGTTCCTGCTGTATGCCAGGGTTTATGCTAGGTCCTGGAGAATACAAGTTTAAGTAATAATGTAATGAAACTGACACACAGCTATCAACAATACTGTAAACTAACTATAATTTTAGTTAGACTGATATAATCTCACAAGACAAGACATGAAGATTGGAAGACATTTCCCAGAAAAAGTAAAGCTCAAGGTAGGACTTAGAAGATAATACATTTGAACAGGCAGATTAGTCACAGGAAATAGGACAAGTGAAATAGGCAAAGAGTATATATGAGGATACTCCCTTGCCTTTGTGTGTGGAAAAGAAGCTTGAGCTTGAACTAGAAAGGTTATTTGGCCATGGGTATCATAGTTACAAATTTAGATTATATTATATAAGAAACTGGAGATCAATAGAAACTTCTGAGTAATAATTTTAGAATTTCATTCAGTCACCTCAATTTAATGTGCATTTTGGGGGGCAGATTTTTAAATGAGAACTTTCATTTGATTGTTTTAGTCAATACATTTTTGCAATATATTTGCAATTCACTTTTTTTTTCATGTTTTATCATTTGGAATCATTCTGGCCAGAAAGGTATTAGGAATATTTTCTAGTTAGGGGATTATATCCTTTTTTTCCAACTCTTGCCAACTTGCCTGAAAGGAAGCCCCAAGACAAGAACTGTATCTTCTTCATAATTTGTTACTTTCAGAGTATCATTTAATAAAATGCTAACAATTGAGTCACTCTTCTTTTAAGGGAGCACAGCACTTCAGTTATAAATTATTTATTGAATGTAGAAAACTACCTTGATATCTTCTATCCCTCAGAAGTTGTCTTGATCGACAAAAATCTCTGTTATTTCTTGGTGTTTCTGGCATGTATCTTATTATGTTGCAGACAGGTCATGCTTCCTGATGAACAGGAGAAAATTTTGGAGAGAGAACAATCCTCTCAAAGGAGCTGAATGTTCCATCTCAGAAGCAGCACATATTTCTTATTAATGACAATTTCAAGCATGCTTGTGTGTAAGGACGTTTTGAAAAATGTCGCTCCATTAATACCAAATTATATTGTTAGGCTTTTATTGCTGGCTGAAAAAAAGATCATAACATTTAAAAAGTTTCATTGTAGACAAAAATAAAAATTAGTTATCACAATTACAATCATTAATTCATCCACTTTTATGTTACTTTTAAAAGCAGTATTCTAAATTTTGAGGGCTTTCATTTTTAATAATACATGTTATAACAATATACTCATACTCCATAAAACAAGACAAATAATTGGGTTGGGTATTAGTTCAGGTTTTTGTTTGTTTGTCTGTTTGTTTTTGTTTTGTTTTTAAATAATGTACAGAGAAGTCAGTTTGTCCAAGATCATACAGCTAGTTAGTGATGCATTATAAACTCAGTTTTACTTTTAACACTTTATCTTTTTAACATATCACCCATGCAAGGAGTAATAATTAATTAATTAATTTAGAAAGAACACATCCTGATGGTGAACCATCACAGTCTTCTAGGTAATAAAGTATCTATTTTCCTTATTAACATTTTCTAACTTTTGACATCAAGGAAATATTGAACATTACTTTTTCAAAGGCCTTGAAAAATGTAGCATTTTGTTATTAAGAATCTATGCCATTAACAAATTGCATTTCTTCAAATTTATTTTGTAAAGCCCAGTAAAATGTAAAATGAATGCTGAAAAACACTCTGAATAATTATAGCCATATGCATGATGAGTATCTAAGAATATTTTTTGAGCAAGTGAAGTGCAAATTGAGAAATGATGACATGAAAGAAATAGTGTGAAGAATTGGACAAAATTGCCTGCAATTGAAGAGAGGCTCTATTTTACTTAAATTGTGACACCTCTATGCAAAGACAAGAGTGTTCATGCAGAAGACCCCAGCAAAGAGCAGGCTTTCTTACATATGACCCAATGCAGTCTCATTAAACCCATGTGGCTACCACATTCTCATAACAACTAAATTAGAGATTTCCAACTATTATGAGATTGACTTAAGTAATCGGATTTCACATAATTATAGAAGGAACACAAAAAGTACAAACAAGAAAATTAAAATTATGAAACATTTTAATTTGCTCTTTTGTATGTCATGCACAGAATATTTTTTGCTGCCTTTTGAAACAGAGGGATGCAAGCCTGTAATGATAAATTCTAAATTGCTTAAGTTCGTAGTACCAGGCTCCTGTGAAGCAGTGGTCAAGTGAATGCAAATTCAGTCTAGCCCCTTAAAAATTATGAAATAGGCCAATTTTGTACAAATCCTATTATGAGGAATTAGGATTTATTTAGTTTGTTGATTCTTCACATCAACCCCAAAAGATGCCTTATATTTCAATGAGTACACATAACTATTCATTATTTATCTACAGTTCTTATTCTGTTGCATATACAACCATTTAATATATACAACCATTTTATATTTATATATAAAATGAGCTCTATTAAGAATAAAAGTGTTTTCCTTTTTTGTAAAGTGTTTTCTGAATCTAATAACACTAAGTAATAAAGAGAGGTTCTTTTTATTGAGAAACTGAGATCCTGAATATCCTCTGAGCTCAGTTATGGTGGAAGTATGACCCATCTCTCAGTTTCCACATCTTCTTCTTGAGAAATCTACTTAACTTTTTTTTTCCTTTTAAACTTAGTTATCAAGGGTGACTTTTTCCTGACATACAAACTGGTGACTCTTGGGGACTTACCTCCTAACCTCAATTCCTTCATTTTTATAATTGAATAAAATCTTGTATTTGGCAGGTTTAGACTAGGAATTAAAGGAGACATTATATAAAAAAAAACCACTTGTTATCTAATGGAAGGTGGTCACAAATGTTAGGTCCTTCCCTGTATTATTTTTACTAGTTTTAATTTATAAGTCCTAAAGCATGGAGATTTCTTCAGTGGATACTTAACCCTGAATGTCAACAGTGTAGAAGTCACTGTTCTGGCCTTGGGTTTACAAAATGAAGAGACATGGTTCTTACCCTCAGACAACTTACATGGTGGTTAGAAAAACTGTAGCAGAAAGAAAGAAAATCCCCATGTGTATTTAAGTGCATTAGAAGCAATAGACTCCATCTAGCACAAGAAGAAAATTGTTTTCAAGTGCTGGAAGAGTAAAATGGACACTTTGCATAGGAATTTTACTATTTCTCTTTCTATGTATGAGTCTTTAAAACTGTATCCAGAACAGTATCCCGAACTGTATCTTCTCTTCTACTAGCAGATTTTCCACACCATCCCTGACACATTGGCCTTCACTATGCAGGCAGGGCAATGGGAGACAGGGAAAGTTCTTATAATATCAGAGCCTTTCAAGTATGTGTGACCCTGACCAATACTGAGAAACACATTTTACTTCAGAATCTATTTCTCCTACTTTCTTTTCTCTCTCTCTCTGTATGTGTCTCTGTGTATGTGTGTGTGTGTGTCTCTTACTTTCTCTTAAAAACCAAACTTTCAGAAAAAAATGTGTGAGATAACTCTGAAATTTTTTTCCCATCCCATTCCATCCCATCCTATCCTATTCTATAGAAGTACTGGTCACCATCAATAAATAGATTTTGTGACCCATTAATGATAAAAAACTCACATATAGAAAATTTTGCTAAGGATATTACCCACATGGGAGATACTGAAGCAGCTAATTCTATGTCCTTCTACTTAACCTTATCTCAAACATTTTCCATTATTTTATATAACATCCCACTATCTCTCTCCCAGTAAGTGGAACAAAATTCCTATTAAACAATGGTTCTACCACGGGTCACTAGATGGTCATAGAAGAAATCTTAGATTTCTGGACACGTTTTTTCAGATGAAATTACAAAACTTTAGATGGAAAGATAACTTGGGACAAAATCAGAGTTGCTATTCTAAAAGGAATAAATAACAATTAGGAAAGTATATTGATGCAAATTTAAATCAGTTAAAAAATAACTCACATATATCTCTGCTTATATTTGTAATCAAAACATATTAATCAAGTACCTATTCAAGTTTGAATTATTTCAAGTAAAACTCTTAACAAAGTTTAATGTTCCTTAATTTTCATATAGTGGTTTACAGTTTATATGGTACTTTAATACACATACATTACATTGTGAACACCATCTATTGTACTATAGAAGATACAGGTATTTACTACTTTCTCAAAGATATTGCATTACAATGTCCTCATAATGGAGTATTTGCAGATTGCTAATATTCAAAACCAGAAGAATCCCAACAAAAGGGCCAGCACATTGATTGGTAAGTCCCACACATTCAGCCATAGGTCCTGGACGCTCATGTATCAGTTGCAAGGTGACCAGTTTCTCCACCTGGTGAGATATCACAAGGGATCATAACTTAAAGATGGAAACCCAGGGGATTCTCTGCTCAGATGGTAAAATCCATTTCTGTAATCCCACTATCTGGTATAAATTCTTTGTCAAGAATGAGACAGGGAGAAAGTTTTGGCTGGATACACAGGGGCTGAGCACTGATAGTGAACGGCATTGCAGAAAGAATCATGGCAGCCTTCGTGGATTTGGGAGCCATCTTGAAAAGCATGAAGAAGAGAATAAAGTAGCTTGGATAGGAAGAATGAAGGAGAGCAGCTAAAGGGAACCCTAAGGACCTGACTGAAGTTTCCAGAATGTCAGTTGATAATGGTTCTGGTGCACTTGTTTTTAGGGAATGGTCTGAGAAAGTATTTCACCCAGTATTCTAACCCTTGTGCCTTACTAATGGATGTGATGTCCAACCATGATATTTGGATGAATCTATCACCTTAATGAAACTGCAGGCAGAAATGTCATGAGCATTAATATTTAGTTGAATTTCCTGGGAGTTAGTGGTGAGGGAGACTTACTTATAGGTTATAAATCTAATCAAATACTTCATTTTCAGAAATCTTTTATCTTTTTAAAGTAATTATTTCACATAATTTTAACCATTAATTCTCAAAACACTGAATTAGAGTATGTTCCATGACTAAGCATCTAGGACAACCTGAGCTAACTGGATGCCTAAAAAGTAGGCCTTTAACAATAATCTGATAAGGTTTCCCTGGTGATGCAGTGGTTGAGAGTCTGCCTGCCAATGCAGGGGATGCAGGTTCGTGCCCCGGTCCGGGAAGATCCCACATGCCGCGGAGTAGCTGGTCCCGTGAGCCATGGCCGCTGAGCCTGCGCATCCGGAGCCTGTGCTCCGCAACGGGAGAGGCCACAACAGTGAGAGGCCTGTGAAAAAAGTCTGATAATACAGTTTTATCAGATATTTTTCACCTTATAATTTAATCTAATTGCCACCCACCCTTCCAGAAACCTTTTAAGAATATCACCTATCTTCAAAGTAACTGTGGGAAAACAAAAGAATTAAAAACTGACACCTCTCATCATTAAGATACTTATATTCCTATTAAGAAAGTAGATATGCAAGTAAAACGTTAGAGCAAGTGAGTCAAAAGGGGTTTCTACATCAGTCAATCAGTCAACATCCTTTGACCCATTATGTGTCAGACATGCTGGGTATAGAGTGTTGAACAAAATAGAGAAGATTCCTGACTTCAGAGAGCTTACATTCCACTTACATTACCAGGTCTAGTCACTAGAACAATAATAATTCAAGGCACTCATGAAAATGCTGAGTTTACAATCTAAACTGACTCAAAACAATCACAATACAACTCATCAACTTGTAACAAATAAAAAGTGTAATGTTAAACACATATCATGAGAACAGAGAAAAAAATGAACAATTTGGTGAAATCTGATTGCCTGACGCAGCCCCTTCCCCTGCCTCCATACTAGTTACATGTCCCATCCCCATTTTTCACCTCCATGACTCTTACCAACATCTACAAACTTTATTTTTATTTTACTTTTTAATATTTGCTTATTTATTTGGCTGTGCCAAGTCTTAGTTGTGGCACGCGGGATCTTCGTTGACGCGTGAAGGAATCTTTAGTTGCAGCATGTGTGCTGTTAGTTGTGGCATGCACATGAGATCTAGTTCCCCGACCAGGGATCGAACCTGGGCCCCCTGCATTGGGAGCGCAGAGTCTTAACCACTGGACCACCAGGGAAGTCCCTACAAATAAACTTCATATTTGATGTCTCTTCTTTTTTTTACCTGCTCACTCTTTGTTGGCCACCACCACTTCCTCCTTGCTGAAATGCTGAGTTAGTGGTCACCAATGCCCTGCTAGTGATCAAACTCAGTACTTTTCTTCTCATTCTTAAACGTACCTGACCTATCTAAACTGTGTCATAGGACCATTTTTCTACATTCTCTTGAAATTCTCTCTTCCTTTGAACTTCTCATGAAACTATTTATTTGATTCTGTGTCATTCAGATCTCTCACCATGCACCTCTCCATTCCCATGTCCTTCTATCCAGTTCTCAAATGTAGGCATCTTGCAAGATGGAGTACCATGCTCTCTCTTTTTCTTAAGCTCCATATTCCCTCCCAGGACAATTGCATATTCTTTCATGTTTTCCACTATCAATGTTGCAGATAATTTTAAAATTTGCATTAAAAATCTTAACTACTTTCCTAAGAAAGTCTTGAATGTCAACTAATTCCTAGATATCTCTTATACCTCTTGCCATGTAGTTTTATTTTTTTAGATCTTTTGATGTGGACCATTTTTTTTAAAGTCTTTATTGAATTTGTTACAATATTGCTTCTGTTTTATGTTTTGGTTTTTACGGCCCCAAGACATGTGGGATCTTAGCTCCCCGACCAGTGATGGAACCCGCACCCCCTGCACTGGAAGGTGAAGTTTTAACCACTGGACCACCAGGGAAGTTCTGTCTTGCCATGTATGTTAACCATCAATATCTCAAATGCAGCTTGTTAAATTTGAACTCATTGTTATATCTTATTTTTATTAAGATAAACCATTACTTCTGTAACTGAGACTCAAAAATCTTGATATTGGTTTGATTTTTATCTTTCTCTTAACCTTCATTCACAACCAATCGGATTAGTCTGTACTTTAAAATGTTCTGAATAGCTACCATTTCTTCTCATTTCTGTCCTATTTGCTTATGTAGGCCTGTGTGACCTCTTGTCAGGCAATATTGCAAGAACTTCACTGCATCTGGTTACTTTCCACATAAATCTAGTCTCTGCATTGAATAAAACAGAATTTAATTGATAAAACAGAGTTGAATAATAAGACAGAGTTGTCTTCTTAAATCAGTTCAGATAATATCAATCCTTCCCTTAAAGATGTTCAGTGGTTTCCCAACGATAATAACAAGAATAAAGATTTATTGAGAACTATCTGTTTGCATATATGATACATACTTTACTTCAGAATTCAAAAACTGTGGGCCACATTGCTCCTGCATTCATTTATTCAATCAATCATTCAGTCAGTCAGTCATCATTCATTCATTCAATAAGTAGTTATGGAGAATCTCTGTATGCCAATGATTCTTCCCAGTTTTGTTCAACGGACATATGTTGATTGCCCTGGTGTTTTTTGTTTTTGTTTTTTTAATTTGAATAGGTTTTCAAGATTTTAACAGGGAGAAATTAAAAGATATCTTGCTACTCGGATTTTTTATTTATAATCTGGTAAGTCTCAGACTGACTCCTACAGGACAATCGATTAAAGCTGTAGATATATTTCCTTTTATCCTGGGATATGATCCTCACTTTGCGGCAGTTCACCTCTTTCTTTTAAACTGAGAACTAATGTGATTAGAATTTTTTTAAGTACTTGCACTGTTTTCTATCATAATGTAAAATTTAAAAAGCGGTGAAACATTTCTTGAACCCTAGTCTCTATCAAAAGTGAAAAAAATACTGAGAGGTCTCTATGTTTTTAAAAATATTAAAGCACGTACTTCTTTGTGAAAGATTATTTCTACATACTGAGTACACTAACCACACTAACCAAGTGTGTTTGTGAGAAAAAAATAAATGGAATCTAAGACACTATTTGAAAAACGATATACTGAATCCTTATGTGTGGCTCTCTTGTACTCATTTATATAAAGTGCCTGGCTCTCATTGCTGTTTAAATATGAGGTCTCGTCTTTGCATGAAGTACCTTAATTCTCACAACTCAGTGTGGTTGGGACTAGAAGTCAGGGAAAACAAATAATATGCCCAAGGACACACAGGGTTAATAATTTTTGGAGCCAGGATTCTTAGCTCAGTCTGAATCCAAACTCATCGTTTCAGTACAGTTCTTTCACATAATAATCTATTATTTGGCTCCAACCTACTGTTTCCAGTTTACTTCTTGCCATATTCCAAATTGTTCATCAGTTCCTCTTATACTATGCTTTTATATACATTTGCTTTTGTTTTTGACCTTGCTCTGTTTTTGATATATTGAAATGCTCGACTTTTTCTAAGCCTGTTCTTACTTTCACCCTCTCAGAAGTGTTCCTCTGTTCTATGATATTGCTACTTATATTATGACAACGATTTTTCTCTTTGTATTGGGACATTTATGTATGTTTGTTTCCTACCATTTGAATACATCATTAAAAATCTAATATAGCATCCAACCCAGGTTTCTTTTTTTTATTGTTATATACTAGAAATTTCATTTTTATTTATTTCATTGGACTTAATGTAATTAGAGAAGGCTACCTAGACAAACAATGTTTTAAACAGTTTTAAACAATGACCCCTACAATATTGCTCTTCTTTCCAAGTTTATGGCCATTAAAAAAATATGGAAGTACTATGAAATGGTAATCATTTTATTTGTAATCTGATACTTCTTTAAGAGATAGTGGATGTTGTTCTGATGAGGTGAGATATTGACATCACATTTGGAGTGCACACTTAGCTTGTAGCAGATGTTGCCAAAAATGTGAATTCTTTCATGAGTAAATAAATATTGGAAGTTACACATAAACATCACTAGTTTAGCATCAACAGTGGGGTCAAAAGTGTTTGTGCCTTTTTCCAGTTTTCTCACCTTTTCACTAAAGGCACTGGAATATGGTATACTCACAGTGATGACTTTCTGAAAGGTTCAACAATTGGTTTTTCCTTATGAAAACCAGGTTACTAAGCAACATTTGTGCGTTGGTATATTTCTCTACACAATCTTCTATCATGAGAACAGTCCAGGGTTTTTTCACTTGTAATTACCAGAGTCCCTTGAGAAATAAACCACAACACAGCCACTAAGCTTTGCTTTGCATTTTGCATTGATTTAATAGGAGATGAGTATTCCACTTGATCCCCGAATGCAAAGGTTGTTGCCAGCAGAGACATTTCCAAATTGAAATAGAATATGATTTACGGCATGCCTCAGAAACCACGTCAGATGCTGTTCTCCATTATGTTGCTTAACTCTCATCGGTATGAGGGATTCACCTTACAGAGACTGTGCCTTGCAAGGCAAATTGAACATCATGCTTTCTATTATTGATACACAGCCTCTGTTTCCTTCAGGTTCAAGTGTTAAAAGTCAATTGGCTGAGAATGCTCGGTTTTTATATTGTATTTTACATTTGCATTTCAATTTGTCCTGAAATTGTAATAAAGATGTGTGTGTGTGTGTGTGTACAGAGAAAGAGCAAGTGAGTGAGAGAGAGAGAGAGAGAGAGAAATCTCCTTTTCTTTTTGTTGACAAAGGCAAAAAGGCTGCAGTAGTACCTTCTGTACACCAAGGATTATGGTTCAGTAGTTTCAAAAATCTATACTCTTTAATAACTAAAAATAAAGGATTTTTGCTAATGAATATTTTTTCTTTAAGAAGCATTAGACAGTATTCTAGGACTTTTTCCATGTGTCCTTAAGTATCACTGATTTGGCATTGATTTTCATTGGAATTGTTTTAAGTAAGGTCAGAAAGATCATCAGCAAACTAGCAATGGAGTACAACCATCCAAAGCATATAAAACTAGGTCGTGCTCATCCTAATTTGCAGCAGTTTCTACCTCAACAGAAGTGTCAGGCTTAATAAAACAAAGAATTTAGGCTTTGAAATAAAGAAAGTTTGAAGAGATTTATTCCAATCTTAAAATGTCTCTCAGTCGGCCTATAAACGACACTTGCAGTAGAAACTCCCAGCCAACTTCAAGGTCTTCGGACTCCAGGATAAAATTAGAAGAGACCAAAGGCAGTCTTGAAAGATAACCAAATGATCAATGAGCTGATGAGCAAGAGAGGGAGTGAAGGAGAGTTCTGAAAATTACTTTAGAAATTTCCTAAGTGGAAAGTGGAGAGTAAACAATGGTGACATGCCCCCTGGTGGACAGAGGTACCTCTGCAGCCGTTGGTCTTGCTTAACGAAAAAGATGTCTGCCTGCATCAGGGATTTTTAGAGGCTCTTGAATCGTGAGAAAATCAAATACAGTCTTTCCACAACCATGATTTTTTTTTTAATTTCAAATATTACTTTATTTACAACTACATTTAATTAATGCTTCATTTATATGACCTCTGCTGTTCAAACCATCTGCCCTCTAATAATAATTCAACCACTCTTAGCACAGAGAAGCTAGACTTTATGTGTTAGGCAACATTGCACATTAGGAAAATGTTCCATGAAGAGAAGACTCCATCTTCCCTTTACTTGAGAATCTGTGCTCCATTTGGATTATACTTTCAAATTTTCTTCTTCCAAATACCTAGGCTCTCTCCCACAAAATGTCTTATTCCACCTGGGAGAATTTTTGCAAAGTTTCCCTTCCTTAAAAGTTAGGGTTTGAGACATTATATATCCCATGGTGAAAGAGAGAGAGTAACAGGAGGATGAAGAAAGATTAGAATCTGCTGCTTACATGACTATTCTTCCCTCACCCGTATCCACTAGACCGAGTCCCACTGTTGTGATCCTGAGCCTTATGAATTTTCCTCTATTTAAATGATTCTCTGTACATCCTCTACTTAAAATTATAGGTCTTGTTCAACAGCTATACACAAAGTATTTATTAATATCTATTTCAATTTATGTAAAATTTGATATGCTAAAACAAAATTCTATAGAAAACTACTCACAGTTGGCTTATACTAAAGTTTCCTAAAATTTTCCCAGGTATATGCCAATGAAAAACTTATGATCTTAAGCAAAATTCATTTTCTCTATTTTTTTCTGGTTTCTAAAACTCTATTGAGTTTTACCAATTAATGCTCAATATAAATTAACCAGTGAAGACTACAAAGTTAATCTATCATCTCTTGCCATCCACAATTTATCCCAAATATCACCACTGATACCTCTCTCTGGCAACAGCAGGGTGTAGCATAAAGAACAAACATGGGTTTTGAATACAGATTCAAATCCTGACTTTACCACCTACCAGCTGCTTGGTCTTGGACAAGTCACTTCCACTGTCTGATCCAATTCCCTTATCTTTACAATGGGGATAGTAATGTTTTCAGAGTTTATGTAAAGTATTCAAAATGCCTGACTTAAATTAGGTAATTAATAAGTGATGTCTATAATATTTTTGTATATTCTATTTCTCCTATTGTACTTGTCTCTTCTAAAGTTCTTAGTATCTTTAATGCTAGCTAATCTTATATCTTTTCTTCTCTGCAACTACATTTTTCTCCATATTAATTTTTTATAAGGTCAATGCTTTATAAAGTCACCCATGGAAACTTCAGTACATTTCACTCAAAATAGAAATAGCAGTATCTGCACTCCCATGTTTATTGAGCATTATTCTAGACAGAAGCAAACTAAACGTCCATCTCCAGATGAATGGGTTAAGAAAATGTGGTATATTCATACAATGATACTACTATAGTACTGTTTCTCAATCTTTGTTTGACAAGAACTAAAGCAATTTAGCAAAACATTTCTTCTCTTTTCTCTGCACTTCTCATTTTGATTTCTGAAGACTCAATTCTCTTCCTTAAGAGACTCATAGAAAAGATATGGAAGGAGATGTGTTTAAAATTATGTCTTCACAATTCAGTAACACTAGCTGATGAACACTCAGACTGAAACAACGGACTTTAGTATTTTATCAACTCATATTAAAAGTCCTTTCTCTTTTTTTTCTGCTTGGAGGTTAGATGCTCAAAAACTTTTCAGTCATATTCAAAATGGAATGTATTCCTCTTAGTATTTATGCAGATAAACATTAATACAAATTTCATTTCAAATAGTTTTCAAGACGGTCCTCACATATAGAAAGTTCAAAATCTACATATGCATTTGTTCAAATGCAAACACATACTTGATATTTACCGCAAAAAGGGAATTGTTTTTGTTATTTATATTTCCTGTCTAATCTGTCAAGGGATGTTTTAGTTGATTCTGTATGTTTTTTCTATTATTTCCTTTTAATTTAGAGATATAATGTAGGAAGAATTTAAGGAGGTAAACATGTTGGAAAGGAATTATTTTTTGCCTTCTTCAGTAAAGGAAATGTTTAGAGAAAAGAACGGGGAATTTGGACAAAGGTGATTAAAATAAAGTGACCTAAAGAAGATATAATGAAGGAAGAAATTGAACAAATAAAAAAAAGTTGATGAGTCCAAAGGTACTTTTGACAACTATTGCCTTGTAAGGAAGGGAATAAAACCTTAGTGAATTTTATGAAAGAGAGGGGTTTTCCTTCTTCCTCTTTCCCATCTACAGATATATGAGGAGGATAGAATGTTTAGTGTGAAATGGCACATTTAAATGGCAAGTTTCTTCTAGCTTTATAGAGGTATTATTAACAAATAAAGACTGTATACATTTAAGGTGTACAACGTGCTGTTGTAATATACATATACATTGTGAAATGATTACCATAATCAGGTGAACAAACATATCCATCATTTCACATAGTTAACTTCTTTTTTGCACTTGAAATTTACTCTCTTGGAAAATTTCAGGTATACAATACATTATTATTAGCCATAGTCCTCATGCTATATATTAGGTCTCCAGAACTTATTCACCTTATAACTGAATGTTTATACAATTTGACCAACATCTGCTCATTTTCCCCAGCCCGAAGACCCTGGAACCACCATTCTATTCTCTGTTACTATGAGTTTGACATTTTTAGATTCCACATGTAAGTAATATCACACAATATTTGTCTTTCTGTGTCTGGTTTACTTCACTTAGCAAAATATCCTCCAGGTTCATCACATTGTTGCAAATTATTCAGCTTTAAATGGTTGATTTTTTATTAAATTCAATTTAATTGATCCTAGGTGATTAAATTTGAGGCCAGCCAGACTAACTGCTAAGCACTGTAGCTCAAACTCATCAAAAAGCATATGCTCACTTATTTTATTTTTAGCAATAAAAATCCATTCGTGAAGGGTAAGAAAATATCTTGAAAATAAAAATCAGTTAACCCAAGTTATTTCAAGTCACGAATTTAAATTCTCAGTAGATTCTTCAGTAAACACTAGAGAGAAGTTATCTTTTATGACTTTGAACATTAGGTAAAGATGGAAACATTTGGTTTGAAAGTTGTAGCACTTTCCTTGCAGATTTTATAGGCTATTTATTAGATAATCAGACAACTAATAGAGACAAGGAATCTCAGCTTGGTAATAATAATAGTAAAAATAGTGTCTATTCATACTTATTATGTGCTAGAAACTTGAGATGTATTAATTCATTTAAGACAATCATCCTGTGAGGTAGATACTGTTATTACCCCCATTGCACAGATGGTACAGAACACTTAAGTAATAACATGCCCCAAGGTATCACAGCTATTAACTGCATAAGTTGGTTTTGAATTTAGCTAAGAGGCCTGAGAGCTTATCTGGTTTTCACTTGCCTGAACTGCTGATTTAGAGAGCCCCCAGAAGAGAAGTAAGATAGACACTTCTTGATGGTGTTTCTACAACACACTTAGAACAAGTAAAAGCTTGGAGCATAATTTTTGTAAAGGTGATTGATCTTTGGTGACTTCTCATCCATTTCCTTTTGGTCACTGTCTCTCACCCCTGTCACATCTGTTCTTAGGATCTCCCTCACCAAATACTGTTCCCTGGGTTTGTCGACTGAAAAAAAAAAAAAAGCACAACCTAAAAATTGAGAACTATGTTTTATTTGGAGGACTTTCTGAAGACTTCAAGCCAGGGAGACAGCCTCTCAGAAGAACTCTGAGGAACTGCTCTGAAGAGATAAGGGAGGATCCAGGATGTATAGGGGTTTTTGCAACAAATGCCAGGTAGTTGGAACAGCAAAAGATTACTATTAATTAAAGAAAACCAGATACCTCAAGTTAATGAATTTAGCACTTTTCTATGTATGGGAAGACTCAAGAGTCTGGTCTCATTAAAATTATCTCTTTAATATACACCTTAGCTATCCAGGATCAGTATCCTGTGCTTTCTTATCCTGAGTACCCTTGGGGTGCACCACCGGGGAGCTGCAGTGGCTGAGGGCTTGGCGGTGGGCAGCCCATTTGTCTCCATCCTGAGTTCCCTCAGGGCTCACTGCTGGGGATGACTGTAGTGGTTTGATGGCTGCAAACTCCTTTGTTTACTGATATGGAGGGTAACATTTTTCATTCACAGGTTCCAAGGCTCTCACTGTTTCACTCCACATGAGTCTGCCCTCTTGACACCACATCTCTTGCTCCAGATTTATCTCTTTGTTTTCTTCTTTCCTTTTCTTCCCAATATTTTTGTGTCTAGTGTTCCAGGAACAGGTGGGGAGTAATGTACCGTCTGTGCACTCAAACCCTGGGAAATAAATTGACATTTCTAACCATGATCACATGTCATAACCTTAAGTGCTAAGTGATGATTTGCTTTGATTTAGGGAAATTTTCACCACCTATAGAAAACTGGAGGAATTGTTTGGAAGGTGCATCTTTGGGGTCTCCAGATAAACTGAAGCAATAGTATACACACACACACACACACACACACACACACACACACACGCTCAGGCTGGAAATTCAGGCAGGACTTGGTACTGCAGTCTTAAAAGCATTCCAAGTCCTTCTTTGGGAAACCTTAGTTTTTGCTTTTAAGGTTTCCAATTGATTGGTTTAGATCCACCCAGATTACACAGGTAATCTCTTTTACTTAAAGTGGACTAATTGTAAATGTTAACCACATCTCGAAAATACTCGTGGACTTGAGGACACGAGGAGGGGGGAAGGGTGAGCTGGGACGAGGTGAGAGAGTGGCATGGACATATATACACTACCAAATGTAGAATGGATGGCTGGTGGGAAGCAGCTGCATAGCACAGGGCGATCAGCTCAGTGCTCTGTGAACACCTAGAGGGGTGGGATAGGGAGGATGGGAGGGAGATGGAAAAGGGAGGGGATATGGGGATATGTGTATACGTATGGCTAATTCACTTTGTTATACAGCAGAAGCTAAGGCACCATTGTAGAACAATTCTACTCCAATAAAGATGTTGAAAAAGAAGAAGAAGAAGAAGAAAATACTCTCACCATGTAGTGTAAACCCTTGACAGTTGTCGTGTTTTGCTTTTCTTCTTTTTGTAAATCAAGTGCCTGACTTAAGCTTTGATTACCCAGGCATCCACTTCAAAGTGGCATCCACTTCAAAATGACATCCACTTCAAAGAAGGTATCTCAAATAAACACATTTCCAGCCATATGATTAGATAAAGAGAGTCAAGCCACCTTTGTTTTAGAGCTCTTGGTTGATTTCAATAACTGACCATTTGGGCCATTTGTTGTTTTGTTTTTTTCTCTTCCTGAACTTTAAATTCTCACTCTTATGTATTAATTCACCAATAAAGAGTAAGACCATGAAACCCTAAGTCCTCACCCTCAATATCAATAAAAGCAGAACCTCAGACCCATGCATTCCCTCTCTCTCCCCTTGACCTCGCTGTGTGACCCCAGGTGTGTTGTGTAATCTCCAGGTCCTATAAGTAATAGACCTTTTCTTTTTTCCCCAAAGTTTCTGATTATTGTTAATAGTGTCTAACAATTATAAAAACCACATGGCTGGTCCCACCACATAAGTCCAACTGTGACAGTAATGGATAAAGTGATATTGTGACAAGAATATTGCTGTAGCATTGGTTTGGTTGCTATTCCAGCCATCTTTACATCCTTGGATCCTGTATGGTTTGTTAAATTAATCTCCCAGCTTACCAACAGGTTATTTGAGTTACCTGTATTCTCAATAAATTTATTTTTAAGTGGTTTCCATCTCTTCCAATCAGGAACTATGTTAGATATATCCAATTTCTCCTTACATTCTTACTTCTGGAAGAAAAGTACACGATGAAGACAATGATAATGACTTGGTCATCTTTCTTTTAACTACTTCCTTGCTTAGTAAATAGTGCTTTCCTAAGATCTCTGAACAGAACCTTGGAGTAGACAGGTGGATAGAAGAAGTAGACTGGTGGAGAGAACGTGGATTTGAACCTCTTCATATGGTACAAATGATCGTCGGAATGTGTTTTCTGATAATTTAATTGTGCATTTACTGTCTACCTAGGAAGCAATGCAGTGTTTTATATGGGCTGTTTAAATCTTTTTAGCAAATTATTTCAGTTCTCATTTTAGCATAAAAATATAGCATAAAAGAAATTCAACTTATAATAAGATCATATCAAGTTTAAGAACCATCTTGTATTACAGTCTTAATAGGAATCTAGTATTACAGCAATGAAGGAAAAAAGAAAGATATTTCACTGTATGAGTCTGTAATGAATTTCAATGTAGCTGCATTAATCTTGAGTAAATCTAGACTTCAATGAAGGAGATCACTATTGAGCAGGGGAGAAAGATAAGCAAACATCACATTATAAAATAAAGGTTGTTGTGAAAAAATAAAACACGTGAAAAGAATATAGTTGAGGACAGATTTTTTATTTTTATTTTTTTTCAGGACCATGATGTAAGAATACTTTTTATATGCTAGGCCTTACAGGATGAGGAAGTGCTTCTATGGAATGAAATAGAGGAAAAAGGTGTTATACAGCAATGAAAGTATTAGAGTAATAATTATACTTATAGCTCAAGTCTATCATTTACTCTGGCCATTCTTTGGGCTTTACAAACATTAGCTCATTTAATCCTCACAACATTACAGGGAAAACAATGAAATCATCTTCAATTTTCAGATAACAAAAATGAGACTTAATGAGGTAAAATAAATTGCCCAAGGTAATAGAGTTATTCGACATTGACATTGTAACCCAAGCAG
Organism: Mesoplodon bidens; assembly: GCF_964165515.1. Lineage (NCBI taxonomy): Eukaryota > Metazoa > Chordata > Mammalia > Artiodactyla > Ziphiidae > Mesoplodon > Mesoplodon bidens. The sequence goes on along the minus strand of NC_138161.1, from coordinate 15,092,313 downwards.
TCTGACTTCAATGGATGTAAAAGAGAATGACATCTTAAGATGTGAATGGAGTAAAAGTTGATTTAAGAAGACTCTTAATGGAGAATATTGTGATGAAGAGATGAAAAGATGTCAAGTAAAGGAGAAGAATTGGTGATGAAGAAGATGAGATCTCTTTTAAGAAGAGTTAAATGGCAGAATTAAAGATAAATCAATGCATGAGGAGAGGAGACAAATTGAGAATTATTTTCATGACTGATTTTTCAGTCTTGTAGTATTAGGTGGATGGAAATACCAGAACAAAGGGCCTGGAGGCAGAAAGGGTACATGTGTAAGAATAAACTATTAGACCATGAGTTGTGATTATGAATGTTATGTCTCTAAAACCCTTTTTAGTGGGGGTAAGAAATTTTACTTTTTGTATCCACATTTCAAGAAATTATTCTCCCTCCACTCTATCCTTTAACATTAATCTTGGATCCTAAATTATGCAGTCTTTATTTACTAGCATACCAGGGGTAAAACTAACACTATTATGCTTTCTTCAAAATTAAGACCTTACTTTTAATCAAGAGATTTCTCCCCTACTTATTTTCTAATGTATTACTGACTTAATAGATATAAACAAAATTCTCTCAACAGAACTATTTAGTGACCACAATTTTAAAATGTCTCATGTTCCTGGCTTCCAATTCTTTTACAATCTAACCAAGGACATAAACGTCACTTTTGCAGTATGCTTCTAAAAGATATGACATTCAGGAGAATCACTAATTATGTTTGGGCACAAATCCAATTTAATGGCATCTAGACAGTTCAAAAAATCAGAAGCACCTTCAAATAAGGCCAATATTTAAACATAACATACATGGTATACAAGGTCATACTTAGTAGGAGGTACTATCTGTCTGGAGAAAATTAAGTTGAGCAATCACATACTATATATTCTAAGTAATAGTCCTCTAGAAGCCTCATACATTTTGTATGTTTATCAGAGTACATGCAAATCAACTCACATATTGTTAAATTTTAGACAATAGAAAATGAAACTCAGGGGCTTCCAAGGTGGCGCAGTGTTTGAGAGTCCACCTGCCGATGCAGGGGACACGGGTTCGTGCCCCGGTCCGGGAGGATCCCACGTGCCACGGAGCAGCTGGGTCCGTGAGTCATGGCCGCTGAGCCTGCGCATCCAGAGCCTGTGCTCCGCAACAGGAGAGGCCACAACAGTGAGAGGCCCGCGTACCGAAAAACAAAACAAAAAAAAATCAAAGATATAAATCATATAGAACAAGAACTGCAATTATCATCATTATTAATCTACAAGGATCATTCCATTGCCCTTTTTAGTTAAAGGACAAAATAATTATCTGAAAAACTCTTCTATTTTATCCCAGGGATTTAGAACATACTAAGCTTTATGCATGAAAATACAAAGTTTATATATCACTAGCAAGGTTAAATGCATACAAAGCGATCTTCTGGAGATTCTTTGAGTTGATGCCTTCCAGCTAATAGCACTTGGGTGTGTGTTCACTCTGAGCTTCATGTCATCCCCATAATATAAGCCACCTTCTATGTAAGACACTGAGCCCCTGATCTATGAATTCTTCTTTTTCATTTATTATTTTTTTGCTTCCCATGTTTGTTTTTTTAATTTGAAATCTAAACTGCAGTGTAGGTTAAAAAGTAACACTTTTTCAGTGGGAAATTGTTCATACAGTAATGCTCTTCCTTTAGATTTACAAAAGGATAAAAAGAATTTCTCAAGAGATAAGCAGTAGTGGTCCAAGTATGAATTTAAGTGGATTCAGACATGTCTGGTCATGTCGGACAAACTGGTGAAACAGGCTGCTCTAGCCTGTTGGCTAAGAAACCTTCTAGAGGAGGATTCAATCTGTGTTCACTGTTTTTGTTCCAAAAGGCTTGTTCCATGTGGTGAATGATGAAATAAGCCAAAAAGAAAGTTCCTCTAGAGAAACTGAGGAATTTTCTGGGAGAGAATAAATCTTGAAAGAAGAAAGAGCCAACCAGTTTTCTTGACCTTGACTGAGTAATGGAGCCACAGTTGACAGCCAGGAGAAACTCTTATCAGCAAAGCATCTTTTTTGTTACTCAGGTTTGACTTGTACCATCATCCATTCATGAGACAATGTATAGAATAGTAAGAACACTCTAATAGAATGCAAAAAGAAATGAGAAAGATCCCCCACACCTATTTTCCATAGAACACTGTACCTCTCTGATCCAGTGCATCCTGGAAGTGCTAGATGGATCAGCCTTGTAAGGGAAAATGTCCTTCATTAGATGTCAACTATAGAAATGCAGTTCCTTCCCAGGAAATCAGTGATCCTTCCCCATCACCTCCCCTTGTCCAAGAAAAAGTTTGGAAATAAAGCAAAGGCATGTCTGGCCAGTGGTACCAAGAAGATATTCAGTGGGAGAAAGGATGAATAAGAGTAGCATAGAAGAGATTTAGGACAGTGAAAATACATTGTATGATATTATAATGATGGATACATGCCATTGTATATTTGTCCAAACCCATAGAATGTACAATACCAAGAATGAACCCTAAGGTAAACTATGGACTTTGAGTGATTATGCTATGTCAATGCAGGTTCTTCAGTTGTAATCAGTATACCACTCTGTGGAGATATTGGTAGTGTGTGGGAGCAGAGAGTATGTGGGAAATCATAATACCTAATTTTCAATTTTGCTGTGAGCCTAAAATTGTTCTAAAAAAACTCAAAAAAAGAAGATATTTAGCTAACAGCAATGTCACACAGAAGAATGCACTTGAATGCAAATATGAGAACCACAGAATCCTTAGTAATTCTAGGAACATTTGAGGGACATTTGAGGGGGCTGATATCCTAAGTGAGTAAACAGGGACACGTTAATTTCATTTAGTGTTAACTGACACCCTAGGTGTTCTCAAGCTTATATAATGTGGTGAACTAGAAACATTTGCATCATACTATAACATGTAACCACAGCTCTCACTGCTTCATAAGTAAATTTTTTAGATTAGTTGCAAAAGAAGGAGTTAAAATAATAAAAATAAAAGCATCAGAAAGAAACATTTATATTTCATTAAAGTATCAGTTTATTAGACAAAAGCAAAATACAAGTTTTCTCTGTGGTCTTGCTGGAAAGAGAACATCATGGTAATGGTGGCAAGAAGAGTAAACCAAAATGAGGATATCAAATTAGAATGGTGATACATATTGACTGTGCATTTAGATGGCAACTTTAGAGGTAAAAATTCACCAAATATTCCTAGGGGCAGTGTAACCATTGATAAATACTATTAATTGATCCTGGATAAAATAGGGTGGGTGTTTTGGGGATGAAAGCACAAAATAAGACCAAACAAATTTGGAGGTTTTCCCTCTGCATCCAATTTCCATTTTCTTTAGTAAAAACTAAGGAATCCATATCCTCCATAGCACGATGGATGGTGACAGCAGCTGTAACTGTAGCTTCCATAACCAGAGCCATATCCATAGCCTCTGAAGCCACAGCCATGGCCCAGTCTTTGGAAGCTGCCATGCCCACAGCCATGGCCATAGCCCAGGCCACCAAAGCCTACATAGCTGAAACCCAAGCCTCCGTATAGTTGCTGTAATGACTCATGGTATCAAAGGTGGTGAGTTAGTTTGCTGTTCCATGAAAGACAGAGTGTTAATGTCAACATCTTTACAGGGAGGCTTATATACCATGGTCAGAGAATGTGATAAAACAGGTGCCCATCCTTTGGTTTCATTCATGAATTATACTTGCCTAAGACAACTCCTAAATCTATGATGCCCTGACCATACTCATTAAGAATGTGTTAACCAGCTTGGCTCCCTAGTTAGGTTGTTCCTGAGATAGGTGCATTAATTTTCTTAAAATGAATTGTTTTTTCTTTAAAGCATAGGCATACCAAAACTTAAATTGAATTCTTTATCACCAGTCACTTAACATCAGTTATATTAAATGTTGTTGAATTTCTAATTATCTTCTCATCACGGGCATTTGAGGGTTGTCATAACTGATTCTAAGAAATATCAAGACTCTTAAATTGATCAATTTTGTCAAAAGGCACACATATTTTGCAGCATGAGACACAAAGGATGCACCTCTCTTCAGAAGATAAAAGAACATTCTAAGTGCAGAAAGATTTGGTTCGCTTGCTGTGTATACCAGAAAATGACGACAAAAGCTCACTTGGTTTCTAGAGTTTTAGAACTTTGACCATGTACTATGATAGATTTATTTTGTTTTTACACACCAGCATATTTGTTTTGGTTTAAAAACATAGCAGAATTGGACTCAGAAATGGAGAGACTATCAGAGTGATCAAAAATCCATCTTGTGAAAAACCTTCACGCAGTTATTTTTTTTAATATCCTGAACCGTTTCTCCAGAATAAGTTCTAGTCTCACTGCTGCTCCAAATGCAGATTATACTCACCTCCACACATCATTTTCTCTCTTTCTCTACTCTTCATCATTTATCCATGTACTTTACATTTTTTTCTAATTCCACTTTGAACATCATCCAACTTCCTCCCTCCATGATTCATTTTTCATCCAGGTAAAAGTGTGAATAGAGAAAAATGGTTTGGGCTCCAACCTACATACTCAACTCAACACTGCATTCCTTCCATCTAGATCTCATAGGCAATATATTACATTTGCCTTTGTCTTCTCTTTACCTAGTCTGTGCCAATTTTTTGTTACTAGCTTTTCCTAAGATATCAACTAGACCTTTCTACAAGATATTGATACTTGTTTAAAACATATTTCAACTCCTAAAATCATCTGAATTTTAAAAGGACTTGTACAATCTGGAATACTTAAATTATCTAAATATGCAGCATAATTGTAAAAATGGACAGAGAATAAGGAGACACTCTTTGGAATCGTTTGGCCTGATATTCACAGAGTCCCTCACCTCAGTCCAGAGAGGTAGCTACTAACACCCAAAGTTGATCCCATACCTGAATAAGCCCTAGGTAAATGTGCCCATATCTTGAAACTTGAGACTCACAAAACATGTCTTATATGACTATAACCATATTGCTAAGCTTTTGCTGAGATTTATAAGTAATATTTGGATGACATTTTTTGACAGGTTTGTTCACTAAGCTGACCCTAGTATCTAAATAAAGCATAGCAACAGTTATTTTTTAAAGAATTATAAGACTTTAACTAACATTAAAACAAGGAACATACGTATCATAACCTGAGCAATTCACTGGCTATTCTAGAAATATTTTAAGGTTGACATGAGTTCCAACAGGCTTTCTGGTTACAGGCTAACATTTAACCCAGTATAAGGCTTTAAACTCCATACTACTCTAATCCTACTTTATTCCATTTTTATTCCTCATTCCAGAAAATCAGCCAATTGAAAATAAGAATATTTTTATTTTTAATGAATAATTTAGAGATATGAATAAATTACATAACTTTAAGGATTTCACATTCTTCTTGAGTAACTCTGTCAGAGCATGCAACCATGATTATGAGCTATTTTTTTAAATGTATGACTGTCTCTCTTTATATATGGAAAGAATATGGGATACAATGAAAATCTTCAATAACAATAATGCTAAATGTGTTTTCAAAAAAGAAAACATGTGACAAAGGTATGCATATTTCATAAATGTCCATTAGTTGCAAAAGCAAGAAAAAACAGTTTGAAAAATATGGAACAAATCTGTTTTTTTTTCCTCCACATGCACAAGAGAAAAAGTCATGTTGGAAATTTCTTTGGGGAGTTATTATTTTTCTGTCCAATCAGTGGATCAAAAGCAGATTTGGATTGTCATTATTTTTTTTAAAGTTTTAACTCATGACCTAAGTTTCTGTTCATGGAGTGAAAAATGTTCTCACATTTTCCCTGGAAGTAAAGAAGTATTTTGTTATAAATTCAAAACATTTTCTCTCACCTAAGACATAGATCAATGCAATCTTAGCACAGAATTATGATAATATTGATTATACTAAGAATGTTAACAACAATAATAATATTGTTTGAGTGTATTGATTACTTACTCCTTGGAAGCCCCATAGATACTGTCCCTAGAGTTATTAACCAAATGAAAGGAAAATAGAAATTTTGTCCTCCTGGGTCAAAGTACATAGTCTGATCCTTCAATAGAGTAACTTGCCTTTATTTCTCCTGCTCAGCCCACTGTGAAGCTACATACAACTCTTAGGTAGCAATGACTAAAAGAAGAAGTCATGGTTTTTTCTGTTTTTTTGTGTCTTGCTTTTACTTAGACTTGAGTTTTAACATTGCACATTGTTTAGTTACATTCAACAGCAGATAGACTAGAAAATTATAAGTACAATCTCTATCTCAGAACAATAAAAATGTTAAAGAAGCACAGGTGTTAATCAAGGTAAAGGGACCACTCTTCAAAAATCAGTTGTCATAATTTAGCTCTTGTTGTAACTATGAACAGAACATTTTAAATGGTCTATTTGACAACCTTCAAAGAGAGAATACATAAAGAGAGAGCCAACATAGTATAGTTGTCCTGGGACTCAGGACAACAGGGTTCAGACCCTAGTCTTACCACTAATTTTCAAGGGAAAATCACTTATTCTGAGATAACCTGCCTGCAAGATTATGAGGCAGCATTATAGAGTTCTAACATCCCTTTCAGTTTTTTAACTCTATGATTTAATTTATTCCTTTTTTAAAATTATATTTGCCCAGTTTATACCAAATATTATTTGGTTTATATCATTACCTGAAGATATTATTCAGTTTTTGGAAAACAAGTTAGGAAATTTTGTATTTTACCTATTCTATTCCTGAAACATGTGGCCATTCTTTTGTATCATTCCAGATTATTCATTTACTTGAGGCAAATTGTTAATCTGTTTGCTGACACAAGGAGAGGCACACACTCATTAAAATTTTTGAGATTGCTTAGCTGCCTGGTCAAAAGGCCCTTGAACTCATTACAGTCTTTTTTAATGAGAAAAAAAAAATCTGTCTTCAAAGTCACAAAATAAAAATTCCCTGAATAGAATTCTTCATTATTAAGCATATTACATCATTCATATTTGATGGAGTTTTCTCATTAAATATTTTCTCATTTTCATAGCATTCTTTGGATTGTTGTGTATTAATTTCACCTAGATTTAAATAAGCTGATCAAGATTAAAGTTTTTAAATCTATAAAAGTCTCCAGATAAATATCAAATTTATTTCCCATTTGTATATACATATACATATATATATAATATATATATATACACGCACAAGACAAACTCACTTTCAAAACCAGTCTGAAAGCCATTAAAAAGTATTCCCTTTACACAATTACCCACTTTTCCAGAATGGACAATACCCAAAATATGATCTAAAAATGCAGATGATCTTGGCTCTGTGCTATACAGTTACCATTTTTCTTCTCTTCTCTACACTTCTTCATAATCTATATATCATTCTCTTATTAAACATCTCTTTAAATCTCATTCTACGTTCATTCTCAATACATGCTTGCACCAGCTAGGTCTTTTGTTCTTATCCACTTTTTCCAATCAATATTTTATCCCTCTACTCACGTCTTTAATTTTATCATAATATTTTTGCTCTTAAATTTTTATTTTCCTATTCTGTGTGTACCAGACCCTTACTTTTTCTCAGGTAATCAGCAAATTTTTTATAATTACTTATTCATTAAGGTTTTATATTTAAGATATATATATATATATATATATATATATATATATATATATATATATATATATATATATATATGTTTGTATGCTCTTAAAATCATACAATATTTTTTAACAGGGCTTCTTAAAATCCTGTTGCCTTGAAATCTCCAAAAATGAATGTACAGTGATGAAAAGACTGAGAGAGGAATCAGGTATATGAAGTAGTGGGCCAGTCTTCTGCTGTTTCTCAGTTCACTCTGTGAAGATAGTAAACCCATTCCAAGTTTAAGCCCCACTGGATGTGACCATATCTTGGACACACATATATATGTAACACATTTTCTTTATCCATTTATCCATCACTTGTCTCTTAGGTTGATTCCATACCTGGACTATTGTAAAAAATGCTGCAGTGAACATGGGAGTGCAAATGTCTTTTTTTTTTTTTGTCCTGCTGCACAACTTGCAGGATCTCAGTTCCCCGACTAAATGTTGAACCCGGGCCCCAGCAGTGAAAGCCCAGAATCCTAACCACTAGCCCACCAGGGAATTCCCCGCAAATATCTTTTAGAGTTAGTGTTTTTATAACATTTTTGATAATACATTTCCCTAACTGGATTTGTTTACTGTTTTTCCAAACAAAAAATATTTGTTGAATTAATGAAAAAATAAATTCTGCATGACACACAACTTGTAATAATTCTCTAAGTTGAATTATGGACTCAAATGGCTTTCAGGTCTTAAAGGAATATTTAACTCAAAGGAATAATTAATCCTACTGTTAAATCCTGTTTTTTTCCTTTAGGGAACGTTATTCCATCTTTATTTTTTATTTTGAAAAAGAAAATAGTTGGCAAAAACTATCTTTTTTCCTCAGTGAGTCATTTTGAAGTCAAATGATCACAAATAAATCTACCAAGTTTAAGAATCCCATGAATGATTAAGTAAATTTGCTAGATTGTCTGTGATGAGGGCTAATTTATGTTCTTATTTCCAATGAAAATAGCTATGCTCACATGAGATAAAATCCAATAGATTTTACAATTTTTTTAAAAAACTCAATAATGAAATATACCATGACTTATTTGTGTATTTTCAAAGAAAATATTACGTAAATATATAATTAAGAACAAAAAATTGTGAAACTATGTTGTGAAATATATGAACCAAATTTTTTTATTGATTTTTTTCTGGGTTAAAAAATAAAACAATTGTAATATCCTTTGGATATTAATTATCTTTGAAAACTGAAAAATGTTTATTTCTTTTGAGATTTTTTTGAGTTTTTTATTGTTGTTGTTGTTAATTCAGTGGACTCAAAGACTTGCACAGTTCTTTGTTAATCTTTGGGGAGCTTTCTACAAGAAGACAATCAGTTGATTGTGAAGCTCAGATCCTGTGTTGATGTGTTAAATGATGAAAATATATTCTTCCACTGGCCAAATTGAAGCTTTTATTAGGAAGCTAATGGCAATTCTACTATAAATTCAAAATGTGTTTCTTAGACATAATTAATTAAATCATAAAATAGGATGTAATAAAATATGATAATGTATTTCACTAGGTGTATCATGCACACTAGATTGTTTCTCAGTCTAATGACATTTATGGCTATTTTTATTTTTAGACGTATAGGGCATGTCCATAGACTGTGGAACTATTACCTCATTAAGTGTGCAAAATGGAGCCACACAACTTTATCTCACCTGCTCTGTACACTGAGACTCTACAACACCCAGACTGAATTGACTGAAAGGATAGGTGATAACTGATGCCTGAGCAAATTTCTCTTTATGTAGATTAAGTATGTAACTTTCAAAGGAAGACTTTGATCTTGTATAAATATAGGTATACATGTATAAATATAATAGATATACATATAGGTATAGGTGAAATCTAGATAAAGCTAACATTGAAATTGAGTTTTATATTTTATATGTTCTATAAGAATAAAATGTTATAAAAATGGTAATTCTATCCAAGAAGGTGAGTCCTCTTTCACATCCCCCATAAATTCAGCTAAGTTCATGGAAGCTGAGCAAAGCTTTCAAGATACTCCGATTTGCTTGCATGAGTGGGGAAAATACACTGAAGAAGGCGGCTGCATTCTGGCACCTAGAATCTTCTGGCATCAGATCTTGGCCTTCGTCCTGATGCTATCACTAGAGCTAATATATAATTCTATAGAAGCCAATTACTTTTCAGAGAATTTTTTAAGCTGAGAAATGAGGTACAAAGCACTGCTGATATTTAATGTTTGTTTATGATACTGCTATCTGACTGAATCAAATATATTTGACCAATTTTGACCAGTTTAAACAAAATATCCCCTCATAGATACAGAGAATAGATTGGTGGCTGCCAGAAGTGAGGGGGTCGGGAGTGGACAAAATGAGTGAGGGAGGTCAATAGCTGCAAACTTTTAGTTACAAACTAAGTAAATCATGGTGATGTAATGTACAGCATAGTCACTACAGTTAATAATACTATATCGCATATTTGAAAGTTGCTAAGAGAGTAATGTTAAAAGTTCTTATCACAGGAAAAAAATGAAACTGTGTGTAGTGATGGATGCTAACTAGACTTATTGTGGCGTATACAAATATTGTATACAAATATTGAATCATTATGTTTTATACCTGAAACCGATAGAATGTTATATGTCAAGTATACCTCAATAAAAAAATCTTAATTTTATATTATTACCTGAGTATATCATTTGATTTTAGGAAAAAATTGGTATTTGATTACATATTTTTCTCATTTCACCAATGAAATGTCCCCTCCTGTCCATTTTTATAAGGGGAAATTCAGATTTATAGGAAAGCTCCTTGTGTATAGCTGTGCTTTGCTATCAGCTTAAGCTAAAAAATAAATTAGTTCACGATTATATCTTGTTGTTTCCCTTTTTAGGTTGAAAAAAATGGCCAATATAATGATGGTAGTAAAGAAGAATACCATGTCAAGTCATGAAGATTCAGTAAGAATATAGGAAAGCTAACAGAAAAGTCTTAGTTAAAATGTTTTGAGTTAAATGACCTCATATGAAAAACATTACCCTAATTCATTATTTACTTATAGATCAGCTGCTTGATGAAAATATCAAAGAAAATAATGTGTAGAAGACTATGATACACAGGGTGGATTATACTAAATATAAAAAATTTGGAAAGGAGGTTTACTTTCATAATTAGCCTAGTGATGGTTTGATCTATTACCATGTATTTGCATTTACAATAAAAAGCCAAATAGATTTTGAATAAATGGAAGGATTCATTATGCATTTGTACTGAATTGAGAAATGTGAGTTAAGTTAAATAAAACACACTTATTTGATAAATAAATATATAGATATGTTAAATCGGCATTGCTTTTTGTTGTTGACTTAAATCTGAATATTATCTAAACAAAGCAAGAGATGTAAAAATATTAAATCACTAACAGTTTTGAAAACATCTTTTCATATTAGTCTATAATTAGTCTTTATATCAGTCTTTCTATCTGTATGGATATTTGTGAGGTATATGGGAAAAAAAATGATTCTAAGCCAAGGAGATACCATCCCTTACTGAAAATTGAGTAGAATGGAACCATCATCACTTCCATATAATTGAGTTTCATGAACAAGACAAAAAACATATTTTGTTTTCAAATTTAATGTTTTACTGAAAGGTAAACAGATAATCCAGTTAGTTTTCAAAGAAAAAATAGATGATTCTAGGATTATGATGGAGGTATAGGAGTGTATTGAAAAATTGTCCAAAATTCTGAGAAGCTAGATACTTCTGTGCAGATAACTCCAGTATGATCTTTGTGGTCCAATTTTTGAGATCAGATTTGGAAAGTCCCCTGTAATTTCAGATATAGGGCTACTAGGGTAAGATTTCAGTGGAAGCTAGAAAATCCATGTCTATCATCCACAGAATGATGGGTAGTGATGGCAGCCATATCCAAAGCTTCCATAACCAGAGCCATATCCATAGCCTCTGAAGCCACAGCCATAGCCCAGTCTGTGGAAGCTGTCACATCCACAACCTTAGCCATAGCTCAGACCACCAAAGCCTCCATAGCCATAGCCCAGGCCTCCATAATAGTTGCTGTAATGGCTCTTGGTGTCAGGGGTGGTGAGTTTGGTTTTCTATTCAAAGCAAGAACCTAAGTATGGATGTCAGCATGTGTAGAAGGATGCTTATATACCCTGGTCAGAGCATGTGATAAATCATGTGTATACCCTCCATTATGTCATGTTTACATTATATATACTTGGAACAACTCATTAATTCTTTGTCCCCTGACACAGGGAGAAGGTCTCACACTCAGTAAAATATTTGGGATCACTTTGTTACCTAGTTAGGGTGTCTCTTAAAGTTATTGCATCACTTTATTACATCATCACTTGGCACACTTTGAACATACACAATTATATTTGTCAATTATACCTAAAGAAAGCAGGTGAAAAAAGTTATTGCACCACTTTATAAGAAGGAATGCTGTATCTTCAAAGTCTAGACATATCAGACCCCAAATACTATTCTTCATAGTCAGGCATACCAATCAGGTCTGATCGTGTTGTGGTTTTCAATTAAATATTTCGTCATCTCTGGTTTTCTTTAGATACTTCACTTAAGAAAATTAAACCAAAGAAATTGGTCAAAGTTCTGTAATCGATAATATCATTTTAAAGCACATTTTCCTCTGTCTCAAAACTGAATGATTTATTTCTTTCAGAAATAAGAAAACAGAAACATTTGAGAGCTGGAAAGAACCAGCTTGACTGTTGTGAACACTAGCAAGGAACTTTAGAAAAATAAATCTACTTTTTATTTAGTTTTAGAACATTAACCATCATAACTGACATACTTTTTACTTTTCATGCTACTTTAAAAAATAAAAAACATTTTTGCTTTTTACGTTGATGAGCCAATAATGGCATATAATTATTAATTAAAATCCATAGTTTACTCTTCATTCTTTCTGTTGTACCCTTCCATGGGCTTTGACAACCATGGGATAAAATTGTTCAGAAACTGATGGCAAATCACAGGAATCAAAAATTTATTTCAAAAGTAGCTTTAATAGTATATTAAAAGTTATCTTCTCAAATCCTGACCCTATTCTCTGGCATGTCATCTATCCAAGTTGTCTCCAAAGTATACATCTTCCTCCCTGTCTTTACATACACCATTTCCTCCTGTTAATTCATCCATATATCTATCTTATACAATATCCTTTTTTTAATTAATAAACTTTACTTGAAGAATAGTTTTAAGTTTTCAGATTAATTGAGCAGGAAATACAGAATTCCTATATGCCACCCCCCATACACACACATGCACACCAATATTAATATATTAATAATTAAAATCTGTAGTTTAGATTAGTGTTCACTCTGTGTTGTACTGTTCTGTGGGTTTTGACAAATGCATAATGTCATTAACCTCTATTACAGAACCATACAGAATAGTTTCACTGCCCTAAAAATCCCCTTTTCCGCCTCTATTCTTCCCTCCATCCTTCCAAACTCCTGCAAATACTAAACTTCTGACTGTCTCCATAGTTTTTTATTTTCCAGAATGTCATAGTGGAATCATACAGTATTTTGCCTTTTCACATTGACTTCTTTCACTTAGCAATAAGCCTTTATGATTCCTCCTTATCCTTCTGTGGCTTGATAGCTCATTTCTTTTTATCCCTGAATAATATTCCATTGTCTGGATGTACCACAGTTTATTTATCCTTTCACCTTTTGAAGGACATCTTGATTGCCTCCAAGTTTTGGCAAATAGAAATAAAACTTCTATAAACATCTCTGTTCAGGTTTTTGTGTGGACATAAATTTTCAAGCCATTTGGGTAAATACCAGGGAAAATGATTACTGAATCTTTTCCATAAAACCATTTTTAGCTTTGTGAAAAACTGCCAGACTGTCTTCCAAAGTTTCTGTACCATTTTTCATTCTCATCAGCAATGAATGATAGTTTCTGTTGCTCCACAATCAAGCCAGCATTAATTGTTTTTAGTGTTTTAAATTTTAGCCATTCTAACATATATGTTACAATCTCTTTTTATGTATCATCTAGCCTCTGTCCTTCAATTAGCCATTAGGCTATGGTGGCTAGGTAAAATTGTGAGGTACATAAAATTTCTCTTTGGCACCCATCAATTTTCACTCAGTCTATAGTTAATTAGTTAATCTCTTCCTTTTCCTTCTTCTTGTATCTTTACTTTTATGAAAACAGCTTTCCCTTTTATTCCCTTTGCTTTTTCTGTGCTTTATTTATTTGTTTTTTTTTGTTTTTTTTTTTTGTTTTTTTTGTTTTTTTGTTTTTTTCAGTACGCGGGCCTCTCACTGTTGTGGGCTCTCCCGTTGCGGAGCACAGGCTCCCGACGCGCAGGCTCAGCGGCCATGGCTCACGGGCCCAGCCGCTCCGCGGCATGTGGGATCCTCCCAGACCGGGGCACGAACCCGCGTCCCCTGCATCGGCAGGAGGACTCTCAACCACTACGCCACCAGGGAAGCCCTATTTATTTGTTTTTTTGGTTCCCTTATTCTCAGGAAATACCATCCTAGCCTCACTAAGATATTAAATGTTTGTTAAGGTTTCTGATTTTAAAAAAATAATACAAATCCAAGGACTCTATCAAATTCAATAAGATACCATTAATATTGGAAATGTCTTCAGTATCTCCAAATTGTAGATGTTATGTTAAAAGATAAGGGGTGGAAAAAGACAATTGAGAGCAAAAGTCCCTCAGCTGACTCTAAGAAGTTAGTCACTTATAGCTGAACCTGATCCCAAACCTGGTTAAATTTATCTAGTTTTGCGTTTAATATTCGGCTCTAGTCCTTAAGTTCGTGTGAACTTTATATAATCTCAAGTGTATTGTTCAGGTTCTTTTAGTCTTTTAAGTAATCTTCAAATAATGCATTCTCCCAACTGGATTTATTTACCTCTCTTAATAGATACCACATAATAAGAACACAACAAATATGTGTTGAAAGGATTAATGAATTCTAAGGTCTTTAAAATTAAGCATCACGCTTCTGACAGGTATGGGTAACTCTGTGACGGCATCTAAACAATAAAGATTTAAAGGAGGAATAAGCTCAAATGGCTTTCTGAATTTAGAGGAACATATAACCATCATTTCATTTGCAGGTTTTTTTTTTTTTTTTTTGCGGTACGCGGGCCTCTCACTGTTGTGGCCTCTCCATTATGGAGCACAGGCTCTGGATGCGCAGGCTCAGCGGCCATGGCTCATGGGCCCAGCCGCTCCACGGCATGTGGGATCTTCCCGAACCGGGGCACGAACCCATGTCCCCTGCATTGGCAGGCGGACTCTCAACCACCAGGGAAGCCCCTGAGCTGGGTTTTTTTTTTAAGCATAATAATGAATTATATATTATATATAAATTTCAGTGTAAAATTTGATGAATTCTTATAAATAGGCATACACTACCCATACTAAGCATGCCCTAACGCCTAAAGTGTCTCTACTGCTTCTTTTTTTCTTTTTATTTTTTTGTCCTCACTCTCTAGAGATAACCATCCTTCTAGATTTTGACAGCAGTTTTTGTAGACCTTGTCAATAGTTTTCCAAAATGATTTTCAGGTTTACAGTCCCACCAGCAATGTAAGAGAGTTCCACTTGCTCTAAATCTTTGACACTTACTATTTTAAGACTACTTAACTTTGATCATTCTTGTGAGAAAGTAGTAGTAGCTGAGTATTGTTTTAGTTTGGCTTTTACCTGATGAGTAATAATACTAGGGACCATTATATACACTTATTGATCAGCTAGATAACATTTTGGAAGTGTTCAATTATTTTGTTCATTTTTAATTAAGATTGTAATATTTTAGTATTGATTTGTAGAGTACTTGGGTACAAGTATTTTGTCAAATCCGTTTTAAAAGTATTTTCTCTCTGTATGTGGGTTGTTTTTGCACTTTAAAGTGATGTCTATGTATGAACAGAATTTCTTAATAGAATGAGTCCAGTTTATTAATTTTTTTAATTTTATGTTTAATGCTTTTTTGTCTTACTTAAGAAACTCTTGGCTACCTCACCTCTTATTTTTTTAATTCCTTTGTCTTCTCTCTTCAGAACTTGTTCCATTTTTTATTGTTCATCCTAGATGAAAAGACAGTTGTTAATTTCAATATTTCATTCTCATTAAGTCAACAGGAAACCATAAAATCAGAAATAACTCAAACAGGTTTAATGATGTCACACACTGACCATGTAATTCTGTCATATCTTCCCTCAGTTGTGATGCTGATGATTCTGTGATGCATTTTCTTCAGACCAGTAACAGCTTTTCCCTAAAAAAAGATTTTAGAACTCTTCTGTTAATTCCAACACAAATCAATATAATTTACCAGTAAGAGGTATAATAATGAAGCTACATTATACTAAGAATGTTAAGTATCTTCTCCAAATAGTTATACTGATTATAGTTTTTCTTTAGTTACATAAAGTCTTTCTTTAGACTATGATTCTATTGTCCAGTTAGGGGATAAAATATTTTCATATGAAATTATGTTTTATTCAGTCAAACTGAAGATTATCATCCTCCAAAGGTGACACTGAAATATATCTACCCTGACCTATTTACTATGAAGCTACGACTCCTCTGCTGAGTTGACTAAAAGGATATGATCTGGCTGAGTAAATCCATCTATATGTTCAGTAAACAAGTCTAAGCTTATCAAATGCATTATAATATTTTTTTAAAAGTAGAGTTGGACTTAACACTATTCACTAGAACCTATTTTTACAAAGAAGCTCAATTAGAAATTGATAGTTTGGAGGAGGAGCTTCAAAATGGCAGAAGAGTAAGACACGGAGATCACCTTTCTCCCCACAGATACATCAGAAATACACCAACACGTGGAACAACTCCTACAGAACACCTACTGAACTCTGGAAGAAGACCTCAGACCTCCCAACGTACTGGGTAGGGCAAAAAAAAAAAAGAAAAAGCAGAGACAAAAGTATAGGGACGGGACCTGCACCCGTGGGAGGGAGCCGTGAAAGAGGAAAGGTTTCCACAAACTAAGAAACCCCTTCACAGGCTCAGACTGCGGGTGGCGGAGTGGGAGAGCTTCGGAGCCATGGAAGAGAGCACAGCCACAGGTGTGCGGAGGGCAAAGCGGAGAGATTCCCGCACAGAGGATCGGTGCCGACCGGCACTCACCAGCCTGAGAGGCTTGTCTGCTCGCCCACCAGGGCGGACGGGGCTGGGAGCTGAGGATCGGGCTTCAGTCAGAACGGAGGGAGAGGACTGGGGTTGGTGGCGTGAACACAGCCGGCAGGGGGTTAGTGCGCCACAGCTACCCAGGAAGGAGTCCAGGAAAAAGTCTGGACCTGCCGAAGAGGCAAGAGACTTTTTCTTGCCTCTTTGTTCCCTGGTGTGCAAGGAGAGGGGATTAAGAGCACTGCTTAAAGGAGATCCAGAGACGGGCATGAGCTGCGGCTAAAAGCTCAGACCCCAGAGATGGGCGTGGGATGCTAAGGCTGCTGCCGCAGCCACCAAGAAGCCTGTGTGTGAGCACAGGTCATGCTCCACACCTCCCCTCGCAGGACCCTGTGCAGCCCACCACTGCCAGGGTCCCAGGGTCCAGGAACAAATTCCCAGGGAGAACACACAGCGCGCCTCAGGCTGGTGCTGGTGCAACATCACACTGTCCTCTGCCGCTGCAGGCTCACCCCGCATTCCGTACCCCTCCCTCCCCCGGGCCTGAGTGAGCCAGAGCCCCCGAATCAGCTGCTCCTTTAACCCCGTCCTGTCTGAGAGAAGAACACACGCCCTCAAGTGACCTACATGCAGAGGCGGGGCCAAATCCAAAGCTGAGCTCCCCAGGAGCTGAGTGAATAAAGAAGAGAAAGGGAAATCTCTCCCAGCAGCCTCAGAAGCAGAGGATTAAATCTCCACAATAAACCTGATGTACCCTGCATCTGTGGAATACCTGAATAGACAACAAATCATCCCAAATTGAGGAGGTAGACTTTGGGAGCAATGATATATACATTTTTTCCCTTTTTCTCTTTTTGTGAGTGTGTATGTGTATGCTTCTGTGTGTGATTTTGTCTGTATAGCTTTGCTTTCACCATTTGTCCTAGGGTTCTATCTATCTGTTTTTTTGTTTGTTTTTGTTTTTTATTACTTAGAAAATCATTTTTTCTTAATAATTATTTTTTATTTTTTTTATTTTCATAACTTTATCTTATTTTATTTTACCTTCGTCTTTCTTTCTTTCTTTCCTCCCTTTTATTCTGAGCCGTGTGGAGGACAGGCTCTTGGTGCTCTAGCCAGGCATCAGGGCTGTGCCACTGAGGTGGGAAGGCCAAGTTCAGGAAACTGGTCCACAAGAGACCTCCGAGCTCCATGTAATACCAAACAGCAAAAAATCTCCCAGAGACCTCTGTCTCAATGCCAAGACTCAACTCCACTCAAGGACCAGCAAGTTACAGTGCTGGACACCATTTGCCAAACAACTAGCAAGACAGGAACACAACCCCATCCATTAGCACAGAGGCTGCCTAAAATCACAATAAGGCCACAGACATCCCAAAACACACTACCAGATGTGGACCTGCTCACCAGAAAGACAAGATCAAGCCTCATCCACTAGAACACAGGCACTAGTCCCCTCGACAAGAAAGCCTACACAAGCCACTGAACCAACCTTAGCCACTGGGGACAGACACCAAAAACAATGGAAACTACAAACCTGTAGCCTGCGAAAAGGACACCCCAAACACAGTAAGTTAAGCAAAATGAGAAGACAGAAAAACACACGACAGATGAAGGAGCAAGCCAAAAACCCACCAGACCTAAAAAATGAAGGAAAAATAGGCAGCCTACCTGAAAAACAATTCAGAATAATGATAGTAAAGATGATTCAATATCTTGGAAATAGAATGGAGAAAATAGAAGAAACATTTAACAAGGACCTAGAAGAAATAAAGAGCAAACAAACAGTGATGAAAAACACATTAAATGAAATTTAAAATTTTCTAGAAGGAATCAATAGCACAATAGCTGAGGCAGAAGAATGGATAAGTGACCTGGAAGATAAAATAGTGGAAATAACTATTGCAGAGCAGAAGAAAGAAAAAAGAATGAAAAGAATTGAGGACAGTCTCAGAGATTTCTGGGACAATATTAAATGCACCAACATTCGAATTATAGGGGTCCCAGAAGAAGAAGAGAAAAAGAAAGGGACTGAGAAAATATTTGAAGAGATTATAGTTGAGAACTTCCCTAATATGGGAAAGGAAATAGTTAATCAAGTCCAGGAAGCACTGAGAGTCCCATACAGGATAAATCCAAGGAGTAACATGCTAAGACACATATTAATCAAACTATCAAAATTTAAATACAAAGAAAAAATATTAAAAGCAGCAAGGGAAAATGACAAGTAACACATAAAGGAATCCCCATAAGGTTAACAGCTGAACGTTCAGCAGAAACTCTGCAAGCCAGAAGGGAGTGGCAAGACATATTTAGGGTGATGAAGGAGAAAAATCTACAGCAAAGATTACTCCACCCAGCAAGGATCTCACTCAGATTTGCTGGAGAAATTAAAAGCTTTACAGACAAGCAAAAGCTAAGAGAATTCAGCACCACCAAACCAGCTTTACAAAAAATGCTAAGGGAACTTCTCTAGGCAAGAAACACAACAGAAGTAAAAGACCTACAATACTAAACCCAAAACAGTTAAGGAAATGTTAATAGGAACATACATATCGATAATTACTTTAAATGTGAATGGATTAAAGGCTCCAACCAAAATAAATAGACTGGCTGAATGGATACAAAAACAAGACCTGTATATATGCTGTCTAGAAGAGACCAACTACATACCAAGGGAAACATACAGACTGAAAGTAAGGGGATGGGAAAAAACATTCCATGCAAATGGAAATCAAAAGAAAGCTGGAGTAGCAATTCTCATATCAGACAAAATAGACTTTAAAACAAAAACTATTACAATAGACAAAGAAGAACACTACATAATGATCGAGGGATCAATCCAAGAAGAAGATATAACAATTGTAAATAATTATGCACCCAATATAGGAGCACCTCAATACATAAGGCAAATACTAACAGTCATGAAAGGGGAAATAGACAGTAACACAATCATAGTAAGGGAGTTTAACACCCCACTTTTACCAATGGACAGATCATCAAAAATGAAAATAAATAAGGAAACACAAGCTTTAAATGATACATTAAACAAGATGGACTTAATTGATATTTATAGGACTTTCCATACAAAAACAGCAGAATACACATTCTTCTCGAGTGCACATGGAACACTCTCCAGGATAGATCATATCTTGGGTCACAAATCAAGCCTTGGTAAATTTAAGAAAATTGAAATCGTATCAAGTATCATTTCTGACCACAATGCTATGAGACTAGATATCAATTACAGGCAAAAATCTGTAATAAATACAAACAAATGGAGGCTATACACACACTACTTAATAACCAAGAGATCACTGAAGAAATCAAAGAGGAAGTCAAAAAATATTTAGAAACAAATGGCAATTAAAACCCGATGACCCAAAAACTATGGGATGCAGCAAAAGCAGTTCTAAGAAGGAAGTTTATGGCAATACAATCCTACCTTAAGAAACAAGAAACATCTCAAATGAACAACCTAACCTTACACTTAAAGCAATTAGAGAAAGAAGAACAAAAGAAACCCAAAGTTAGCAGAAGAAAAGAAACCATAAAAACATATCAGAAATAAATGAAAAAGAAATGAAGGAAATGATAGTAAAGAACAATAAAAATAAAAGCTTGTTCTTTAAGAAGGTAAACAAAATTGATAAACCATTAGCAGACTCATCAAGAAAAAAAGGGAGAAGATGCAAATCAATAAAATTAGAAATGAAAAAGGAGAACAACTGACATTCAAGAAATACAAATGATCATGAGAGATTACTACAAGCAACTATATGCCAATAAAATGGACAACCTGGAAGAAATGAACAAATTCTTAGAAATGCACAACCTTCTAAGACTGAACCAGCAAGAAATAGGAAATATGAACAGACCAATCACAAGCACTGAAATTGAAACTGTAATTAAAAATCTTCCAACAAACAAAAGCCCAGGAACAGATGGCCTCACAGGCAAATTCTATCAAACATTTAGAGAAGAGCTAACACCTATCCTTCTCAAACTCCTCCAAACAATAGCAAAGGAGGAACACTCCAAAACTAATTCCATCACCCTGATACCAAAACCAGACAAAGATGTCACAAAGAAAGAAGACTACAGGCCAATATCACTGATGAACATAGATGTAAAAATCCTCAATAAAATAATAGCAAACAGAATCCAACAGCACATTAAAAGGATAATACACCATGATCAAGTGGGTTTTATCCTAGGAATACAAGGATTCTTCAATATACACCAATCAATGTGATACTCCATATTAACAAATTGAAGGAGAAAAACCATATGATCATCTCAATAGATGCAGAGAAAGCTTTTGACAAAATTCAACACCGATTTATGATAAAATCCCTCCAGAAAGTAGGCATAGAGGGAACTTACCTCAACATAATAGAGGCCATATATGACAAACCTCCAGCCAACATCATCCTCAGTGGTGAAAAATGGAAACTATTTCCACTAAGGTCAGGAACAAAACCAGGTTGCCCACTCTCACCACTATTATTCAACATAGTTTTGGAAGTCCTAGCAACAGCAAACAGAGGGGAAAAAGAAATAAAATGAATCCAAATCAGAAAAGAAGAAATAAAGCTGTCCCTGTTTGCAGATGACATGATACTATACATAGAGAATCCTAAAGATGTTACCAGAAAACTACTAGAGCTACTCAATGAATTTGGTAAAGTAGCAAGATACAAAATTAATGCACAGAAATCTCTGGCATTCCTATACACTAATCATGAAAAACCTGAAAGTGAAATTAAGAAAACACTCCCATTTACCACTGCAACAAAAAGAATAAAATATCTAGAAATAGACCTACCTAAGGAGACAAAACTCCTGTATGCAGAAAATTATAAGACACTGATGAAAGAAATTAAAGATGATACAAATAGATGGAGAGGTATACCATGTTCTTGGATTGGAAGAATCAACATTGTGAAAATGACTATACTACCCAAAGCAATCTACAGATTCAATGCACTCCCTATTAAACTACCACTGGCATTTTTCACAGAACTAGAACAAATATTTTCACAATATGTAAGGAAACACAGAAGACCCCGAATAGCCAAAGCAATCTTGAGAAAGAAAAACGGAGCTGGAAGAATCAGGCTCCCTGACTTCGGACTATACTACAAAGCTACAGTAATCAAGGCAGTATGGTACTGGCACAAAAACAGAAATTTAGATCAATGGAACAGGATAGAAATCCCAGAGATAAAATCACACACATATGGTCACCTTATCTTTGATAAAGGAGGCAAGAATATACAGTGGAGAAAAGACAGCCTCTTCAAAAGTGGTGCTGGGGAAACTGGACAGCTACATGTAAAAGAATGAAATTAGAACACTAACTAACACCATACACAAAAATAAACTCAAAATGGATTAAAGACCTTAATATAAGGCCAGCTACCATCAAACTCTTTGAGGAAAACATAGACAGGACACTCTATCACATAAATCACAGCAAGATCCTTTTTGAGTCACCTTCTAGAGAAAAGGAAAAAGAAAAATAACAAAAATAAACAAGTGGGACCTAATGAAACTTCAAGGCTTTTGCACAGCAAAGGAAACCATTAATAAGACGAAAAGACAACCCTCAGGATAGGAGAAAATATTTGCAAATGAAACAACTAACAAATAATTAATCTCCAAAATTTATAAGCAGGTCATGCAGCTCAACATCAAAAAATCAAAGAACCCAATCCAGAAATGGGCAGAAGACCTAAATAGACATTTCTCCAAAGAAGATATACAGACTGCCAACAAACACATGAAAGAATGCTCAACATCATTAATCATTAGAGAAATGCAAATCAAAACTACAATGAGATATCATCTCACACCTGTCAGAATGGCCATCATCAAAAAATCTACAGACTATAAATGCTGGAGAGGGTGTGGAGAAAAGGGAACCCTCTTGCACTGTTGGTGGGAATGTAAACTGATACAGCCAGTATGGAGGTTCCTTAAAAAACTGAAATAGAACTATCATACAACCCAGCAATCCCACTACTGGGCATACACCCTGAGAAAAGCATAATTCAAAAAGGTCATGTATGAAAATGTTCATTGCAGCTCTATTTACTGTAGCCAAGACATGGAAGCTACCTTAGTGTCTATCAGCAGATGAATGGATAAAGAATATGTGGCACATATATACAGTGGAATATTACTCATCCATAAAAAGAATGAAATTGAGTTACTTGTAGTGAGGTGGTTCGACCTAGAGACTGTCATACAGAGTGAAGTAAGTCAGAAAGAGAAAAACAAATACTGTATGCTAACACGTATATATGGAATCTAAAAAAAAAATGGTCATGAAGAACTTATTGGCAGGACGGGAATAAAGATGCAGACTTACTAGAGAATGGACTTGAGGGTACGGAGAGGGGGAAGGGTAAGCTGGGACAAAGTGAGAGAGCAGCAAGGACATATATACACTACCAAATGTAAAATAGATAGCTAGTGGGAAGCAGCCGCATAGCACAGGGAGATCAGCTTCGTGCTTTGTGACCACCTAGAGAGGTTAGATAGGGATGGTGGGAGGGAGGGAGATGGAAGAGGGAAGTGGTATGGGGACATATGTATATGTATATCTTATTCACTTTTTGTAAAGCAGAAACTAACACACCATTGTAAAGCAATTATACTCCAATAAAGATGTTAAAAAAAAAGAAATTGATAGTTCAAGATTCTGTGTCGGAATATTTGCAAATCAAAATAAATAGAGGTGGTCAACAAGCTGTGATGATTTAGCTCTTCAAAGACACATGGCCAGAACTTTCAAGATGTTTTATTTGATAGCACTTAAAAGGGAAGTTCTCAAGGAATGGGATAGGAAGCATGGTGAAGCAGACTGTCTAGTATTCAGTAAAACTGGTTCTCGTCTTAGGCTGTACCGCTTATTCCATTTTTGATCCTTAACAATTCATTTTACTTTTTGGAGGTATCTTCCCATCTAAGGTGCTGTTTTGCTAAGTTTTACAGTACCCCAGCCAGCTTCACAATTCTGTCCTTATATTATTGCCTTGGTTTTATTGAATTTAATAACTCAAACAAAAGATATTCACTTTTGTTTCATTACCTAAATATATAACTTTTTTTGGCAAAATGCTGATATTTTGTTATGTGTTTTTCATGGTCAAATATTTATTTGAAGTACTAACAAGAAATGACCCACTTTTTGAAGGTCAGCATTTTAAGACACTTGCTAGAATGTATAAAGCTTCTGATCAGCCATAGCCTTAATACAGATTACTTCCCAAGGAATAACAGTGATTTTTAAATTTCTCTGATGAACTGAAAAATATTTCAGTGTGTTGATAATACTGAAGAACAGTGCCATGTCACACCATGGCAGACCATGAGGAAAACATGATAGAGATTCACAAAAAGAAGTTCATTTTTCAGTGTATATTTAGAGAGATGTTTTATTCTATCATCATATTTTCTTATCACTAAAAGAGCTAAATAAATAGCAATTTTGAACAAAACAGAAAAACATTTATTCTTCATGTTAACTTCACTTTAAATATGAAAGTATATAAAGTTGACATTTCAGTGCTAGTTTTAAATATCAAGGTTATCTCAATAAAAGTATTGAATAAGATCTGGTTTAGCATTCAGAGAAAAAGATCTTTATTTCAACTGAGGGTTATGATTTACGTGTATCTATCTAGCCATATGGGTGAGTGTAAGATCTCCTATTACTTTAGCTCTTCATGGAGTAGTTTATTTTTTTCATTGTCAATTAGGTGCAATTACAAATAATCACACTGATATTGTGAATTAAATTAAAAAAATAATAATAGCCATGTATGCTGTTTTAACTTAGGAAAATTTATTGCGAAAGGATTAGAGAAATCCCACAGTTGAGAAAGCATGAATAAGAGACAACAAGAAACATGAAGCAGACAATTATGAAATGATAAATATTCCTAAAATCTTAGACACTAAATACTTTTGATCTTGGCTTGGTCCTGGGTGATCTTGTTTGGTATAGTTATTGTAGTCAGACTTAGATAATTATTTTATGGCCTCAAATATTGGGCTCCTGGGGTAGGATTTCAACAGAAGCTAGAAAATCCATATCTTCCATAGAAGAATGGGTAGCGATGGCAGCCATATCCAAAGCTTCCATAACCAGAGTCATATCCATAGCCTTTGAAACCACAACCATAGCCCAGTCTGCAGAAGCTGCCACATCCACAACCATAGCCATACCCCAGTCCACCAAAGCTGCCATAGCCATAACTCAGGCCTCCATAGCAGTTGCTGTGGTAGCTCATGGTGTCAGGGGTGGTGAGTTTGGTTTGCTGTTCAAGACAAGATCTTGAGTGTGGATCTCAGCATGTGTAGAGGGAAGCTTATATACCCTGGTTAGAGCATGTGATAAATCATGTGTCATTCTGCATATTACCTCTATAGCCTTCCTATGTGTCATTCTGCATATTACCTGTAATGTTATAACTCATTATTCTGCTGTCTCCTGGCACAGAGAGAGGTCCTCATTCTCATTAAAATATTTCAGGTTACTTAGCTTCTTATTTAAGATGTCCTTGAGCCTGTTGCTTTGATTTTATGGGAAGAAGTGTCTGACTCGTCAAAATTTGTGCTTTCCAAACTCTAAGTTGAATTGTTTATTATCAGGTATACTACACCATTTACATTTGATGGCTTTTCTTTATAATTAAACATTTCCTCTGTTCTGTCATCTCCTGAATGAATAACTGCATCTCCAACTAAATTCACAGATATTTTGTTCAATTTATAGATGTTAAATCTATATTTTTTAGAAAGCAAACTTATGGGGTGAGGACTGAAGAAAGTGCCTCTATTTAGAATATATGAAAACATCTTAAATTTTTAAAAAGAAGTCATATGTTGATTTTTATCATTTAACTCATAATAACCTTTATAATTTTTGGTTTTACACACCATCTTCAGAAGCTTTTGGTTGCAAAACATGGAACAATTAATTTCAGAAATTGAGGGCACAAAATTCATCTCAAAAGCTGGCTTAAAAAAAAAAAAAAAAAGCTGGCTTATCGGAGTAGTAGTTCAATTTTCATTTCAAATCCTAAAACTTTCCTCCATAATTGGTTCTATTCAAAGTCCTACTAAAATTGCAGATTGCATGTGCATCTATGTTTTTGCACAAGCCAGACTCTTTCTCCCTTTCTTTACCCTTCTTCAGTTATCCATATATGATCTCTATTTTCATTCTCCCTTTAGTTCTCATTCTTCTTCCCTTCCTCTCAATACTCACAAGGAACAACCAGGTAAATTTTTAAAGTTGACAATATTTCCCCCTACTCCAGTCTTCCACTTGCTATTCCAATAAATGTCTTTCTTTCTACCTCTTCTTTATATTTACCATAATATCTTTCCCTTTGTTTATATGTGTGTCCGCTACCCATTCATCTTCAGGCGATTTCTTACCACTCACTACTAATCCGTTAATTGTTCATTAAGGTCTTATCTTTTAAAACATACAACAAACTCCTAGGTCCTTCTGAATGTTAAAATAGTATCTTAATATTGAAAATATCTTCAAATTTTTGAAAATGAGAACACAATGTCAAAATAACACAGAAAGGACTAAGAAACAAGAAATATATGTGAGGACTTTCGGCTTGGACTTCATGGAGTTCCTCTGCTAATTTCACTGAGCTAATCAATGAGGTCCAAAGTTGACCCTACACTGGATTAATCTTCATGTAGCACCTGACTCTTGACTTGAGTCAGTAAAAAGTTGTTTAATTTACATGGTCTTGAACATGTAGTTGAACTTTTATAAGATTTCCAAGTATTTTATCAAAGAGGAATTTCTTCAAATGGATGTTTTCAATCCTAAACAACAGAGTAGGGAATTAAAAATTGTTAATAGAACTAATAAATAAAGTATAAGTAAATTACATTTACTATCATGGCTACCACGATCTGTGCAACTCTCTGACTGCCCCTTAGCAAGCTACCTTTTGAAACGACAACATGACTCAGTATGCCATAATCCATGTGCCATGTGTCTTTTATCCAAATACTGTTTCATGACTTCTCATTCTGGACTAGAAAGAGTTGATAAACCCAATTTTCATTCTCAGTGAGTCCTTTTGAAGACATAGAATCCCAGCTAATTCAGACTGAGTTAAGGATATCACATTTTGCCCATATAACTCAGCCATATCGTGTGAGAGTGCTTAATGGAGAGTCTTGTTTGTTTAGAATAAAAAGGATGCATCGTCCTGAGATAAAACACTAAACAAAACATAAATGGAAAACTTCAACAGTCAAATAAAAATGAAAATAGTTTCAAGGAATAAAATGTGAGAGTTTTGCACAAAACCAATTCGATTCATGATCATTGGCAATAAAATATCAACACTAAAATATTATAGACTCTATAGAATAAATATTTGCCTTGTTTTTTTCTAAGTGAAAAAAATGATCAAAATGAAAGTAGCCATTGGAAAATGAGTGTTATATATTTCTTTAGAGAAATATTGCTTTTATGCTTCATTGTTAGGCCCTAAATAGACTGAATGATGATCTTTTTTTTTTCCTTCATTTCACTTTTAGGAAGTTTCCTTTGAAATTTATGTTAAACAATTTTATGAAAATGGATGGCTAAGAAGAAAATATGTTTTCTTTTAGGGTGAGTAATGGTCTTTACTTATATGTAATGGAAACTTTTGTTATACATTCCATAGTTTTTCTTAAAATTCAGACACAAATAAATAAAATATGAAAATGTAGGTTACAAAAATATTATATTATACTAGGAGTGCCACACATGCATATTTCTCATTCTAATTTTCTAATAATTATTTTTCTTTGCAACTTTGCAACAACATCCTCAGGCTGTGAAGATACTGACCTGTGTGAAAATAGAATAGTTTCAAATGAAATTTGGTTATATGGGTCAAAGTTCCTTTAATGGAATGACCAAATTTTAACTAGCATAACCTATCCTATGAAAGCATAACATATGATTGGACAAGTGACCAGAACTGGCCGAGTTTTATTTTTTTCTATCTTCATATAGTTTAAACAAATCTAAATCTAATAAAAAGTCATGATCTTCATAATTGAGCTTTAAAATTATTCATTTGCCTCGAAGCAAAACTAAATTAGAAATTGAGAAGTAGGAGATTACATACAATAAAATAAAATTGTAACAATAAAAATGTAAAAGGAAACACAATAAGAGGTAGTTAATCTAAGAGGAAATTAATACCCATAAATTTAGCTATAAAATTATAGCTGTTCATGAAAATATGATGAGAACTTTCCAGATGGTATTCAAATTTTTAAAGTATACAATGAAAAAGAATCAGCATAATGGAGCAGAACACCAGAATTCAGGGGAACTGTTTTCTGATCTTGGTTCTGACACTTGGGTTTGTGACTCTAGGCAAGCCATTTAACCATTTGCAATTTCCCTAGCTGTACTATAGGGGGCAGCACTATACAATCTTTTTTTTTTTTTTTTTTTTTTTTTTTTTTTTTTTTTACTTTTTATTTTATATTGGAGTATAGCCGATTAACAATGTTGTGATAGTTTCAGATGCACAGCAAAGGGACTCGGCTATACATATGCATGTACCCATTCTCCCCCAAACTCCCCTCCCATCCAGGCTGCCACATAACATTGAGCAGAGTCCCCTGTGCTATATAGTAGGTCCACTGGTTATCCATTTTTTTTTAAGTTTATTTATTTATTTTTTTAATTAGTTTCTGCTTTATAACAAAGTGAATCAGTCATACATATACATCTGTTCCCACATCCCTTCCCTCATGCATCTCCCTCCCTCCCACCCTCCCCATCCCACCCCTCCAGGCGGTCACAAAGCACCGAGCTGATCTCCCTGTGCTCTGCGGCTGCTTCCCACTATCTATCTACCTTACGTTTGGTAGTGTATACACGTCCATGCCTCTCTTTCGCCTTGTCACAGCCCACCCTTCCCCCTCCCCATATCCTCAAGTCCATTCTCAAGTAGGTCTGCGTCTTCATTCCCGTTTTGCCCCTAGGTTCTTCATGACATTTTTTTTTTAAATTCCGTATATATGTGTTAGCATACGGTATTTGTCTTTCTCTTTCTGACTAACTTCACTCTGTATGACAGACTCTAGGTCTATCCACCTCATTACAAATAGCTCAGTTTCGTTTCTTTTTATGGCTGAGTAATATTCCATTGTATATATGTGCCACATCTTCTTTATCCATTCATCCGATGATGGACACTTAGGTTGTTTCCAGCTCCGGGCTATTGTGAATAGAGCTGCAATGAACATTTTGGTACATGTCTCTTTTTGAATTATGGTTTTCTCAGGGTATATGCCCAGTAGTGGGATTGCTGGGTCATATCGTAGTTCTATTTGTAGTTTTTTAAGGAACCTCCATACCGTTCTCCATAGTGGCTGTACCAATTCACATTCCCACCAGCAGTGCAAGAGTGTTCCCTTTTCTCCACACCCTCTCCAGCATTTATTGTTTCTAGATTTCTCTTTTTTTTTTAATTAGTTTCTGCTTTATAACAAAGTGAATCAGTCATACATATACATCTGTTCCCACATCCCTTCCCTCATGCATCTCCCTCCCTCCCACCCTCCCCATCCCACCCCTCCAGGCGGTCACAAAGCACCGAGCTGATCTCCCTGTGCTCTGCGGCTGCTTCCCACTATCTATCTATGACATAAATCACAGCAAGATCCTTTTGGACCCACCTCCTAGAGAAATGGAAATAAAAACAAAGATAAACAAATGGGACCTAATGAAACTTCAAAGCTTTTGCACAGCAAAGGAAACCATAAAGAAGACCAAAAGACAACCCTCAGAATGGGAGAAAATATTTGCAAATGAAGCAACTGACAAAGGATTAATCTCCAAAATTTATAAACAGCTCATGCAGCTCAATAGCAAAAAAACAGACAACCCAATCCAAAAATGGGCAGAAGACTTAAATAGGCATTTCTCCAAAGAAGATATACAGACTGCCAACAAACACATGAAAGAATGCTCAACATCATTAATCATTAGAGAAATGCAAATCAAAACTACAATGAGATATCATCTCACACCAGTCAGAATGGCCATCATCAAGGAATCTAGAAACAATAAATGCTGGAGAGGGTGTGGAGAAAAGGGAACACTCTTGCACTGCTGGTGGGAATGTGAATTGGTACAGCCACTATGGAGAACGGTATGGAGGTTCCTTAAAAAACTACAAATAGAACTACCATATGACCCAGCAATCCCACTACTGGGCATATACCCTGAGAAAACCATAATTCAAAAAGAGACATGTACCAAAATGTTCATTGCAGCTCTATTCACAATAGCCCGGAGCTGGAAACAACCTAAGTGTCCATCATCGGATGAATGGATAAAGAAGATGTGGCACATATATACAATGGAATATTACTCAGCCATAAAAAGAAACGAAACTGAGCTATTTGTAATGAGGTGGATAGACCTAGAGTCTGTCATACAGAGTGAAGTTAGTCAGAAAGAGAAAGACAAATACCGTATGCTAACACATATATACGGAATTTAAAAAAAAATGTCATGAAGAACCTAGGGGCAAAACGAGAATAAAGACACAGACCTACTTGAGAATGGACTTGAGGATATGGGGAGGGGGAAGGGTAAGCTGTGACAAAGCGAAAGAGAGGCATGGACATATATGCACTATACAATCTTAATGCTAGGTCCAGCTCCTCTTTCTGTTGTCCTTATTAGATTTCACCAACTTAAACAACAACAAACTTCACTGTATATGAATTATTCATATTCATATTGTTCATATTACCTGAACATGCCATTCAAATTTGAAACAATATATTTATATTGTATCATTTATATACCCAATTATGTGAAACACCAGCAATAAAATGTTTGCTTTTTGGTGTGTGTTAATTGGTTGAAATTACACTTTAAAAAAAAAAAAACTCTTTTGATGATTCTCATCAAGTAAAGCTGCAGAGTAATATATTTATTGGTTATAACTGTTTTCATTCATTTACAGTTGCAAAAGAATTTAATGTCATGATGATGATGGTGATGATAGTGAAAAAGAATATCATTACATGCCACAGAAGAACAGTAACAACAAAAATCTAAACCAATTTATATTTTTAATACTACATATATTTTAATTAACTAGTTTGTAACACTTTTAGTAAGATTATAAAATAACTATTTTCACGAGAATACCAAGTGAAATAACAGGAAATAGAGAAATATGATATATATAATCAAGAAATTCATTTAACAAATATTTTTCTTTCCTAGAAGTTTGGAGTCTACCACTGTTCTTTAATTACCACAAAAGGACAAGTTTTGAAAAAAGGGATAGATTATTTACATATTTTGTACTGCATTGATAAACAAAATTGCGTCAAATGTAAAACATATAAATCATTTTTATTTGTTACCATAGATATGTTACACAAAATTGTTAAAGTTGAATTTTTTTATTGTTTTTGAAATAAACTCTAAGTATTATCTGATTAAAATTCAGGAAATAAAAATTCAAGAAAGTATATTAAAATATTCCTTCAATGTTGACTAATATTTGTACTGAGTTATATGTGTATATAATTGAGAATAAATGAATTAAACCAAAGCTATATTTGCTGTTTCAAATTAAGAGACTTTATTAAGGAAATTGAGGAGACCTGATGTAATTATAAATGTACTAAAAGTCTTAGGCACTAATTATATTGAACAAATGGACCCAGCATAATCTTGATTGACCCAATGATTGAAATCAGATTAAACAAGTCTACTTATGGAGCCAGATATTAGATTCATAAAGAAGAATTTTAAGAGAAGCTAGAGAATCCATATGTTCCACAGAAAAATAGGTAGTGATGACAGCCATATCTGAAGCTTCCATAACCCGAGTCACATCCATAACCTCTGAAGCCATAGCCCAGTCTGTGGAAGCTGCCACATCCACAACCATAGCCATAGCCATAGCCCAGGCCTCTGTAGTAGTTGCAGTAATAGCTCATGGTATCAGGGGCTGAAGTTTTGGTTTGCTATTGAAGGTGTGTTTCCTGTGTATGGATGGTATCAGGGGCTGAAGTCTTGGTTTGCTATTGAAGGTGTGTTTCCTGTGTATGGATCTCAACACCTGTGCTGAAGTTTTTATACCCTAACTTACAGGTGTAGTAAATCATTCAGAACTACCTCATTTTCATTCTTCAGAAGAAATTTTATGAAACAACTTGTATTGGCTATTTGTTTTGTTTAATATGCATGGAGTCATCTCCCATCATAGTAAAACTTTTAAATTAACTCTTTAGCTCAATTAGGATTCCTCTGATTAAATTGTGTCTATAATAAGAACTATTATTTGCAACTTCAAGACTGTTCTAACATAAGGGATGGCATAACCTCCACCTCATTTAGGCTTCTGAGAATCTCTCCAGTCCAGTTTAGTGGCTGACAACACTGTGAAGATGATACTCCTTTGCTGTGAAGGCTCTCTGTCTTTATTTTTCCATAATAATGACTAGTTCTTATCATTTGAGGTAATCAAGGCACTAATTATACTCCTAAATCCATGTCTCATTTGAAATTAAAATCATTTAGATGTCAAATATCTAAAAATACTGATATACAAACAAGTTCTACTTGATTGTGTGCAGTTTGAAGCCAACTTAGAACTAATCTTGTTTAAAGTGTCCAGTAGAGCTAATCTTGTTTAAAGTGTCCAGCATAGACCTATTTCTTAATATTTAACGGACAATATTTAAAACCTTGATGCTTCCTTAAAGAAAGCATTTCCAAACCTGAGAAGAGATAGAAAGAAGAGAGAGAAAACAAAACAAATAAATGTTCCTTCTCCCCTATATTTAAGCCTAGTCAAAACTGACAGTGCCCCAGTTAAATAAATGTTGACAATCCTTTTCCATAATAACCTCAAAAAACTCAAGAGGGCATTCTGGAAATTTAGGACTCCTTTCTGGAATCCAGGATTATGATACCATGCTGAAAATAAATAAATGGCTCTATTGATCTTCTTGTGTAGAAACTGGGAAGAGGAATAAAGTTGTAGACAATGTGAGCATACAATAGTGATTTCTTTCAGAGATTAATTATGGATATCTTTAATATTACAGATTTTTAAAAAAATTTGGACACATTTTTAAAATTCATCTCCATCGAAGGATGAGCAAATGAAGGAAATATTTGTTAAGGGTTTACACATAATGTTAATGGGATATTTGATATTCCACTGCCTGATATCCATATGATTCATTTTTGAGAACCTGCTACTAAATGACTAGAAACATATTTGAAGTTCTCTGAGGTGAGATTACCACAGAGCTTCAAGATAATTATGGTGACTTAAAAAGTCACAAAATACTTCATGCCATTGCTTTATTCTACTGTCTCAATTTTGGATTTTATTGAGCTATATCAATATTATGATTACATATATAATGACCAATTGCTCAAAACATTTGTGCTAGTGCTGGTTCCACCCAGGACAGGATTAATACAATAGAAAACAAACTACCTGATTTCCCAAAGGCTTTCTTTTTTTTAAAATTTATTTATTTATTTATTTATTTTTGACTGTGTTGGTTCTTCATTGCTGCACACGGGCTTGCTCTAGTTGCGGCGAGCAGGGCTACTCTTTGTTGCGGTGTGTGGGCTTCTCACTGCAGTGGCTTCTTTGTTGCAGAGCATGGACTCTAGGTGCATGGGCTTCAGTAGTTGTGGCACACGGGCTCAGTAGTTGTGGCTCATGTGCTCTAGAGCACAAGTTCTGTAGTTGTGACTCATGGGCTTAGTTGCTCCATGGCATGTGGGATCTTCCCGGACCAGGGTTTGAACCCAAGTCCCCTGCATTGGCAGGCAGGTTCTTAACCACTGCATCACCAGGGAAGTCCCCCAAAGGCTTTCTTAATACCAAATAAGATAAAAATCAAGCGCTCTGTACTGATTTCTAAACTGCATACTGCTTGGAAGAAGTTAACAAATTCTTCAAAATAAAGTTTCCTAAAACTGAAACAAGAAAAAATAAAGACTTTAAAGATTATATTTCTTAAGAAAATAAATTTGTAGGAAAAAAATAGACTTCTAATAAAGAAAACACTAAGTCCATATTGCTTTAATGATGAATGTTAGCAACTATCTAAATAATTCTAATTAGTGCAATAAATAATATTAATTTTACACTAATTCTTTTATAAAATAAGCTTAAGTTTAATTATATACAAATGAATAATACAATTATACATGAAAAATTGGAAAATAAAATATAAAAATATCTTTGAAAAAATAAACTCAATCTACAATCCAGTATGAAATTATACATTAAAAATTAGAAAATAGGGCTTCCCTGGTGGCGCAGTGGTTGAGAGTCCGCCTGTTGATGCAGGAGACACGCGTTCAAGCCCCAGTCTGGGAAGATCCCACAGGCCGCGGAACGGCTGGGCCCGTGAGCCATGGCCGCTGAGCCTGCGCGTCCGGAGCCTGTGCTCCACAACGGGAGAGGCCACAACAGTGAGAGACCTGCGTACCGCAAAAAAAAAAAAAAAAAAAAAAAAAAAATTAGAAAATAAAATGCAAAAATATCATTTAAAATATTATCAGAACACATAAAATACTTAGAGATTATTTTAAAGAGAGATGCACAAGACCAATCCTTGATAGTTACAAATTAATGCTGTAATAAATTTATATATATATATATATATATATATATAATGTTTGTGCATTGACAATAGATTGAATACCTCAAAATTATATATTAAATAAAATCTTAATCAAAAAGCCTGTACAAAATATATATTTACAAAGTATTCTAAAACGTATAAGGAAATCCAAGTGACCTAGAATATCCAATACAATCTTTAAAAAATTGCCTTAACTGATTTTAAGACATTAAACTAGTATAATCAAGAATGTGTGATATTCAAGTGAGGATACACAAATAAAAGAATGGAAAATATTAAGAAGTCTAGAATTTGACTTTTTCTTCTACAAAGATTCCAGAACAAACAAAAGACTTTTCATTAAATAGTACTGAAACAATGAAATACTCATATGAAAACAGAAAAAATAATGGCTTAATTTATTCATATACATAAAAATTAATTCAAAATGTATTATAGACCCGAGCATAAGAACTAAAATTCTAAAGCCTCTAGATGTTTTTGTTTTGTTTTGTTTTAGACACAGAAAACACTGACTATAAAATAAAAATTGTGAAATCTACGTCCTCAACAGCCATCCACAGGCTGGAAGAAATAAAATATAAATATAGATATAGATAGATATACATATAGATATAAATGATATAATATAGATATAGATTAGACACAGGGAATAGAGATACAGGTAGAGATTGATATATTCATCATAAGATCTCTTACAACTCGAATGTCCAAAGATAAAATATCACTAAAAACCTAGGCACACTGAAACAAAGACATACCAACGTCCAATAAGTAAATGAAATGTTTGACATCATCAGCTATCAGAGTTATCAGGAAAAGGCAAATTAAAACCACAGTTATAACTCATCCACTAGAAGTGCTAAAATGAAAAAAAAGTTATGTTCTTTTTACTCAATGGACTATGATTTAGATTAATTGTGATTTGCAGAAAATTTCCTATCAGGTTAATTTTTAAATGTTTCTAATTTAAATTAGTATGACATTCAATTAATTTCCTAATTAAGGTTTTGGTGCAGAGTACCAAATAGACTCTGTAAAAATGCTTTTAAAAGGTGGAAATAGCAAAGATTTGGAGAAAGAAAATCAATCAAAATTTCTGGCTGAGCAGCTTAAGTAGTCCTCACCCTATAAATAAGTCGTGAGTCAGCTAATTAAAAGACAAATAACAGGGTCTGTGTGATAGGATGGGTAGACTCTTTGATTCACTGGTTCAGTATAAAGCTCTCACACAGCTCGTTGATATCAATTTCCCTTTGGTGATTCAGAATACTATCTGTGGATATAACCAGAGTATAGGTGGCTAAAGAAATTAAAATCAAGAATGTTTATAACCAGAATCTCAACCCAGGGATTTTAGCACACAAGATCATTGCCATAAATTGCAGTTAACACCAATATAAATTTTGATTAAAAATTCAAAAAGCCATTGAGGCCATATTTACTGTCTAATAAGTACTTCAGTGATAACTTATGACACTTAGGACTGGAAGTCTGGATTCTCACTCACAAACAGAATAGAGAATAAAAAAGCAAACCAGGAAAGATCAGCAATCTCTTCCTCTCAAACTTAATTTGTGTTATTTGTTTTCCACTGATTTAATAATAGGAATAAATGTTGTCTTCAGGAAGAGAAACAGTTGCCTTCATTTCAAATACCATAAAACAAAGGAAATTTATTAAGATAAATGATGAAAGTTAAAACCATATTATAATGCCATCTTAAACACACGTATTGAAAAGTGATTATAGAGATCTCTCCCAGTATAAAATACACAAAAGGAATTTCAGATGAAAAATCATTATCTTGAGAGTGCAAGGAGAGATAACTGTTGTGTTAAAATACCCAATATTTATAGAATAAGTCCAAATTGCTATTGAACAGCTGTACATATACAGACAGCTCTTAAATCTTATGCCAACAAGTTTGTAAACTTGCAATTCATCTTCTCTGCTTGTTACAAGTTGGAAATAGAATTGATAGGATGAAACACTTGAAAAGTTTAATTTTGTTGTTAGATCATTCTCCCAAGAATCTTAGGTCCTAAAACTTAGTAGAAACCAGAGGTGTCTTCCATAACAAGCTGGATGGCAGCATTCATATCCACCACCACCTATTCACAAAAGCTGCCACATCCACAGATTAGCAACACCCCTGGCCACAGAAGCCACAGCCCAATCTATTTTATTGGCCACTAATTTTTCATCATATTAAATGATGCAAATGATTTCTATCTCTTCGATGTTCAAGACGTCTCTTAGACCTGTTAGTCACTGAAGTTGCAATGCTAATAAAATTATAATTAATTTAACATAAGAGGGCAATTATTTAGTAATATATATGCTTTTTAACATTTATTTCATTCAAATTTTGTAAACTATCTGATGCTACATTTTACCATTTATTTTCTGCATCATGTTTTAATCTTTTGGTAACACAAATGTATTTCATGGGTGAGAATTTTGATCTTGGCATTTTAGTGGGCAATCAACAAGACCAGTATTTAATATTTACAATTATGTTCTGGTAATAGCAAGAAGTAGTATATTTTCATATTCTTCTGTCAATACTACTTCAATTTCTTATATCAAAAAGTAATAACAAGTAATTAAAGACTACTTGTAATCCTTAATTCCAAGTAATTACAAGTAATTAAAGATTTCTACCAAAATCTATCTTTACATTTGTAAGGCTAAATAATTTTATAATTGTATTGTGGTTTTCAGTTATTAAAGAAAAAATTACTTTTTATGTATACTTTATTTACACAGAGCTATCCCTTCCTTCCTTCCTTTTTTCTTTTGCCTTCCTCTTTTCTTCTTTCCACTCTTTCTATTAACCTCATTCTAATTTATATATATGTATATATATAGTCATGCAATATTTAAGAACTATATGATATTTTTGGACAATAAATGATGAATAGTACCTAGTTTTTACTGTACTTATAGAATTCACTATTATGGAAAATAAATAGAAAATGAAATATATGTTTTATAATTCAATATTGTCATAGTTGTGGTAGAATATAAAATCTCTTAAATTTAATAAGAGTGTTAAATTTAAATATTTAAGAGAGCAGAACGTGGAAACAGCTGGGGTGATCAATTGTCCTGGTTTTCCTGGGACTGTGCCAGTTTGGGCACTGAAAACCCTCAGTCCCAAGTAAATTGGGATGGTTGGTCACCCCAGAAGTCATTCATATCTTAAGAAGCTCAAACCAGCAAATCTCCTATAAACATGATTGCATAAGTTTTTTTCAGAAAGAGAAACTAAGAATTAAACAGGTAGAAGAAAAAAGGAAAAATGACCTTCTATACTGAAGGAACTTTAAGTAGCATGCTATAGAACCACAATACTTTGTATGTAGAATAAAGTTTAATGATGTTGGAATCAAAAGCGGCAGGGGGGTGGGGAGGTATTGGTATAACATAAGGTAAAAAAAAGAAAACCTTTATTCCTAAAAACCTTACATGCCTATTAAAGTATTTTTATTTTATCTTTTAGGTCGGATAATATAAAAACTATAGCCCATGGGCTAAATCCTGCCAGTGTTTGTAATTGTAAATAAAGTTTTATCGAACAAGTACACTCTTCATTTGTATATTTTCTGTGACTACTTTCCTACTACAACAACAGGATTGAGTAGCTGTGTTAGAGAATATTTGACCAGAAAAACCTAAAATATTTACTGTCTGGCCCTTTACAGAAAAAGTTTGTCACTGACTCCTGCTGTAGATATGGAAAAGCCCACAGAGGTATCCAAGAAGAGGGGATGTGATCAGCCTTACCCAGTCTTTATATTTAAGTAAATATACTGCCAATACACCAGGAGGTTATCTCCCAATGAGATATTTAAGGAGAATATGTGTTATTTATCCTTTTAATCCTTGAAGTGAGAGTCATCCTAGTAATAACTTATTCCCTCTAAACTACTATTCCATTTTGTAACTTATTCCATACTCCTGTGAAATGAATGAAAGTAAGATCAGAATTGGTGGGGAATGGGAGAAACATGTCTCTTTGAGATATCACAAGAAATTTAACAAAGTCTGTTTGTTTGTTTAAGCTTAGGGGAAATAGCAGTAGTTTAATAACATACTACAAGTCTGTAATTTAGAACCAACATGAATGAGGATAACTCATTTGAACAAAGGCAATTTTGAAAGTGTCTCAAAACTTTTATCAAAGTTAATTGCTGTAGGAAAAAAGCATGTGAATATTCATACCTAATGTGGATCCATTTGATCTCCTAAAGGGAAAACAACTGAGTCAATCTGTATAAAATAACCCAATCTTAGAATTAATATATTGAGAAATGGAATATTTCCTGCCATATGATATGTACAGAGTAAAGGAACAAAGTAAGTATTTAAATAGTTAATCCCGCTAGGGGATTGTAAGTAAGGAAAAAAGTGTAGGAGACCCCTGTAATTGATGATTACTCAAGAAAACAGGTTTACTTAACCACAAAACAAAGAAGGCTTGATTAGCAACAAAAACCATGCGACAGAGACAAGAGACATGCTCCCAAATAGCAAAACAATGGTGTCATGAGACCTACATCTTGCCCAGTAAGCTCAGTAATTTAATGACCCTTAGGACATGCTCTCTGCACACATAAAAAATAATAATTTCCATAGTGCCATGACAGTCCTGGCCTGACCATGTAGGGACAAGAAACCCAATCTGGAGGAGGAGCTAACGATGAAAGCATGATGTCTACTCAAGAATGAAGAAGAAAATGGTCTTTGCCCCCTTCCCTCTCTTCCTTTGATTATAAAATTGTAGCCCACTAAGTTTTCGGGGGGCAGCACCTTGTCGCTCACCCACTTGTAAGACTCACAAGCGTCCTATTCTAATAAATCACTTATCTATGATTTTGCCACTCACTGAATTCTTTCTGCACTGAGGCATAAAGGACCAAGCTCCTCGGAGCCTCTGGAAATGACACCTAACCATTTCAATATCAGTAAACAAAGGACGTCACAGTCATTAGAGGTTGCAGCCACCAGCAAAAGGTGAGCTGGTGAGCCCTGAGGGAACTCAGGATGTGAAAACACAGGATACTGGTCCCAGATAGCTGAGGTTCATATCAAACGAATGATTTCAGTGAGCCCAGACTCTTGCATCTTCCCATACAAAGTGCTAAATTCCTTAACTTGACATATCTGGTTTTCTTTAATTAACAATAATATTTTGATGTTCAGACTATATGCCCTTTATTGCAAAACTCCTATGTATCCTGGTTCTCCCCTTCGTCTCCTCAGAGCAGTTCGCTCAGGGTTACTTGAGATGCTGTCCCTCGGGCTTGAAGCCTTAAAAATTCCAGCTGAATAAAGCATAACTCAGTTTTTAGGTTGTAAATAATTTTTTAGTTGACAGTCTCTAGTTTCTAAAGATTAAGTTAGCAGTAGAGGTTTTTTTCCTTACCTGTTATTTTTCAAGTTGAAGAAGTTTTACTCTGTTCCTAGTTGGAGGTGAGTTTTTAAGCATAATTGAGAATTGCATGCCCCACATCCATTTACATGAGCATATGGTTTTGCTTCTTTGTTTATTTGTTTTTGCTTTGATGACAGATTTAAATCATAATGGGATAATCATAGCTCAGGCATACAAAATTGAGTCGGGCAGCCACTGGGTTTCTGGTCTCAGGTACGTTTCTGCACCACTGAGAACTTGAACTTTCTGAACTGTACCAAACCCAAGGTAACCACCAGCCATTTTTAGTACAACATCTGTTAGCTATAACCTTGTTGCAAATATGCAACCATTTCAGACCCCAACTAATCCTTGCTTAACAAGCACTCTTACTTCTTGCCTCTCCAATCATAATTCTGGACAAATAACATGTAACTGGAGCCTTGCAGTCTTTGCCCTTATAAGCTTCCTCTATTTTGTAGTCCAGTGAACCACAATTCAAGTGCTTCTTGAACCTGTGTTACCGGGCTACAGTCTTAACCAACCCAAAATAAATGTCTCTTTATTTCAATCAAGTCTTTTTTTCTGAAATTTTGGTTAACAGTTCATTGATATGGTGGACTACATAAACTGATTTTC
This sequence comes from Mesoplodon bidens, assembly GCF_964165515.1. Classification (NCBI taxonomy): domain Eukaryota; kingdom Metazoa; phylum Chordata; class Mammalia; order Artiodactyla; family Ziphiidae; genus Mesoplodon; species Mesoplodon bidens. The sequence continues at coordinate 15,051,687 of NC_138161.1, read as the reverse complement.
AAATGTTAAACCAGCCTTACATACTTAGAATGTATTCTACCTCATTCATTTTCTTAAAATAAATTTTTAGATTAGATTTGCTTGAGGATTCTTACAACAAATTCCATGAGAGACATTGTTTTATAATTTTCTTTTCTGCTAATATTCTTGTCTGATTTTTTTTTTTAAAAGAGCTTCAAATGCTTAGCTTTTTATTTATTCATTTATTTGTTTATTTAATTTTGGCTGTGTTGGGTCTTCGTTTCTGTGCGAGGGCTTTCTCTAGTCGTGGCTAGCGGGGGCCACTCCCCATCGCGGCGCGCGGGCCTCCCACCACCGCGGCCTCTCCTGTTGTGGAGCACAGGCTCCAGACGCGCAGGCTCAGCAGTTGTGGCTCACGGGCCTAGTTGCGCCGCGGCATGTGGGATCTTCCCAGACCAGGGCTCGAACCCGTGTCCCCTGCATTAGCAGGCAGACTCTCAACCACTGCGCCACCAGGGAAGCCCCTTGTCTGATTTTGATATGAGGATAATGCCCCAGCAGAATGAGTTTGTAAATGTTTTCTCAGATACTATTTTCTGGAAGTGATTGTGGAGAATTTGTAATATTTTTTCCTTACGTGTTTGTTAGAATACCCTAGTGAAACTGGAAAAGCACTGGGTCAGGTGTTTTCTCTTTTGGAAGGTTTTTAATTATTGCTTTAATTAATTTAATAGATATAGGGCTATTTAATTATCTATTTCTCCTTGTGTGAGTTTTGATAGTTTGTATCTTAAAGTAATTTGTCCATTTTATCTAAATTTATGGGTGTAGAATTGTTTGTAGAACACTTACTATCATTTTAATATCCATTGGATCTGTGGTCATGACCCCTATTTCATTTCTAACGTTAGTAATGTGTGTCTTATCTTTTTTTGTCTTGGCTAGAAATCTATTAATTATTGAACTTTTCAAAAAATTAGTTTTTGGATTTGTTGATCTCCATTTTCAAGTTTATTGATTTCTGCTCCAATGTTATTCTATATTTTCTTTTGCTTACTTTGACCTTAAATTGCTCTTCTTTCCCTAGTTTCCTAAGGTAGAAGTAAGGTTATTGATTTAGACCTTTTTTGCCCTCTGTCATATAAATTTAATGCTATAAATTTCCCTCTAAGTACTGCTTTTGCTGATTTCACACCTTTTAATAAGTTGCATTTTCATTTTAATTAAGTTTAAAATATCTTTTCAAATTCTCTTGAGACATATTTTTAATTTATGTTTGTTTAGAAGTATGCCGTTTACTTTCCAAACATGTGGGATTTTCCAGTTATCTTTCTGCTATTGATTTTTAGTTTAATTCCTTTGTGGTCTAAGAACATAATTTTTTATGATTTCTATCCTTTTAAATTTATTAAAGTGTATTTAATGGCTCAGAATATGGTTTATCTTGATGAATGCACCTAGCAAGCTTTAAAAGAATATGTATTCTGCTTTTAATGGTTGGAATATTTTGTGAATATGAATTGTATCAAACTGATTATGAAAAGATATAAACACATGTCATCTATATCCTTATTGATTTTTTTTGTTTGATTTATCTATCAGTTATTGAGAGAAGGGTGTTAAATTCTCAGCTACATTACTTAATTTGTCTATTTCCCTTTTAAATCTTATTGGCTTTTGCCTCATATATTTTCACATTCTTTTGTTAAGTGCATAGAGTTTAGAATTATGCCTTCTTTGTTCTTGATCATTTTCCTTGTTCTGAAGTATTTTTGCCTGAAATTAATACAGGAACCCCAATATTCTTTAGATTTGTGTTTGCATAGTGTATTTTCTCCATACTTTTACTATATCTGAGTCTTGATACTGAAAGTGGGTTTTTCCTTGCAGATAACATGCAGTTGAGTCTTGGGTGTTGTTTTTTATTTTTTTGTTTGCTTTTAATCTGTGTTGACAATCTTCGTATTTTCATTGGTGCATTTATATCATTCACATTAAAAGTGATGTCATCCTTCTAGACCTTGGTTTTCCCTATGTACCCCTCCTCAGAGAGAATCTGTGTATTACACCCCTTTCAATTTGAATCCATTTTAATTTATTACACTGAAGCCCTTCAATGTATTTTGTTGGCCAAAAGTTTTGTTTGTTTTCTGTAACATCTTACAGAAAAACCCAAACAAACCTTTTGGTCAACCCAATAATAGTTTGGTGATAAGACGTGGGGAAAAGGATCATTCTACAATCTTCTGATTAAGTATCAATTATTTTTACAGAGACTGGTCTTAGTGGTATGACCTTCTTAAATTTTTCTTCAGGTATATAGTTTCCCTCCCACTTCTCCCTACTCTCTTCCTTGACTGATGCATTCTCCATCTATTTCCTTGGAATTAGATCTATTTCCTTCATCTATTTCTTGTTATTTGTTCTCCTCAGTCTACTTTAGGTAAGGCAAGAAGGTTGGAGGAAGCTGTAGTCATGAGAATTTCTTTCCCTCATCTGGGGCAAAGTTTCAGAATTACACTCTTGCAAAATTTTTGGTTTTGAGTTTTTGTTTATTTTTCTCCTGGAGATTAGGCCTTTTTTATCCAGAAGACTCTGGGCATATTTTAACTATGGTTACTCTTCCCTCTCCCTTCTAGAATCAAGAAGAGATCTTTCCCATTTTCATAGTGAAAACCTGGTGAGGTTCTTGGAGGGAAACTCAAAAAAAGTATGAGGACTTCCACACACTGCTCCCCCAGCAGTTTCTCATTTATGTTTGTATAGAAATTCACAAAAATATCACCATTTAACTGTTCCCATCAGTTTATGACTTGCTCAACTTCTGCTCCAGGTAAGCAGATTTTGGTAGCTGTGTTTTTCTGAAGGTACACGTCTTTCTAGTTTTGGAGTGGTAATTGTCCCAGTAACTTTAGTTCTCTGAAGAATCTAGGAAAATTAATTGAGTCTCAGTGAAGACTTCCAAGCTCTTTACATGCCAGAGCTGAAACTAGGTGTCTGTATATCACAGGATATTTTCCAAATAACTCACCTGAAAGTCATCTGACTCTAGTGGAATAAAACTTTATTTGAATAATGTATTAAGGCCCAGCATTTTCCAACTATAAAACTGAGGAAGTATGATGAGGCTGTTTTCATGAGCGTAGAAAACTACAAAGATTACTGTTTATTGCCCACTTGCAAATTAATCATTTTTTGGTCTAACTTAGCTATCTCAGTATTTCTTTTGTTCACTGCTAATGAATACCTTGTTTTTTCACATATTTTTTTGAACCAGTTTTGCCATTTTCTTGGTTCCCTGATTAATGCATAAAGGAAATTTTTGTGCATGCTTACTATCTCTTTTTATAAAAATTACAGTCTTTAACCTTTATAGAACCTAAGCTTTGATGGTATCTTGGTGTCAGATTGTGGAAGGCTTTATAATATGATCCAAAGGATTACAAATTTTATGGTGTACTTACTGATGAAGAAAGTTATACTACACCATAATTATACAGCATAAGTTGCATGGCTTATGCCTGTCTGGACACCATTTCTCATGCTAATAGACACGTCTTGTTTCTTTCAACCTTCTTATTTGCCAAAGATGAAATACATCTTTCAGTACTTAACTGAGGCCTCACATCTTTTTTTTTAATACAGATATCTTCTTTTTTTATTGAAGTATAGTTGATTTACAATATTGTGTTAGTTTCAGGTGTACAGCACAGTGATTCAGTTATACAGATATGTGAAGAGTTTTCATCCAATGTTAAGGTTAAAAATTATTGTATTAAAACAGACTTTTCTGTCATGTATTTTCTCTCCTCAAAAATTGCATAATATTTAATCTTTCTTGAAATAATGGATTTAAGCTTGTTCATCTTAATAGTCCCAGTAGTTACCATTGCTTTTAGAATGCCATAGAAATAAAGTAAAGTGTCTACTAAATTGAATGGAATACAAAAATAACAGAAAGATGGTCCTGCCTCAACATGTTTCATTCCAAATGGATAGATAAATGAAGAATAAAATTTATTTTAATAGATGTCAAAATGTATATGTTTAATGATACAAGCTTATTGATACAATATTGAAAATAAAACAGGTGTTCCATGGACCGCTGAATTTTGTAGAGAAAAAGTATCTTCATTGGAATCAGAAGGTCTAAAACTATTTGGTTCTGTGAGATTTCCAATCAAATGGAAACATGAACTAAGCAAAACGTGTATCACTGGAAGAAGTTATAATCTTAAACATCAGTGAGTGTCATGTATAAGGGAACATAGTAGGAAGTAAATAATTCCACTTGGAAAAAAGCTTTGATGCAAAAACTTTATTATTACAAATCTTGAAAATCAATTATGTCAAAATGAATGAAAGAAAATAAACCCAAGTTTTTATGCTTGTGAAAAATGATTATTAAAAAGAAACTATGTCCAGAATTATCACAGAATAGATTAAGAAAGAAGCTACTACATGTCAGTAATGTTGCAGGAATGAGAACGTCCAGCATGAGTGATGAAACTCTGGTTTAGATTCATATGTCTCCATTGATTCAAAGTGTCAATCTTTATTGCAATATCTTCAGTGGCCTCTCAAAAATTTCACTGCTTGCTTTGAAGGAAAAAATGACTAATTTATTTAAAATTATTTTAAAATAATGAGTGAGTAACAGAAAAACATTTTCAGAAAAATCCAGAGGACCAGTATCTTCTATAGAAAATAGGATCGAAGTAGCCACAGCCATAACCACCATATCCTCCAAGACCATAATAGCCCAGGCCTCCAAAACCACCAAGGCCATAGCCAAGGCCGCCATAGTAGTTGCTGCAGTGGTAGCTCATTGTGTCAGGGGTTGAAGCTTTGGTTGGATGTTGAAGGTGACTTTCCTGAGAATGAATATCACCAGCTGCACCCTGCCTCTTATACTCCCTCCGTGTGGGTGTGGTAAACCACAACACACAAGTGTCATTCTCTTTGAAAATCCATCTTTGGTGAAACACAGTACTATTAAGCCATACCTTTCTTTACAAAGGGTAGTTCCAGAGATGCACAAATATATTTTTTCTTTGAATTGAATTGAATTTTCATCCTTCAGAAACAGGCTTTGTGTTAATAATTATTTTCATATCTTCAAAGCTTATGTTTTTACATATTTCTATACCTACATCATAATGATCAGGCTCCCTTATTTTAGATAATTTGAGATTTTGATCTTTGTCAATATCTCCATTTTGCCTCAGATAGGGTTCTTTCAATGATGATTTTTCCTTATTATTTATGATGAAATAAACTAGGGTAAAATTATTAAATAATCCATAAATGATTGAGAACACATATTTTTAGACAGGAAATATGCACAAATATGTGGCTTTTCTTTCTTGCTGCATATTTGTATGATAACCTTCTAAGCACCTTCATACGTGTAAAGATAACATTCAAGTCTTGTCATAAAATAATCTAAGCCTACTTCCTCCAGTTTCTTGCCACTACAAGTGGCAATAAACCTCCACTCTACCTAGCTGAGCCCTCTCCAATTGTTTCTTGAAACTTCAGTTGCCTTTCTCACTCTAAGCTTTGTATCAGACATCCTTTCTCACTCTAAAATAACTCCCTCTCCTCATAGCTTTCTTCAACAATTCTAGTCCACAAACACCTACAAACATACATCTACTCTTTTAAGTTGACCCTGCCTTTTACAAAATTTTTCATCTTTTGACTGGTTACTGGAACTAGTCTAAAAGCACTTCAAAGACATGAAGCTGACACCTAACACAATACCTTGTAAAAGGAAACAACATATGTATTTGCTGATATTTTTTTAATTTCTTTTTTCCTGAAACACAAATTCATATTGTATGAGTTTTTTGTAAATAGAGAAGTATTTATATGAAGGGATATAAATATTTATATACTTCAAATTGTAAAAAAATCAATTAAAACAAATATACTCCATAAAATATTCATATTTACATTATATTATGAGAAAGAAACAATGATAAACCTTCGGGAAGGAAGATGATAAATATATAAATGATGACTCCATTGACTTTAAATCCCACAACTTAATTGTATTCTCAATTGTGTGTGTGCTTGTGTGCTTGTCTCTTTATGTTGTATGTATGTGTGTGTTATTTGGTGTATGTGAATGAAGACATATGTGTTTTTTCTTATAAATACCATAAAGCAGTATATGGAGGAATAAAGTGATGGATACTTATACTGATTTCAAGGGTAATTTAGAGGAATTAACTATTATGGTGACTGCAATGTCTTGCAAGTAAGAATTCTGTAGAAATGTAAAATGATCTGCATCTAGAGGATGTGTATAAGAATTTTACAAAGTGAGAAGAGGAGTTTCCAACACAGAAACTGGTTTTAGCTTATGATCAGATACAAAGTTAAGCAAGGTGTGTCCTCAATGAGCAAAGCATTGTGGTTGGAGCACAGAGTTTAAATAAAGAATAATTGATGGTTGGGAAACATTTTAACTTACCTGCAGGGTGGACCATACTTTATATTCTATAGTTTTGTTTTGGGCTATGGGCTCAGAGAAGCGATGTTTTAGGAATATATATTTTCTCTTAAATGTGGATTGTATGATGAATTCTTGAAAGCAAGAGGACCACTGGAGAAGCTCTTACAATATCCCGTCATAGTATGAAATAAGAAAAATGGACTAGAAAGGATGAACGTAAGGTATATTATTAAATATCAGTAGCATTTGTGCAGATTTTAGAGAGAAATATGAAACTTACAAGACATACTTATTATTTTTCCTTGTTTAAATGTAATGTGCTATCCTCCTTTAAGTTAACTTTATTAAAAATTAAATAAATAAACAGTATCAGGCCCCAAATTTCTCACTACCAAGTAATTATGACAAAATCCATTTCCTTGGAATTCTAGTCAGTCAACAGCCAATTGGAGGGAAAATATATTTGTAAATATCTGAGAATGATAACACATGAATGCAACCAAATTATAGCAATAAAAAGAAAACTCTAAAAAAATAAATATTTTGGTGCCAAGACCAACTTTGGAAAGTCACTTTGATTCCTTTACTCTGTATTTAAGATGCAATTATCCGCTGTGCAGAAAGTAAATTTTGAGGCATTTCTTCATAATTACAAATAATTTTTTTTTTTTTTTTTTGCGGTACGTGGGCCTCTCACTGTTGTGGTCTCTCCCGTTGTGGAACACAGGCTGCGGACGTGCAGGTTCAGTGGCCATGGCCCACGGACCCAGCTGCTCTGCGGCATGTGGGATCATCCCGGACCGGGACACGAACCCGTGTCCCCTGCATTGGCAGGCAGACTCCCAACCACTGCTCCACCAGGGAAGCCCTACAAATAATTTATAAGTAGAAATTACATGATGAAAACATCAATCATAATATTCTGTCAACGAGGTATCTTCATTTGGCAATCAAAGTGGCAGTGTAGATGCAAATATTCTGAGGTAAAAGTTTCTTGTCTTTTACTCATACATATGTCTATTTCTCTGCTCATAAGATCATGAGCAGGAACTTTATTCAGGCCTCGAGCCCTGAAAATGTGAACACAAATCACATTCTTCTTCTTTATCATCACTCATATGATCAGTATGCATGACATTCTTTTTTTTAAACAACTCTCCAAGAAATTTATTTTAACATATGCCATATATTGATATAATTGATATAATAATTTTATATGAAGAGAACCATTGCAGGAGTAACTAAGGTGGTTCCCTTACAAGGAAATAAAGGAAAGGCAATAAAGAAATTCTTCCATATAAAGACTTTTGATCTGTATTAGTTTTCAAAATATACAACCTTAATATTAGAAGCAAAGAGAAAAAGAGCAAAAACATAATAAAACAGAAAACCAAGGATAAGGAATTGCTCTATGCAGATGTTTGGCATCTGTATTATATATGTGTGGACTGAGTTATAATAAAAATACTTATGTATTATAGTCAATTTTCATATAGAGTTAGAAACAGCAATTTCCAATCAAGCATGACTGGACTGATATTTTCTGTCTTCAATTACATGACGAATTATCTCAGTCACTTCTGGTCAGCAGTATCATGATAAATGCTTGATAAGATATAATTTTTCTCCTTGTTCACTTGTAAAAAGTGATGTCTTTTTATAATGTTCTACAAGTTCTTCCATGGTGCTGAATTTATGCTGCCCAATGCAGTAGACAGTCTCTTTTAGTTGGACTTTAAAATGCTTGTTTTACCCTTGTGCTTTTAGTGATACTGAAAAATCATTTGGTGAAGATTCACTATCATGAACAAGGAAATCAACTTCATGCCCTCTTTCATTTAATGCCATTTCTGCTTGGTGCCTGGTGACTTTCCCATAATACCATGGATTGCCAGCAAACTTCCAGTGAGTGAAAGCCTAATGTAACCACACGGTGGAGGTGATGGTTCCAAACCTGAGGTTAATGGATTATTCTGCATAATGGTAACATAGTTTTTCAGCACCAGAACAACCATTCTATTGATCTTCCTGCATTTCCACCACTCAGGGTCATTTTCAAGTTTTTCAATAACATCCATTACATCGCCTTTCTCAAAATTAAGTTCTTCATCACTGGATGAGCTGAATGGTAAAGAGCCTGTACCAGATGTAACACTTGCCAAGTATTTAGGTTACTGACAACTGTTGCTAATTTCTCTGACAAAGAACCCACATGGTCACCCGAAGGACTGTCATCTTCCTCAGTCACGTAGTTTGAAGGGAACCATCCAACATGTCCATTGTAGCTACCCCACCAGCATCCATCACTGCATTTCTCCATGATGATCATCTTTGTCCCTTTTATCAATGACAATTCATCCTCTCTCTCTGCCATGTAGTTAAATTTTACATAAACTGGCACGTTGAGGTCATACAGACATTCCCCTGGGTCAACAAAGCTATCATCAGCAGGAGATGCAGAATCTGGCACACTAGGTTTTCTTTTCACTTTTCCAATGCCTAATGTATCCTTTAAGTTTTTTACAATCAATGCTTTCCGAGCACTGTTTTTCCTTTCCATGTAGTTAGAAGGCACAAAACCCGTTTTATCCATGGAATTTCGAACATGCCACAAGGACTTAGAATCATCCAGAAGCCACAATCTCTCATTCTTCTTGATGTCCAGCTCTTGTTCTTGTTGGGCCACATAATCAAATTTGGCTACTACCACCACTTATTCTGCCATTTTTCAGCAGCTTCTGCACTGTTCAAATCCATACTTACTGCTCTTTCATCTGATAATCAGTTAGCATTAAGGGAATTGTCTTTATCACCTTAGGAATCCCCTTTGTCCCTCTAGAATTTGATTTCCTGTTTACTGTATTCTGCATGACATTCTTGAAATAAATCTCCTCAAGCTGCTTTCCTTTCTAGTCCAGACCCCATATATGGGCACAGTGTTTGAGCTGGGACTTCTTGGGCATGTGCCAAGATGACAGTATTTTATCTGCATTTCAATTATTTTCTTTTAAACATTTGTTCTGTGTTGCTATTTTTTTTAATTTATGGCAGTATGAAATGAAAATCATTTTCATTATTTAAAGATGTCCATTTACTATATTCGCTCTAATAATCCAACAATGATCCTAAAGCTCCAATTCCTTCTTTATCTTATGGAAAATATGTTTCTTATCCCTCCCCATGACAATGCACGTGCTCTTCACTTCTTCAACTCTGCCCTTCTCTAATTTGTTTAAAATACCATCTTGGTAGGGGTTACACGAAGTACGGTTCTATTCAATACATCTCTCCACATTCCTTAAGTCCTAGAGTCCTTCTCACAAAATAAAACATTTGTTTCTGAAAATATGGTTACGGAAAAAAATTAAATACAGAAATATAGTAGTACAATATAAACAACTCCCACTAATTATTCATTCATTTTAATGAATTACCAAGTCAAGGTCAATTGTATTTCAAACGTAGCCTCACATGCTTCCTTCATTGTTGCATCATTTTGAGATGCCCTGCTATTTAGGTCCATAAATATTTCAGTATATACCTGATAGATATAAAGATTCTTTCTTTAAAAAAAGGTATTGGGTGTGTGATTTTTTACTTATTATTTATTTCCTGGAATTTAAGTCCCATTATTTAAAATGTCCTGTCAGGTTGGATTTAGTGTTATGTAGGTAACTGCTAATAACTGAATTGAAGATTTTGATTTCTAGCTTGAATCAATGAAACTCATCCTCCAAATCATTTCTCCGTTCACTAAATCACAAAAAAGTCAGCACAATTATTAGTTTATTAACACATTACTGAAGTATTAGTAAGAATCACTGGAGATCCATGAAAACTTGTGCAACTTACCTAATCAAATGAGAGTTATATTGGGAGTCCCATCATGTATAATTTAAAGATGAAAGGGATCTTAAGACCCTAATTATGAGAATATGAGATAAAAATCCATAACAGTCTCAGGTTTGAAGGAAGCCAACCCCCCCCAAAAAAAATCCTGCAATAAAATCCCTCTCAAGACTTAAATGAGGAACAAATACTACTCAACCTGAGTTGGAAAAATTATAGAAATATTGATTCAAGCCTCAATTTCTTTTAACTTATGAAAAAAGTAGGGTAAAACCTGAAAAGTTACATATTAAAATGTTAAAATAATAAGGAAAGTCTGAACATGGAAAAAGAAAACCCAGGCTTTCTATTTCTTTTATAAAAATTGAAGCTGCTGGGAATTCCCTGGTGGTACAGTAGTTAAGAATCCGCCTGCCAAGGCAGGGAGCACTGGTTTGAGCCCTGGTCTGGGAAGATCCCACATGCTGTGGAGCAACGAAGCCCGTGTGCCACAACTATTGAGCCTGTGCTCTAGAGCCCATGAGCCACAACTACTGAGTTCATGTGCCACACCTACTGAAGCCCACGCATCTAGAGCCTGTGCTCTGCAACAAGAGAAGCCACCGTAATGAGAAGCCTGCACACAGCAACAAAGAGTAGTCCTGCTTGCTGCAACTAGAGAAAGCCCACGTGCAGCAACGAAGACCCAACCAACGTAGCCAAAAATAAATAAATAAATATATATTTAAAAAAAAAAAGACACAAGGCCATATTTAAAAAAAAACAAAAAACAAAGACTGAAGTTGCTGGAATGGGCAGTGTGTGTGTGTCTGGCAGCAGAGGATGGGGAGAGGGAAAAGATTCAAACAACATGTATCCCTGTCATTGTTTTCTAAGGAGACTCCTGGTAGAGGGCACATTGAACAAAGACCGAGCAAAAAGGTACAGACATCTCTTCCTTACAAGCTCATAAATGTAACAGTCTCTAAAGAGTATATATGTTTAAAAATATTCTTTCCCTGATACACTGAGGGTAAAGTAGTTATTATATTAAACTAATAACTTTACAAAGGAAGTGTTATTATATTCATAAGAATTAGTTTATGCCTAAATATTTTGTTTTTATAGGATGTCAAATCAAAAAAAGAACAATATCTGAGCAAGTTATCACATGAGATGTAGAAATTACAGGCTTTGTCCTTTTCCCAGGGCTCAGAGACAAGGCTCTGCTCATTCCCCTTGAGTTGAGACCTTTCCAGTTATGGGAAAAACTCTGAGTATCTTTCACAAAGCTTGCTCTTCCTCTCCCACTGCCAGAGCAAAGAAGGGATCTTTCTCAAATTTTCACAATGTGAACCTGGTAGAGTTCCTGTAGATAAAGCCCATAAAAATGTGGGCCCCTCTAAGGCAAAAGCCCCTTAGAGTTTCCCACTTTTGTACGAATCCATATTCAGCCTCTAGTAACTTGTCACAATGAGAGCTTGAGTATTTGTAACAGTTTATGACTCCAGAGGCTTCTCCTGTTGGTAAGCAGATCTCAGCTGTGACTACAGATTCCCCCATTTCTCCAGATTTTAGGAGTGGTTTGTCCTGAAAACTCAGTTTTCTGCTAGATTCTAGAAAAGTCATTGATCTTTAGTTTGTGCAGCTTTATCTTGTTGTAAAGACCAGAGTGACAATTTCCAAGCTCTTGCCATGTCAGAGCTAAAATGAGAAGTCCGAAATTTTTATTTAATAGAAAATAGAGCAGTTATTTAGTTATGTAAAGAATGGAAGATTTTAAAGCTTAGGTTGCACACAGAAAGCAGTACAGGTGAAATGAAGATTCATTCAATCAAATGATAAATTTGATTGAATAACTGGAATATTAAAGTTATTTCACTTTGCTTTGAACAAAGTATATGATAAAAGGGAAAGATATAAATGGCCACTCATGGTCTTAGAAAGCCTGCCCTTTAGTTGTGGTCTAAAAATATCTGTGTCTTGTGTGTCTATGATTTTCTGAGTATTGTAGCCTGGAGGCAGGGCTGAGGGTGGGGAATAGATTGAGTCACATGAGGGAGTATAGAGAAATGTAAAATGAAAGGTCACGACTCCTATTTCAAAAGCAGCTTAAAAGAGCTTAAGATTTCCATGGGCTAGGTTCATTCATCAAAGAATTCTGGAAGGGGTGGGGCACACTGGATGTGAAGGATGTGTAAGATTCATTAAACATCAAAGAGACAGACAGAAACTAGAAAGAAGCAATGACTTTATCTAATGCTCTGAGGCAAGACTTAACCACATGTATCCTCGATGTGCACATGTAGATCAGTGTAGGAGCAGAGTTTATATACAGACTAATTAAATTTGGGAGGTACACAGATTACAGTGCAAGAAGGGTCTGGGCAGAGAAAGATAAATACTGTATGATTTCACTTATATGTAGAATCTAAAAGAGCAGAATTCATAGAAACATAGTAGAATGGTGGTTACCAGAGACTGGGGTTGGAGAAAAATGGGGAAATGTTGTTCAAAGGGTACAAGCATTGAGTAATAATCCCTGTCTGTTTTACTCCTCTCTCAGATCACAAAAGTAATTATGTCAAAGGAATAAAAACAGAACCATGGAAGATTCCCTTCTTAGATACCTTCAAAGATGCTTAAATGTGCACAAACTGAAACAACAAGAAAAAGAAGATATGTGAGAGTTCTTATCTGTAAAATGAAAGGGCAATACCTTTGTCATTTGGGGGAAAATCTATATTTAATCAGTTCTGAAATATTTTAATTATGAGAAGATTGTATCACTTTAAGAAGGTAGGACATATTATAAGGAAGCTTTATTTAAGTCTTTTATAAGGAATCATTACTAAGAAATATAATTCAAAAGGAAACATTGTTTACTGTAAAAATACTGGCAAAACTTAAGTGAAAAAACTCTGTTTAGAGAAATAAATAAAATTTAAGCCACTTTTGCTATGTCAATAAAGCAATTTTATTACAAACACACACAGATATTTTCTCCATGGAATAAGAAAGTTAGAACAATGTTAATAATGTGGCAATGATATAAGAAATTCTCTCTAGGGGGTAGAATTCTAAATAAGAGAAATAGGCTCTCCTATTTCACATGTCCTGAGAATGCAGTCTGCAGTGTGATTGCTTCATTAGTGGTCCATTGTAGACTATCAGGAGAGCAATTGTAATAAAGAGGTCAAGACTATTCATGATTTGCCTGACACTGAAGAAACAAAGGAAGAAATAGACTACAATAATAAAGGTCCAAAACACTGAGAGATCAACAAATTTTGAATGCAATGTAAAGAAACTATTTGCTCCATAGCAAGAAAGTAGTTAGTGACCATAGCCTAAATCAGTAAACTGCCCATTTTAAATCCAGGCCACCAATATATCAAGAACAATCATAGTCTAGACTTCCATAGTTGTTTACCACAGTAGATCACAGAGGCTAGAGTTCAGTTTTGATGATGAAGATGCACCTTCTGTATCACTTTACACTCCCACCAACAGTGCAAGTGGGTTCCCTTTTTTCCACACCCTCTCCAGCATTTATTGTTTGTAGATTTTTTGATGATGGTCACTCTGACTGGTGTTAGGTGATACCTCATGGTAGTTTTGATTTGCATTTCTCTAATGATTAGTGATGTTGAGCATCCTTCCATGTGTTTGTTGGCAATCTGTATATCTTCTTTGGAGAAACATCTATTTAGGTCTTCTGCCCATTCTTGGATTGGGTTGTTTGTTTTTTTGATATTGAGCTGCATGAGCTGTGGAGAACATTATGGAGGCTCCTTAAAAAACTAAAAATAGAATTACCATATGACCAAGCAATCCCACTACTGGGAATATACCCTGAGAAAGCCATAATTCAAAAAGAGTCATGTACCACAATATTCACTGCAGCTCTATTTACAATAGCCAAGACATGGAAGCAACCTAAGTGTCCATTGACAGATGAATGGATAAAGAAGATTTGGCACATATATACAATGGAATATTACTCAGCCATAAAACGAAACGAAATTGAGTTATTTGCAGTGAGGTGGATGGACCTAGAGTCTGTCATACAGAGTGAAGTAAGTCAGAAGGAGAAAAACAAATACCATATGCTAACACATATATATGGAATCTAAAAAAAAAAAAGGTTATGAAGAACCTAGGGGCAGGACAGGAATAAAGATGCAGACGTAGAGAATTGACTTGAGGACACAGGGAGGGGAAAGGGTAAGCTGGGACGAAGTGAGAGAGTGGCATGAACATATCTACACTACCAAAAGTAAAATAGCTAGCTAGTGGGAAGGAGCCACATAGCACAGGGAGGTCAGCTCGGTACCTTGTGACAACCTAGAGGGGTGGGATAGGGAGGGTGGGAGGGAGACACAAGAGGGAGGAGATATGGGGATATATGTATATGTATAGCTGATTCACATTGTTATAAAGCAGAAACTAACACACCATTGTAAAGCAATTATACTCCAATAAAGATGTTAAAAAAAAAAGAAAAGAAAAGAGGCACCTTCTGAGTTCAAAGGACACCATCTACAAATGGGTGTTTACAATTCAACCTTGAAAAGAATAGTCAGCATTATCCTGTTATTTTTTATTAATTTCCCAAGAAAAATAAACAAAAATATTTAGCTGCTTTATGACTTTAAGCTTGGTTTAAATTTTATTACAATTTATTTTATTTAATGCATTTCATAATTGACATTCCTCAGTTCCAGATTCTTTCTAATTCTTGCTACTGCTGTACCCTTGTTAGCTGACTTTTAGAAAATACTTACCCTATTTCTGTTTTCTTATCTCTATGTTGATAATATATTTTTTCTGAAAGACTAAGTTGTTAATGATTTAATTAAATAAATGAATTTTCAATAATTAGAAGCTAAGGGGGAAAGCAACATTTATATGAATTTTCTCTAGTTGTGTACAGCTGCAATGAGCTTGACCTTACTTGATGACAATTATTCCCAACAAAATTTCAAAAAATATGGCAAGATAGTGAGGGCAGGACTCTTCATAAAATGATAAGACCAGTGAAAAATCTGTGTTAGTTAAAGTGACCAAAATAACAAATTATATAACAATGTTTTCTTAGCATTAGTACTGGACTCTGCAGTTCTGTGTAATTTATAGAAAGGAAGGAGAAATTATGAAGATCTAAGTCACAGTAGTGAAAGTCAAGGAAAGTAACTAAATTCAAGTTTTAAGGCATTTTCCAAGCCACATACCTAAAATTAGAATACCTGTCAAGGGTGTGAGGAGCACAAGCTCTCTTTCAAGAAAGTGTCTCAGCTAACTTATTCTGAGAACAATTTCTAAAGAATTCTTCCTAAGAAAATTAATCCTGGAGGAAAAGTAATTGCTCAATATGAAAATATGTTGCTTAGATACTCCAAAACTTACATAAAACATGTTCATCTTAATGCATGGACAAGAAACCAAATTTGCAATGGTAACAAAATAAGCTTATAGGAAATATGATCAGGATTATTATCATAAATAAGGAAGTTAGTACCATGTTAATGAGCCACAATAATAAGAGAAATCAATCCTTTATATGGAAGCTATTTCCAAGGTAAGTTTTTTTTTGTTGAGTTTTTATTTTTTGTGGCCAAAAGTGGGCTCCAAATAAAGTAGTTAAAATTAAATAATTCCAAAATGAAAATAACATTGAAAAGATTGAAGAACTCAGTAGAATAAATAATATTGTGCTAATGAAATAAAAGATCTGATCTTCTTAATATAAGCTTTTCAGCAGAATAGAAAGAAAAAAAATCTTTCAAAAAAAGAGGAACAGTGGAAGATGAAGCCATATCCACGATGGCCATCAATCCATAGTTAGGGGCAGAGACAGGGAGAGACAGGGCTCAGGCTATCATAGTAGATTTATAGAAGCTCATAATTCCACCATCTACAATGGTGTTTTTTATATTCTCTCATGAGTGGGAGTGGCCAACCCCATATCCAGAAATTCTTATTGAATTGGAATCAGGTCAAAGCATCAATATTTTTAAAAGCTCCCAGAAGATTCTAGAATTTAACAAGAGTTGAGAACTAACAACTTAGTGACATGACAGGATCCCAACTGGATTCCATCAGTTTTCCAATAATTATTTATTTAGAGCTCCCTTTATGCCAATATTCTATGTTCAAAGGCAAAGCTTAAAAATAAATGCCTGTCCTCATTAGTATTACATTCCAGGGAGAAGGCAAAAAATTACGTTATGTAATAGAGATAATGTGTATAAAGAAAGTAATTATATACAGAGTGGCAGCATAGGGGGAAATGCCACTAACATAAGATGATCAAGAAAAGTCCCTTTGAAGAGATATTTGAACACAAAGATGAATTAAAGGAGATACATTTGTTAAGTGTATAAGTCAAAGAATAAGCTACGCAGAAGGCAATTTCCATCTAAATGTTCTAAGGTGGGAATTATTTTTGCATAATGAAGCAGTGAGAAAGTTATTGTGGCTAGATTACAGTTAATAAAGGAGAGAGTGTGGGGAGATAAAGTCAGAAAGTTAGGCAGGAGTTAGATTATCCAGGGTGTTCTGAGGCTTGATAATGATTTTTAATGGAATTGTAGGTGTAATGGAAAGCTATCAAAGATGTTTAATTAAGAGAAGAAGGTGATCTGATTGACATCTTGCTACTTACTGTGTGATGCATGAATTGTAAGAGCTCAAGAGTAGAAGAGTCCAAGGTATTGCAGTAATTCAGGAAAGAGATAGTAGTGGACTCTATAAGGGCTTGCTGGTGGGTAGGATTTAGATGATGAGTAGAAATAAAAATGGAATAAAGGGTAACATTCTTGGTTTGAGACAAGAATTTGTTGAATGTCTGTGACATTATATTTAAAGGGAAGCCTAGATGGGGGCAGAATGTTAAAATATCAAGAGTTATGATGTGCATGCATGAGATGTCTTTAAAATGTTGAATAGATAGTAGGATATGTAACATCAAGCTACAAGGAAGAGGTTAGGAACGAAGATATAAACTGGAGAGACAATTATTAAAAAGGTGTTTACAGCATGATACTGCATGGAATAATTGGAGAGAGAGTAGGTAAGAGTTCAGCC
The DNA here is from genome assembly GCF_964165515.1 of Mesoplodon bidens. NCBI lineage: Eukaryota > Metazoa > Chordata > Mammalia > Artiodactyla > Ziphiidae > Mesoplodon > Mesoplodon bidens. The sequence goes on along the minus strand of NC_138161.1, from coordinate 15,034,346 downwards.
CTGGGGACTTACAGCATGTAAAGGTAGGAAACAGAAAAAGAATCCAGCAAAGGAGCCTTGGTATCCACTGCACAAGTGGAAGAATAGCTTTTAGAGAGGTTAAGATTGTCCACGCACTGTAATATATAGAAGGTAGATTATATGTTGAGAAATGATTGTAGTGGAAAGAATTCTAAAGACATACCATAAGCATTTTCTCTCTACTGGTTATTTAATTGAAGATGAATCTATGTACTGCTGTGAAAGGACTTTGCACATATAATTTTTGGGTTTTTTTTTTTTTTTTTTTTTTTTTTTTTGCCACACCGTGGCTTGTAGCATCTTAGTTCCCTGACCAGGGGTCAAACCCTGGCCCCGGCAGTGGAAGCGGAATCCTAACTACTGTACCACCAGGGAATTCCCTTTGCAGATATAATTAGTTATTATTCAGCTGACCTTAGAATACGGATATTATGCTGGATTATCTGGGTGAGCCCAATGTAAACACATGAACTATTTTTTTAATGGAAACAAATATTTTTCAGCACTGAGACAGTATTTTTTAATTGAAGTATAGTTGATTTATAATACTGTGTTAGTTTCAGATGTCACAGCAGAGTAATTCAGATTATTTTCCCTTATAGGTTATTACAAAGTATTGAGTATAGTTCCCTGTGCTATACAGTAGGTCTTTGCTGGTTATCTATTTTATATAAAGTAGAGCATATATGTTAATCCCAACCTCCTAATTTATCCCTCGTCAACCCTCTTTCTCCTTCTGTACCCATAAGTTTCTTTTTGATGTCTGTGAGTCTGTTTCTCTTTTGTAAATAAGTTCATTTGTATCATTTTTTTTTAGATTCCACATATGTGATATCATATGATATTTGTTTTTCTCTGTCTGGCTTACTTCACTTAGTATGATAATCTCTAGGTCCATCCATGTTGCTACAAATGGCATTATTTCATTCTTTGTTATGGCTGAGCAATACCCCAAGGTTCATTGCAGCACTATTTACAATAGCCAGGACATGGAAGTAACATAAATGTCTATCAACAGATGAATGGATAAAGAAGGTGTGGTATATATATACAATGGAATATTACTCTGCCACATGAACTTTTAAAAGCAGGAGAGAAAGGCAGAGAAATCAGAGAGATATGTCAAAAGAGAAAGGCAGAAGAGGCAGGTCAGAAATGGAACTCAAGTATTAGACTTCTGAAGAGGATTTGATCTGCCATTTCTAGTTTTGCAGATGGAGGAATGGAATCTGTGAGCTAAGGAATACCTGCAGCTTCTAGAGGCTGAGAAATGAAATGGGGATTTAAACCCTATAACCACAGGGAACTGAATTCTGCCAACAACCAGGGGTTTTGAAGCAAATTTATCCTCAGAATTTCCAAAAATGAATGCATTTCTGCCTTGTAAGACTCTATACAGATAGACACCTGAGCTACTCTGTACATGTACCTTTGACTTACAGAAACTACAAGATAATAATTTGCATTGTTTTAAACCACTAAATTTGTGAGAATCTGTTACAGCCGAAATAAGAAACAAATGCAATGATGATGGGTGGATGTTTAATTCTCTATTGTTCCTAATTTTTGTGACATTTGAAACAAACCATAATTGGATGAGGAGTAAGGCAGATTTTGTCAGAAGTTTGATAAAAAGATAAGGAATGAAATAATTATTTTAGAGAGTGGGAGAGTGAATTTAATAGGAAAATAGGGAAGAATTTCTGGGGAAGGCAGAATGCTTAAATAAGATTTAATATAATCAATTTAACATAAGACAATTCAACAAGGCTGTATTTCTCTAGCCCAAATCCCCTGTATGCAGAGTAGGCAAAGAGTTGGATTTCAGCAAGGGTTGTAGTTTCAAAAAACTGATACCACTGGGAAAGTAAGGCAAGGAATATAAGGATATAGGTAAGTGGATACTCTTGTGGTAAAGGTAGAAGTGAGAACAAGGATGATGTACAGTAGAAATTTGATGTGGTTCATAGTTTACAGTTGTAATAGGGAAAAAGAATTGTTTAAAAAATGAGGATAGCTACATAAATCCCTAAAGCGGGAAGTAGAAAACAAAAGCAATTGAAAGTTGAATATAGGGACCAGAGCATATCAGAAATCTGTCAAGGATATATTAAGAGGTAAATACCAGGGGTAAAAAATAAGCAGAAAATTGATTCAGCATCTAAATCCAAATGTATGAATAAGAAAAAGTTTCAATAAAGACAAAATGCTCTCTACTTATTGTAGTGGCATAGAAATGGGACCTTAGGCAGGGTTCAACAAGTGAAACTACCTTCAACTCCTAGAAAGACGAATACCACTCAAAACCACAGAACACAAAGATGTCTCCCTTTAGGAGATGTAGGTAAGTCAAGGAGAAAATGTTTCACAAAGGAAGACCCCTCTCCTATATAGCAATGAAGATTAACAGTCATACTATATTTATACTAAGACTGGGGAATGATAAATTAAACTTTATAGTTGTGGGATGAGAGGGCAAAATTTCAGAGGATATGAGGAATATTTGTTTGTTGATTCTCTTGGATGTCAAATCAGATAGAGAGCATCCTTCTGAGCAAGATATTATAGAATACATGTTCATTTTAAACACTTCTGTGAGCATAACTTTTAGAGAAGTATTAATAATAAAAATAATCATATCTATAGACATAAATATTAACATATAAATGTATGTTTCAGAAAATTATACTTAGGTTTTGCAAAGAAAACCCCATACTTGGGTGTATATAAAAATCTTTAACAGAAGCAAATAAAAATGAAAACAACATTGCAATGCCAATGAAGAAACTTTATTAGGAAACAGGCATAGAGCTGTCACACGGGGATCAATGAAGTAGCAACAGTTTCAAAGTGCAGCCATTCTGAAAGGAAATCCAGTTTCTTTGATGATATTCTTCTAAGAGGAGTGTCTTTTTGCTCTGCTTTCTTCAAATGGCCTTCTGTAAAGGTGTGTGACATTAGTAGCCTTTGCAGTTAATAAGGTTAAAAATGTGCCTGACTTTGAAGACAGGAAGAAAAAAAAAGAAGTTCCCCAGTTAGAGTGATAGAAAGTTTCTAATGTTTTAGTGATTGAAAGATTTTTTAGTGGACCCCAGAGGGCAAATATATTCTCTAAAAAGAGGGACCATAGCACTAGCTGAATCTACCATAGTCAATATAGCCAGAGTCATTGCCACAGCTACATCACAGGCTTCCAAAGACATTAAGGCTATAACCAAGGCCACCAGGGTAATTGACATGGCAGCTCATTGGTAATATGAACTTCAAATTAAATTTGTTTGTGTTTGTTTTTGTGTTTGTTGTTTTCCATGAGGTCCAGAAGCTTTTGGACAGAGTCTTGTATTACTCTGAGGTCCTCGGGGAATCTGGGGTTATTCTTTACTCTTACCTTGGGACATAATATCCTGCTCTTTTTGTACTTTTGCTGCTGTTGTATCATGCTGGCACTAGACTCTTCTCTATTGGAAATAGTAGAAAGTGAAGTAGCTAGTCCCCTACACTTCAATTGCCCTCACCTCACCTTCAAAATTTAGCCAATTAGAAAAAGGTAAGACAGTGGATCCATTTTCGTAGAGCCACTAAAGTATAAGCTCAGGCCACATCTCTAAAAATTTTCCTCATTCCTAGTTTAAGGTAGTTTATGAGTTAAGTAGATTTTTTGGGGGGGTTTTTTTTTTTTAACAAATTCACTTCTTTGTATGTTAGTACCTTTTTAATTGGATGTACTGCACAATTGATGAAAAAGATCTGGGGAAATATGATATTTAATTTATTTGTATGATAACTTATTTATAGTATAACTTGATTCTTTTATTTATTTGCTTTTGTTTAACCATTGCAATTTATATGATCTTTCTACACTCGTTGAAATCTATGTGATCTTTCTACACTCACTTATTAATTCTGAAGTTGTTTTGTAGATACTTTAGGATTTTCAACATACACAATTATGAAATATATGAACAGTGACAGTTTTATTACTTTTTTCTAACACATATGACTTTTATTTCATCTGCCATATTTTACTGACTAAGTCTTCCTGTTTGATATCAAATATGGGTACTGAAACTGGACTTTTTTCCTTGTTCTTAATCTTAGGAAGAAAACATTCAGTCTTTCACCATCAAGTATGATTTTGTGTGTGTGTGTGTGTGTGGTACACAGGCCTGTCACTGTTGTGGCTTCTCCTGTCACGGAGCACAGGCTCCGGATGCGCAGGCTCAGCGGCCATGGCTCACGGGCCCAGCCACTCCACGGCATGTGGGATCTTCCCAGACCAAGGCACAAACCCGTGTCCCCTGCATCGGCAGGCAGACTCTCAACCACTGTACCACCAGGGAGGCCCTCAAGTATGATTTTAATCAGGATTTTTATAGATACATTTTTCAAGGTGAAACTATCTCCTTCCTAATTCACTGAGTCTTTTTTATTAATGTATGCAGAATTTTGTCAAAATATTTTCTGTATCAATAAAAATGATCATGAGGGGTTTTCCCCCTTCTCTTGCCTGCTAATATTGCTTTCATTAACTTACAAATATTGAACCAGCTTTGCATTCCTGGGATTTGTCATGGGATATTATTATTATTATTTTTTATTTTTAGTAATTTATTTATTGATTTTTGCTGTGTTGTGTCTTCGTTTCTGTGAGAAGGCTTTCTCTAGTTGTAACAAGCGGGGGCCACTCTTCATCGCGGTGCATGGGCGTCTCACTATCGTGGCCTCTCTTGTTGCAGAGCACAGGCTCCAGACGTGCAGGCTCAGTAGTTGTGGCTCACGTGCCTAGTTGCTCCGTGGCACGTGGGATCCTCCCAGACCAGGGCTCGAACCTGTGTCCCCTGCATTAGCAGGCAGATTCTCAACCACTGTGCCACCAGGGAAGCCCCGGGATAATATTATTTTTATAGACTGATGGATTGCTAAAATTTGTTGAGGATTTTTTCATCTAGTTTCATGAGGTGAATTGTTATTTAGTTTTTTTGTATTGTACTCTCTCTTCAGTTTTGACATCAGGGAAATGTTGGCCTTATAAAATGAGTTGGAATGTGCTCTGTCCTCCTTCCCTTTTAATATCTGTGAGATCAGTAGTGATTTCTTATCTTTCATTTCTCATTTTTGTATTTGTGTCTTCTCCCTCTTTCTCCTCCCTTGTTTAGCATGCCTAGATATTTATCAGTTTACTTTATGTTTTCTGTGTACCAGATTTTTGTTTCATTGATTTTCTCTATTGTATTTCTGTTTTCAATTTCACTGATTCCTGCTCAGATTTTTATCACTTCCTTCCTTCTGCCTGTTTGGGGTAAATTTCCCATTTTTCTATAGTTTCCTAAAGTGAAAACATTGATTTCTCATTTTAGAGCTTTCTTCATTGGTAAAATATTCATTTAATGGTAAAAAATGCCCTCTAAGTATTATAATAGCTGTGTTCCAAAATTTTGGTATATTGTATTTCCACTTTTGTTTATTTCAAAATATGTTTAATTTACTTTGAGACTTCCTCTCTAACCCATGGGTTATTTAGAAATGTGTTGTTTAATTTAAAAGTATTTGTTGGGCTTCCCTGGTGGCGCAGTGGTTGAGAGTCCACCTGTCGATGCAGGGGACATGGGTTTGTTCCCCGGTCTGGGAAGATGAAGCTGGGTCCATGAGCCATGGCCACTGAGCCTGCGCATCCGGAGCCTGTGCTCTGCAACGGAAGAGGCCACAGCAGTGAGAGGCCTGCATACCACAAAAGAAAAAAAAAGTATTTGTTGACTTTCTAGTTATTTCTTTGTTATTGGTTTCTACTTGATTCTGTTAGGGTTTGAGAACATATTTTATATGATTTATATTCTTTTAAATGTCTTAAGGTTTGTTTCATGGCCTAACACATTTTTTTGTTGGTGAACATACCATGCACCCGTGAAGAAACTGGGTATAGTGTTATCTAAATATTAGGTCAAGGTGGTTGGTAGTGGATATCTCTATATACTTACTGATTTTCTGCTTATGTGATCTGTCAATTATGCAGACAGGAATCTTGAAGCCTCCACCTAAAATTATGCATTTGTCTGTTTCTACTTTTGAAGTGACCCATTCTTCATTATGTAATGTTCTTCTTCATCTCTGATAAATGTGTTGTGATTTCTCCAAAACTTTATTTTTAACTTATGTAAGTCTCCATATTTAAATTAGGCTTTTTGTTCTTGTAAGATCTTGCTTTTTTCATCTACTGTGACAATCTCTGTTTGTAAACTGGTATGATTAGACAATTCTTATTTAAAGAACTTTTAATATAGTTTGATCTCAATCTGCCAATTTTTTACCTATTTTATGGTGATTGCATTTTTTTTTCTTTGTTACCTATTTCCTCTTATTCTGTTCTCTCTGGTTTTTATTGAGTATTATTTTTGAGTACATTTTATCTCATCTATTGATTTGTAATTTGTGCTTTTTGAAGTCTACTTATTAATCTTTCTAGAGTTTATAATATTCATGTTTAAGTAATCTGAATCCACATTCAAATAATATATACTGCTTCACATATAATGTATAAGTCCCTACAACAGATACTCCCAATTCCTCCCTTCCATCTTCATGTCATTGTCATATATCCTACTTTTACAAAAGCTATAAGTATACAATGCATTATTATCATCTTTGCTTTAGTCAGTTATCTTTAATAGAAAATAAAAATAAGAAAAAAATTTTAAATACTTTTTTACCTTTATTTTTTACATTTTTGCACTGTTAGTTTTTTTGTGTGTGGATCCAAGTTTCTCACCTAACTCATATTCCTTCTGCATGGAAATCTTCTTTGAAAAATTCTTGACTTTCCTCAGTTTGTTTTTGTTGTTGTTGTTTTCATTTGTTTTTATTTGTCTGATTTTTAGAATGTCTTTATTTCTCCTTCATTTTTAAAGTATATTTTTGCTAGACATAAATTTCTGGATTGATAGTTTTATTTTACTTTCAACATTTTAAATATTTCAATCAATTTTCTTGCTTGTGTGGTTACTGATGAGAAATACGCTGTAATTCTTATCCTATTGCTGTGTAAATAGCCACCCCTCTACCGGGGTGCTTTCAAGGTATAGTCTGTCTCTCTTTCTGTCTCTGTCTCTCTCTTTCTCTCTCTACTTTTCATCTGTTTGATTATGCTATGCCTTGATACACTGGGAGTTTTGTTTGGTTTAGTTTGTTTAGTATTTATTCTGCTTAGCATTCTATTCTCTAAGCTTCTTGGATCTGAGGTTCGGAGTCTGTCACTAACTTTGAAAATGTCTCATACATTATTTTATCAAATATTTCTTCTGCCTCATTCTCTCTTCTGGGTTTCCAGTTATGTGCATGTTACACCATTTAATATTTTCCCAAAGGTCTTAGAGGCTTTATTCTTTTTTCTTTTTTACCTTTTTTCTATTTGCAGTTCAGTATTTTTAGATTTGGTTACATTCTCTTCTAGCTCATTGTTTCTTTCCTCAGCTGTGTTGAGTCTGCTAACAAGTATGTCAAAGGTAGTCTTCATTTCTGTTGTATATTTTTTATTTCTAGCATTTCCATTTGATTCTTATATTTTCTATTTCCATACTGAAAGTACCTATCTGATCTTGCATTTTGTCCACCTTTTCCATTACTGCCTTTTACATATTAATCATTACTTTATATTTCCTCTCTGATCATTTCAACACCTGTGTGATAACTGTGTCTTGTTCTGATGATTGATTTCTCTTTCAAGATTGTAATTTTTCTTTCCTTTTGGTATGCCTAGTAGCTTTTTACCAAAAGCTGGACATATTGCACAGGATTGAAGATACTGTGGTAAATGTAGGATTTTCTTGGAGGTAAGATTGTTTCCTTTAAGGCCTTTAATGTGTAGATTTGTGTTAATATAGGCCGGTTTAGACCTGTGTTTGAACATATTTTTTTGTTGCTCTAGTAACCAGAGTGAAAATTTGTTATTGATAATGGCACCAGAAACTTCAAATTCCTCCTATTTGTGCCAATATTTGGACTTGTGTCTTACAGTTTTGCTAGTCTTTAGAGTATCGGTTTCTTTCATTTCTTTCAGTTGTATTCCACTGTTATTTGTACTCAAGTTTTGTTAGTGTGGCTGTGGGAGTGATGAAAAAGAGTGAGACTGATGTTTTAATTACTGACAGATTTTGGAGTCTGGGTCTCAGGAGTGTGGCCTTCAGAAGAGCCTTACCCTTCTTTAGATGTGAAGCTTCTCTTTTTTTAATTGTTTCCTTTCTTTTCTCCTGCATGCAGTGGTTATCCACCAATGTCCTTTAGCTATGGGTTTGAAGCACATCCCCTTGAAGATTGAGGGTTTTCTCTTTTACCTAGGGGTGAATAAAAAAAACGTTTTGGGGTAGGATTTTGTGATATCTTCATGTTCTTCTGGTTACAGTGATGTTCCACTAGTGTGCTCAGAGTATAAACCACCTTGTTCTTCTTCTTACAGGTTAAGCCTTTTATTCATCTGCTGTTCCCCCTTCCCCAGGCAACACCATGGGGAGGGGGCAGGGGTGGGGGAAGGGAGAATCCTTTCTATGGATTCTCCAGAGTTCTCTGTAATTATCATGAAATTCCTGAAAGAAAAACAAGCAACATTGTTTGAACTCCCTATGAATGTGACATCCCAAACTTCATACCCTTAAACTAGCCCACAGTTGGCCTTAGTCAAAACATCTGAATTAATCTTCTACTGACTTAAATGCATCTTGTGGCATCTTCCCAAGGGAAGAAAATGCTTGGAGCTTGTTTCTCTCCAAAGGCACCTATCTCCAAATTTCAGGATGGTCATTTGACTTACAACTTTAGTCTATAATAGGGCAAGAAAATTTTGGTTTTCATAGTTTCCCACTTTCTAACCTTCTACATCTCTAAACTAAAATCAGGAGCCTAAAAAATTACTTATTTTTAATTTAATTTTCACTAAATTATCATATATTAAAAGTATTTTGTTTTATTTTGGTGTGTAGATCTGTGTTTCTGTACATGTACATATTTGTATAACCACAACCACAATAAAGATACAGAACAGCTCCATCACTCCCAAAACTCCCTTGTAGTATAGCTTTTTAGTGACATCATCTTCCTGACCATATTCCTTGTCAACACCTACTCTGTTTATTATCACTATAGCTTTTACTTTTTGAGAATCTCAAATAAGAGAACTAATATGCTATGCAATTTCTTAAGATTGGCTTTTCTCATCCAAAATTATGACTTTGAGTCTTGTACAATTTATTGAATTTATTGAATCTTTTCGTTTTACTGTAAGTAGAATTCCATTGTATGTATGTGTCACTGTTTATTCACCATTTGAAGGATATTTAGGTTGTTCCAGCATTGGGCAAACAAAAATAAAGCTGCTATGAATATTTGTGTACCTAAGTTACTTGTAAATATTTTTAAACACCAAATTTACCCTCACTAGAAAAACATAGCTTCATCACTGTAAGCATTCCAAAACTGTAGAAAAATTATGATTGCAGAAAAAAATCAAACACACTAGCTACATATCTATTTAGTACCTCAAAGGAAAAACTTATGCAAAAGTATATAGATCAGTATGTATTTATAAAGCCACTATTAATATGACATTAGAGTCTAATATTGCATGCCAAATGGTACTCTTGGCTGCAGCAAAAAAAAATGGTTCCACGTTGGTTCCATCAATGAGTTCTTACTTGGATTTTGTAAGTTACACATGTATTTTTTTCCTGATGGTTTCCAGTATTACTGCCTGATGCCAAAGTAGCCTCCTTTCCTTTAGTCCCATTACCAGAGGAGCCAGACTAAAATCAGGAGTCTCTTACCCATTAGAGTTAGTCTACAGATAAGAGTCAGACCTTTATCTATTGTGCACATAACTGAAGAAAAATAATATAGTGCATTATGAGTGGTTTTTAAATCCTGCTCATTCAAGTAAGGGAGAGAGAATAACCTATTTCTCTTCTAGAAGTGGACTCATAGAACACTAATATACTTCTTCAAAAATAAATAATCTGGGGCTTCCCTGGTGGTGTAGTGGTTAAGAATCCACCTGCCAATGCAGGGGACACGGGTTCGATCTTTGGTCTGGGAAGATTCCACATGCTACAGATCAACTAAGCCCGTGCTCCACAACCACTGTACCTGCGCTCTAGAGCCTGCAAGCCACAACTACTGAGCCCACGTGCCACAACTACTGAAGTCCACACGCCTAGAACCCGTGCTCCGCAACAAGAGAAGCCACCACAGTGAGAAGCCTGCACACTGCAGTGAAGAGTAACCCCCTCTCACTGCAACTAGAGAAAGCACGTGAGCAGCATCAAAGACCCAATCCAGCCAAAAATATATAAATTAAATAAATAAATTTATTAAAAATAAAAAAAATCTTTGCAAAATTCACACTTTCAAATCATCTGTCTCTATTTTTTGTTGAGCCATTTGACTGATTCTTGGACACTAACTGAAGTTACTGATACTCACTTAAAATATCACATTTATTATATGGTAGTCCTTCAATAGAAGCTTTTAACCTAACAATTCTATCTTACAAGGTTGACAGCAGCAGTTATAGTCACAGTCACCCAGAGCTATAGCTGTAGCCAGCAAAGGAATGGTCCAGGTCTCTAAGCTTTCATATCCACAGTCATAGCCCAAGAGATCAGCATAATAGCTCTTAGTAGCACATTTTGGCAGGAGTAAAAAAATGAAAATAATCTGTTGAAATAAATGAATGGAAGCAAAAGCCATGTTTCCTTACATTTTTTTTAAACTAAGTGCCTTTCTTATTAAAGAAATGAAACATAATAATAATTTACTGTTAAGTCCTATAAACGTCACAGTTTTATTTAAAATAAAATAAACAACTCAGTTAAACATCACAATTCCATAATTAGGAGCCACCTCTAGTTAACTGTCAAAACCATATGAGACAGGCACTGAACACAATTTGCAGAGGGGAAAATGAAAGCATATAGAGATTAACTTGCTCAAGTTCACAGAGTTAGGGAGTACTGGGCCAAAATTTGAGTCTATCAGGCTAATGGTGACCTTGTAGTCTGCAGTTTACTCTGTCAAGTCCACTTCTGGTAAGCAGTTATCAGATAATCACGACAGTAATTCTGTAGAAGCCAGAGAACAAACAACAAATTGTATGATAGCCACCATACACAGAGGCACATCCATATACCAGTCTACGGAAGCTACAGCATCCATCTCTACACTCATAACCCAGAACTCCTTAGTAATTTCTATTGTAGCTCATGATGTTAGGAGCTAAGGATTTAGTTTAATAGGGCTGTCTACATAGGGTTGGTGAAGAAAGATGTGGAGAAAAGCATGCATAATCTAAAAAAGCTGAAATCTTTTTGGCAATGAAAATTTGGGGAAAGATCTTGATTTACATCATTAATTTGAACAACTAGTGAAAAATCACAAACCTGTTCTCTGAAATCAATTATAAGCTGCCTTGGGCTAATACCTCTGCTTTTGCTGATGAGGCTGTTTCACTGTACATATTTATGAGAGGTTATAAATTAAATCACAAGCTTTCTTATGGGCAGTTATAAATGGCTGTCTATTTGTCAGTTTAAACACACTCTATTCTAAATCAAAGTCATCATTTTCTCTTCTTAAATCTCTTTCAGTTATAGGAAGAGATGCTTAGAATTGTGCAAAGAATTTTAAGACTGAAATCAAAAGTCTTATGTTGAATTATCTCTTTCTATTCAATCACCTATTAATTACATGATCTAAATAAAGTAATGTTAAACATAGAATATTGATCACTATTCTTGGTTAAACTTTGCCCCCTCCAAAGATATATTCAAGATGTAACCTGCCCCTTCATACCTGTGGATGTGACTTTACTTGAAGACTGGGTCTTTTGCAGACTTAACCAACTTGAGATGAAGTCAAGATCATTAGGGTGGACGCTAATTCAATGCTATTATTTAATGACGGTTGTCCCGATAAGAAGGGGAAATTTGGACACAGAGACAGACATTTATAGAAGAAGATGTAGAAACACAGAGGGAGAACACCATGTGATGATGCAGGGAGAGATTGGAGCTATACAGCTGCAAACAAGGGACACCAATAACTACCAGCATATCACCAGAAACTAGGAAGAGGCAAGAAATGATTCTCCTGCAGGTTTCAGAGAGAGTGTGGTCTGGCTGACACCTTGATTTTGGATTTCTAGCCTCCAAAACTGTGAAAAAAATAATTTTCTCTTGTTTTAAGACACCCAAGCACTGGTACTTTTTTTTAATTTAATTTTATTTTTTTATTAGTTTCTGCTTTATAGCAAAGTGAATCAGTCATACATATACATCTGTTCCCACATCCCTTCCCTCATGCATCTCCCTCCATCCCACCCTCCCCATCTCACCCCTCCAGGCGGTCACAAAGCACCGAGCTGATCTCCCTGTGCTCTGCGGCTGCTTCCCACTATCTATCTACCTTACGTTTCGTAGTGTATATATGTCCATGCCTCTCTTTCGCTTTGTCTCAGCTTACCCTTCCCCCTCCCCATATCCTCAGGTCCACTCTCAAGTAGGTCTGTGTCTTTATTCCCGTTTTACCCCTAGGTTCTTCATGACATTTTTTTTAAATTCCATACATATGTGTTAGCATACGGTATTTGTCTTTCTCTTTCTGACTTACTTCACTCTGTATGACAGACTCTAGGTCTATCCACCTCATTACAAATAGCTCAGTTTCGTTTCTTTTTATGGCTGAGTAATATTCCATTGTATATATGTGCCACAACTTCTTTATCCATTCATCCGATGATGGACACTTAGGTTGTTTCCAGCTCCGGGCTATTGTGAATAGAGCTGCAATGAACATTTTGGTACATGTCTCTTTTTGAATTATGGTTTTCTCAGGGTATATGCCCAGTAGTGGGATTGCTGGATCATATGGTAGTTCTATTTTTAGTTTTTTTTTTTTTTTTTTTTTTTTTTGCTGTACGCGGGCCTCTCACTGCTGTGGCCTCTCCCGTTGCGGAGCACAGGCTCCGGACACACAGGCTCCGCGGCCATGGCTCGCGGGCCCAGCCGCTGCGCGGCATGTGGGATCCTCCGGGATAGGGGCACGAACCCGTGTCCCCTGCATCGGCAGGCGGACTCTCAACCACTGCGCCACCAGGGAAGCCCCTATTTTTAGTTTTTTAAGGAACCTCCATACTGTTCTCCATAGTGGCTGTACCAATTCACATTCCCACCAGCAGTGCAAGAGTGTTCCCTTTTCTCCACACGCTCTCCAGCATTTATTGTTTCTAGATTTCTTGATGATGGCCATTCTGACTGGTGTGAGATGATATCTCATTGTAGTTTTGATTTGCATTTCTCTAATGATTAATGATGTTGAGCATTCTTTCATGTGTTTGTTGGCAGTCTGTATATCTTCTTTGGAGAAATGCCTATTTAGGTCTTCTGCCCATTTTTGGATTGCCTTGTTTGTTTTTTTGCTATTGAGCTGCATGAGCTGTTTATAAATTTTGGAGATTAATCCTTTGTCAGTTGCTTCATTTGCAAATATTTTCTCGCATTCTGAGGGTTATCTTTTGGTCTTCTTTATGGTTTCCCTTGCTGTGCAAAAGCTTTGAAGTTTCATTAGGTCCCATTTGTTTATCTTTGTTTTTATTTCCATTTCTCTAGGAGGTGGGTCCAAAAGAATTTTGCTGTTATTTATGTCATAGAGTGTTCTGCCTATGTTTTCCTCTAAGAGTTTGATAGTTTCTGGCCTTACATTTAGGTCTTTAATCCATTTTGAGCTTATTTTTGTGTATGGTGTTAGGAAATGATCTAATCTCATACTTTTACATGTCCCTGTCCAGTTTTCGCAGCACCACTTATTGAAGAGACTGTCCTTTCTCCACTGTACATTCCTGCCTCCTTTATCAAACATAAGGTGACCATATGTGCGTGGGTTTATCTCTGGGCTTTCTATCCTGTTCCATTGATCTATCTTTCTGTTTTTGTGCCAGTACCTGAAGTCAGGGAGCCTGATTCCTCCAGCTCCGTTTTTCGTTCTCAAGATTGCTTTGGCTATTCGGGGTCTTTTGTTTCTCCAAATAAATTTTGAAATTTTTTGTTCTAGTTCTGTGAAAAATGCCAGTGGTACTTTGATAGGGATTGCACTGAATCTGTAGATTGCTTTGGGTAGTAGAGTCATTTTCACAATATTGATTCTTCCAATCCAGGAGCATGGTATATCTCTCCATCTATTTGTATCATCTTTAATTTCTTTCATCAGTGTCTTATAATTTTCTGCATACAGGTCTTTTGTCTCCTTAGGTAGGTTTATTCCTTGAGATTTTATTCTTTTTGTTGCAGTGGTAAATGGGAGTGTTTTCTTGATTTCATTTTCAGATTTTTCATCATTAGTGTACAGGAATGCCAGAGATTTCTGTGCATTCATTTTGTATCCTGCTATTTTACCAAATTCATTGATTAGCTCTTGTAGTTTTCTGGTAGCATCTTTAGGATTCTCTAGGTATAATATCATGTCATCTGCAAACAGTGACAGCTTTACTTCTTCTTTTCCCATTTGGATTCCTTTTATTTCCATTTCTTCTCAGATTGCTGTGGCTAAAACTTCCAAAACTAAGTTGAATAAGAGTGGTGAGAGTGGGCAGCATTGTCTTGTTCCTGATCTTAGTGGAAATGGTTTCAGTTTTTCACCATTGAGGACAATGTTGGCTGTGGGTTTGTCATATATGGCCTTTATTATGTTGAGGAAAGTTCCCTCTATGCCTACTTTCTGCAGGGTTTTTATCATAAATGGGTGTTGAATTTTGTCAAAAGCTTTCTCTGCATCTATTGAGATGATCATATGGTTTTTCTCCTTCAATTTGTTAATGTGCTGTATCACGTTGATTGATTTGCGTATATTGAAGAATCCTTGCATTCCTGGCATAAACCCCACTTGATCATGGTGTATGATCCTTTTAATGTGCTGTTGGATTCTGTTTGCTAGTATTTTGTTGAGGATTTTTGCATCTATGTTCATCAGTGATATTGGCCTGTAGTTTTCTTTCTTTGTGACATCCTTGCCTGGTTTTGGTATCAAGGTGATGGTGGCCTCGTAGAATGAGTTTGGGAGTGTTCCTTCCTCTAAAATTGTTTGGAAGAAAGAGTTTGAGAAGGATGGGTGTTAGCTCTTCTCTAAATGTTTGATAGAATTCACCTTTGAAGCCATCTGGTACTGGGCTTTTGTTTGTTGGAAGATTTTTTATCACAGTTTCAATTTCAGTGCTTGTGATTGGTCTATTCATATTTTCTATTTCTTCCTGATTCAGTCTTGGCAGGTTGTGCATTTCTAAGAATTTGTCCATTTCTTCCAGGGTGTCCATTTTATTGGCATAGAGTTGCTTGTAGTAATCTCTCATGATCTTTTGTATTTCTGCAGTGTCAGTTGTTACTTCTCCTTTTTCATTTCTAATTCTATTGATTTGAGTCTTCTCCCTTTTTTTCTTGATGAGTCTCGCTAATGGTTTATCAATTTTGTTTATCTTCTCAAAGAAGCAGCTTTTAGTTTTATTGATCTTTGCTATCGTTTCCTTCATTTCTTTTTCATTTATTTCTGATCTGATCTTTATGATTTATTTCCTTCTGCTATCTTTGGGGCGTTTTGTTCTTCTTTCTCTAATTGCTTTAGGTGCAGGGTCAGGTTGTTTGCTCGAGATGTTTCCTGTTTCTTAAGGTGGGATTGCATTGCTATAAACTTCCCCCTTAGAACTGCTTTTGGTGCATCCCATAGGTTTTCGGTCGTCGTGTCTCCATTGTCATTTGTTTCTAGGTATTTTTTAATTTCCTCTTTGATTTCTTCAGTGATCACTTCGTTATTGGGTAGTGTATTGTTTAGTCTCCATGTGTTTGTATTTTTTACAGATGTTTTCCTGTAATTGATGTCTAGTCTCATAGCATTGTGGTTGGAAAAGATACTTGATACAATTTCAATTTTCTTAAATTTACGAAGGCTTGATTTGTGACCCAAGATATGATCTATCCTGGAGAATGTTCCATGAGCACTTGAGAAGAATGTGTATTCTGTTGTTTTTGGATGGAATGTCCTATAAATATCAATGAAGTCCATCTTGTTTAATGTATCATTTAAAGCTTGTGTTTCCTTATTTATTTTCATTTTGGATGATCTGTCCATTGGTGAAAGTGGGGTGTTAAAGTCCCCTACTATGATTTTGTTACTGTCAATTTCCCCTTTTATGGCTGTTAGTATTTGCCTTATGTATTGAGGTGCTCCTATGTTGGGTGCATAAATATTTAAAATTGCTATATCTTCTTCTTGGATCGATCCCTTTATCATTATGTAGTGTCCTTCTTTGTCTCTTCTAATAGTCTGTATTTTAAAGTCGATTTTGTCTGATATAAGAATTGTTACTCCAGCTTTCTTTTGATTTCCTTTTGCATGGAATATCTTTTTCCATCCCCTTACTTTCAATCTCTATGCGTCTCTAGGTCTGAAGTAGGTCTCTTGTAGACAGCATATATATGGGTCTTGTTTTTGTATCCATTCAGCCAATCTGTGTCTTTTGGTGGGAGCATTTAGGCCATTTACATTTAAGGTAATTATTGATATGTATGTTCCTATTCCCATTTCCTTAATTGCTTTGGGTTCGTTATTGTAGGTATATTCCTTCTGTTGTGTTTCTTGCCTAGAGAAGTTCCTTTAGCATTTGTTGTAAAGCTGGTTTGGTGGTGCTGAACTCTCTCAGCTTTTGCTTGTCTGTAAACGTTTTAATTTCTCCATCAAATCTGAATGAGATCCTTGCTGGGTAGAGTAATCTTGGTTGCAGGTTTCTCTCCTTCATCACTTTAATTATGTCCTGCCACTCCCTTCTGGCTTGTAGAGTTTCTGCTGAGCTATCAGCTGTTATCCTGATGGGGATTCCCTTGTGTGTTATTTGTTGTTTTTGCCTTGCTGCTTTTAATATGATTTCTTTGTGTTTAATTTTTGACAGTTTGATTAATATGTGTCTTGGCGTATTTCTCCTTGGATTTATTCTGTATGGGACTCTTTGTGCCTCCTGGACTTGGTTAACTATTTCCTTTCCCATATTAGGGAAGTTTTCAACTATAATCTCTTCAAATATTTTCTCAGTCCCTTTCTCTTTCTCTTCTTCTTCTGGAACCCCTATAATTCGAATGTTGGTGCGTTTAATGTTGTCCCAGAGGCCTCTGAGACTGTCCTCAGTTCTTTTCATTCTTTTTTCTTTATTTTGCTCTGCATCAGTTATTTCCACTATTTTATCTTCCACCTCACTTATCCGTTCTTCTGCCTCAGTTATTCTGCTATTGATCCCATCTAGAGTATTTTTCATTTCATTTATTGTGTTTTTAATCGATGCTTGATTCATCTTTAGTTCTTCTAGGTCCTTGTTAACTGTTTCTTGCATTTTGTCTATTCTATTTCCAAGACTTTGGATCTTGGAAATAGAATCTTGGATCATCTTTACTATCATTATTCTGAATTCTTTTTCAGGTAGACTGCCTATTACCTCTTCATTTGTTAGGTCTGGTGGGTTTTTATCTTGCTCCTTCACCTGCTGTGTGTTTTTCTGTCTTCTCATTTTGCTTATGTTACTGTGTTTGGGGTCTCCTTTTTGCAGGCTGCAGGTTCGTAGTTCCTGTTGTTTTTGGTGTCTGTCCCCAGTGGCTAAAGTTGTTTCAATAGGTTGTGTAGGCTTCCTGGTGGGGTGACTAGAGCCTGTGTTCTGGTGGTTGAGGCTCGATCTTGTCTTTCTGGTGGACAGGTCCACGTCTGGTGGTGTGTTTCGGGGTGCCTGTGGCCTTATTTTGTTTTTAGGCAGCCTGTCTGTTAATGGATGGGGTTGTGTTCCTGCCTTGCTAGTTGCTTGGCATAGGGTGACCAGCACTGTAGTTTGCTGGTCGTTGACTGAAGCTGGGTGCTGGTGTTGAGATGGAGATCTCTGGGGATTTTTGCTGCTTGATATTATGGGGAGCTGGGAAGTCTCTTGTGGACCCGTGTCCTGAAGTTGGCTCTCCCACTTCAGAGGCACAGCACTGACTCCTGGCTGCAGCACCAAGAGCCTTTCATCTACCCGGCTCAGACTTTTGCTCTCAGAAGTGTCCCAGATTGAATGGCTTCATATCCAAGTCTCTGTTTGCCTATCTGCACGGGGTTCCTTCTGAGGGACCTTGACCAGGTCTGATAAGGCGCCGATCCTCACAGGAAGATCCCAGCCAGCAGCTGTCTCTCTCTGAATGCAATTGGGCAGTCTCTTCCTCTACTCGCAGTGTGAAGCCGGCTTTGTGCTTCCCTCCATCCTTCTCCGCGGCCGCCCGGGCTGCATCGGCCGCGCAATCCTCCACCGCCGCCTCTTAAGCGCCTCACGGCTCCAGAGGTCAGGGAAGAAAGGGAGGGGGCGTGTGAAGGAAGGGACCTGGGCTCCGAGCCCTGTGTAGCAGGAAGCGGCGACACCTGGGTCGCTATGCCTCTAGCTCTCGCTCTCTGTTTTTAAAAAATATAATTTAAACCCCCTTCTTCCCCCTCCCGCCCAGCGGCCGCACGACTGTTACCGGCAGGCGGCTGGTGCTCTGCACTGGTACTTTATTACAACAGTCCTAGGAAATTAATACAATCACCTACTGTGTCTTATGCACCATAATATACTAATTTGCTTGCATGCATGTGTGTGTAGTGTAGGGTAGGTTTATTTTAGAACAGTATTTTAAAATAAAAATTGTCATCAGATTTGATTAATTAAAAATATATCAAAAAGTTAAGAAACTTGCCTTATATCATACAATTAGTCAGTAATAAAGAGATGATATAAATCCAAGTCTCTTTGCTCACAGACCCATATTATTCCCAATATTCTAACTACTTTTTAGAGCTGCTTGAAGATGTTTTATACTTTTAAAAAGAAACTTTTTATACTTCACTCCCTATGTTTTGAAGTATTATGAAAATCAAACAATAAAAAATATACAAAACACCTTGCAAAATTTCTCACACATAGTAGGTCAGAAAATTTTTTTTTTAAACTTTTGCTTTATAACAAATTTAATCAGTTATACATATACATGTTTCCATATCCCCTCCCTTTTGCGTCTCCCTCCCAACCTCCCTATCCTGCCCCTCCAAGCGGTCACAAAGCACCGAGCTGATCTCCCTGTGCTATGCAGCTGCTTCCCACTAGCTATCTACCTTACGTTTGGTAGTGTATATATGTCCATGCCGCTCTTTCACTTTGTCACAGCTTACCCTTCCCCCTCCCCATATCCTCAAGTCCATTCTCTAGTAGGTCTGTGTCTTTATTCCTGTCTTACCCCTATGTTCTTCATGACATTTTTTTTCTTAAATTCCATATATATGTGTTAGCATACGGTATTTGTCTTTCTCTTTCTGACTTATTGCACTCTGTATGACAGACTCTAGGTCTATCCACCTCATTACAAATAGCTCAATTTCATTTCTTTTTATGGCTGAGTAATATTCCATTGTATATATGTGCCACATCTTCTTTACCCATTCATCCAATGATGGACACTTAGGTTGTTTCCATCTCCGGGCTATTGTAAATAGGGCTGCTATGAACATTTTGATACATGTCTGTTTTTGAATTATGGTTTTCTCAGGGTATATGCCCAGTAGTGGGATTGCTGGGTCTGACGGTAGTTATATTTTTAGTTTCTGAAGGAACCTCCATACCGTTCTCCATAGCGGCTGTACCAATTCACATTCCCACCAGCAGTGCAAGAGTGTTCCCTTTTTTCCACACCCTCTCCAGCATTTATTGTTTCTAGATTTTTTGATGATGGCCATTCTGACTGGTGTGAGATGATATCTCATTGTAGTTTTGATTTGCATTTCTCTAATGAGTAAAGATGTTGAGCATCCTTTCATGTGTTTGCTGGCACTCTGTATATCTTCTGTGGAGAAATGTCTATTAGGTCTTCTGCCCATTTTTGGATTGGGTTGTTTGTTTCTTTGTTACTGAGCTGCATGAGCTGCTTATAAATTTTGGAGATTAATCCTTTGTCACTTGCTTCATTGGCAACTATTTTCTCCCATTCTGAGGGTTGTCTTTTCGTCTTGTTTATGGTTTCCTTTGCTGTGCAAAAGCTTTTAAGTTTCATTAGGTCCCATGTGTTTATTTTTGTCTTTATTTCCATTTCTCTAGGAGGTGAGTCAAAAAGGATCTTGCTGTGATTTATGTCATAGAGTGTTCTGCCTATGTTTTCCTCTAAGAGTTTGATAGTGTCTGGCCTTACATTTAGGTCTTTAATCCATTTTGAGCTTATTTTTGTGTATGGTGTTAGGGAGTGATCTAATCTCATACTTTTACATGTCCCTGTCCAGTTTTCCCAGCACCAGTTATTGAAGAGACTGTCCTTTCTCCACTGTACATTCCTGCCTCCTTTATCAAACATAAGGTGACCATATGTGCGTGGGTTTATCTCTGGGCTTTCTATCCTGTTCCATTGATCTATCTTTCTGTTTTTGTGCCAGTACCATACTGTCTTGATTACAGTAGGTTTGTAGTATAGTCTGAAGTCAGGGAGCCTGATACCTCCAGCTCCATTTTTCGTTCTCAAGATTGCTTTGGCTATTCGGGGTCTTTTGTGTTTCCATACAAATTGTGAAATTTTTTGCTCTAGTTCTGTGAAAAATGCCAGTGGTAGTTTGATAGGGATTGCATTGAATCTGTAGATTGCTTTGGGTAGTATAGTCATTTTCACAATGTTGATTCTTCCAATCCAAGAACATGGTACATCTCTCCATCTATTTGTATCATCTTTAATTTCTTTCATCAGTGTCTTATAATTTTCTGCATACAGGTCTTTTGTCTCCATAGGGAGGTTTATTCCTAAATATTTTATTCTTTTTGTTGCAGTGGTAAATGGGAGTATTTCCTTGATTTCACTTTCAGATTTTTCATCATTAGTATATAGAAATGCCAGAGATTTCTGTGCATTAATTTTGTATCCTGCAACTTTACCAAATTCATTGATTAGCTCTATTAGTTTTCTGGTAGCATCTTTAGGATTCTCTATGTATAGTATCATGTCATCTGCAAACAGTGACAGCTTTACTTCTTCTTTTCCCATTTGGATTCCTTTTATTTCCTTTTCTTCTCAGATTGCTGTGGCTAAAACTTCCAAAACTAAGTTGAATAAAAGTGGAGATAGTGGGCAACCTTGTCTTGTTCCTGATCTTAGTGGAAATGGTTTCAGTTTTTCACCATTGAGGACAATGCTGGCTGTGGGTTTGTCAAATATGACCTTTATTATGTTGAGGAAAGTTCCCTCTATGCCTACTTTGTGCAGGGTTTTTATCATAAATGGGTGTTGAATTTTGTCGAAAGCTTTCTCTGCATCTATTGAGATGATCATATGGTTTTTCTCCTTCAATTTGTTAATGTGCTGTATCACGTTGATTGATTTGCGTATATTGAAGAATCCTTGCATTCCTGGCATAAACCCCACTTGATCATGGTGTATGATCCTTTTAATGTGCTGTTGGATTCTGTTTGCTAGTATTTTGTTGAGGATTTTTGCATCTATGTTCATCAGTGATATTGGCCTGTAGTTTTCTTTCTTTGTGACATCCTTGCCTGGTTTTGGTATCAAGGTGATGGTGGCCTCGTAGAATGAGTTTGGGAGTGTTCCTTCCTCTAAAATTGTTTGGAAGAGTTTGAGAAGGATGGGTGTTAGCTCTTCTCTAAATGTTTGATAGAATTCACCTTTGAAGCCATCTGGTACTGGGCTTTTGTTTGTTGGAAGATTTTTTATCACAGTTTCAATTTCAGTGCTTGTGATTGGTCTGTTCATATTTTCTATTTCTTCCTGATTCAGTCTTGGCAGGTTGTGCATTTCTAAGAATTTGTCCATTTCTTCCAGGGTGTCCATTTTATTGGCATATAGTTGCTTATAGTAGTCTCTCATGATCTTTTGTATTTCTGCAGTGTCAGTTGTTACTTCTCCTTTTTCATTTCTAATTCTATTGATTTGATACTTCTCCCTTTTTTTCTTGATGAGTCTGGCTAATGGTTTATCAATTTTGTTTATCTTCTCAAAGCAGCAGCTTTTAGTTTTATTGATCTTTGCTATCGTTTCCTTCATTTCTTTTTCATTTATTTCTGATCTGATTTTTATTATTTCTTTCCTTCTGCTAACTTTGGGATGTTTTTGTTCTTCTTTCTCTAATTGCTTTAGGTGCAAGGTTAGGTTGTTTATTCGAGATGTTCCCTGTTTCTTAAGGTGGGATTATATTGCTATAAACTTCCCTCTTAGAACTGCTTTTGCTGCATCCCATAGGTATTGGGTCGTCGTGTCTCCATTGTCATTTTTTTCTAGGTATTTTTTAATTTCCTCTTTGATTTCTTCAGTGATCACTTCGTTATTGAGTAGTGTATTGTTTAGCCTCCATGTGTTTGTATTTTTTACAGCTCTTTTCCTGTAATTGATATCTAGTCTCATAGCATTGTTGTCGGAAAAGATACTTGATACAATTTCAATTTTCTTAAATTTACGAAGGCTTGATTTGTGACCCAAGATATGATCTATCCTGGAGAATGTTCCATGAGCACTTGAGAAAAATGTGTATTCTGTTGTTTTTGGATGGAATGTCCTATAAATATCAATGAAGTCCACCTTGTTTAATGTATCATTTAAAGCTTGTGTTTCCTTATTTATTTTCATTTTGGATGATCTGTCCATTGGTGAAAGTGGGGTGTTAAAGTCCCCTACTATGATTTTGTTACTGTCGATTTCCCCTTTTATGGCTGTTAGTATTTGCCTTATGTATTGAGGTGCTCCTATGTTGGGTGCATAAATATTTACAATTGTTATATCTTCTTCTTGGATCGATCCCTTGATCATAATGTAGTGTCCTTCTTTGTCTCTTCTAGTAGTCTTTATTTTAAAGTCTATTTTGTCTGATATGAGAATTGCTACTCCAGCTTTCTTTTGGTTTCCATTTGCATGGAATATCTTTTTCCATCCCCTTATTTTCAGTATCTATGTGTCTCTAGGTCTGAAGTGGGTCTCATGTAGACAGCATATATATGGGTCTTGTTTTTGTATCCATTCAGCCAATCTGTATCTTTTGGTGGGAGCATTTAGTCCATTTACATTTAAGGTAATAATCGATATGTATGTTCCTATTCCCATTTTCTTAATTGTTTTGGGTTCGTTATTGAAGGTGTTTTCCTTCTGTTGTGTTTCTTGCCTAGAGAAGTTCCTTTAGCATTTGTTGTAAAGCTGGTTTGGTGGTGCTGAACTCTCTCAGCTTTTGCTTGTCTGTAAAGGTTTTAATTTCTCCATCAAATCTGAGTGAGATCCTTGCTGGGTAGAGTAATCTTGGTTTCAGGTTTTTCACCTTCATCACTTTAATTATGTCCTGCCACTCCCTTCTGGCTTGTAGAGTTTCTGCTGAGAGATCAGCTGTTATCCTGATGGGGATTCCCTTGTGTGTTATTTGTTGTTTTTGCCTTGCTGCTTTTAATATGATTTCTTTGTGTTTAATTTTTTACAGTTTGATTAATATGTGTCTTGGTGTATTTCTCCTTGGATTTATTCTGTATGGGACTCTCTGTGTCTCCTGGACTTGATTAACTATTTCCTTTCCCATATTAGGGAAGTTTTCATCTATAATCTCTTCAAATATTTTCTCAGTCCCTTTCTTTTTCTCTTCCTCTTCTGGAACCCCTATAATTCGAATGTTGGTGCGTTTAATGTTGTCCCAGAGGCCTCTGAGACTGTCCTCAGTTCTTTTCATTCTTTTTTCTTTATTTTGCTCTGCATCAGTTATTTCCTCTATTTTATCTTCCACCTCACTTATCCGTTCTTCTGCCTCAGTTATTCTGCTATTGATCCCATCTAGAGTATTTTTTATTTCATGTATTGTGTTTTTAATCGATGCTTGATTCATCTTTAGTTCTTCTAGGTCCTTGTTAACTGTTTCTTGCATTTTGTCTATTCTATTTCCAAGATTTTGGATCTGGGAAATAGAATCTTGGAACATCTTTACCATCATTATTCTGAATTCTTTTCCAGGTAGACTGCCTATTACCTCTTCATTTGTTAGGTCTGGTGGGTTTTTATCTTGCTCCTTCTCCTGCTGTGTGTTTTTCTGTCTTCTCATTTTGCTTATGTTACTGTGTTTGGGGTCTCCTTTTTGCAGGCTGCAGGTTCGTAGTTCCCGTTGTTTTTGGTGTCTGTCCCCAGTGGCTAAGGTTGGTTTAGTGGGTTGTGTAGGCTTCCTGGTGGAGGGGACTAGTGCCTGTGTTCTGGTGGATGAGGCTGGATCTTGTCTTTCTGGTGGGCAGGTCCACGTCTGGTGGTGTGTTTTGGGGTGTCTGCGGACTTTTTATGATTTTAGGCCACCTCTCTGCTAATGGGTGGCGTTGTGCTCCTGTCTTGCTAGTTGTTTGGCTTCGGGTGTCCAGCACTGTAGCTTGCTGGTCGTTGAGTGAAGCTGGGTGCTGGTGTTGAGATGGAGATCTCTGGAGGATTTTTGCCATTTGATATTATGTGGAGCTGGGAGTTCTCTTGTGGACCAGTGTCCTGAAGTTGGCTCTCCCACCTCAGAGGCACAGCACTGACTCCTGGCTCCTCAATTTGGGATGATGTGTTGTCTATTCATGTATTCCACAGATGCAGGGTACATCAAGTTGATTGTGGAGCTTTAATCCGCTGCTTCTGAGGCTGCTGGGAGAGGTTTCCCTTTCTCTTCTTTGTTCTCACAGCTCCTGGGTCTCAGCTTTGGATTTGGCCCCGCCTCTGCGTGTAGGTCGCCGGAGGGTGTCTGTTCTTCGTTCAGACAGGACAGGGTTAAAGGAGCAGCCTCTTCGGGGACTCTGGCTCACTCAGACCGGGCGGGAGGGAGGGGCACAGAGTGTGGGGCGAGCCTGCAGCGGCAGAGGTCGGCGTGACGTTGCACCAGCCCGAGGCGCGCCGTGCGTTCTCCCAAGGGAAGCTGCCCCTGGATCCCGGGACCCCGGCAGTGGCGGGCTGCACAGGCTCCCGGAAGGGCGGTGTGGGCAGTGACCTGCGCTCGCACACAGGCTTCTTGGCGGCGGCAGCAGCAGCCCCAGCGTCCCACGCCCGTCGCTGGGCTCCACGCTTTCAGTCGCGACTCACGCCCGTCTGTGGAGCCCCTTTAAGCAGCGCTCTTAATCCCCTCTCCTCGCGCACCAGGAAACCAAGAGGGAAGAAAAAGTCTCTTGCCTCTTCGGCAGCTCCAGAGTTTTACCGGACTCCCTCCCGGCTAGCTGTGGCACATTAGCCCCCTTCAGGCTGAGTTCTCGCCGCCAGCCCCAGTCCTCTCCCTGCGCTCTGACCGAAGCCCGAGCCTCAGCTTCCAGCGCCGCGTGCCCCGGCGCGCGAGCAGACAAGCCTCTCGGGCTGGTGAGTGCCGCTCGGCACCGATCCTCTGTGCGGGAATCTCTCCGCTTTGCCCTACCCAGGTATGTGGGGAGTTTCTTGCCTTTTGGGAGGTCTGGGGTCTTCTGCCAGCGTTCAGTAGGTGTTCTGTAGGAGTTGTTCCACGTGTAGCTGTATTTCTGGTGTATCCGTGGGGAGGAAGGTGATCTCCGCGTCTTACTCTTCCGCCATCTTACCCGGAAGTCTGTTGCTTGAACACAGCCATTGCCTGGTATAAAAAGTAGCAACCTTTCTGGCCATTCCTTCCCATTGATCACATTGACTGCTGAACTCCAGATATGCCCATGAGTGATACTGGGATACATATCCTTGCAGCCTTAACAGAGCAACTTTTCAATTCTGGTTCCATGAGGATAATATCTCAGCCTTCAGGCATATAATTTGAAATCAGCTGAGTCTCAGATGATACGGGGTCCTTCGTGTCAATCAATCCTGGGAGGTACCGCTCCTGCACGGAGGTCACCCTTCGGGGCGCTTCTCGGCCCCCGGAGGCTCTGGCACCAGCCCCAACGGGACCCGGAGCCGATGCGGCTTCCTCGCTTAAGCAGCCGGCGCCGGAGGGAACGCAGGCCGGCCCAGAAATTTTAATTACCTTCCCCTTTCTCACTAATCAGTTCTTTTATGCAACAGATATTTATTGAGCTCATATTATGGTTCAGAGCAGCTTAATCTCAAAAGCACCTGCAAAGGGCTTCCCTTCAGTCTTTGGTTTTCCTTTAGTTCAATCATCTTTCAACTAATTCTATATAAATCTTCAGGTAAATAGAGACCAATAATCTCTCTCACCGTTATCCTATTATGGCTTATGAGAAAGAAAAATAAAACACAGTCACATATTATAAACTGTCTAGGAAAATCTTTGTCAAATCAGTGTTCTCCCTTCTTGCTGAACTCTCAGTTACCTCAGGTAGTCAGAGCAGCATCTGAATTTTGATGGAAATAGAAAGACTTGAAAGAAGAACAAACAGTAGGGTTGTATTAGGATTCTAAATTCCCAAAGCACCCGTCTTTTTTCTTTTTCAATAGAAGCCAGAGAATTGATATCCTTCATAGCACAAGGGGTGGCAACAGCTGTATCTATAGCCTCCCTAACTCGAACCATAGTCATAGTCTCCAAGGCCATATCCTAAGCTCTAAGCCTCTAAAGCCACCACAGGCACAGCCATAGCTCAGGCCACCATAGTAGTTCCTAGAGTGGGGGATAGATAGATAGAGATAAAGATATGTAATATGAATGTTGTTTTTCAGGTATGAATTTTATTATATGCCCAGAGACTCTTATATACCGCAGAAAAGGGTGTGACAACAAAAACAGACTTGCATAATTCTCATTCCATGGCTCAATGACATGAATAAAATCTCATTAATCTTTTGTCTTCTAAATTTAGGACTGTCGACACAGATTCCAATGAAATGTTCTGTGTCTATGCTGACAATGAATGTGGTATCATCAAAGACTACACATAAGATGACTGACATCTATAAAAACCTCTAGCCAAGTATCATATCTCATAGCTATTCAAAATAATGGGTACACTCTTCACTGAATGAAGTCAATATCATAGGAAACTATAGCAAATTTTCCAGTTTTTAAGATTGAAAAAATGTTGGTGATGCTTGTTCAAAATCCCCAAGTATGCCACTTTTCCACTTCACTCTACTCCATTAAGAGTTTGAACAATTTATTTTTTTCCTACTAAAATTGAGTTGCTTAAAAGTTCGGCCATAATCAAGTTTTTCCTCTTTTTATAAAAGAAACTGTGGTATTATTTTTGACAATACACTTAATAGCATTTTCCCAAAGCCCTGATAGTGAATTTCGCATTGGATGTCCATTCAATTTACTTGATTTGTTGGGGTCATATGATAATTCATCACAATTTCTTTTTTTTTTTTACTTTATTTTATTTTTTTAACATCTTCATCACAATTTCTTTTTTAACACTTGATCTTCAGTTTACAGAATCATCAGCAAAGGAAACATGACAAAAGAATCATCCTAACACAACTCTTGTTTAGATACTTTAGGAAAATGGAAATGGAATGGTGTGTCCATTTACCTTTATGTGGTATTTGTCTGGGACTTGTTGGATATGTTCGTGTCAAAGGAAACACAAATCAGTGAAAAAAATCAGTGTCATTAAGGATAATTAGGTTTCCTCTGATAGTTGTCTACTTATTGGACCGCAGCTCCAAATTTCATTTTATAATAAAAGCATCAAGGAGACAAGGATTTGAATTATTTAGTGGATATTAATTATTAGTACTAGAAAGATAATACAAAACAACAGTTTTATTGCTGATGGGTCAACAGGAAACATTTTTATATTCAAACTACAAAATGTGAATTTAAAGTATGCATCAGTTATTTCACAAATGAAATGAATGTCCTTTTTTCCTTAAATGGTAGACGTGTCAACATTATAAAGCTTCATCTATCTAAGACATCTGTAAGTAAGCCCTCAAATCTTTGACCTTTTGATCCTCTAATGTGAAATGTCCTAAAAAGACACAAATTATATCACTTCCTACAGGAGCTCTCAGACAAAGGATTAACCCAATGTGAAACACATATTATAAAGAGCAAATCTCTTTGACGTACTAGGAAATCTAGAGATCAGAATTTTCATTTTTAAAGGTAACAGAATTTCATTTGAAAGTACAAAATTTTTTAAACATCTATGTATTTTTCTGAATAAACTTCACCAAAAAGCCTTTTGCAAAATAATTTATTTATAAAAATTAGTCATTTGAAAACACTTTCACATGCATATCTTCCTCTGATCCTATCAATAACTCTGATTTTTGCTGAGAAATATTATTTTCTTCTTTTTATAAATATACTTTGCTTTTGGAAGTAGAATTTTGCAACTTCATAATCATTTATGAAAGGCCTTAGCCTTAAGGTTTTCTTAAAGTTATATAAGCAAACAAAGAGGCTTTAGTTTGATTTGTATCACTTCACTCCTGATTCAAATTATCTGAAGGGAATATATCAAAAATCAACTTTTAAGAATCAAAATATTCAGTTAACAATACAATTTGGTTTCTAAACAGGATGTTGGAAATCAGTTGTCAATGCCTTGTCCATTCTTCCGCTAGTACTTTAGTTCTGTCATTCGAGATCCTATTCAGTAACTTATTTGGATCACAAAATTTTATTATACATATATATATATATATTAACAAATATTAATTAAGCACCTCTCTGTGTTGGGTAGTAGATTAATACAAGGGCTTCATACAGACCCTGACCTCAAAGCCTGCACTATAATAGAGATACTAATGGTCCATCCTACCAATCCACAATTACTATGAAAGGCACTAACAAAAATGTTCCATATTTCTCCAATCCAGGAAATAAACATGGAATAGCTTGTTTTTAGATCCAAATTCACTGTCTTAATAAAAAAGGTACAATTGTATTTCACAACAATTTGATACACTTAACTATTAATTTAAGAAACAGTATACATTTTTCAGCATCTAAAGGTTAAGAGAAAATGCTTATTTATTTTATTAAAGGTGATTTCCTTATCTTTGTACTTGAAAGAAAATGATCAGCAGTAACATGAAGTCTGGTTGAATAATGAGAAATTATTTTGCCAGTTTTATTTCCAATTTTACTTTAGTAAAAAGATTAAAAGTAAATGATTTGAAATTCACCAGGAACCTAGTTTCCCCAATAAACATCTGAATGTTAAAATTAAGTTTCAGACAAATGCCTCCAAAAGCTCATCAAATAACCATCTTGTAGAAAAAGGCACTTAAACAAGAAACCATAATATAAACTGAACAGTTTTATTTCCATCTTTATGAAGAACTTGTTAGAAATAAACACTTCATGAACTACCCAGAGCAACATGATGAGAAACTTCAGTTTATTATTTTGTCTTTTAATGTAATTGTCATATCAGGTCTCCCCAGATCTTCTTCCAAGTGTACCAAGTCATTGTACTAGCTTTTAGAAAACATGCTCTTTGAGAGTGCAAAACATCTGAAAGCTACCACAAAAATGTTGTTCATGGGAAGAGGATGAGGGTAGAAAGTGATATCAAGCATTGCTATAGCATAAGAAATTGAAAAGATCTTGGATACCATCTAAAACAGTGATTTGCCAAGCAAGTTTTGACTAATAGAAAGTCTGAGGATCTAAACAAATCTATTAAAACAAATTATCTAAGAGTATACCCCAGGAAACTAAACTGGTAAATGCACTCCAGGAGTTTTAAATTTAGACAATCCTAAGGCTTACCTTTGAGAAAAAATACCTTTTAAGAAGTAAGACCCTCACTCTATAGGTAGGGAAACAGGAAAGCCAATTAAATCAGTTAACTTTTCAAGTAAGCAGAGTAGACTTGTATACATATATATGTATATATATGAAATATAAAATTTATCTCTTTCAAGATAAAATTGACCTGATTATATATAAAGAACATTAGAAATTTGAAAATTCATTGTTGTGTACAGGAATGTTTTTAATGAACCCTTTGTACCTTTCATATTACTATAAATCTTATTTTGTATCAGCTTAAGGTTTTAATTTTAAAACCTTTTTCTTTGATCACCATAGATTTACTGTGCCATAATAAACCTGAGAGTAAAAACCATGGCTATTGGAATAAAGTTTGCAATGTTATCATTTTTTAAGTAATAGAAATAATAGTGTACAGATGATTTTATAAAAATGAATTCACACACAAAATACACTGGAAACAAAGGAAAGATGAGACACATGAAAGTATACAGGAGTTTAGTCCATCTTATTCTCCCATATCCTCAAGACTCAAAACAATTCTCAGGACATGGAGACATGAAGTGAACATTTGTTGAATCAAATTCATTATTGAATCAAACATTGTTGAGTCAAAACACCAATGCAAAGAAAAGGAGGGGAACTTCCTGATTGAAATCCCATATACCGGTTGGAAATGTACTAAAATGAATTGATACAGCCATGCTCCCTATGCCAGTTAAATATGTTCATTTAAAAATTTAAAATACAGGTTACACTTGGTCACAGCAGATGTTAGTGACTAAATAAAAATGAATGAACCCTTGATTCAATGGAAAGATTCCAGATTCTTCCAGAGGAAGAAACTAGTTCCTTTGGAGCAGAAAGCCAAAAAATTATTAATATTTTCTAAACATCAAGAAAAATGTTCACATCACTGAAAGATATGAGTAACAGCATGGGAACAGAAAGAGTCTGAAGATCTACAAGTTTTTAGTATAAGCCAGAAAAGCCATATCCTCCATAGCATGATGGGCAGTAGCAGCCATATCTGTATCCCCCATGGCTACAGCCATGGCCCAGTCTGGAGAAGCTGCTGCATCTGAAGCCATGGCCATAACTCAGGCCACCAAAGCCTCCACAGCCAAAGCCCAGGCCTTTGCAATAGTTGGCATAGTAGCTTATGTTGTCAAGTATTAGAGATCTGTTTTGGTGCTGAAGAGGAATTTCCTGAGTGTGACCATCTATAACTTCCCTGAATGTTTTTATACCCTCAGTAGTGCAACTGGTAAACAATGACATGTGATATTATTTCCACATAACAGAATAATGTAAAGTCTTAAAATTACTTTAAATTGTTCTTTTCTTACTTACCAAAGGGTTCAAATTTTTGTTAAAGGAATTTTAATAATAATATTATTTTTTAATGAGTTTGCATTCCTAAAAACAGAATGTTTCCAAGATGAAAAATGATTAGAGCCCCTTCAGAGGCCATACTGCACTGGTGTTCTAGTTAAAATTGTCTAATCTTGTTGATAGCTTCCAGGGGTCCTATAATTACATAACCTCAGATTTCTTCTCTTATTCCATTGTCTTAGCTACTGATCATTCCCAGAACCCAAGACCTTTTATTCATGGTGATAAGGGCATAGTCACAATGTCATTAGAGATTTCCAGATAGTCAAATTATAAAACACAAAAACAAAACCAAAAAAAACCTTCTTGGTTTTTTATTTTGTTTTTTGTTAGTTATTTTGTTTGTTTGAACCTTCCTTGGCATTTGCCCTCCTTACCCATTCATTCTTCTTTTAAAGCTTTCTTCCCTTATTTTCTATGGCAAATGTTCAATTATCTTTCTCTCTCAATTTCTTATTAGTCTTCTTCCCAATTTCTTATCCCTTTATTAACTCTAAAAGTGCCCCTTTTCCTCCATATTCAATGTATACACTTTTCCCATGGAATTTCAATAAATATTGTTTAATAACTGTGCTTGTACCAATTACTTTCAAAAGCTTTCTCTAAATATCAGCTCCATCAATTTGACTATTTACTGGATATGTCCCATTTGAATTGCATTCAAATTTCATGTTTAGTAGTAAATTCATTTTTTTTCTCACAAAACTGTCTCTTGTCTGTATATTAGTCATTCAAATCACATACCAGAGTATGATCTTGGAATTAATTCTCTTTCATATTTTATGAATATTTTCCCTATTCAGTGCATATTGCACCACAGCAACTCAACCATGTAAATGATAATTCATTAATATTCATGTCTGTTCATTGTTTTCACTTAATTCAGTCCTCCACTACTTTTTCCTGGATTAATGTAAGAGCCTCCCCACCAGTCACACTTCCCCAAGGCAGGGCCCTCATCTGATCTGTTCTCCACACTGAGTCCAAATGAACATTCTGAAACACAAATCTGATCATTTCATTTTTCAACCATTATACCTAAGTCATTAAGGAAAAGATTATACTCCTAAATTCACAAACAAGGTCTTTCATCACCAAACATTTTTCTCTATCCTGGTCTCTAACAATCTACCATATATTTCCCTTTATTCCATACATAAATAACAAAGACATTATTAATCCACTGCATGCTTTTGAGACTTTAC
This sequence comes from Mesoplodon bidens, assembly GCF_964165515.1. NCBI lineage: Eukaryota > Metazoa > Chordata > Mammalia > Artiodactyla > Ziphiidae > Mesoplodon > Mesoplodon bidens. The sequence goes on along the minus strand of NC_138161.1, from coordinate 15,002,049 downwards.
AGGAGCTGCTCCTTCATTCTGGAATCTTCTTTTATACTTATTTATCCATCTTATTCCAACCCACCCTTCAAAAGATAGGTCAAGTGGCACCTTCTCCAAGGACATCCCAAGCTACTTCTACCTCTGCCTGATTTAGAAAATCCTGCAGAGTGTTGCCAAATGCCCTGGATAAAAGTCTGTCTTTGCATTTCATCAGATTTTAGTATACCAATTTGTTTACTGCCTTTTCCATTACATTATTTACTCCTTCAGGGCAAGAACACTTATTATAATCATATTTTATACTTTTGTGAATGGATTGGAGTAGGCAATATATTGTTAGTTGAATGAATAAATTATTAAATGAACAGATCCATAGAAAACAAATAGCAAATATCTCTAACAGTCTCATCCACAAATTCAGAGATGCAAGAAGTATTCATGTATACAAAGTATATAACAAAACAACAAAAATGATTATCAAAGCATTCAATTAATAGCTTGCCCCTCCAGAAGGAGAAGAAAACTTTAATGAAATATTTCATATTAAATATTAAAAAATTAAATGTAAAAGAGATAAGAAGAAATAAAATGAGTTGAAAAACAGGAAAGAAATTTTTTTTAAAGGTAAAATCATATCAGAAAGAAGACCAAGTTCCAAGATGCATAAATAAGTTTGGATTCAGATGAAAACAAATGATTCCATTGAGGAAAAGCAGGAAAATAATAAGGTACTAAAAGTTATTTGATATTTGATTAAGTAAATGATACTAGTTGACATTCATTATTCAAAACTGAAAAATTAGCAAAAGTTTAATAAAATAAAATGAGGAGCTAAGGACATTTTTACAAAAAAATACATAATTAATCACTGACAACCACTAAAAAAAGTATCAAAACATTTATAAATAGCTAAAGATATTTTTAAAATATTGAGTAAATAAAATAAAATATATAGAGAAAGAAGCAAAGTAAATATAACAGTACAATAGTAATTATAACAAAAAAAATAGTTTTCAGAGCTGACACTAAACCTAATAGCAACTTAATAAATATGAACTAGCTTAATTTACCTCTTAAAATATTATTTGGACTCACAAAGAGTCAACTGTTTTCAAGAGAAACATTTAAAGCCGTTATTAAGAAAGTCTAATAATAGAAGTATCAAAATAATTCAATAATGAGATACCACTAGGCAATTATTGAAAAGGATAAAATCCCAGAAAATGACAATACCAATTGCTCACAAGAATGAAAAGCAAAAAGAACATTCATTCATTGTTGGTGAGAAAGCAAAATTGTATAGCCACTATGTGAGGCAGTTTGGCAGTTTTTTAAAAAGCAAAATATCATATAATCCAGCAACCTTTCTCTCTGATATATACCCGAATGATTTGAAAACTGTTGTCTATTCAGAAACTTGTATGTGAATATTTATGGCAGATTTGTCATAATTTCCAGCAACTGGAAGCAATATCCTTCAAGAAGTAAAAGGGTAAACAAATACAGTACATCCATACAATGAACCCAGGAATAAAAAGCATTGAGTTATCAAGATGAAAAGATATACATGAATCTTTTATTACGTAACTTTCTGACAGTGGAGAAACTTGAAAAACACTATCTCAGAGAGTTCAAAATCAACACCAACAGTGAAAACTTATGCTGATAGCATTCCTGATATGATGGAATGAAAATAGCAATTTACCTCTGCCACATTCCTTGCAAACACCATAATTCCACTCCAATCATGAGAAAAAGGTTGAATAGATCCCAGTTGAAGGACTTTCTACAGAACACTTGACCAGTTCTGCTGGAAAATTGTCAGGGTGATTGGGGCTAGGGAAAGTCTGAGAACATGTCTCGTCAAGAGGAGCAATGACTAAATGCAATAAGGTACCCTAGATGGTATCTTAGAAAAGAAAAAATATATATTAAATAAAAACTAAAGAACTCTGAATAAAGTATGGACTTTAGTTGGCAATTATGTATCAATATAGATTTATTATTAGCTGTAACAGGTGCACATACTAATGTAAAATGTTAATAATAGAGCAAATTGGGTGTGGGATTTATGGGAACTCTCTGTGCTATCTGCATAACGTTTTCTGCAAATCTACAACTGTTCTACAAAATTATATTTTTAAAAATGTATAGGCAGATGTATATCAGTCAAAGAATGAAAAAGCACTTGTTTATAACTCTGTTATCAAAGTAGAATCTAACCAGATGATAAAACACAACAATGGAAGACATCTTATAAAGTTAAAGACACTTTAAAATAAAGAAATAATGGCTACGATTGTATATGAAAAAACAACATGGCAACCACCTTTATAGAGCAAAATATACTAGAGTTGCATGGAGACATAAACAACACAGCAATGCCAGAACAAGATAGATAAAATGGAAAAGCATAAGTAATAATATGGAAGACCAAAATAATATAAACAATAGTGACTGACTTTAAAATTATATATAACTTTACATTTTGATAATAGAAAATAAAAATTATTCTCAAGCATGTATGAAACATTACAAAAATGTATTATATCACAAAGAAAGCATTAAGAAGTCTCATGAAGGAAATATTATAAAAATATTCTCTAATAATAATGTAATACAAGTAGAAATTAATAAATATAAATCAATAAAAACCCAGAAATTAAAACAAACACAAAACTATGAAATCTTGAGTGAAAAAAATACAAACAAATCACAGAATTTTTAAATGGTGATAATGATAGTGAAAATGCTACATATTATAATATGGGGTATACATTACAAAGATAGCAGAAAAAAATTTAGTTTTAAGCACATATATAAGTAAAACACAAGTATGCAATAAAAGTACAAACAAATAAACTAAAGAAAGCAGAAGGAAGGTATAATAAAAATCAAAACATCTATTGATCAGATAAAGCACAGAAATTTGTAGAAAAACAATAGAATAATTAATTACACAAAATTATGGTCATTGGAAACAAAAAATAGAAAAACTACCAGCTAAATTAATTTTTAAAAGGAAGAAGAAAAATATAAATAAATTGAACTAATATATATATAATATAATATAAATGTAAATAAACATATATAATTACATAGAGAAAGAGAGAGAGACAGCGAAAGAGAGGGGGAAATCTCTTTGTAGAATTTTACTCAAATAAAGTGGAAAATCCCCTCAATACTCTGTAATGACCTATATGGGAAAAGAATCCTAAAGAGAGTGGATATATGTACATGTATAAATGATTCACTTTGCTGTACTGAAAAACTAACACAGCATTGTAAATCAACTGTACTCTAATAAAAATTAATTTAATGTTTAAAAAACTCGTACAGAGTGAAGTAAGTCAGAAAGAGAAAGACAAATACCGTATGCTAACACATATGTATGGAATTAAAAAAAAAATGTCATGAAGAACCTAGGGGTAAAACGGGAATAAAGACACAGACCTACTTGAGAATGGACTTGAGGATATGGGGAGGGGGAAGTGTAAGCTGTGACAAAGCGAAAGAGAGGCATGGACATATATACACTACAAAACATAAGGTAGATAGATAGTGGGAAGCAGCCGCAGAGCACAGGGAGATCAGCTCGGTGCTTTGTGACCGCCTGGAGGGTTGGGATGGGGAGGGTGGGAGGGAGGGAGATGCATGAGGGAAAGGATGTGGGAACAGATGTATACGTATGACTGATTCACTTTGTTATAAAGCAGAAACTAATAAAAAATAAAAATAAAATAAAATAATTTTAATTGAAAACTGAATTGAAACCTGAATAAGATACACAATTTTCTAGGGGAAAAGTTTTACTAGAATTGAACCCATTAGAGATAGAAATAGTAAGACTAATTTTTGAGAAGAAAAAGAAAAAACGGCTCCACACAGAAAAAGCTGGAGGTTCCACTAGTTTCAAAGGCTAGTTTACCACAAATTCTAAGACATAATCCTTATGCAACATAAATTGTTCAAGAGCATTGAAAATGAATGAAGTCTCCAAATATTTTTTTTGAATCACTTATCTAACATTTATCTAAATTCAATGAAGAAAAAGGCAGACATGAAAGAAAATTACAGACTAATATTACTTCTGACTACATATGCATAAATTCGGCATAAAATATTAGCAAATAGAATCTAATACCATCATAAAAACAATACATCATAAGGAAATGGAATTTACTTGAAGAATATGTGATGTCGATATAAGGACACTCATTAATATAATGCATCACATTAATTGATTCAAGGAGAAAAAATCATATTACTATTTCCATAAATGCTGAATAACTTTTGGCAACTTTCAACATTAATTCCTTATAAAAGCATTCAAGAAAATAAGAATTGATGCTTAATTTTCTAACATAATAAAATTGACCTAAGTTAGCATTTTAGGTAACTGTGAAACCCTAGAGGCATTTCCACAAAATTTAGGAGAAAGGCAAAGATGCCTACACTATGCACTAGTATTAAACTTTGTCCTGGAGATATTAGCAAATGCAATTGGGCAAAAAATATCGATAGATGAGTAAGAACTAGAAAAAGATTTTTAAAAGTATCTCTAAAAACTATCTCTACTTGCGGGCAACACAGTAGCAAATCTGGAAAAACCCTTGCGAATCAATGATGAAACTAACTCAAAAACTAAAATGATTCATCAGTAACACAATATAAAATTGTCAAAGAGAATGAATAGTTTTCATGTACACAAGGAAGTAAAAGATATAATGATAGAGAAATATCTATTAATAAAAGTAAAAAAATATATAAAATATTTCAGAATATACTCAACAAAAAATTGCAAAACCTATATTCAGTGTTTTAATTCCTGAAAGATTTAAAAGTAGACTAGAATATATTTTTTTTAATTCTCTGTTTGTTGAATGGATGATTCAGTATCATAAGGATGTAATGTTAATGTAGTAGATCAACCGCTTATAAGGCTAGTAAGAAGGTTAAAAGACAAAAGTATTAAAAATAATTCTGTTCGGATATTTTTATTATAATTGCACTGAATCTATAAATCAAATTTGGCAGATAATAATGATTCTTCAGATCCACAGTCATGATATATTTTCCTTATATTTAGACCTTATTTAACCTTTATAAGTATGTTTTAATATTTACTATTAAGAAGAATTGCACACTTCTGTTAGATTTATTAATAGGTGTGCAACCACAAAGGTTTGACTTGTCATATTCTCATGGTACACAAGTCTGACACAGAATCAACATTACTAATGGTGAGCAAAGGACTCAAAAAAGGAGCAACAGTATTCTCTGCATCAACATATGACAGACCTCAAACTACCAGATATGGTTTTCAGAATCCACTTTTCAACAAAAGACACATTTTTTATTTCCAAGTGAGGAAAGCTAGTAGGCAAGAGAAGGTTTCAGATATATCAGCATCTAAAGTTTGACATTCACATAGCCTTCATCTGGCTACATTACTAATTTCCAATCTTCAACAGAACTGTGGTCCATAAATTTCAGATTCATTTACAGTGAACAATCTAGATAAACCATATCTAGCATTCTAGGAATGCTAAAAACATTTACACTTTTAGCATTCCTAGAATAGTCAACTGTTGGATAGAATAACCCATTCAAAATCCTCATGATTCATTTTCACTTGTAGTCAGTAAATTCCATCACTCACTGAAGGACAAACTTGCCTCAGATACCTCTGGCCTTAAATTAGTCTTTTGGGAAGAGTTTTAATCATACATTTAATTTTTATATGAGAGAACTATTCAGGTTTTTTTCCTCTTGGGTCAGTTTTCATAAATTTAATTTATTACAATAATATACATTTGTGTTCAAGATAAATGGTTTTTGCTTCTATTTTAGATTTTTTATTTTATAAAATATTTTAAATATACCAAAAAGAAGAAAGAATAAATATTACAACAAATATTATCTACTTAACAATTAATATTTTGATATAATTCTTTCATGTTTATTTTCTCAAGAGTTCTAAAATAATTTACTGCAAGCTAAAGTTTTTCCTTATCATTTTGTTTTGAAATTAACAAGATAATTTCCAAGGAATAATGAATTTTTAAAAACACACTAAAATTTGATTATCATCATAGAGCCTCTTCAACCTTTAGACATAGAATTCGTATGTTTGGCCAGCAAAGAAAAAGATAGATATTGATAATGAAGATGAAGAGGAGAATGATAAAATAAAGGAGAAGAAGAGGAAAAGGAGAAGGAAGAGGTAAGGTGAAGAAGAAAGGAAAAAGAAGAAGGAGGAAGAGAAAATTATGGAATAAGACATATTGGTAAATTTCTTAGCTATAAGAAGAAAACGTAAGAAGAAAACATTACCATGGTTGATGATTGTATCAATACATCACAGCAAGTTTAATGTGATTAAAAAATTGAAGCTTAAAACACATTTGCTATGTCAGAAAAAGTTTATTATTAGACATCGGATGCTAAAAGGCAAAGACTTGCTACAGTATAATGACACTTCGTCCTATAGAGAAAGAGAAGCCCTGAGAGTATCACTAATCAAACACCAACATTTAGTTCATCAAGTTGTCTTCATATTAATGTCAGAAACCAGATGGTCCAAATAACAGTTTCATTATCAAGACAGGATAAATGAAGCAAGCAGGTTATGGAATAAAGTTTTCTAGATGAATCAGAGGCTCACAGAAGATGAAGTCCACAAATTGTAAATCTTCATATAATTATTCAGTAGAAGCCAGAAAGCCAGTATCTTCTATAGTAACTTGGATGGTGGCAGCCACATCCATAGCCTCCATAACCACAGCCATAGCCCAGCCTGCGGAAGCTGCCACATCCACAGCCATAGCCATGGCCCAGGCCACCAAAGCCTCCGCATCTGTAGCCCAGGCCTTGGCAGTAGTTGCCGTAGTAGCTCATGGTGTCAGGAGTGGTGAGTCTGACTTGGAATTGTAGGTCAGCTTTGTGACAGTGACTGCACAAGAGCATTTATATATGCTGGTGGGTGTGGAAAGCCACACCTCTAAATATCACCCAATAGAACACATTATTTGAAAACTATGTCAACTATCTTGTTTCCTAACTTCAAACCACGCCTTCCACTTGTTTTGTGACTCCTTATTTAAAAGTTATGCGACACATTTTATTTTCTGTTTTATTTGAATTCCTAGAAAATGATTTTACTGCTAATAAGACACTATTGTGTTTATAATCCCCAAACTTGTTTGGGTTTCTGAGTTTCAAGCTCCATAAACAAATTTCTATAAGCTTCCATTCTTCAAATTGCATCGCATGAGATTGCATTTACCCTCTAATTATACCCTTCCCTTTGCTGTTCCATGACTGTTGACTCTTCTAAATTATGGGTGTTATCTTTCTTCTCCAAAGAATTCACATAAATTGAACCATAATTTTCTCCAAAATACTAACCCTATGAAAAATGACAATCAAATATGATGTATGTCTTAAAACAAGGTGCTTTTAAAGTCAGCAGAGAACCCCTTTTAGTAGTGCAGTGATGTCATTTAATTTTTAAAAGAGCCACAAACTGAAGGCAAAGGAATTTCTCAGTCATCTCATTTCAGGTACAGTAAGAATGTTTGGTGTATACCATTGAAGATTGCATAAGAAGAGTTCCTCCAAATCACTATAAGTAGCTTAGCTCCCTACCCCCAACTATATTCTTATTCCAGATACTAAATTCCATATTATGATAAGATCATAAAATTTCAGGATTCAGAGAAACTTGGGGTACCGTTTATTTGTGTCCTTTATTATTTTATAAACAAGTGAGAAACCTGCAACTCAGAAAAACAATTATACAACAATGATCTTTAGTGACAGTTGAGGACTAAAACCTTAGTTCATCAGGTAAATTTGAAATTTCCGCACTGCATGTTAGGGAGTTTGTTTTCCCATAGTGCACAGCTGCCTTATATTTTTGTTTATTCCCACTATCATTAGATATAGATGCAAGTGACCTGAAACCAGTATATTCAGCTCGTCCCACTTTAAAAAAAGGAATCTCAAAATAATTTAATATCAAAAAGAATATTGATGATTTTTGAACTTCCTTTACACTTACTACACTGGTTTCCCCTACTAGTTAATTAAGAGTACAGTGTGGGACCCTGGGAAGATGGCGGAAGAGTAAGACGCGGAGACCACCTTCCTCCCCACAGATACATCAGAAATTCATCTACACGTGGAACAACTCCTACAGAACACCTACTGAACGCTGACAGAAGACCTCAGACCCCCCAAAAGGCAAGAAACTCCCCACATGCCTGGATAGGGCAAAAGAAAAAAGAATAAACAGAGACAAAAGGATAGGGACGGGACCTGCACCAGTGGGAGGGAGCCGTGAAGGACGAAAGGTTTCCACACACTACACGCCCCTTCGCGGGCGGAGACTGCAGGTGGCGGAGGGGGAAAGCTTCGGAGTTGCTGAGGAGAGCACAGCAACAGGGGTGTGGAGGGCAAAGCGGAGAGATTCCCGCACAGAGGATCGGTGCCCTCAGGCAGCCCGAGAGGCTTGTCTGCTCGGCCGCCGGGGCGGGCGGGGCTGGGAGCTGAGGCTCGGGTATTGGGTTTCAGTCGCAGCGCAGGGAGAGGACTGGGGCTGGCGGCAGGAAGAGAGCCTGAAGGGGGTTAGTGCACCACGGCTAGCCCAGAGGGAGTCCGGGGAAAGGGTCTGGAGCTGCCGAAGAGGCAGGAGGCTTTTTCTTCCCTTTTGTTTCCTGGTGCGCGAGGAGAGGGCATTAAGAGGGCTGCTTTGGGAAGCGCGGGAGACGGGCGTGAGCCGCAGCTAAAGGCGCGGACCCCGGAGACGGGCGTGGGACGCTGAGGCTGCTGCTGCTGCCGCCGCCGCGGGGCCTGTGTGCGAGCGCGGGTCACTGTCCGCCCCGCATTCTGGGGGGCCTGTGCACCCCGCCACTGCCGGGGTCCCGGAAGCCGGGGACGGCTTTCCCGGGAAAGCGCACGGAGCGCCTCGGTCTGGTGAAACGTCACGCCGGCCTCTGCCGCCGCAGGCCCGCCCCACTCTGCGCACCCCTCCCTCCCCTCTGCCTGAGTGAGCCAGAGCCCCCGAATCAGCGGCTCCTTTAAACCCGTCCTGTCTGAGCGAAGAACAGACGCCCTCCAGCGACCTACGCGCAGAGGCGGGGCCGGTCCAAGGCTGAGACCCGGGAGCTGTGAGAGCAGAGAAGAGACAGGGAAATCTCTCTGTGCAGCCTCGGAGGCAGCGGATTAAAGCTCCACGGTCCACTTGATGTGCCCTGCGTCTGTGGAGTGCATGAATGGACAGTGAATCATCCCAAATTGAGGAAGTGGACTTTGAGGACAAGCTTTAAGACTTTCCCCCCTTTTCCTCTTTTTACAACGAATTATCCCAAATTAAGGAGGTGGACTTAGAGAGCAAGATTTCAGACTTTTCGCCCTTTTCCTCTTTTTACAACGAATTATCCCAAATTGAGGAGGTGGACTTGGAGAGCAAGATTTTTTATTTTTCCCCCTGCTCTCTTTTTGTGAATGTGTATGTGTATTCTTCTGTGTAAGATTCTCTCTGTATAGCTTTGCTTCCACCATATGTCCCAGGGTTCTATCGGTCCGTTTTTTTTTTTCAATAATTACTTTTAAATTTTAATAACGCTACTATATTTCATATTTTATTCTATTTTACTTTACCTGCTCTTTCTTTTTTTCCTACCTTCCCTTCCTCCCTCCCTCCCTCCCTCCGCCCCTCCTTTCCTTCTTTCTCTCTTTCTTTCCTTCCTCCCTCCCTCCCTCCCTCCTGTCTTTCTTTCCTTCCTCCCTCCCTCCCACCCCTCTTCATTTCATTTTCTTTTTCTTTCCTTCCTCCCTCCCTCCCACCCCTTTTCCTCTCACTTTCGTTTTCTTTCCTTCCTCCCTCCCTCCCTGCTTCCTTTCACTCTTTCTTTTTCTTTCCTACCTCCCTCCCTCCTGTCTTCTTTCCTTCTTCCCTCCCTCCCACCCCTCTTCCTTTCACTTTCTTTTTCTTTCCTTCCTCGCTCCCTCCCTCCTGTCTATCTTTCTTTCCTTCCTCCCTCCCTCCCTCCCTTCTTCCATTCACTCTTCCTTTTTCTTTCATTCATCCCTCCCTCCCTCCTTTCCTCCTTCCTTCCTTTCTTTCCTTCTTCATTTCTTTCTCTCTCTCTTTCTTTCTTCTTCTAATTCTTTCTTTCTACTTTTTCTCACTTTTATTCTGAGCCGGGTAGATGAAAGGCTCTTGTTGCTGCAGCCAGGAGTCAGTACTGTGCCTCGGAAGTGGGAGAGCCAACTTCAGGACACGGGTCCACAAGAGACTTCCCAGCTCCACATAATATCAAGCAGCAAAAATCCCCAGAGATCTCCATCTCAACACCAGCACCCAGCTTCAGTCAACGACCAGCAAACTACAGTGCTGGTCACCCTATGCCAAGCAACTAGCAAGGCAGGAACACAACCCCACCCATTAACAGAGAGGCTGCCTAAAAACATAATAAGGCCACAGGCACTCCAAAACTCACCACCAGACGTGGACCTGTCCACCAGAAAGACAAGATCGAGCCTCAACCACCAGAACACAGGCTCTAGTCACCCCACTATGAAGCCTACACAACCTACTGAAACAACCTTGGCCACTGGGGACAGACACCAAAAACAACGGGAACTACGAACCTGCAGCCTGCAAAAAGGAGACCCCAAACACAGTAACATAAGCAAAATGAGAAGACAGAAAAACACACAGCAGGTGAAGGAGCAAGATAAAAACCTACCAGATCTAACAAATGAAGAGGTAATAGGCAGTCTACCTGAAAAAGAATTCAGAATAATGATAGTAAAGATGATCCAAGATTCTACTTCCAAGATCCAAAGTCTTGGAAATAGAATAGACAAAATGCAAGAAACAGTTAACAAGGACCTAGAAGAACTAAAGATGAATCAAGCATCGATTAAAAACACAATAAATGAAATGAAAAATACTCTAGATGGGATCAATAGCAGAATAACTGAGGCAGAAGAATGGATAAGTGAGGTGGAAGATAAAATAGTGGAAATAACTGCTGCAGAGCAAAATAAAGAAAAAAGAATGAAAAGAACAGAGGACAGTCTCAGAGACCACTGGGACAACATTAAAAGCACCAACATTCGTATTATAGGGGTTCCAGAAGAAGAAGAGAAAAAGAAAGGGACTGAGAAAATATTTGAAGAGATTATAGTTGAAAACTTCCCTAATATGGGAAAGGAAATAGTTAATCAAGTCCAGGAGGCACAGAGAGTCCCATACAGAATAAATCCAAGGAGAAATACGCCAAGACACATATTAATCAAACTGTCAAAAATTAAACACAAAGAAATCATATTAAAAGCAGCAAGGCAAAAACAACAAATAACACACAAGGGAATCCCCATCAGGATAACAGCTGATCTCTCAGCAGAAACTCTACAAGCCAGAAGGGAGTGGCAGGACAAATTAAAGTGATGAAGGAGAGAAACCTGCAACCAAGATTACTCTACCCAGCAAGGATCTCATTCAGATTTGATGGAGAAATTAAAACGTTTACAGACAAGCAAAAGCTGAGAGAGTTCAGCACCACCAAACCACCTTTACAACAAATGCTAAAGGAACTTCTCTAGGAAAGAAACACAACAGAAGGAAAAGACCTTCAATAACGAACCCAAAACAATTAAGAAAATGGGAATAGGAACATACATATCGATAATTACCTTAAATGTAAATGGACTAAATGCTCCCACCAAAAGACACAGAGTGGCTGAATGGATACAAAAACAAGACCCATATATATGCTGTCTACAAGAGACCCACTTCAGACCTAGAGACACATAGAGATTGAAAGTAAGGGGATGGAAAAAGATATTCCATGCAAATGGAAATCAAAAGAAAGCTGGAGTAGCAATTCTTATATCAGACAAAATCGACTTTAAAATAAAAACTATTAGAAGAGACAAAGAAGGACACTACATAATGATCAAGGGATCGATCCAAGAAGAAGATATAGCAATTGTAAATATTTATGCACCCAACATAGGAGCACCTCAATACATAAGGCAAATACTAACAGCCATAAAAGGGGAAATCGACAGTAACAAAATCATAGTAGGGGACTTTAACACCCCACTTTCACCAATGGACAGATCATCCAAAATGAAAATAAATAAGGAAACACAAGCTTTAAATGATACATTAAACAAGGTGGACTTAATTGATATTTATAGGACATTCCATCCAAAAACAACAGAATACACATTTTTCTCAAGTGCTCATGGAACATTCTCCAGGATAGATCATATCTTGGGTCACAAATCAAGCCTTCGTAAATTTAAGAATATTGAAATTGTATCAAGTATCTTTTCCGACCACAATGCTATGAGACTAGACATCAATTACAGGAAAAGATCTGTAAGAAATACAAACACATGGAGACTAAACAATACACTACCCAATAACGAAGTGATCACTGAAGAAATCAAAGAGGAAATTAAAAATACCTAGAAACAAATGACAATGGAGACACGACGACCCAAAACCTATGAGACGCAGCAAAAGCAGTTCTAAGGGGGAAGTTTATAGCAATACAATCCCACCTTAAGAAACAGGAAACAACTTGAGCAAACAACCTGACCCTGCACCTAAAGCAATTAGAGAAGGAAGAACAAAAAACCCCTAAAGCTAGCAAAAGGAAAGAAATCATAAAGATCAGATCAGAAATAAATGAAAAAGAAATGAAGGAAACGATAGCAAAGATCAATAAAACTAAAAGCTGCTTCTTTGAGAAGATAAACAAAATAGACAAACCATTAGCCAGACTCATCAAGATAAAAAGGGGGAAGACTCAAATCAATAGAATTAGAAATGAAAAAGGAGAAGTAACAACTGACACTGCAGAAATACAAAAGATCATGAGAGATTACTACAAGCAACTCTATGCCAATAAAATGGACACCCTGGAAGAAATGGACAAATTCTTAGAAATGCACAACCTGCCAAGACTGAATCAGGAAAAAATAGAAAATATGAATAGACCAATCAAAAGCACTGAAATTGAAACTGTGATAAAAAATCTTCCAACAAACAAAACCCAGGACCAGATGGCTTCACAGGGGAACTCTATCAAACATTTAGAGAAGAGCTAACACCCATCCTTCTCAAACACTTCCAAACAATTTTAGAGGAAGGAACACTCCCAAACTCATTCTACGAGGCCACCATCACCTTGATACCAAAACCAGGCAAGGATGTCACAAAGAAAGAAAACTACAGGCCAATATCACTGATGAACATAGATGCAAAAATCCTCAACAAAATACTAGCAAACAGAATCCAACAGCACATTAAAAGGATCATACACCATGATCAAGTGGGGTTTATTCCAGGAATGCAAGGATTCTTCAATATACATAAATCAATCAATGTGATACACCATATTAACAAGTTGAAGGAGAAAAAACATATGATCATTTCAATAGATGCAGAGAAAGCCTTTGACAAAATTCAACACCCATTTATGATAAAAACCCTGCAGAAAGTAGGCATAGAGTGAACTTTCCTCAACATAATAAAAGCAATATATGACAAACCCACAGCCAACATTGTCCTCAATGGTGAAAAACTGAAACCATTTCCACTAAGATCAGGAGCAAGACAAGGTTGCCCACTCTCACCACTCTTATTCAACATAGTTTTGGAAGTTTTAGCCACAGCAATCAGAGAAGAAAAGGAAATAAAAGGAATCCAAATGGGAAAAGAAGTAGAAAAGCTGTCACTGTTTGCAGATGACATGATACTATACATAGAGTATCCTAAAGATGCTGCCAGAAAACTACTAGAGCTAATCAATGAATTTGGTAAAGTAGAAGGATACAAAATTAATGCACAGAAATCTCTGGCATTCCTATATACTAATGATGAAAAATCTTTAAGTGAAATCAAGGAAACACTCCCATTTACCATTGCAACAAAAAAATAAAATATCTAGGAATAAACCTACCTAAGGAGACAAAAGACCTGTATGCAGAAAATTATAAGACACTGATGAAAGAAATTAAAGATGATACAAATAGATGGAGAGATATACCATGCTCCTGAATTGGAAGAATCAATATTGTGAAAATGACTCTACTACCCAAAGCAATCTACAGATTCAGTGCAATCCCTATCAAACTACCACTGGCAGTTTTCACAGAACTAGAACAAAAAAATTTCAAAATTTGTTTGGAAACACAAAAGACCCCGAATAGCCAAAGCAATCTTGAGAACGAAAAATGGAGCTGGAGGAATCAGGCTCCCTGACTTCAGACTATACTACAAACCTACTGTAATCAAGACAGTATGGTACTGGCACAAAAACAGAAAGATAGATCAATGGAACAGGATAGAAAGCCCAGAGATAAACCCACGCACATATGGTCACCTTATGTTTGATAAAGGAGGCAGGAATGTACAGTGGAGAAAGGACAGTCTCTTCAATAAGTGGTGCTGGGAAAACTGGACAGGGACATGTAAAAGTATGAGATTAGATCACTCCCTAACACCATACACAAAAATAAGCTCAAAATGGATTAAAGACCTAAATGTAAGGCCAGAAACTATCAAACTCTTAGAGGAAAACATAGGCAGAACACTCTATGACATAAATCACAGCAAGATCCTTTTGGACCCACCTCCTAGAGAAATGGAAATAAAGACAAAAATAAACACATGGGACCTAATGAAACTTAAAAGCTTTTGCACAGCAAAGGAAACTATAAACAAGACCAAAAGACAACCCTCAGAATGCGAGAAAATATTTGCAAATGAAGCAACAGACAAAGGATTAATCTCCAAAATTTATAAGCAGCTCATGCAGCTCAATAGCAAAAAAACAAACAAGGCAATCCAAAAATGGGCAGAAGACTTAAATAGGCATTTCTCCAAAGAAGATATACAGACTGCCAACAAACACATGAAAGAATGCTCAACATCATTAATCATTAGAGAAATGCAAATCAAAACTACAATGAGATATCATCTCACACCGGTCAGAATGGCCATCATCAAGAAATCTAGAAACAATAAATGTTGGAGAGCATGTGGAGAAAAGGGAACACTCTTGAACTGCTGGTGGGAATGTGAATTGGTACAGCCACTATGGAGAACAGTATGGAGGTTCCTTAAAAAACTAAAAATAGAACTACCGTATGATCCAGCAATCCCACTACTAGGCATATACCCTGAGAAAACCATAATTCAAAAAGAGACATGTACCAAAATGTTCACTGCAGCTCTATTCACAATAGCCCGGAGCTGGAAACAACCTAAGTGTCCATCACCAGATGAATGGGTAAGGAAGATATGGCACATATATACAATGGAATATTACTCAGCCATAAAAAGAAACGAAACTGAGCTATTTGTAATGAAGTGGATAGACCTAGAGTCTGTCATACAGAGTGAAGTAAGTCAGAAAGGGAAAGACAAATACCGTATGCTAACACATATATATGGAATTTTTTTAAAAATGTCATGAAGAACCTAGGGGTAAAACGGGATTAAAGACACAGACCTACTTGAGAATGGACCTGAGGATATGGGGAGGGGGAAGGGTAAGCTGAGACAAAGCGAAAGAGAGGCATGGACATATATACACTACCAAATGTAATGTAGATAGATAGTGGGAAGCAGCCGCAGAGCACAGGGAGATCAGCTCCGTGCTTTGTGACTGCCTGGAGGGGTGGGATGGGGAGGGTGGGATGGAGGGAGATGCATGAGGGAAGGGATGTGGGACTGATATGTATGATATGACTGATATGTATGACTGATTCACTTTGTTATAAAGCAGAAACTAATATAAAAAATAAAAATAAAAAAATAAAAAAAAGTACAGTGTGATTACGTGTTTATATATTTCTATATTGATGGAACTTTCAAACTACAAATTGAAGGGAATTATTAGTGGTAAAGTACTTCTCTATTTGAATCTACTTTAGCTGGAAGAATTTAGTTTCAATAAAATTTAAGGTAAATTTTTTAAAAGACTATTGTCTTTGGTCCTGGTCATAACCCGATAAGACCAGTCATTTTGCTTTATCCTCAATTATAGAGGTTCTCATGCAATTCAACCTAGGAATTACTTCCTATGTTCTTCTGCTTCAACTCCTAAAAGAGAAGCAAACCTCCAGCCCTAAATTTTGTCTGTACATGAAACACCAAGTTATCTGCCTCCTCTTTTCATTCTCAGCCCCCACTGCCTCCTACCCAGCACAGAAGGGACCAAACTCTCCCCCATTCACTCTATGACTCACACTGTTTCCTGTAGAAAGACACTCTTTCCAGTCTTTTTTTTTTGTGTGTGTGAGATACTACTGCCCTCGCATCTTAAGATTTTGACAAATATCCATGTTAAGGAATTATTTTTCTTATAACAGTGATTTATTTTGTCTTTAATCCATATATGCTTTTTAACTGTATTCATATAAAAGTCAGTCTTATTCTGTGGTTTTGAAACAACTATGGAAAAAGTGAACAAACTGTAATGGGTAAGGAGAAAATCCAATTCCTTCAAAATGTCTTTCAACTCAGTAGACTCTGGACATCAGCCAATTTGTCAAGGTAATAATACATAAGCTTTCTTTTTCCCTTCGTTGTACCTCCAATAGCTGCAAAGTAAGTGCAAGAACTTGTAAGCAATTTAAAAATTGCCACAGATCTTTGGTGATCCAGAAAAATGAATTTTTTGGATGGTTCTCAATGGAGAGTACACATATAAATGACACATTGATTGGAAAACAACCAGATAGAATACTTCTAGACCTCATGTGTCATGTATACCTTCATTTTTAAAGTAAACTATGATAATAGATAATATTTAATAAGCAATTAATAGGAGCCAGGAACTATCTGAAGTTTTTTTTTGTAAGATTTTTTTTTGATGTGGACCATTTTAAAGTCTTTTTATTGAATTCTTTACAATATTGTTTCTGTTTTATGTTTTCTTTTTTTAGCCCTGAGGCATGTGGGATCTTAGCTCCCTGACCAGGGATCGAACCCACACCCCCTGCATTGGAAAGCAAAGTCTTAACCACTGGACTGCCAGGGAAGTCCCCTACTATCTGAAGTTCTTTACATGTATTGAACTCAAACTCAAAACAATCCTTTGTAGTACTATTACTATCCTGTTTAAGTATCTGCACAAGGTCACACAGCTAATCAGTGTCTGAGAGCAGTTTCAAAACCAGTTTTCTGGCTCAAGAACCTGTGTTTTTTGAGTTCACTATGTTGTTCATACAAGATACTGTCTCTATTGTCAGGTGAGGGAAAGTTGTTTGACCTTCAGAAGGAGCACAACTTCAGAGAAAACTCTTAAACATTTAAACAAGAAATACTTAAACTATTTAAGCAAAATATAATTGCTTTTAAAAAGAAATAAAAAATAAATGTTTTAAATATTTTGTTCTAAATCTACTTCAGTTGACTTAATAAAACAAAACATGCTACTCATAACTCAGTTTTTCTTAATTCTATAGAAACCCCATCATGAGTATTGATTAATGTAATATTGGCATTTAGAAATATCTAAGGGAGTTGTTAGCCTGCTGAAGGCAGCCTGCGCAACCCTTTGCGGTTAATCCATTCAACAAATATTTACCTAATGATCACTATTTCTCAGGCATTAATATACTCAGGGTAAAAAAGGAAAACTAGTCCATGAAATTCTTGGAGGCTACATTCTAGCATAGAATGAGATATTAAAGCATTGATATACAAGTATTATATAACTAG
Source organism: Mesoplodon bidens (assembly GCF_964165515.1). Lineage (NCBI taxonomy): Eukaryota > Metazoa > Chordata > Mammalia > Artiodactyla > Ziphiidae > Mesoplodon > Mesoplodon bidens. The sequence goes on along the minus strand of NC_138161.1, from coordinate 14,984,306 downwards.
TGGACTTTGTACAAAAAATAAATGAATGGAAAATGAAATAAGCAAGGAGCTGTCTTTGGAGGTCTGGGCAGTTGTCTTGCCTGTGGTATAGTCTGGAACATAATCATGGGATATTGACTTGTTAGAAGACTGGGTTATTGTTCTTTAGCTAAATGTCTACAGAGCACTGTGTGATTCCAGATTTGTGGTTCTACATCTCTACATCAAGACCATCTTGCTTTTTCATTGTTAGCTCTTGATATTTTCAAGTGATTTGACACAAACAAAATGATTTGTTTCTGTTAATCAGAAACTTCTTCTGCTACTTCATCCTTCTGCACTTGAAAACTGTGTTTTCTCTTTTATCTATGTGTTCTATTTTAATATGATATTTTTAATAGTTTTCATTATTTTCCTATTTCTTTATTGATCTTTCTCTTCAAAATGTCAGTGGGACTTATATTAAAAACACACTTCTTTCCTCAGGTTTGTGTTGCATCTCATGAAATTGTCCCTCTAGAAACATTTACTGAGTACCCAGTATGGTTCAGACACAGTCTATACCTTGAGTATACATCACTGAATAATGCACACTCTTACTCCCTACTTCAAAGAATACCAGTAGTATAACTTTCCAAATGTCACCTCTTTGGTTATCCTTTTTCCCTTCATACAATCCACAGTATTTTTAGGAACTTCTATGTCTATGACTAGAATAATAGTACAGGGAGTTTCACGCCTTAGTATTGGCTGAAAAATATCGTTTATCACATACATGCACACCTTATATTTAAATTTTAAAAATTATATTAATAAACATAAGTAATGAAATATATTAGCAAAAAGTTACTTTGCATTTACTCTGCATAGCTGAAAAAAATCATCATCTCGTAAAACTCTGAAGATTAGCTACATCACGAATATATTTCCTCTCATCCCAACTGAATACTCAACTCTGCCCATAAACCTGTTTATTGGACCTTCCCCCATACCCACAGTCATGCCAAGATCTGTCTGTCTTTTAGAACATCTTCTCACTCTCCTATTCTCTCACTCTTGCCTACCACCTCTTCATTTCCCAGAGCAGTCACCATCAGACAGTAACTGGCAACTCCCCACCTTCTCTCTCTCATCAGCACACTTACTCTCTTTGAAACTTACCTCAAATTCAATATGTGAAAAAAATTTTAAAGACAAAAAACACCAATCACCTTCCCTTTCACCCACCATGTGGTCAATGGTTTGTTTTGTTTTGTTTCTCTCTTCCTTACTGTTTCTATGTTGGCTCACAACTTCAAAAATCGCCAGCTATCAAAGCCAGGAACCTGGATTTATACCTGAGTCCAGATTCTTTTTTTGCTTCCTCCAAATTCAAATTAATTGTCATTCCTTCAACAAATAATAGAGAACATTTGCCTACTTATCTTGGAAACAAAATAGTAAAAAGAAAAACAAATCCCCCATCCCCAGGGGACTAACATTTTACTGGGGGAGATGGACATCAACAAATACAGACTTAATTTAGTCATTCACCGAATATTTACTGAATGGCTACTTTGTGCTCAATATTTTTTTTTAGGCACTGGAAAAGATATTTCACAGTAGTAAACAAAGCTGACAAGAGCCCTGTATTCCAGAAGCTTACATTCTAGTGGGGAGTAGGGCAAATGACCCAGCAATCAGGCAATCAATCAAAAGAGAATGTTACATAGTGATAGTAGTAACTGCTAAGGACAAATTATAAAGCAGAGGTGGGAGATAGGCAATGACCAATGGGGGAACTGAAGTTGTAGATAGATTGTTAGGGAAGGCCCATCATAAATACGTGTCTTCTAAGTGAAGACTGGAAAGGTGAGAACATGAGCCATGTAGGGTTACCTGAGGGAAGAGTATAGCAGGCAGATGGTACTGAAAGCACTCTTAGGAGCACCATTTAAGAAATAATTTTACACAGATACCTAAGGAGGTCATAGCAGGGCTTTGGGGTTGCTCTGAATCGGGTGGGAGGTGGTTGTTCAGGGTAGTATGAGAACATGTCTCTTGGTTAGGCAGCATATTAAGCTAGCTCCCAAAACCATCCCTTTTCATGGTGTACACACCCCGCACTGCCCCCAGCACTGTGAATATAATGAGTTTTACTCCTGTGATCAGGCTATTTCATATGACACAGTTAAGAAAGGGAGATAATCTGGTTGGGCCTAACCTAATCATAAGATCCCTATAAGAGTAGAGCTTGCTCTGGCTGGTAGCAGAATAAGAAATCATTGGCTCAGAGCATGAGGATTTGACATGTCTTTGCTGGCTTGAAGGTGGAGGAGCCCATGTGGTCAGGCATGTAATTGACCTCTACTTATTCAGAGTAGCCTTTACCTGATATTCAGTATAGAAATGGGGACCCAATCCTACAAATATAGGAACTGGATTCTGTCCACATCAGTATGAGCTTGGGAACAGACTCTTCCCCAGAGCCTCCAGACAAGAACTCAGCCCAGTTGATCATTATTTCAGCTTTAGGATACTCTGTGCAGAGAACCCAGGGACACCTTGACCAAGTTCCCATCCACAGAAGTGAGAGCAAAAAAATGGATGCTGTTTTAACTTGATAAATTTATGGTTATTGTTAAGCAGCCATAGAAAACTAATATAGTATCTTAACCTTTGTATCCTGCACATTTTTAACCCTCAAATTCCTAAAATTAAGTCATAGCAATAGTCCTAAACTTCATTATCTAAGTTTTGTCACACATTTACAATTCAGAAGGCGTTCAAGAAGAATTGAGAAAATAATATCATGGTAAATTTGGAATATTATGCACATTATTATTAATTTCAAAAGTAAATATATTAGAGGTTGAGCTTCTAAGGACCTGCTTTCTGACTTTTAGCATAGCAACAAAATCAGTACTGCTTTAATGCCACATTCCATCTGTCAAACTTCAAATGAGTACACTGTTCTTTACCCAAAGAAAGTTTTCTCCTCTGTACAGGTCAATAAACCAAAGTTAAACAATTTAGCTTTTGGTCTGGTTATGTCATTTAATGTGATATTGGATAGTTTGTTAAAATTTATTTTGAAAACTGGGATGAAAATGGCTGTGTAAATCAAAAAGCTGTTGTAAATATTACTGAAGAAAACATAGGAAAGTGCTTTGAAAATACAATATTCTTTTTTAATGTATATTTTAATTTTTTTGGCTGTGTTGGGTCTTCGTTTCTGTGCGAGGGCTTCCTCTAGTTGTGGCAAGTGGGGGCCACTCTTCATCACGGTGCACGGGCCTCTCACTATCGTAGCCTCTCTTGTTGTGGAGCACAGGCTCCAGATGCGCAGGCTCAGTAGTTGTGGCGCACGGGCTTAGCTGCTCTGCGGCATGTGGGATCTTCCCAGACCAGGGCTCGAACCCGTGTCCCCTGCATTGGCAGACAGATTCTCAACCTCTGCGCCACCAGGGAAGCCCGGAAAATACAATATTCTTTACTAAGTAAGAATATCCTTAAGTGATATTTCATTTAAAGAGAATCCAATGAAAGCCTAAAGCAGTATATTCCTGATTAAAATCTATGACCATCAAACTAATGCCTTTCTGATACAATTGGCTCTAGAACTTTAATCTTCTTTAGACTTATAATGGTTACAAACCAGGACACTGATTCTTCTAAGTTATCTCTCTTCAATTTCATATTCCCACTTGCAGCAATTCCTAGATAACTGCTACCATTATTTTTGATGATGGTTATCACCTATGAAGTTGGAAGAGCTTCCCAGGCAATCTAATCCCACCTTCCAATTTCTAGTTTCTAAACGAAACTCTCCTGAAAATGTCAAATAAGTACATGTCTACTAGAAAAAAATACATCTAGTTATTGATTATGGGGAAACAAACTGCTGAAAGAATCAGGCTAACACAAACACTATGCCCAACACATTCTAAATCCTCCCTTCTGGTATATTTCTTTCTTTCTTTCTTTCTTTCTTTCTTTTTATTGCAGTACGCTGGCCTCTCACGGTTGGGGCCTCTCACTGTTGTGTCCTCTCCCGTTGTGGAGCACAGGCTCCGGACGCGCAGGCTCAGCCACCATGGCTCATGGGCTCAGCCGCTCCACGGCATGTGGGATCTTCCTGGACCCGGGCACGAACCCGTGTCCCCTGCATCGGCAGGTGGACTCTCAACCACTGCGCCACCAGGGAAGCCCTGGTATATTTCTTTAATACTAAGCTCGGGCAGTATCTTTTTGGGGGGAACTTTCACTGACAACACAGACTTGATTGAATGCCCCACCTATGGGGTCCAATTGCTCCCAATACATAAATCTTTCTTAAAAGTCACTACAGAGAATTGTAATCATATATTTATTATCTGAATTTCCCTCTGACCAGTAAGTTCATCAATATCCCTGGAAACTTTTTTATGTCTTTCTACTGCTTATACTTAGTACAGATTGGGCACAATGTGATGATAATTACTCTTGGGTGGATGGTTGAATAAATGCATGATTACATCTGTCATGGGAGGTGCCAGCATAGCATCACCAAGCACAGCAAAAATTAATAAGTTAAAGCTCTTGTTGACAATTAGCAGCCTTTTTCTTAGATGTCCAACACTAGTTCATCTAATAATACTTTGAAATGTGGGCTAACATATAATTATTTTGTACAGTTCATAAAAACTTTGATATTGGCCCTTGAACTTGTACTGCATGTGACATGCTCTATCTCATGTCTAAAATGTGTTACCAATGTCTGTTCCTACTATTTTATGAGTCAACAGCTGAAGGCATGCATTATCAATATTTTTTCATAAGCAGAGACACAGCTTCGTTTGTCATGATCATCCTGTGCTCTTGAAAGAAATTAAATATAGCGTCTTTCAGGATTTCTCCCCCTTTTTTCTGGATTTCATGTATTCTGTCTTTGATCAGTTTGGTTTATAGACTCCAAAGCTAAGGATGTCACTGTCATATATGAATATACAAGTAGGTCAATGGTTGACCGATTTTGTGGTTATAGCTTGAATGTAGTTGTCTTTCAAAAGCTGTCATTCATTCAAAGACACCTTAAAAGAACTTTCTTCCTGATAACTGAAAAAAAAAAAGTACTTCAGAGAGGCAATAGAGTTCCATACAATCTCCATTTTTGCAGGGTTTTATTACCAATGAAGCAAGTTGAATAAAAGGTGAAGTACCATCTTGAGATACAAATAATAGGTAAACAGAACAGCCAAGGACAATGCAAGCAGTTCTGGAAGCCTAGAAACAGAAATGATTATTAACACACCCACACACCATACAGTGGGACTTCTGGACCTTTAAATAGAATCACAAACCGAATTACCTAAGTATAATTAGTTTGATTATCGAGGGAGTAAACTTAATCAAGTTAGGACATTTTGAGGAGCAAAGTTCTACAGTATGACAAGTGTCTCATTGGGCACTCCATGCAAGGACTTACTGAGACATGTATCCAAATATAACTTACAGCCCTGTGTACCTGAAAGCAAGGATGGCAACTTAGCAAAACAATTACTCTGTGATTCTGAAGGTTGTTTGATCTCCTTCAACTGTTGTTTAAGAGAAGACGAAAAAACAGCCTCAGTAGAAGAAATCCATTACAAACCCAGCTTCCAACAATACAACAGAGTTAGGTCCTGCTTGAAAACAGCAAAAGACAGCAGGATGTAGAATACAACACTGGCAAATGATGCAGTAATGTTGCATAACGATCCCACTGTGAAGATATGAGGCTGGTTAAGAGCAGCTGCAGCTGCTTCATTGATATACTTTTAACAAAATGTGAAAAGAGGGCTTCCCTGGTGGCACAGTGGTTGAGCGTCTGCCTACCGATGCAGGGGACACGGGTTCGTGCCCTGGTCCGGGAAGATCCCACGTGCCGCGGAGCGGCTGGGCCCATGAGCCATGGCTGCTGAGCCTGCGCGTCCGGAGCCTGTGCTCAGCAAAGGGAGAGGCCACAACAGTGAGAGGCCCGCATACCGCAAAAAGAAAAAAAAAAATGTGAAAAGAATTGCTGGACAGTCTCTCTACCCTCATGGTTGCATAGAATTACAGGTACAACACTACTGTCGGAGCTTTCATGAAGAACACACACACAGATTGCAGACAGACATGCATAAACTCATGCTCAATGCCCATATGTATAGAAATCTTATTTATGAAGGACAGACAACTAGGACACATTTAAAATGCCAACCAAAGTAAGTTTAATGAAAGTAAATTTTCACAGATCTCACATGAACAATTTGGAATGAGAGTTCTGCCAAAGTATGTATCCAAAAGGAGAATTATTACCCAAACTGTAAATCCACCCCACTGCCCCAAATTAGAATTGCAAGTTCAGATGATTTTTATCAAGTTAGTCCTGGTATGCTGAAATCTGATCGTCTATCAAAGTGACCTAGGATTGGCTCAGGATAATTTCATCTGAGAGAGGCACCCATGGAATGAAGTGTCCAGATGGTAGAATCAAGACGAGGAAACTTGGCTGAAAGTTCTCAGGCATGTGTGAGGTTGAATGCAAGGTTTCTCAGTAAAAGCCAGAGGAGCAATATCTTCCACAGTAACACGGGCGGTAGCTGACGTATCCGTAGCCACCATAGCCACAGCCATAGCCACAGCCACAGCCCAAGACATCAAGGCCATAGCCCAGACCGCCATAGTAGTTGCCGTAGTAATATCTCATCTCGTCAATAGTTGAAGATTTAGGTGAGAGCAAAGCTTTTGCTTGCAGAATATGAACTTCTCTGCTTCGTTGGGGCCTTTTATACACCCTTGTAGTAGGTGTGACAAACCACAATCCGCCATGCCCTGCATTTCATCAGCTAATTTGCATGAAGACCATGTCATTAACATTGTGTTCATTTAGAGGGGAGGCCCACACCCATTAATGCTGGAATTCCTTTGCTGATGCCTCATAATGGTATATGGTATACTTTTAGCAATAAAAAAAAAAATTGCCATACTTCATCTCTGTAACCAAGCGTCATGAGTTTCCATAGCTTGAAAGCCACACATATTATTTAAGCTTACCTTGAAATAAGAACACCATCCCTCTGCAGACTTGAAGCACAGATGCACAGAGACTCCAGGTCGCCATGAGATCCTATCATTTAATCACCAACATTTTCGTGATGTTTGTTTTGGCAGAGAAACAAAATGTTTAGAGAAATACTGCTTTTGCTTTGTTTTACTTTTTTGACAGGATTGATTTTGACATTTGATTGTAAATAATGTTTTGGGGCTATTTTATAGCACTGTCATTCTTACTGGTTTGGATGTTTTTATGTGGTTATATGGTGTTCACTTTTATGAGCATCAACATTTCTTAAACATGAGATATCTACAACATGTTTTCCAGTAAAAAGTAAGTATGTATATAATTTTTGTGTGTGTACAGCACCTCTGTGTGTTATAGTTAGTGTAACACATGCATTATTTGAGGTCTATAGAATAAAATGTGTATATTTAGGGGTATTTTTAGTATAGTGATATCTAAAATACACTTCTCCTTTATTAATTAATCACTTATACTGATTTAATTGATTTCCTCAATAGCTCTTAGTCAAATCCTATGTTCAGGAAAATACACATTAGGAAGTATTTATCCAATACTGCAAATATAACATAAAACATCAGTAATACAATGTGAAGAGTCAATGATATTCTAAGTTCTAGACAAGGGATTGTAAATGTATAAAAATAATAAATAATGCTATATTCGCATTGAGTTCTGCCTGCAAAATAGTCCAATAGTTTTTTGGGTTTTTTTTTTTTGGTTTGTTTGTTCCTTTATTGCCATATACAATATCCAATTACTGTACTATTTTTGTTAATAAAATGTTTCCACTTCTATCTAGTTGTTGCTGATGGTATAAAGAATGGTGATGGTATAAACACTAATGGTATAAATATGGTGGGAAAACTCTATTTACCATGGAAAGGATCAGGGTCTTTATGAGACAGAATTATTAGAGACAAAACACATTAATTTTCTATGGATTGATATTTTTAAAAACATCTGATATTAAAAATCTAGATCTTTTTCTTGACACAATTCCAATAGTGATAATAATTGAAAAAGGTAAAGATATATCTTTTTTATTAAATAACTCTATGAACATATTGCTAAAGGAAAGCTAATCCTTCTTTATTTTTTTGTTGTCCAAGAAGATTGTTTCAATTTAATGTACTATTAAATTGCATTATCAGTATTAAAACCATGTTTATACATTGTGAATGAACACTGGAATAAGGCAAGGATTTCCACAATAACCACTGTTATTGATCATCTTTATGTATAGGATGTAAATGCACCTGGAAAAGAAAATAAACTGAGAGATGATATAGTGGAATGTCAATATCATTATAAAATTTATCATATGGACACATTTGGAAAACACAGGAAAATCAAATCAACTACTTTTGAGAGTATAAATTATATGGAAAGTCACAAAGTAAACATTACTCAAAGAGTTTCATGCATATGAAAAAAGCCTTTTAAAAAGTATAATTGGATGATAGCTTATTCCAATTTCAATAACAATGTCAAATAGAGAAAAGGATTCTTCATGAAATGTGCATAACACTAGTGAAAAACTTTATGGAAAGATATAGAAGACTTGAATGAATGAAGATTTATGCCATCCACTGTAAGAGAGTATAAAATACAGAAATGAGCACTATCTTTCCACTTTAATTCATAAAAATAATAGGATCCTAATCAATATCACAGAGTGATAGTTGGTGAACTTTCCAAAATTATATTAATATTTATCTGAATAAAGAAGACAGTTTTCCACATTAGAACTTTTTCAGTAGATATAAAAATATGGAAAAGAAAACAAAATGGCACCATCATTAGAATTAATAGTTTATGAGAATTCAATAAAAGGTCCAATTTATCATTATGCTTATTTCTTAGTGTTTTATTTAGGAATTTTACAAATACACAGTATTATTCATATGATTGAATTTTGGTCACCTTTTGTGGTATACCTTTTAAGTACAAAAATAATGTTAACTTTACAAAATGTATTTTCATGTTGGTCTATCTGATCTTTGAACATCTAGAAAAAAATACTCTGGAAAGATTTATTGGGAATATATTTACTTGCTTTCATAATTATTGATCAAATTAAATTGTCCATTCCTTTTTGAAGTATTTATGGAATAAAACATGACTGTTATTCAGATATTTTCAATTTCTTAGCATGCAACCTGAATGCTGTTGTACTATTATTTGAAGGGAAAAAAACCCTTCTGTTGCTATGTTATATCTTCTTGCTCATGTTTAATTTCATTACACAAGAAACACACACACACACACACACAACATTTACATCACAAGGTTTTTTCCTATTTTCTTGATTTTTCTAAACTACTGATCAACTTATTACCCCCACAAATCTTCTATACTCTAATTTTTTAGCATTTGCTTTGATTTTTATAATTTCTTCTTACATATTTTGTAATTGCCATTTTAGCCTTTTCCTAACTTTTGAACTATACAAATATGTCTTGCTAAATCCTAAACATTTAAAGCTCTGCATATGTTTCATTTTATATGTTGAGATACAAATTTAGATTTTCATATGCAGGTCTCATTTTCTAAATGTTTTATTCTCTTATTAACACATTATTTAATTAAAGTACATATTTCAGTAAAGTTTTTGTTAAGTTAATCTCTAGTTTTCTAGTATCATGAGTTGACAATACAAGCACAATTTGTTATTTTTGTAAACTACTGAGCTTTTCCTGAAACATAGAATATGCTTACTGTTTTTCTAAATATTCAACAACTATGTTAAAAAGACCCTATATTTAAGAACATTACTATTTTTCTATAACATTAATTGTATTTTTCGCTTCATTTATGTAAATTATTTTTCTATACATAATCTCTCCTAAATTTATAATTTTATGACAAATTGTCTAACACCAGTTATGTTTCCCTTAAATTTGCTTATTTCTAATATTTCTCTTCCTATTATTTCAAGCTCTATTATTTGGCTCACTGTTGACTATAGCTGTAGTAACTTTATTACCAATTGCAATCTTATCAATGTGTAGTAATAAATTTGGACTATGTAATACGCTTCATTTATACTTTATTTCATAAGACTTTTGCCGCACTTGTTTTCATTCTGTTTTGCCTTTTATAGTTCTGGCTATCTTTTCTTTAATATATAGTTACCTGTTTTGTGTTCAAAGCAGATGATCACTACTACCACCTAGTGGCAGTATACTCCAAATTTGCTAGAAATATTACCGATTTGATAAATACTATATTTGGAACAATAAAGTAATAATACCTTAGATAGAGTCATAAAGTTCTGGAGGTTATGTATCCTTCAATGTACCAAACCACTGAAAATTGTGAATATTATTGTCACACAAAAAAGTATGTGAACACAGCATTTTAAATATAGTTGCAAGAGATGTATGGACAGACAGCCAGTAACCAACTCGAGGCACATGAATTTAATAAAAGCTGAGTTAGATGATTTCATAGGCCACACATCTTATGGCCTAGTGTGGGACAGTCAAATTTCTAAATTATTGAGATATTGAAGAATTTCTTTAATTAGTAAAAACATTAATCTTACTATTTCCAATTTCTCTTCACCCACAAAAAAAAAGGAAGATAGAAATTCTCCTACATATTGTAGCAGTCAATTTTTTGAGTTACATAATTACTTACAGAAAGGGGTAAGTAGATCAACCAATTGAAAACCAAAGTCATGATCTCATTTTTTATCTCAAATTTATCTCATTTTTTGACAAGCTTCGTACTGGAGTCTTATAATAATAAAGGAAAGTCTTGACTAGTTTCCTAGGCATACAGTGCAAACAGTTCACCTAGCAGAGTCAAAGTATTACTTTGATATGATTTGATAGGGGCTATCAAAGCTTTAGTGAGGTTCTCTGGTATGTCAGAGTTACACTGAGGGACACAAGTATTCTTCAAGGCAAAAGTGACCTTAATATGGGACTTCAAGTACTTCTAGTCACATTAGGATGATTAAATACACTGTATAATGAATTTATTAAGTTATCTTAGTTTTATGTCATTAAACATTCAGTTTATGTAACTCCCTGTGTTATGATTCTTGACCCAGAAAACAACTTTTTGATTATGTTCAGTCTTACCATTCCTTACAGGAAAAGAGTAAGCTGATTATTTGGGTTTAAGTCTTTTGGCCATTCTAACAGTGATTTCTCAGGGTAAATTAACAAATTGGCTTCTCATTATGATTCCATTCACCATGTAAAATAGAGGTGATGTGGAGATAAAATGGCTTTTGGTATTTCCATTTCCCTGTAACAGTAATTGGTCTCTGTAAATTAATAAAATGATCAGATTATAATTCAGATTTCCATGTAGGTTAAGTATGAGGAGAATTCTCAAATCAAGCACACTTAAGTATTACATTTCCAGCAACAATTATTTCTTTCCGTATATGAATGAGTTGGCTATAGGTTTTATAGATGACCCACCTGAACTTGTTAATGTTCATCGTACCCTGAGAAAAGGATTTATTCTCAATATAGTAACTGCACCGAACCATCTAACTGAGCCTATAAGCTGAAGAGCTAGACTTTGAAGAAGGATAAATTTATCAGGACAATTAATGTTTTCCTAGGAGATTTCTGGTGATTTAACTTTTTTTTCTTTAGGAGATTCTAGATACTTCTCTCTGTCCTCTGTGAGCTAAGAAGAATCAATTACATAATGAAATTATTTTTGTTAACATATAACTGGGGATAGACCCCTTACCTCTTGTACTCTGGAAACATAATGACGCAGCCCATTTTTAATGAATTTATTAAGCAATATTCTGGGCTGCCCTAGAAAGATGAGCATGAAGACATGTATGATCCATTACTGCAATGGCCCTTGTGCATGCCTCAGGGAGGCAGCCCACTACCTCATCTTCTTGATAACTACAGATTGTTTCTGCTCTTATTATTACGGGTTTTTCCTTTGATGTATTATTAGGTAAATATTGTATTTAGCTTTGCAACTGCTGTTTTCATTTAATTGATGAAGTTTATTTTGTCTCTCTTTACCATTTTTTAACCCCATAAACTATCTTTCAGGACTACCTCACCTTTTATTTTAAATGTTTGAAATTTCTCCTTATATTCTATTACTTAGATGATGTTTACACTGTAACCAAGACAATTTCTCCCAAGTCAGTATCCTGGCAGCCTGAGGTGGTTCTCATATAAACAGTAATATAAAAGTAAAATATAAACTGAATTGGCAACATGGGTGCAGTTGTCAATCTTGATTTTCCTTTAGATCTTTCCTAGAAAATCAAAAAACAGATTGATCCAAAGTCTACAGTATTGAAGTATCATGAATGCAATCCTCATATTCTTAAATAAAGGGAAAAAAACCTATAACAGGTGACAGTGACTTTCATAAATTTCTACCGGTAACATAGCTAACTGTTGAACCACATGGCTTTCCACTCAACCAGAGCATAAATAGAATTCCTGAATTCCTGGTACTCTTCCAGAAATTTCACCTAGAATCAGTGGGATAAAATAGTTGTCTGAACTTAGTGAGAGAAACAAAATTCATACAGGATCCTTCAGTGTTATGCTCATTTTTTATGTAGAACTCTCTAACATATATCCTGGGATAAATTCAAAGTAGCAGCCTTAAAATATCTGGACTATGACATTATCTCCAACCACAATAGGATTAACTTACTGATGTGTTCTTTGTAGTTATGCCATCTGCCATTGTTGAGAATTCTTGTAAGAACCAGTTTTCTGAAGTTTATTCTTATAATTACAGAAAAAAATAAAACCTGACTTCAAGAACTTTGAATTCTCACATGACATTCTCTTTATTGTGTAGATATCATTTACTTCATTGTACTGTATATTATGAACTCTCATGGAAGTATGTTTTCTCAGATCTCAGGACCAGACACAATATCATTTAAGAAGCAGATTTACTTTTATCCTATAGACACGAAATCATATGATTAATTTCTATGACAGCTACCAGAAAACATAGAACCAAAGTCATGGATCATTCCTAGAAAACAAAGCAATGAAAAGACTCCAAAAGCTGTACAGTACATGTAATAATCATAAGATTTCACTCTAAGGATAAGATACAAAACAGTGATAACAGCATATGCAAAAAGACTTTTATCACAGATGTATTTATAATGAGAAAAAAAATGGAAACCACTTAAATGTTCAATAATAGAGAAATAGTAAGATAGAGATTTACAATAAGGGAAAAGTATTTTAATGTTATGGACCACAATGCCATAATTAAAAACAATATTTATAAGGCATTTTAATGCCAAAAGAAATCCCTAGTGGTAAAATGCTAATTAACCAAAGGAGTATAAAAAATCACTATATGATTTCAATGATCTAAATTATGTAAAATACCATAAATTAAAAAATGGGACAAGGGTTAATAATAGTACCTACCTTACAGGATTGTTATGAGAACAAAAAGAAAGTGTAAGGAAATTAGTACGGTAGTTCTTACCACATAAGCACTCATTAAGTGTTGGCTTCTATTGTGCAAAATGTAAGGGAATGCTCCTCTTAAAACATACGAAACATACATATCATTAGTAAGGTTGGTGCATATAGAAAGTATTCACCTAAAAGTCTTAATTGACAGAAGAAAAAAAGATATTCATTTACCAAGGTAAAGGTAATGTTCTCCCAGATAATTCTCTCAGCTGGATGTATGCACAGCATGTGAGGATGCTATTTAAGCAGCTGGCATATGATGAGTTCAGATGGAATATTTGCTTAGAGAACAAACTACTTGTTACCAGGCAGGAGGGGAATGGGGGAGGGACAAGATAGGGGTAGGAAGATTAAGAGATAAAAACAACTGTGCATAAAGTAAATAAGCTACAACAATACATTGTACAGCACAGGAAATATAGCCAATAATTTACAATAACTTTAAATGGAGTATAATCTATAAAACTATTGAAGTACTATTTTGTACACATGAAACTAATATAATATTGTAAGTCAACTATGCTTTAAAAATTTTCATTAAATACATCGAATCAGGCTCCCTGACTTTAGACTACACTACAAAGCTACAGTAATTAAGACAGTATGGTACTAGCACAAAACCAGAAATATAGATCAATGGAACAGGATAGAAAACCCAGAGATAAACTCATGCACATATGGTCACTTTATCTTTGATAAAGGAGGCAGGAATGTATAGTGGAGAAAGGACAGCCTCTTCAATAAGTGGTGCTGGGAAAACTGGACTGGTACATGTAAAAGTATGAGATTAGATCACTCCCTAACACCATACACAAAAATAAGCTCAAAATGGATTAAAGACCTAAATGTAAGGCTAGAAACTATCAAACTCTTAGAGGAAAACATAGGCAGAACACTCTATGACATAAATCACAGCAAGATCCTTTTGGACCCACCTCCTAGAGAAATGGAAATAAAAACCAAAATAAACAAATGGGACCTAATGAAACTTAAAAGCTTTTGCACAGCAAAGGAAACCATAAACAAGACCAAAAGACAACCTTCAAAATAGGAGAAAATATTTGCAAATGAAGCAACTGACAAAGGATTAATCTCCAAAATTTATAAGCAGCTCATGCAGGCTCAATAGCAAAAAAACAAACAACCCAATCCAAAAATGGGCGGAAGACCTAAATAGACATTTCTCCAAAGAAGATATACAGATTGCCAATAAACACATGAAAGAATGCTTAACATCATTAATCATTAGAGAAATGCAAATCAAAACTACAATGAGATGTCATCTCACACTGGTCAGAATGGCCATCATCAAAAAATCTACAGACTATAAATGCTGGAGAGGGTGTGGAGAAAAGGTAACCCTCTTGCACTGTTGGTGGGAATGTAAACTGATACAGCCACTATGGAGAACAATATGGAGGTTCCTTCAGAAACTAAAAATATAACTACCATCAGACCCAGCAATCCCACTACTGGGCATATACCCTGAGAAAACCATAATTCAAAAATAATCATGTACCACAATGTTCATTGCAGCTCTATTTACAATAACCAGGACATGGAAGCAACCTAAGTGTCCATCAACAGATGAATGGATAAAGAAGATGCGGCACATATATACAATGGAATATTACGCAGCCATAAAAGGAAACAAAATTGAGCTATTTGTAGTGAGGTGTATGGACTTAGAGTCTTTCATACAGAGTGAAGTAAGTCAGAAAGAGAAAAACAAATACTGTATGCTAACACATATATATGGAATCTAGAGAAAAAAAGAAAAGAAAAAATGGTCATGAAGAACCTAGGGGCAAGATGGGAATAAAGACGCAGACCTACTAGAGAATGGAATTGGGGACACTGGGAGGGGGAAGGGTAAGCTGGGACAAAGTGAGAGAGTGGCATGGATATATATACACTACCAAATGTAAAATAGATAGCTAGTGGGAAGAAGCCGTATAGCACAGGGAGATCAGCTTGGTGCTTTGTGACCACCTAGAGGGGTGAGATAGGCAGGGCTGGAGGGAGGGAGATGCAAGAGGGAAGAGATATGGGGATATATGTATATGTATAACTGATTCATTTTGTTATAAAGCAGAAACTAACACACCATTGTAAAGGAATTATACCCCAATAAAGATGTTTTAAAAATAATAATAAATAAGTATCACAAAAAATAAAAAAATAAAAATAAATAAATAGATTGAGAGCACACAACTAAAAGACAGACCCTACCAGGGTCCTGGGCTACCCAGATATGTAAATGTGAACAGACCAAAGAGTTGGAGTAGATAGATGAAGATGTCAAAGTTCTTCCAATGAGAACTGAGGTCAGTTCTCCAACATGAAATAATACAAAATTAGTAAATTATGGTAGCCTTAAATTCATTCATTCTCACATTTATTCATTCAACAAATATATATTGTACATAAACTATAAGGTCTTGCTTGAAGCTTGGGGGATGATTTTATGGAAAAGAAATCAGGAGACAAAAGTCCCTGTCCTCAAGGAGCATACATTCTTCTAGCTGAGAACAAATATACCAGATGATGATGAATTATATTAGGAAAAAGTTGTACAGAAGGGGCTTAGAGAGTGCAGCAAGGAAGTTGAAGTTTTCAGTAGAGTAGTCAGGGAAGTCTCACAGAGAAGGAAATTTTGAGACAACTGTCGGAGAAGGTGAGGAAGCAAACTGTGCTGATATTTGAGAAAAGAGCACTCCAGTTAGAAGGCACAGCAAGCACTAAGGCACTGATGGGGAAAGATTCAGAGAAGTAGCACAGAGGAGAAGAGTGTTGAGAGGCAAAAAATGGAGGTGTTTTAGAGGCCATTGGAGGAATCTGGCTTTTACCCTGAATGAGATGAGTAGTTAGTTGAGTATTTAGAACCAAGGACTGCATGATCTTGCATGATTTATATCTCTTTCATCACCAGTAATTAGTCAAGGTTTCCTGTAGGGGTTAAGAAGAGTGCATAAATTCCCAGGCAGGTCTAGCTCTCCATGTGAGTAGGGAGCCATAGATTTCAACAGCTTCCAACAAATAAACAGGAGTTGACTGTTGAGGAGTGAAAGCATTCAAGGGGGCTTTTTGCATGGCAATTGTCAAAGAGATCCAAGGAAATAAGGGCGGAACACTAAAAGTATCTACTACGTGTGACTTAAACAAAGACTCAGGTTATAGTGGAGAGGTGTCAAGAAATGGTTAGATTTTTGGTATGCACTGAAAGTAGAGTCAACATAGGTTTTTGATAGATTGGATGCAGGCTTTGAGAGAGAGAGAGAGAGAGAGTCAAGGAACTCAAAAGTCTTTGCCCTGAAAATATGGGAATGTCATTAATTGATATGGGAAAAGTTGTGAGTAGATCAATTTTTTTCTGAGGCAGAGGAAGGTGAGAAGATTAATGTTAGACATATTCCGATGACTATAAGACATGCAAGATTTATATAGATAATTGGACATATGAGTCTGAGTCTGGGTTTCAAGTGAGAGATCTGGGCTGGGAAGAAAAAACAAATTCAAGGGCATGAAGATGGTATTTAGTATAGTTAGGATGAATGAGATCACTGAGATGTGGGGTGCTTTGTTATATCAGATTACTCAGATTAAGAAATTACCCAGAGGAAGGGAAGTTAATACCCTGTTTGATAAGATTCAGGAACAGTTGTTCTGATTGGTTCATAGCAATTAGAAAGTGCTGGCTCTTGAATTCCCCCTTGGGCCTGCTTCTGCTCAGGCACTTGGAGCATTTAACCTAGTATCTGCTGTGACATGATGGGCCATGATCTTTTCTTTCTACTTCCATTGCTTCAAATTAATACAGAATAAGAATATTGAAAGTCCCCAGTATTTGGTGAAGGAAGAAAGGGAAGAAGGAATCCTTAGTTTTCTCTTTAAACCATCTTTCTCACTGGTAAACTTAGAGTTTATTATTATATTAACTTCCTTGCATCTATTTACCAATCAATCAATAATCATACTTGACATTCTGAGGTGAGTGATTATATGCTCCAAAGTCTCCAATAAACAACAATTGAACAACTTATGGTAAAGACCAAGTACCTAAGTACTAGGCACAAAAGAAAAAAAAAGTCAGATACAGATTCCTTGTTTAGGCTATCCTCATCATTTATAAAATTTACTATTAAGAGAAAACATTTTTCACCCAATCACAAAACCACAGATGTAAATATCAATGAAAGAAACTAGTCTTGATGTCAAACTCAGATTATATTTGATGAAAAATAAGATTGAACATTTTCTACGTTGGCTATTAATATAAAATTACTTCAATATATGAAGGTTACATAAGAGTAAAATGCTAAATTCTAAATATAATGGAAGTTATCCATTGAGTTTGTCCAATCTAGTGGATGGAGTTGACATTCTGGAGTTTTGCTTGTTGTAGATGAGAATAAATTTGCCATTGTTTACACTGAACATAAATCAGAAGGTATAAAATAACTTAAAAGTAAAATCATAGGTTCAGTGATGAGTCCAAAGGTATAAGCTACACTATAAGACGTTAAGTAGAATTCATAGGACAAATATGTTCCAAAGTTGCATGACCCAGAGCAGCTGTATCTATACCCACTGTAGCCATAGTCACATCCACATACATAGCCACAGCTCAGGGCACCATGGTAGTTGCTATAGTAGCTCATGGTTTCAAGAGTATAAGGTTCCTCTAAGAACTACCTACACAAGACCTGTTATATCCATTCATAAAGGGGATATAAAGCAAGAACACTTTTATATTCTACAGACAATGAATGGGAAAAATATCATTAATATATTTCTTTAGGCAAGATGAGGTCTGCATGCTCATTAAAATTAAGATTACTTTGCTCTTATATTATGTACCTTTACTGGAAAATGTTTATGTTGCTTACAAAGCTTTTGCTTACTTTCCACCACAGTTTATATGAAGACATCTTTCTTTTCTTATTGATTTTTATAGGCATATAGTTGCTTTACAATGCTGTGTTAGTTTCTGCTGTACAACAAAGTGAATCAGTTATACATATACATATATCCCCTCATTTTTTAGATTTCCTTCCTTTAAGGAGTTCAGCATGTCCACATTGTATCATCCTGACATCCTAAGATGACAATACCCTATTATGACTATTTACTTAGTTTCTTGTCTCACATGAGAAACTATGAGCTACTTCAGGGCACAGGCCCTGTACTACCCATCCCTCTACCCCATTGTCTCACAGGTTGTCTGACACATAGTAGATACTTAAATATTTGTTGAATGAATTAATGGATGAATGGATGGATGAATGAATAGATTCTTTTTTAATAGATCTTTATTGGAGTATAATTGCTTCATAATACTGTGTTAGTTTCTGTTGTACAACAAAGTGAATCAGCCATATGTATACATATATCCCCATACCCCCTCCCTCTTGAGCCTCCCTCCCACCCTCCCTACCCCACCTCTCTATGCCATCATAAAGCAATCTCCCTGTGCTATGCTGCTGCTTCCCACTAGCTATCTATTTTACATTCGATAATGTATATATGTTGATACTACTTTCACTTCGCCCTAGCTTCCCTCTCCCCACCCCATGTCCTTAAGTCCATTCTCTATGTCTGCGTCTTTATTCTTGCCCCACCATTAGGTTCATCAGTACCATATTGTTTTTTAAGATTCCAGATATATGTGCTAGCATACGGTATTTGTTTTTCTCTTTCTGACTTACTTCACTCTGTATGACCTACTCTAGATCCATCCACCTCACTACAAAAACTCAATTTCATTTCTTTTTATGGCTAATATTCCATTGTATATATGTGCCATGTCTTCTTTATCCATTCATCTGTTAGCAGACAATTAGGTTGGTTCCATGTCCTGGCTATTGTAAATAGAGGTGCAATGAACATTGTGGTACATGACTCTTTTTGAATTATGGTTTTCTCATGGTATATGCCCATTAGTGGGATTGCTGGGTCATATGGTAGTTCCATTTTTAGTTTTTTAAGGAACCTCTATACTGTTCTCCATATTGGTTGTATCAATTTTCATTCCCACCAACAGTGCAAGAGGGTTCCCTTTTCACCACACCCTTTTCAGCATTTATTGTTTCTAGGTTTTTTGATGATGGCCATTCTGACTGATGTGAAGTGATACCTCATTGTAGTTTTGATTTGCATTTCTCTAATAATTTGTGATGTTGAGCATCTTTTCATGTTGGTCATCTATATATCTTCTTTGGTAAAATGTCTATTTTTTAATTGAATTGCTTGTTTTTCTGATATTGAGCTCCATGAGCTGTTTGTATATTTTGGAGATTAATCCTTTGTCTGTTGTTTCATTTGCAAATATTTTTTTCCCATTCTGAGGGTTTTCTTTTCGTCTTGTTTATGGTTTCCTTTGCTGGGCAAAGGCTTTGAAGTTTAATTAGGTGCCATTTGTTTATTTTTGTTTTTATTTCCATTACTCTCGGAGGTGGGTCAAAAAAGATCTTGCTGTGGTTTATGTTAAAGAGTGTTTTTCCTATGTTTTCCTCTAGGAGTTTTATTTTGTCTGGTCTTATATTTAGGTCTTTAATCCATTTGGAGTTTATTTTTGTATATGGTGTTAGGTGGTGTTCTAATTTCATTTTTTCATGTAGCTTAAATATTTGATGAATGAATGAATGAATTGATGGATGTATGAATGAGTAAACTTTCATAAAATTTATTAATTTCTCAGAATGTTTTTAGGCAAAGAGAATTTATACTTGATAACTCATATTAACTAATTTCTATGGTAAAGTTCTGCCAGTCCAATAACATGCCTACAATGAGATTATTTTCCTTTATTTCCAGTTAAAGGTCATAGTCACTTAGATTCCAAATTTTAATCCATCACCAATTTTCATAGCATTACATGTAAACTACTAACCCCATTCTGAGCACTTTGTTAATAATATATAAGAATCAGTTTACAGCTTAGAGTACAAGTTTTGCTGCAGGTATAAGGGGAGACATTCAAAGGATAATCTGACAAACAGTTTTGTTCTCTCAGGACAAAAATTGTTGCACAATAAATAGATTAATCTCCCCTCTTATACATTTTAACAAGTATTGATTAGTTGGCATGAATTCTACCCATGTGAGCTAATCTTTCCAGACATTTAAGAATTGATTGAAGACCAAAATGGCCAATATCTTTTATGTAGTAGTGATATACACATAATTTATATTTAGGAATCCAGTAATGCTGACAAAGACCATGTCAGTCAGAGGCATCATTGTTATTGATGTGAGTGTGTTATGGTAATTTTTCATCTGGATAATAACACGTTTAGATAAAAGTATTACCTCTTGCTGCTAGATCTTACTACCAGGAGGAAAACAAGAAGCAGGTATTTGGGTAGCAGTGTTTGAACAGCTTAGATACTTCAGTAAGCTTTAAGTATATTTAAATAAAAATAACCAGAGAAATATTGTTTTATGGTATTTATAAAAATAAGACAATTTTCTTTAAAAATAAAAATCATTTTTAGTATTTGAAAGTGACTAATAATTGACCAAAAAAATGTCCAGGATCAAGATAAATATAATTAGCATCACATATTTGTTCAGTCATTATACTCTAGTCATTTTCTGTTAACTTCTTAAAGAAATATTTCTTCTGATTCTAATATTCTGGTCAGAGCACAGATTTATTTTCAACCTAGTTACTATATTTACATCATCAAATTTTACTAAGTATAGTTCTGTCCTGAAAACAACTTTCCCTCCAGAGGCATCCACGCTATAATGCTTTGCTGGAATTTATCATTGAGCACTTTCAGCCTGTCATCGTCTTCAGCAACCTCAATGACAAGGCAGCTAATTCTGTCAAAAACATGAAAACAATCTTTTGATTTAAGAAATAGGACATGTGAGACAGCAGACATATATGTGCACTATGTTGTTTACAAATATAGAATCTGTAGCATAGCTTTTTGTACATCCCACAAAACTGTAGCTCTATGGTATTCTCCCACTGGTGATGTATCAAATCCAAACTGATCTATCAATTGGCACAGAAGTGATGCTGGTAGAGCTGACACATCAGGTACAATGAATCTCACTATTCCACTGGCTTTGAACTTATTAACAACCTTTATTGATGTGCAGAATTATTGGGAAACTAACATTTTGGGGCACTAATTTGTACCTTATCTCATTAAAATGTCACAAAATCCAAAGAGACAGACATATCCTAATGTAGTATATCAAATAACTGAGGCAGAAAATATTGATTAATTGGTCAGAAATCACATAAGCAGTAAATAGAAGAGTGATGGTTCAACTTCACATCTGCCCAGGTGTATGATTCCGACTTCGCTTTCTTTTGTTTATTTTGCTTTGTATTTTTATTACAGATGATATCACTTCCTCCTCTCTGAAGAAATTAAGAATTGAAATACTTAGGTTTTTCCCCCAACACACTTCTTTGGACCAGACATGATTGTAACATGTCTGGAAGTTTACTCTACTAACCACTTATGAAGATGGAAATTGGAGCAACTGCCAGATATTTTTCCGAAGTCATCATGTAAGGGTACACTAAAAATCACCTTTATGTAAGGGAGTACCACTCTAGGTGTGAGAAGACAAGCAAGCTGACCAGGTATAAAACCATGAGACACATCGCATTTTTTTAAATCCTCTTATGAGGTGAAGAACAATAGCCAAAAGAATATGAAGTAACAAATATAAATTATGGCTATGGAGAAGCTCAATATTAAATTATGTAGCAGAACCATAGGCTGACAGAAAAAGATTCAAAGGCCAAGAGTCAGTGTGTGAGGGAAAATGGAGCTATTATTTTGGACAGCTGCATTGGTTTTGCTAAGACTAAGTGAGATTTAAAGTTTGTCATGATTAGGGATAATTAATGTCAATTACTGCAGTACAATGAGGAACACAGTTCTTAACAATGCATGATCTGTGGAAAACAACTTTTGTCCATGCATTGGTATCTCTGCATCATCATCATCATCATCATATCCACATAAACATAATACATATATAACTTTTTCTTGTTTTGTTAACTCATTTATTTCGCAGCCAGATCTCTGTTATAGAAACTCTGCTAAGTGCTGACAACATAGAAATAAACAAGACAAGGCAAGACACTTAAATAATTCATAATCACAATATATATTTCTTGAAGCACCATGTAGTTTTGTATATATATACCCTTTTATTGGGTTGACCCAGAGCAGCTAACCCAAACCTGTAAGGTGAGAGAGATGGACAAAAGGGAAAGCTGTCAGTGGAGGATGGAAATATGGAGACCTGTGCTACATAGTGTAAAATATTGGGTAAATTTATTGTTTGCAATCATTTTGAAAACAGAAGATAAACTTGTGGCTTCAGATGAAGAGGCTATGGAGCAGAAATCATTACTGTGTCTTTTTTTTCATATTAATCAACTTCTTTGCAATGTTTCAGAAATACAAGGTAAAAAGGCTATAACTGACTTTCTAGAAATGTCATGAATTAAGAATTAAATTAGAAAAATATATATAATTAACTTTATTTTTATGTCATCAAATAAAATTCTTTATTTTCTCACCTATTATTTCTTATGAAATAAGGGAGGGAAAGAGAATATATGGAACATATACATTTTAGTATCTAAATACTTCTGAACTTAAAACTCCCAAGGAACATAATTATAAGAAAAATAAATAAATGAGTAAAAGCTGACATCCATCTTGCTGAACTCAGATTATATAGACTGAGAAACTGGTATGGTATTAGTAGGAAGGACCTCATTGAGGTGAATGAGACCATAGTTCTTCTTCCTGGTGGTATGTGTTTTAATTTTAATTCAAATAAACATTTAAGACTGATTTACAAGTACTTTGACTTAAATGATATAATTTAAAATTGGTAAAATACTAGAGATTTATTTTACAAAAATGGAAAATAAAAAAGAATTAAAAGCTTTAGACATTGACATCACCTTACAATATTCAATGTTGGTAGTATGATGTATATCCTTGCTATACTTATTTTTTTTAATTTTTACATATTTGAAATTATTTAACATCTTTGAAAATTATTACACAGTTTTTATCAATATTTATTTATTTATATTTATATTTATTTATCATTCAATCTTTTCTAGATTATTTTAATGACTGTATAGAGTTTCCAAACTAATTCATAATTTTTAAATCAATTTAAAAACATCATTATATCTCAGGCCATAAGGAATATCCCTCTGGGAATAAAGACCTACTGTCATCATATTGAGCTATGTTTTTCTGCTTCGTTTAAACACATGAACATCTGTGTCAATTTTCTGTTGTTGATTAGCATGCTGCTCCAAGATGTGTAAGTCCTTCTCCCAGGAGATAGAAGACTTCGGGAGAGGAGGAAATGTAACACCTGCAAACTAACTTTTTTTTTTTCTATTAGGGAATTTTTAAAATGCCTCTTAGAATACCAAATGAAGCAAGAGTGTTGAAATTGGATGTTAGCAAGGGTGCACAGCATCTGTTCTAAGAGAAGGTAATGAGGAGGGTCTGACGAATGTGAATGCCCGTTTTTTAGGATATTCACTCACTGAACTTGCAGAGACTCAGCTGCACAGCGGGAAATTCTTTCTGATGACTACCTTAACTAGTGGATGATACATCCTGCTACTGCTCTAGACACATTTGGAAAAACCAATCTTCATGCATAGCTCTGCGGGTAAAGACCAAACAGGCTGAATATTGATGAGAAATCATGTATTAAAGAAAAAAATAAAAGCTTTTTTGACTACCCCTCTTATTCTAGGAATCATGTCTCATTACCATTGAAGAAAGCAATCATATCATATTAACATCTCAATAAGTACCAAATATTACCTAATTTTTCTTTATAAAAATGAGATCACTGTATACATTAATATATATTTTTTGGGAGAGTAGTAAATATTTTATTAAGCAGCATTAACAAGATGGGCACATTTTCCCCTTAAGTCCTTTAGTTTTGATAGTATGGTTCAGAAAACTCTTAGAAACTTTTTTTTAACGTTTTAATTTTATTTATTTTTTAAACAGCAGGTTCTTATTAGTTATCAGTTTTATACACATCAGTGTATACATGGCAATCCCAATTGCCCGATTCATCACATCACCACCACCACCCCAACACGGCTTCCCCCGCTTGGTGTCCACACGTTTGTTCTCTACATCTGTGCCTCAATTTCTGTCCTGCAAACCAGTTCATCTGTACCACTTTTCTAGGTTCCACATATATGTGTTAATACACGATATTGTTTTCCTTTTTCTGACTTACTTCACTCTGCATGACAGTCTCTAGATCCATCCACGTCTCAACAAATGACCCAATTTCATTTTTTTAGGGCTGAGTAATATTCTATTGTATACATGTACCACATCTTCTTTATCCATTCATCTGTCGATGGGCATTTAGGTTGCTTCCATGAGCTGGCTATTGTAAAGAGTGCTGCAGTGAAAATTGTGGGGCATGTGTCTTTTTGAATTATGGGTTTCTCTGGGTATATGACCAGTAGTGGGATTGCTGGATCATATGGTAATTCTATTTTTTTTTTTTTTGGTTTTTTAAGGAACCCCCTTACTCTTCTCCAGAGTGGCTGTATCAATTTACATTCCTACCAACAGTGCAAGAGGTTTCCTTTTTCTCCACACCCTCTCCAGCATTTGTTGTTTGCAGATTTTCTGATGATGCACATTCTAATTTGTATGAGGTGATACCTCACTGTAGTTTTGATTTGCATTTCTCTAATAATAAGTGATGTTGAGAAGTTTTTCATGTGCTACTTGGCCATCTGTATGTCTTCTTTGGAGAAATGTGTATTTAGGTCTTCTGCCCATTTTTGATTGGGTTGTTTGTTTTTTTATTATTGAGCTGCATGAGCCGTTAATATATTTTGAAGATTAATCCTTTGTCCGTTGATTCATTTGCAAATATTTTCTCCCATTCTGAGGGTTGTCTTTTCATCTTGTTTATGGTTTCCTTTGCTTTGCAAAAGCTTTGAAGTTTCATTGGGTCCCATTTGTTTATTTTTGTTTTTATTTCCATTACTCTAGGAGGTGGATCAAAATAGATCTTGCTGTGATTTATGTCAAAGAGTGTTCTTCCTATATTTTCCTCTAAGAATTTTATAGTGTCCCACCTTACATTTAGGTCTCAAATCCATTTTGAGTTTATTTTTGTGTATGGTGTTAGGGAGTGTTCTAATTTCATTCTTTTACATGGAGCTGTCTGGTTTTCCCAGCACCACTTATTGAAGAGACTGTGTTTCTCCATTGTATATCCTTGCCTCCTTTGTCATAGATAAGTTGATCATAGGTGCGTGGGTTTATCTCTGGACTTTCTATCTTGTTCCATTGATCTCTGTTTCTGTTTTTGTGCCAGTAATATATTGTCTTGATTACTGTAGCTTTGTAGTATAGTCTGAAGTCAAGGAGTCTGATTCCTCCAGCTCCGTTTTTTTCCCTCAAGACTGCTTTGGCTATTCAGGGTCTTTTGTGTCTCCATACAAATTTTAAGATTATTTGTTCTAGTTCTGTAAAAAATGCCATTGGTAATTTGATAGGGATTTCATTGAATCTGTAGATTGCTTTGGGTAGTATGGCCATTTTCACAGTATTGATTCGTCCAATCCAAGGACATGGTATATCTCTCCATCCGTTGGTATCATCTTTAATTTCTTTCATTAGTGTCATAGTTTTCTGCATACAGGTCTTTCGTCTCCTTAGGTAGGTTTATTCCTAAGTATTTTATTATTTTTTTTGAAATGGTAAATGGGAGTGTTTCCTTAATTTGTCTTTCAGATTTTTCATCATTAGTGTATAGGAATGTAAGAGATTTCTGTGCATTAATTTTGTGTCCTGCAAATTTACCAGATTCATTGATTAGCTCTAGTAGTTTTCTGGTGGCATCTTTAAGAGCCGCTATGTATAGTATCATGTCATCTGCAAACAGTGACAGTTTTACTTCTTCTTTTCCAATTTGGATTTCTTTTATTTCTTTTACTTCTCTGATTACCATGGCTAGGACTTCCAAAACTACGTTGAATAACAGTGCTGAGAGTGGACATCCTCGTCTTGTTACTGATCTTAGTGGAAATGGTTTCAGTTTTTCACCATTGAGAATGATGTTTGCTGTGGGTTTGTCATATATGGCCTTTATTATGTTGAGGTAGGTTCCCTCTATGTCCACTTTCTGGAGAGTTTTTATCATAAATGGGTGCTGAATTTTGTCAAAAGCATTTTCTGCATCTATTGAGATGATCATATGGTTTTTATTTTTCAATTTGTTAATATGGTGTATCACATTGACTGATTTGTGTATATTGAAGAATCCTTGCATCCCTGGGATAAATCCCACATGATCATCATGTATGATCCTTTTAATGTGTTGTTGGATTCTGTTTGCTAGTATTTTGTTGAGGATATTTGCGTCTATATTCATGAGTGGTATTGGTCTGTAATTTTCTTTTTTTATAGTATCTTTGTCTGGTTTGGGTATCAGCGTTATGGTAGCCTCATAGAATGAGTTTGGGAGTGTTCCTTCCTCTGCAATTTTTTGGAAGAATTTGAGAAGAATGGGTGTTAACTCTTCTCTAAATGTTTGATAAAATTCGCCTGTGAAGCCATCTGGTCCTGGACTTTGGTTTGTTGGAAGATGTTTAATCACAGTTTCAATTTCATTACTTGTGATTGGTCTGTTCATATTTTCTATTTCTTTCTGGTTCAGTCTTGGAAGGTTATACCTTTCTAAGAATTTGCCCATTTCTTCCAGGTTGTCCATCTTATTGGCATAGAGTTGCTTGTAGTAGTCTCTTAGGATGCTGTGTATTTCTGCCGTGTCTGTTGTAACTTCTCCTTTTTCATTTCTAATTATATTGATTTGAGACCTCTCCCTCTTTTTCTTGATGAGTCTGGCTATCAATTTTGTTTATC
This sequence comes from Mesoplodon bidens, assembly GCF_964165515.1. Classification (NCBI taxonomy): domain Eukaryota; kingdom Metazoa; phylum Chordata; class Mammalia; order Artiodactyla; family Ziphiidae; genus Mesoplodon; species Mesoplodon bidens. The sequence goes on along the minus strand of NC_138161.1, from coordinate 14,956,869 downwards.
TTCTCCAAGAACCAGCTTTTCATTTTATTGATGCTTGCTATTGTTTTCTTTGTTTCTATTTCATTTATTTTTGCTCTGATCTTTATGATTTCTTTCCTTCTGCTAACTTTGGGTTTTGTTTGTTCTTCTTTCTCTAGTTCTTTTAGGTGTAAGGTTAGATTCTTTATTTGAGATTTTTCTTGTTTCTTGAGGTAGGCTTGTATAGCTATAAATGTCCCTCTTAGAACTGCTTTTGCTGTGTCCCATAGGTTTTGGATCATCATGTTTGCTTTGTCATTTGTGTCTAGGTATTTTTTGATTTCCTCTTTGATTCGTTCAGTGACCTCTTGGTTATTAAGTAGTGTGTTGTTTAGCCTCCATGAGTTTGTATTTCTTACAGATTTTCCCCTGTAATTCATTTCTAATCTCATAGCATTGTGGTCAGAAAAGACGCTTGATATGATTTCAATTTTCTTAAATTTACTGAGGTTTGATTTGTGACCCAAGATATGATCTATCCTGGAGAATGTTCTGTGCGTACTTGAGAAGAGAGTGTAATCTGCTGTTTTTGGATGGAATGTCCTATAAATAGCAATTAAACCTATCTGGTCTATTGTGTCATTTAAAGCTTCTGTTTCCTTACTTATTTTCATTTTGGATGATCTGTCCATTGGTGTAAGTGAGGTGTTAAAGTTCCCCACTATTACTGTGTTACTGTCAATTTCCTCTTTTGTAGCTGTTAGCAGTTGCCTTATGTATTGAGGTGTTCCTATGTTGGGTGCATATATATTTATAATTGTTATATCTTCTTCTTGGATTGATCCCTTGATCATTATGTAGTGTCCTTTCTTTTCTCTTGTAACATTCTTTATTTTAAAGTCTATTTTATCTGATATGAGTATTGCTACTTCAGCTTTCCTTTGATTTCCATTTGCATGGAATATCTTTTTCCATCCCCTCACTTTCAGTCTCTAAGCAACCCTAGGTCTGAAGTGCTTCTCTTGTTTACAGTATATATATGGGTCTTGTTTTGTATCCACTCAGCAAGCCTGTGTCTTTTGGTTGGAGCACTTAATCAATTCATGTTTAAAGTAATTATCGATATGTATGTTCCTATGACCATTTTCTTAATTGTTTTGGGTTTGTTTTTGTAGGTCATTTTCTTCTCTTGTGTTTCCCACTTAGAGAAGGTCCTTTACCATTTGTTGTAGAGCTGGTTTGGTGGTGTTGAATTCTCTTAGCTTGTCTTTTGCTTTTCTTAAATCTTTTTTTTTTCTCCATCGAATCTGAATGTGATCCTTGCCAGGTCGAGTAATCTTGCTTATAGTTTCTTCCCTTTCATCACTTTAAGTATATCATGCCACTCCCTTCTGGCTTGTAGAGTTTCTGCTGAGAAATCAACTGTTAACCTTATGAGAGTTCCCTTGTATATTAATTGTCATTTTTCCCTTGCTGCTTTCAATAATTTTTCTTTGTCTTTAATTTTTGCCAATTTGATTGCTATGTGTCTTGGCATGTTTCTCCTTGTGTTTATCCTGTATGGGACTTGCTGCACTTCCTGGACTTGGGTGGCTCTTTCCTTTCCCATGTGAGGGAAATTTTTGGCTATAATCTCTTCAAATATTTTCTCTGGTCGTTTCTCTCTCTCTTCTCCTTCTGGGACCACTATAATGCAAATGTTTTTGCACTTAATGTTGTCCCAGAAGTCTCTAGGCTGTCTTCATTTCTCCTCATTCTTTTTTCTTTATTCTGTTTTGCAGCAGTGAATTCCACCATTCTGTCTTCCAGGTCACTTATCTGTTCTTCTGCCTCAGTTACTCTGCTATTGATTCCTTCTAGTGTAGTTTTCATTTCATTTATTGTATTGTTCATCTCTGTTTGTTTGTTCTTTAATTCTTCTAGGTCTTTGTTAAACATTTCTTACATCTTCTCGATATTTGCCTCCATTCTCTTTCCAAGGTCCTGGGTCATCTTCACTATCATTATTCTGAATTTTTTTTCTGGAAGGTTACCTATCTCCTCTTCATTTAGTTGTTTTTCTGGGCTTTTATCTTGTTCCTTCATCTGGTACATAGCCCTCTGCCTTTTCATCTTGTCTATCTCTCTGTGAATATGGTTTTTGTTCCACTGGCTGCAGGATTGTAGTTCTTCTTGCTTCTGCTGTCTGCCCTCTGGTGGATGAGGCTATCTAAGAGGCTTGTGCAAGTTTCCTGATGGGAGGGGCTGGTGGTGGGTAGAGCTGACTGTTGCTCTGTTGGGCAGAGCTCAGTAAAACTTTAATCCACTTGACTGCTGATGGGTGGGGCTGGGTTTCACCTCCCCTTTTGGTTGTTTGGCCTGAGACAACCCAACACTGGAGCTTACCTGGGCTGTTTGGTTGTGAAAATGGCAGACTCTGGGAGGGCTCACGCCAAGGTGTATTTCCCAGAACTTCTGCTGCCAATGTCCTTATCCCAATGGTGAGCCACAGCCCTTCCTCTCCTCTGCAGGAGACCCTCCAACACCAGCAGGTAGCTCTGGTTCAGTCTCCCCTGGGGCCACTGCTCCTTCCCCTGGATCCTGAAGTGCACACTACTTTGTGTGTGACCTGCAAGAGTGGAGTCTCTGTTTCCCCCAGTCTTGTCAAAGTACTGCAATCAAACCCCACTAGCCTTCAAAGTCTGATTCTCTAGGAATTCCTCCTCCCGTTGCTGGACCCCCAGGTTGGGAAGCCTGATGTGGAGCTCAGAATCTTCACCCCGGTGGTTGGACTACTGTGGTATAAGTGTTCTCCAGTCTGTGAGTCACCCACCCAGCAGTTATGGGATTTGATTTTACTGTGATTGTGCCCCTCCTACCATCTCATTGTGGCTTCTCCTTTGTCCTTGGATGTGGGGTATCTGTTTTCGTGGGTTCCAGTGTCTTTCTGCCATTGATTGCTAGTTGTTATTCTGGTGTCTCACAAGAGAGATTGAGAGCACGTCCTTCTACTCTGCTATCTCGGTTCAGGTCTGGGCAAAAGAAAAAAAAATCTACATTGTTATTCAACTTGCTTTTTCACTTAAAATGTAATGTGATTTTAAAAAATAGAAATCTATCTTTTTATTTTAAAATGTGCATAGAAGAGAAACTTTATCTTCCATCTACATCAGAGTAACTAGTATTGGTTTTGCCTTCCTATTATATTAAACTGGACAAAATATCTGAAAAAACTGTTTTCAGAAATCGTTCATTGTACAATAGGTAGTTCAGGACCGTACCTTATACTAGAAGGAAACAAACTATTTAAGCCCTACTATCACTTTAGCTTTCTGCCTATAATTCTCTCAGGCCGACAGTTCAGGGAAGAGAACTCCAGGAGAGCATGAGTTTAATAGTGTTTGAGCAAAAAAAAAAGATCAGATTTCAAAGAGTGTTTGTAATTTTTGAGTCAGAGTAGAAAAGAACGGTGAGTTATGCAGGGAAAGAACTCTAGATATTTACACAGGTGTACTCTTGTCTCTGCTTTATGGAACCCTAAGACACTCAAGTGTATAGTGAAATTCCATGAGGAGGGACCAAGAACAACTGTACACCTGTAACTAAGTAATCCCCAGAAATCACACAAGGCTGGGAGATACATGAGTTATACCAGTCAGCCTGAAGAGACTTCACTGAACCTGGAGATTAACATACTAATTGAAGTAAGTCAGACAAAGAGTGGGCTCCACCCACTTTCTTGCACATATAATTTGAGAATGCCTCACCTTACGCCTCTGCAATTGTGCCTCTCGCCTCCAGCCCAGATGCTTTCCTGTCAATATTGAGATATGAGATGTTGGAGCATCTCCCAATACGTATGTATGTGTATCTGAAAGAACAGAAGAGTTAATACCTCCCTCTGGAGTGAAAATCTAAATTAGATTTGATCACACTCCATAAGACAGACTTGTTCAATTTGTGGGTTGCATCTGTTTTTTACAATTCTCTTGATTAGCTAAGACCAAACCCTGGACAGAACTACTGAAAAATTTGTTGGCTTTGAGAATCATGAGCTATATAAAAATGAGAATTGGTGTGGCAATGAAGCCACAGAGTCTGGGTTGTGTGCTTCACCCATTTTTGTTAGTATATAAATGTTCAGAGCAGCAGATAACATTCAGACTTCAGAAACCTCCTCTTGCTTCTCTACTGAACTACTGAATCCCCACCTCTAGACACCATGTGTTGCAACTACTACAGAAATTCATGTGGTAGCTGTAGCTATGGCTGTGGCTACTGTTCTGGATGTGGCTGTCTCATTGTCTGTGGATAGAGATCTGGTTATGGCTCTGCCTACTGTGGATAATTGTCATTTTATATGGATGTCATTCTTCTTGCAGCTAGAATATAATTCTAATGCACCTTTTCTTCTAAAATCATCATTCCAAGATCATTTCTGTCTCAATGTCTCATAATCACACCAGATCCCACTGAATTGAGAAGAGTAAGAGGCTTTTGGAAACTGATTGTCTTCTTGAAAGTTCTATTTGTAATTGAGGGGGCCTGAGTTACTCCATAATGTTCTTGGAAGTTTGAAGATCTCATTTGGGTCATATTCCAAGTGTAAACTCACTGCTCTCTTAGTCTATGTTTCTATATTGTGATTATTTCCAAATAAATATATTTTATTGGTCTTAGCAAGTTTGTGTATCTTTTATGTCAGACATGCTACTGATTTATATTTTTGTCTCCTATTTCTGTGTCTTCTTCAGAGGCTGGCAGGACAAATGCTCAGCTGTTCATTATAATTGTGTATGTCTGGCTTCCACTCTGACTTGTCAGTACCCATGACATATTGAAAGTTACATATCTTGAATTTCACCCCCAGAATAATGGCTCTTTATTAGCTGAGACTGGTGGTCTTAATTCATTTTACTTAAGGGTCTGTTTGGAAGCATTTGTGTGTCATGATCCTGGGTCTATCCATTTCTTTCTTTTAATATTAATCAGCACTCATGTACTCATCAACACATGCACACACATACAAACACACACAGACAATTGCCTCAGAAAAAAATTATTGGAAAAATGTTAATGATGAAAAAAGTAAGTTGGAAGAGGAGGAACAGAAGGCTCAATATTTAGGTGTATAAATAACCTGGAGACTGGCTAAATGGTCCTGGATATAGGTGGTGGCATAGATAATTAAAAAGAGTAGATGAGCAGGAGGAACTTTGTGAAGGTCAAACCTATAAGATCTTAGACATCAGTAGTGAAGGAGAAGGGGGAAAATATAGAGAAGATAATTTCTAAAAAAGTATTTCTTCTTGGCACATAGAATTTTGGGGTATTCAGAGTGGTATACACAATTATATATCTGAAAGCCTGGTATTGCAAAATTAGTAAGACTAGGATTGCAGATGTGTTCTGTGTCTTTCTAGAGACACTAAATAAGTTGGGTGAAAGTGTGATAATGACACAAAAAATTCTGAACACAAGAGCTCTTTCAAATATGTGACACCATCTGAAATAAGCATGACTCCCTTATTCAGTGCTTTATCGCTGGGTGTATCTAAATCCAGGCAAGATCACCCACTACTAGAATTATTTTGGGGGAAATTTACCAACTCAGGGAGAAGGGTGAAATTAACTCATCTTACATATCCAATCCTGTCCCACCCTGTTCTAGGATACTACAAGTTAGAAATGAATTTGAGTTTTGAAGCCTGAGTAAAGATGATGATGCTGATACCAGGAAAATATAGAACTGAAAACATTTATGTTTCTATATCTGGGAGGAGAGGCCAGTTACAATAGGTTTTGGCTTTAGAAATCCCGTCTTCATGTGGGCTATAAAAGACTACAAGAACTGAAGCCAACATTCAACCACCTGTGGTTAAATAAATTGATTGTTCCTAGAATCCCTTGAAACTTGAAAGAAATATCAGTCTTGAGAAGAAGAAGGGCAAAAGAGGTTGGATGGATAGACTGATTGTTACTCTTGAAGGAATAGAATCATTTCTTATGAATTAGATAACTAGTAATCTCATTCGTCAAACACTTACCTCTTAATAGAGGACATTTCATTATATACTCAGAATGAGAACGAAAGCATTCATCCCTGCTTTCTAAAAGTGTGGGAAAGACAAAAAAAAAACCACAAGCTACAAAGATCAAAATATTACTATAATATAATTATACATAAAGTTATTTGGGAAGTACAGAGAAAGGAATCAGAAGAGAGAACAGGACTAGGAAGAAGTAGAGAGAAGGGCCAGGAATCTTTCTGAAAAGAGACTAACTTGTAGCTGAAATAGGGAGGATGAATAAGAGTTGGTCAATCATACAAAGGACAGAAATAGCTTTGGGGGCAGGGGAGAAGGAGGAAATACATTTCAGAAAATATCCATATGCTGGAATCTTATTGCAATAGCTATCATCCATCCTGAATGAAATATAACCACTAGTTGGGCTTAAGGAATAAATTCACAAATGTGAGTAAGTAGAATTCTAAGATGACCCCAATGACATACACCATTGCCTGATCCCCTTCCCTTCAGTGTGAGAAGGACCTGTAACTTGCCTCTAACCTTGGCAAAGGTGATGGGATGTCATGCCTGTGATTATAATTATATTTGGAGTTGGCAAAAAAACTCGAGATGGATAAATTTGAATTTCAGATTTAAAAAAACAAATTTTTAGTATGTTTCATGCAAAATCTGGGTCATACTTACAAATCTGGAAACTCAGTTAATTTATACAGAAAAGATACTTTGCAGGTGTCCTGGCTGATACCTTGATTGCAATATTGTAAGACCTTGAGAAGAGATCCCAGTTAGGCTGTGCTTATATTCCTAATCCACTAAGACCCTGCAGGCATAAATGAGTGTTGTCCTGAGCTGCTATTTTTGTGGTAATTTATGAGGTTTCCCCTGCTGTTCTCTAATGTATCTGGTAAGAGGTATAGTTGACTTGATGACCTGGATGTCATATCTGCATATCAGTAGAGACTAGGAGATATCAAGGATAGATCACTTTGGAGTAAAAGTGAGAGGGTGAGAGGTGCTATCAGCCATACTTGATGGAAATGTCTTATGAACAAAATATTGAAATAAAACTAATTTAGGACCCTAAGTGATATTGAAATAGTGAGAGACTCTGACACGTGCGAATTTTGTAACAGAGTAATTTCACAATGAAATGGGTCATCATAATAAATGATAAGCTCCTTATTACACCAAGTGTTCATGCCTTCAATGATTGGAAAGGAACACTTTATGTAGCATAACAAAGAAGAACAAATGCTTGATCTTTGTAATGTAGTAGATGTGGACTTTTAGTAAGTTTCCTAACCACTTTGTATCTCAATTTCCATATTATATTCACATTCATTGGGATCAAATAGATTAAAATGTCTGAAGGAAATTTGTGACTGACAAAATATACAACAGTTATTGTAAAGCAGGCGTCCCCAGCCAGCGGCCTGTTTGGAACCGGACCACAGAGCAGGAGGTGAGTGCTGGCAAACGAGTGAAACTTCATCTGTATTTACAGCTTTTTCCCATCGCTCGCATTACCACCTGAGCTCTGCCTCCTGTCAGCATTATGGTGAGTTGTATAATTATTTCATTACATATTACAATGTAATAATAATAGAAGTAAAGTGCACGATAAATGTAATGTGCTTGAATCATCCCAAAAGTATTATCCACCCCCGACCCCGGTCCATGGAAAAATTGTCTTCCACAAGCCTGGTCCCTGGTGCCAAAAAGATTGGGGACCACTGCTGTAAAAGATATTATATTTTTGTTGTTCTTCTGGTTTGAACTAAATGACAACATAGAGTTGATAAAAATTTATTGAGGAACGGTTCTAGGGTAATATATTATCAGAATATTATATTCATGGGTATTCGAATTCATAGGCACTCTGTAACTACAATGTTGAGCAGTTTCTCTATAGAGCAGCATTGTGTTCTTAAGTAAACTACTAAAAGTAATTAGTCAAACTCATTTTAATAGCTGCATTCAAAACATAAACTTCCCTGCCCTTCCCAGAGCCTTGTTACATAAAATATATTTTTTGGAATCATGTGTTCAGATGATTAGATAATTGAAGAAACTTTCCTTATCAACTTATAATTGGCTTAAAACAGTGCCTGGTTGACAACAAGCAAACATGGTTTGATATGAAGTTGATGCTATAGCTATGAAAGACAAAGTCCTATCATTGTCAACTGACAGGAGTGATAGGCACGTATTAGGTATTAAATAAATATTTATTGCATAAATGACAAAATTGATGCTGTACTCTGGCCCTTTCCATCAGTATATAAGGTTTCCAGGGTAGTGGGTGACATTAAAATTTCAGAAGCGTCCTTCTGTATCTCAATTAAACTTCACCTTCTGCTACATGTGTTGCAACTATTATAGGAACTCCTATGAGGACTGTGGATATGGCTCTGGTTATGGCTGTGGGTATAAAAGAATAATAGCTATTGTTTCTTTATGTTTTATTGGATTTTTAAAATATTATTAATAAATAATATTTAATTAAGAATATTAGTAAATGATCAGAATAAAGATGACAAATCATCACCAGGAACTTCATTGAGAGTCTCCTAAAATACCAAGATTGAGACCATATTAGTCTTCATTCACGTGGGCCAGACGTGTTTTACATGATGTTAGTCCATCCTAGTCACTATCTTCTGGTGACAGGGATTCTGCCAGGAGAAAACCAGAGTTAGACACAACCTAAAGACTCACTGAGTCAAACCTCAAAATGAGGAGATCTTTACTCTGGGAATATAGGACAGTCAGGTGTATCAACGAGTTGCATATAGAGATTTTTATCTGTGAGTGAAAAGGATAAGTCTGAATACCTGCTGTAGGGGTGGAATTATATCTGTCTAGAGGCACGTGTTTCAATATATACTATCAGAAAAGAGAAAATTGCAGTAGAAAATAGAATATTTGATAGCAGTAGTGCTACTGATTTTGCCAGTGACCTGAGTCAAACATTGAATTTTTCTAAAATGAGACTTATGTTAGATCAACGTAGATCATGGTAACTCTTGGTGCTGCACATGAAAATAGTTTTACACAGATGCTTATTGGAAAAAAACATTAGCTATGCCTTATCTGTTTTGCTACATCAGTAACTAAAATAGCCACAAAGTCTAGTTTCTCTCTATCTCTCTCTCTTTCTGTCTCTGTCTCTGTCTCTCTCTCTCTCTCCCTCTCTCCTCTCTCTCTCTTTCTCACACCTACAGACACACACTAAAGAAAATGAAAATCATGGAAAGAAATGTATATATATGATACACACTGCATATTGTGAAAGTTATTAGCTTTATTGGAAAGCAAAATTAGAAATTTTCCCACATGCAAATTGTTAATATCAGATGTAAACAAACATATGAGAGTAACAAAGTATCAAAGATTTTTTCCTCCTAATTGTTGGGAAATCCCAGCAATCAATGCAGTTATGACTCATAGTAGTCAAAGATTAGATTTGGTCAAGTTTGGACAGAAAATAATAATATTTGTATAATATTTTGAGAGTGAAAATTCTATTTCCTTTATGGAAAAATTTACATTGATGTCATCAAAATCTATTTACTAATGATAAATAATAAATGTCTTGCCTCTTTCAAGAAGGATACTGAATAACATTTTGCCATAATAATGTGTTTAAATATTTTGCTAATAAAAATATACCTACATGACACATACATAGAAAGTAAAACATTTTGAATGAATAAAACATTGTTTCATTTATCAGTTTGATTATATTAAGATCCTGTTCCCTTTTTTAAATTTCTTATCAAGGCAGATGAAATCAGAAAAATAAATATTTTGTGTCCTCACACCACTGATAATTAGGGGTGAGCTTATTAAAATACAGAGGATCTCCTAAATTACCTTTATGCTATACTTAAATCTTCACTTAATTCTGTTCTTTAATCTCATCACCATTACATAAGGAAGACACCACTTTTTGACTGGGCTGGAATAAGAGTTGAAACTATCTTATGGAGGGGTTTACAGTTTGGGGAGGTCAAGAACAAAAAAGAATTATTTGTGATCAACTGCAAGTCAAATGAAACAATTGAAAATGCTCCTTGCTTATGTGATATCTGGTTAGAGAATGTTAAAGTGAAGGTTTGTTACGTAAGATAGTTTTGTAAGTGAGACTGTACCATCTTATTAAAAGGCCTCAGTTGGTTAAAGCAAATCTCCTTAATGCCTTAAGGAATTATGCTCCAGTCTTGAAACAACACACTAATTACATTAGTTATAAAATTAGCCAACCCACACCTACGGAATATAAAAGGCTCTCTGCAAGGAGAAATGTCCAGACTGAAGTAATCTACATCACTTCCTACCCAAAGTGGAACAACCAATACCATGTGTAGCTACTACAGAAACTACTATGGGGGCCACAGCTATGGATGCTGTGGCTATGGAGGCCTGGGCTGTGGCTATGGCTCCTGCTAGGGCTGTGGCTTCCACAGACTGAACTGTGGCTATGGATATGGCTTCCACACTCTCTGTGATTATGGCTATGGATGCAGCTCTTGCTATGGCTCTTACTTTGGATACTATTATTGAGGATGCCATAGAAGACACTCATCCACTATACCAGGATGTCAGGATTCACCACTTCTGAACCCCATATGTTCTGTACCTTTCCCTTGGACTAAGATTGCCCTATATCAAGGAAGTTTAGTGTGGTCTGTTGTTGACCTACCATCTAACCTATACATTCCCTGAATTTATCTCATTAACTTAGATAAAGTGTAATTCACCTGTGACCTCAGAGTTCTGTCCTGTTGATATCTATTAATCCAACTGGTCTAATGTGTCATTTAAGACAATTTTTCCTTATTGACTTTTTGTCTGGCTGATCTATCCATTGATGTAAGTGAAGTCTTATAGTCCCATACTTTTACTGTATTTTTGTCAATTTTTCCCTTTATCTCTTTAAATATTTGCTTTATATATTTAGTTGCTCCTATATTAGGTGCATATATGTTAACCAATGGTATAGCCACTTCTCGTATTGATTATTTTATCATTAAATAATGGCCGCTTTTTGTCTGGTGTTACAGACTTTGTTTTAGTCTGTTTTGTCTGATATGAGTATTTCTACTCCAGCCTTCTTTTGTTTCCATTTGCATGAAATATATTTTTATCATCTGTTTTAGGGTTGGTGTAGTACTGATGAACTCCTTTAGATTTTGCTTCTCTGAGAAGTTATTTATCTCTCTTTCAATTCTTAATAATAATCTTTCTGGGTAGAGTATCCTAGGTTGTAATTTTTTCCCTTTCAGCACTTTAAATATATCATAACACTCAGTTCTGGTCTGCAAAGTTTCTGCAGAAAGATCAGAAACTGACAACTGACAGCCATTCAGCGCTCCCTTGTATGGAACTCTTTGTTTTCATCTTGTCATCTTTAGAATTCTCTCTTTAACTTTTGCCTTTTAATTATGATATGTCTTCATCTGGGTCTTGCCATTTAATTATGATATGTCTTCATCTGGGTCTCTTTGGGTTTATTTTGTTTGGGACTCTGTGCTACCTGTACCTGGATATCTGTTTCTTCATGTTTATTTTTCAGCCATAATTTCATTGAATTCATTTTCTCTGGTTTCTCTCTCTCTTCTCCTTCTGGGATCCACATAATGTGTATATTAGTATGTTTGATGTATTGTTTTTATTTTTTTATTTGTTTTCCTTTTTTCTGTTTTGATTGGGTTATTCCCCTTATTCTCTCTTCCAGATCATTTATGTGTTCTTAAGTATTCCTTAGTCTTCTGTTATTTACTTTTAGTGTGTTTTTCATTTCAGTTATTGTATTCTTCAGTTCTCACTGGTTCTTTTTTATATTTTCTAGTTCCTTGTTAAAATTCTCACTGTGTTCATGTATTATTTTCCCTAGTTCAGGTCTTATTACTAATACTTTGAACTCTTATCTGTGAATTATTTATCTCTGTTTCATTAGTGTTTCTTTGTTGTTGTTGTTGTTGTTCTTTTATTTGAAACAAATTCCTCTGTTTTCTCACATTGCTTAACTCTGACTCTATAAAATTAGGTGAAATAGCTACCTTTCAAAGTCTTGAAGATGTGTCCTTGTGTGGATGTGTCCTTATACAGTTTGTGTGTGCCCAGTGGCTTTGGTGGGAAGCTGGATATGAAGTGAGTGTGGGTTAACATCTTTCCCCAGTGTGTGCTAGTAGCTATCACCTTGACGGGAGGTGGGGCTGTAGATGAAGGGGCTACAACCAGGGCAAAGGGTGAGCCAGAGCTTCTCCTGGCTCTGACTAATACACCTGTGGAAAAAGAAAATATGAAAGAAAGAATGAACACTTGCCTCTGGTGCATCCTGAGATGACAACGATGCCATAAAGACAAGGATGGGACATTGGTTCATATAAAATCTAAGCTTCCTTTTTATTTTTTAGTCACTGCTCCCTCTGTATTATCAGTCTAGATTCTTAGCTTTGTGCTCTACATGTTTGTGCTTTTGACTCAGTGGCTCTTTTCCCCACCACAACTATCAAAAATCTTCTAAGTTTAGGTATGGTGCTGTGGTGTGTTGATAAACCATTCTCAGGGGGAAAAAATGTCCTGACTCATGGTGTTTACAGATTTCTACAGTGTAAATACTCTTACTGTTTCTGACATAAATCTACCAACATGCTGCCACTAAATGCAGACATAAGCAGAATAGTTTCCCTGAGGTGATACAAGCAGGCTTATGGACACCAACTGGTGTATCTGTCTGATATTCTACTGTAAATCATTCCTCCAAGAGAGGTTCATTGATATCATCTCAACACAAAATGATTTAGCACAGGGACTCACTTTATATTTTATATTTACAGATGTACACATAGTTATATTTTATAATCCTGTTATATCATTTGATTCTTAATTTGTAATTCCAGGCTTTCCTTTGAAGTCACAAAAATTCATTTTCCAACTCACTTCAAATTTCCACCATCCCCTTGACCCCAACAATAAACAATGGAAAATAGCACTTTCATATGAAAAGGCAAAGTCACAATAATAGAAGTAATATAAGATATGGAAGTGTCCATCAATAGATGAAAGGATAAAGAAGATGTAATATATACATATGTACATATACATACGTGTGTGTGTGTGTGTATATATATATATATATATATATATATAAAATGGAATATGATTCAGTCATAGAAAATAATGAAAATTTGCCATTTGCAACAACATGGATGGACTTGGAGGGTATTACACTAAGTGAAATAAGTCAGACAGAGAAAGACAAATACTGTATGATATCACTTATATGTGGAGTCTAAAAAATACAACAAAGTAGTGAATATAACAAAAAAGAAGTGGACTCACAGATATAGTAAACAAACTAGTGGTTACCAGTGGAGAGGGGGAAGGGGAAATGAGCAACATAGAGGTAGGGGTTAAGAGGTACAAACTATTAGGTATAAAATAAGCTACAAGGGTATATTGTACAACACAAGGAATATAGCAAATATTTTATAATAACTATAAATGGAGTTAACCTTTAAAAATTGTGAATCATTATATTGTATACCTCTAAGTTATATAATATTGTACAGAATTATACTTCAATTAAAAAAAAATAAAAGACCCTGAACCATGCAGTTGCTGATATGCAATCTGAGGACAGATTTCCTGCTGCTTGATGGAAGCTTTTGTTTCTGTCACCATGAGTCATAATGGTGCCTGGTCTCTGGTTATGAGCTGCTCATCCTACAGCATAATATTCTGGTCCTATGGGCTCTATCTATGCCTTTCAGAACAGTTCAACTCATTAGACACCTCCTCTCGTGTTCCCTAACCCAACCTCCATATTTAACATCAGACATGCCAACTTCATTCCTAGCTCGTGGGAAAAAAAGTAATACAGATTCAGCATGCCCAATTTTGATTAACCTAAATGAACAGAATGCCTTATAATTTATAGAAAAGTTTTACTTTTATTTTTATTAACATTATTTTTCCTCAGCAAGGTTTATTTCATATAATTCATGTGAGAAAATAAAGTTCATGTTTATTAAACTGTCTATCCATGTAAATATTGCTTAATTACATTTATATTAATTTCTCTCCATCATTTTTCCTTTTTTAAATTTATGTGTGTGTCTAGTATGTGAAAGAGGAACAGAGACAGAGAAGGTTAGAGACATGAGAGAGAAACAGTGAAAAGAGACAGATAAAGAACCAACATTGACTTGGGATGTCTCCTAAGGTTTTGATGTAGCTAAAAAGTCAAAGATCTGAACATCAGGTCTTTCTGTCTAAAGCTATATGTAATCTGGGCTTTCATGTGATTCAGTGGCCACTGCTATATCTGATCATACTACCGATTTACATTCATATGCTACATTTTAAAATGACACTTTGCTGACCAAAATTGTCCTTTCTTCTATCACCGTATTTAACAACACCAGCCGTTGCCTATTTCTTGATACCTTAGTTTTGGCTGAATTACTAAAAACTGTGCCTCAGAAAAGAGATAATTTGTTCCTCTGACCTCAGATGTTTCTGTTTATACTCTGCATGTCATTCACAAAATAGTTCACAAAGCATCCTGTGTCTGATGGCTGCTGACTCACTGCCTGATGGTTGATGTTCAGACTCTCCAGGAAGAATCTACCCACTGTTCACCACCTCAGCAGGATGGTCTTCAGTGCACTGAGTCACCGCCTCCCTCTTATACCACTGCTCCATATTTTTGAGGTTCCATATTTTTCCTTTGAAATCCCAAAAATGAATGTGCCCACTTATTCTATTTTTTCTTAAGAAGCCTAATGACATTGGGAAATAAATAAATAAATAAATAGAAACAGGATTTTTTTCACTTTATTGTATTTATTTTTAGACAGCAGGTTCTTATTAGTTATCTATTTTATACATATTAGTGTATATATGTCAATCCCAATCTCCCAATTCATCTCCTCCTTACCCCCTTGGTGTCTATACATTTATTCTCTACATCCATGTCTCTATTTCTGCCTTGCAAACTGGTTCATCTGAAGCATTTTTCTAGATTCCACATATATGCATTAATATACATTATTTGTTTTTCCCTTTCTGACTTACTTCACTCTGTATGACAGCCTCTAGGTCCATCCACATCTCTACAAATGACCCAAGTTCATTCCTTTTTATGACTGAGTAATATTCCATTGTATGTATGTATCACATCTTCTTTATCCATTCATCTGTCGATGGGCATTTAGGTTGCTTCCATGAGCTTGCTATTATTGTAAATAATGTTGCAATGAACATTGGGGTGCATGTGTCTTTTTGAATTATGGTTTTCTCTGGGTATATGCCCTGGAGTGGGATTGCTGGGTCATATGGTAGTTCTATTTTCAGTTTTTTAAGGAACCTCCATACTGTTCTCCATAGTGGCTGTATCAATTTACATTCCCACCAGCAGTGCAAGAGGGTTCCCTTTTCTCCACACCCTCTCCAGCATTTGTTGAAAAAACAGGATTTTATGAAATATGGTATCAGGCAAAAGATGATTTTGATTAAATGGACTTTCTATTACATTTTTAAGAAATTATTATATTTTACCCCAAAGCTGTTTAGGCATCATTATATTTGAAAAGTGAATACTACCATTGAAAGAAGGTGTGGTACATATATAAATGGAATATTACTCAGCCATAAAAAAGAACAAAATAATGCCATTTGCAGCAACATAGATAGACCCAGAGAGTCCATCTCTAGGTGGACTAGGTGAGTCAAGTAAGCCAGAGAAAGACAAATATCATATGATATCACTTATATCTGGAATCTAAAAATAAAGGGTACAAATGAACTTATTTACAAAACAGAAGTATATTCACAGATGTAGAAAACAAACTTATAATACCAGGGTATGGGGGGGGGATAAATTGGAAGATTGTGATTGATATATACACACTACTGTATGTAAAATAGATAACTAATAGTAACCTGATGTATAGCACAGGGAACTCTACATTACTCTGTTACGGCCTATATGGGAAAAGAATCTTAAAAAAAAAAAGAGTGAATGTATATATATGATGTATAACTGATTCACTCTGCTGTATAGCTGAAGTTAACACAACATTGTAAATCAACTATACTCCAATAAAAATTTTAAAAAGAAAAAAAAAGAAATTCTAACTGAAAAGAAAAAAAAAGAAATTCTAGTTGACAAACATAGTTCCCAAGCATCATTTTTAAGCCTGAAAATCTATCTTAATTATTTGAAGAAATGTACAATGTTTCAATAATGTCAGAGATACATTTGGCCCAGTGAAGAAAAATAATGATTTATTTTCCAATTTAAAAAGAAAATAAACATTTTATTTTTCTTTTGTAATACTGGAAGTTTCACTAATGTCCTTGCACCACTTCTAGCATCTTATGTTATGCATGAGAAAGACAGTGATAAAAGGAGACACAGGAACAATAATAGACATTATGTAATATGTCTTAAAAATGGTTGACACACAGTTACTAACAAAGAAATAAAAATTGACTGGTTGAAAGAGGCTGAAAACCTATTTCTCCCTGAAGTTTAATATAATCTAAACTAGAAGCATGAGGGAAAGCTGGGTTTTTCATCATATCCATACAAACATGACTACTTTCAATGTTTGAAGATAACAAACTACATAACTGTCCGTGTTTGTGGGGTCAGAGGAAATTTGGGTTCAGCAACTATAAAATCAGAGAGGAAGCTTCTCTCCCCATTATGAAATTTCCTAATAGCTATATTTTGATTGAAAATACAAAATTTATATTAATATCTTTGTCAAAACTCATTTAACTGTACTCTTAAATAGATCTAATTTGTTTTAATTCGATTCTATTTTAATAAAATTCATTATATATTTAAAACTAAAAAGGAAAAAAAAAGAGAAATAGTCTCTGCTCTGTGCTAGTTTACTCTGTCCATGATTGGGGCTTCCTATTTCCATCAATACTTCACCCATCAGCTGAAAATTGAAGGAATGAAGAATGAGTGCATGAATCTCTTGACTTCTCTGATACTGTCCACACACTTTTTCAAGACATTCCCTACTGCAAATCTAGGGCATCTGTAAAAGCAAAAATGAGCCCTAGCTGAAAAGATATAGGAGTTGAAGATGGAGCACCAAACTTAACCTTGGTATGTTTTTCAGATACATCTACAGCACCTTCATATATGATAACAAAAGGAAGCATAAAATATACACAGTTTTTGCCCGTAAAACAGTCATACATTTTCTAGAAAGAGCAAAGTAATACATACTAAAGGAGAAGTTCATAAATAAATGCCAAATACGTTTATATACCATAGTAACTTGCCACCTTATTGTCAGCAACATAACCAATAACTAGTTATATTGAATTAGAAGGAAGTGTTTTACAAGAGTTTATGAATATATATTATATCTATCTTTCATAAGCAAGATTCAGGAAACATGTTTCTCTAGACAAGACTTACTTTTAAACCCTTCTTCTTATGGAGGAGTGAAAACAAGACAAAAAATAGGATATTTATTTTCATATTTTACATCATGCCATGTAATCAGGTCATAGTTATTCAATTAAATAAATATGAGTGAGACATAGCATTTAAAATAGAACAAGAGTTCCATTTTAAAGGTCCATAAATTGACCATGGAATCCTGGAGTAGGGGCAAATCATCTCAGTTATGAGGGACTCATTTTGACACTAAATCAAGATATTTATGATGTCTGAAGTAAATTAGTGAGATACAGCATGCTACATTGCCTGTGGTTTTCCCCACCCATAACTGAGTGGGTATAAAAGGCACTTTGCAGACGGTGACATTCAGACTAAAGATACCTACTTTTTGTTCTTCAATTGAACCTCCCACTCCCAACACCATGTGTTACTATGGCAACGATTATGGTGTCCTGAGTTATGGTTACAGTTGCCTGGGCTGTGGCTGTGACTGTGGTTATTGTGGCTATGGTTACAGCCTCTGTTGCTGTGGAAGATACTTATCCTATGGCCTCTGCTAAAGAATATTTAGGGCTGTTGGCTATATCTTCCTCTTCTATTTTCACTATCTCCAGGTTTCCTTTGCATGAGAAATTTTTAAATGTCTTCACAAATACTAACCTTATAGTAAACTGAGGTAAATAAATGAAATTCATCATGCCCATTTTGATTCATTATTATCTATTGGATTGTATCATAGTTTATGGAAAAATTTTTCTTTGATATTGTATTACCTTTATAATGCTATGAAAAATTTAATTAAATTTTATTATAAATTTTACTTTAAAATATGTATATATTACTAAATAAACTGTATTTCATAGAAAAATATTGCTTTGTTACATTTATACTGAATTGTCTTCTCCAGTTTAGCTTGTATGTTTGTGTATTGGTGTGTGATTATTCTCATGTGTGTTGTTGTGGTGAGGGATCAAGAGAGAATGAGAGAGAGGAAAAATTCTTTTTTTTTCTTAATAGATCTTTATTGGAGTAAAATTTCTTCACAATACTGTGTTAGTTTCTGTTATCCCCTCCCGCTTAAGTCTCCCTCCCACCCTCCCTATCCCACTCCTCTAGGTCATCGCAAAACACCGAGCTGATCTCCCTGTGCTATGCTACTTCTTCCCACTAGCTATTTTACATTCGGTAGTGCATGTATGTCAATGTTACTCTCAGTTTGCCCCAGCTTCCCCCTCCCACCCCGTGTCCTCAAGTCCATTCTCTATGCCTACGTCTTTATTCCTGCCCTTCAACTAGGTTCATCAGTACCATTATTTTTCTTTTTCTTTTTTTTTTTAGATTCTGTATATACTTGTTAGTGTATGGTATTTGTTTTTCTCTTTCTGACTTACTTCACTCTGTATGACAGACTCTAGGTCCATTCACCTCACTACAAATAACTCAATTTCATTTCTTTTTATGGCTGAGTAATATTCCATTGTATATATGTACCACATCTTCTTTATCCATTCATCTCTCAATGGACATTTATGTTGGTTCCATGTCCTGGCTATTGTAAATAGAGCTGCAATGAACATTGTGGTGCATGTCTCTTTTTTAATTATGGTTTTCTCATGGTATATGCCCAGTAGTGGAATTGCTGGGTCATATGGTATTTCTATTTTTAGTTTTTTAAGGAACCTCCATACTGTTCTCCATAGTGGTTGTATCAATTTACATTTCCACCAACAGTGCAGGAGGGTTCCCTTTTCACCACACCCTTTCCAGCATTTATAGTTTCTAGATTTTGAGAATGGCCATTCTGACCAGTGTGAGGTGATAACTCATTGTAGTTTTGACTTGTATTTCTCTAATAATTAATGATATTGAGCATCTTTTCATGTGCCTCTTGGTCATCTGTATGTCTTCCTTGATGAAATGTCTATCTAGGTCTTCTGCCCATTTTTTAATTGGATTGTTCATTTTTTGATATTGAGCTCCATGAGCTCTTTGTATATTTTGGAGATTAATCCTTTGTCCATTGTTTCATTTGCAAACAGTTTCTCCCATTCTGAGGGTTGTCTTTTCATCTTGTTTATGGTTTCCTTTGTTGTGCAAAAGATTTTAAGTTTAATTAAGTCCCATTTGTTTATTTTTGTTTTTCTTTCCATTAATCTAGGCAGTGGGTTAAAAAAGATCTTGCTGTGGTTTATGTCATAGCGTGTTCTGCCTATCTTTTCCTCTGAGAGTTTTATGGTGTCTAGTCTTACATTTAGGTCTCTAATACATTTGGAGTTTATTTTTGTGTATGGTGTTTGGGAGTGTTCTAATTTCATTCTTTTACATGTAGCTGTCCAGTTTTCCCAGTACCACTTATGGAAGAGAAATTATACTTCAATTAAAAAAAAATAAAAGACCCTGAACCATGCAGTTGCTGATATGCAATCTGAGGACAGATTTGTATGTTCTTGCCTCCTTTGTCGTAAATTAGGTGACCATATGTGCATGGGTTTATCTCTGGACATTCTATCCTGTACCATTGATCTATATTTCTATTTTTGTGCCAGTACCTTATTGTCTTGATTACTGTAGCTTTGTAGTATAGTTTGAAGTCAGTGAGCCTGATTCCTCCAGCTCCGTTTTTCTTTCTCAAGATTGCTTTGACTATTCGGGGTCTTTTGTGTTTCCATATGAATTGTAAAATTTTTTGTTCTAATTCTGTGAAGAATGCCACTGGTAGTTTGATAGGGATTGCACTGAACCTGTATATTGCTTTTGGTAGTATAGTCATTTTCAGAATATTAATTCTTCCAATCCAAGAACATGGTATATCTCTCCATCTGTTTATGTCATTTTTGATTTCTTTCATCAGTGTTTTAAAGTTTTCTGAGTATAAGTCTTTCACCTCCTTAGGCAGGTTTATTCTTAGGTATTTTATTCTCTTTGTAGCGATGGTAAATGGGATTGTTTCCTTTATTTCTCTTTCTAATTTTTCATTGTTGGTGTGTAGGAATGCAAGAGATTTCTGTGCATTCATTTTTTATCCTGCAAACTTACCAAAGTCATTGATTGGTTCTAGTAGTTTTCTGGTGGCATCTTTAGGATTTTCTGTGTATAATATCATGTCATCTGCAAACAGTGACAGTTTTACTTCTTCTTTTCCAATTTGTATTCCTTTTATTATTTTTTCTTCTCTGATTGCCATGGCTAAGACTTCCAAAACTATTTGAATAAGAGTGACAAGAGTGGACATCCTTGTCTTGTTCCTGATCTTACTGGAAGTGCTTTTAGTTTTTCACCACTGAGTATGATGTTTTCTGTGAGTTTGTCATATATGGCCTTTTTTGTGTTGAGGTAGGTTACCTCTATTACCATTTTCTGGAGAGTTTTTATCATAAATCCGTGTTGAATTTTGTCAAAAGCTTTTTCTGCATCTATTGAGATGATCATATGTTTTTTATTCTTTAATTTTTTATTGTTGTGTATCACATTGATTGATTTGTGTATATTGAAGAATTCTTGCATCCCTGGGCTAAATCCCACTTGATTCTCTTTTGTGGTCACTATATACCTAAAAAGGAAGAGGGTAAAAATATCAATGCTTTCCAACAATGTTCATAATACGTCCATTTTTATATATGTCTCTAGAATTTCTTCTACCATATCTGTTAGCTAACACTCTAAGTTTTTTAAACGGCTATTTTTTATAATAGTTGTATTAAAACTATTTAATACACATCAGGGCATTAAAACTCGCATGTATTTGTAAGTTTTGTGTCTCTTGCAACACTGATGGTTGGATTATATCAGCTTGAGCTCTGCCTCTATGAAATGTTTCTCAAATAAAAAAATATTTTGCCTATAGAATGAGCATAGGCATTCAAATTTAAACTGTCAGCACTGATAATTACATTCTACCTTACCAACATGGTGGCCAAATAGTACTTTAAAATATTCCAATTTATGATAAATATTTTAGAAAAAAATCATACAATGTGTATAACAAGATAAATTCTTCAAAACAATGAGATATTTTCTCAGTATCAAATTAATATTAGGTTATTTCATGTTTACCTAGGAGTCTGGCCTTTATCAAATATACATGCCTCTATGTATTAACTTTCTCCAGAATCAAATTCATTTTCCACATTTGAAGTAGTTCTGTTTTACTTTGGAAACTCAAATAGCGGCATCAAGCACAATGGAGAGCTGGTGAAAAACAAAGCAAAACAAAACCAAGAATAAAGGGACCAATATTCTGAAGATTTAGAAACTCTGAAAAAGTGAGCTGAAAAATCTTCAGTTCTTGATTCTAGATGCAAGGCACGAGACTTCTGAGGGGAAAAATAACAAGCAGAATTTTAGGTGCCCTATCTTTTTTTTCCAAGACTGGCTAAACACAGTTGGACACATAAGATTCTTATAAAAATGTACCAGTAGAACCCTGAGCTTAACACACAGCCACATTTCTCCTTGAGATATTTTCTAAATTCTGAAGTTGCAAATGTCAATTTCCTAAGATACCAAGCAGGTGTGCTTGAAAATCAGATAGAATTTTTTTGTCCATATTGAAGTGATGAAAAGATAGTCAATACAGTTCAGGAATTTTCAAGAAGAAGTACCCTTAACTGAAAGATTTAAAGGAATACTCCTTTAGCCTGAAGCTAAACAGAGGTAGACAAGCCCTTACTAAAATTCCAGGCACCTCATTTTATGTTAGTCTTTGTTTGGATTAAGCCCACCAGATTTTTCCTAATAGCCAGGACAAAATTTAAAAAAAAAAACTCTTTGTGGTGAAATGCAATATCATTCTGGATCGTCTACAATTTTTATACAAAATGGTGAGCTCATGGAATGCTATGAAACAACACAAAAGAATCAACCAAAACATAAGGTGACCAGAAGGTGAACCATATATTAGATTTGGAAACAAGAAATTTTAAAAGTCATAATTAATTCATATAGGAAACTTAATGGAAATTTGCAAAATATGTGGTATAATTGCACAGATTCACCAAAGAATCAATTTTAAATTCTAGATCTTAAAAAGAAAGCAAAGGCATGTTATTAAGAACTCACTAGACTAGTTACAGGAAATCTGAGTTAGTAAACTTCAAGATAGGTTGATGAAAACTATTCGAGTGAAGTAAAGATAGAAAACTTGTAATGTTATATACAGAAGAGACTATAAAGGACATGTCAGACCTCATGAAATAGTAAAACCTTCATGTAACTGAAGTTCAGCTGAAGAAGAAAAACATAAAGCAGAAGCCATTTTTGGAGAAAAAGTAATCCATAATTTTCCAAAACCTATTAACGATACCAAATCACATTTTCTAAAAGTTCTGCACTGCCAAGAGGAAAATTACAATTAAAATCACATCGGCATAACCCAAGAGCTGAAAATTAAATGCAAAGTCAAAATCAGAATAGCTAGAGAAACAGACAAAATACCCGCAAAATGTATCAGTAAATAGAATCTTCAACAGAAACAAAGGAAGCCAAAAGAAAATGTGATGATATTTTAAGGAAGGGTGGATTAAAAATAGCTATTTAGAATCTCATGCAGTCAAAAGTGTCTTACGAAAAAATAAAAATAAAAGTTTCTGGACAAATAAATAGTAAGAAAATTTATTTTTATCAAGTATTAATTATAAAAAATAATAGAGTTGTTTAGGCAGAAGGAAAAAGATCCAGACAAAAACATGGACACACACAAAAATAAAATGAATCGAAAAATATAAATAAATATTGATTGTGCACAACTGTTAATAATAATTTCTTTTGAGATTTAAATATCTAGAAAATGAGCTACATTTCGAGTATACTGTAAAAGACTGAATATAAAAATCACTAACTCTAAGGTCCTAGACTTATTAGGAAAGAAGTAAAAGAAACATATTGCAATAGAGTGTAATAAGTCAATGAAGCTGAAGAGGAAAAATGCAAAGCGAGTAGTGGAAAAACTGCAGGTGAAAGATAAAATTTCGGAAAACTATTTGGTGGTCTCTTTTATAACTCAGCAATTCTGGTTCTAGATATATTCCAAATTGATACGCCTATTTGGATAGATTAATCAGGGCTAGGAAAAGTTCTTCTGTAAAGAGTAAAATATTTCAGATTTTGCAGGCCGTATGATCTATGTTCCACTACTCAACTCTGTCATTGTAACATGAAAACAGCCATAGACCATACACAAATGAATGGATGTGGGCGTTTTCCAATAAAACTTTACCAAAGCAGATGGTGATCAAGACTTTGTGGATCCTTGGGTTAGATTATTATTCTGCAGAATATGTTCTTTCCTTTCTCACCTTTAGGGCAGGATTATCCATTCCTTCTCTTTTAAGATTGTCTACGAAAGTCACTCAGTCTGGCTTTACTATGAACAGAGCATATTTTCCTGATCCTTGCCTTTGGGTTTAACCATGCTATTTGCATTGGCCAGTGGGATGTTGGAGACATGCCTTGAACATGAGTATATGCATGCATGTCTAAGCTTTCTTTGTGCTCTACCCTTTTCACCTGGAGAAGATGCTCCCAGTCCAGGGAGAATGAGAGAAGAATGGGGAAGGCTTTAAACCAGCAAACAATCTGAGCCAAAACCACATTATGTTGGCCAAATCCCAGCTGACCTACAAACATATTAACAAGACATAAATATTAAAGTTATACAACACTGAGATTTAAAGGATTTGTTAAAGCAACATATTTACAGCAATAATTAGCTTGTCAGATATACTCATAAGTGTACCAAGAGACATGTACAAGATTGTTTGTGGCAGCACTATTTGTAAAATATTGTTAAAAATTCAAAACAATACAAATGACCATCAAGAGTAGAGATAAAGAAATTGTGATATATTTGCACATTGAAATTTTACACAGCACTGAGAACTAACACAAAAACAAAATGTATGAATAAAAAAAGAGAAAGTGTGAATCAAAAGAAGCCAGATTAAAAGTCTTATTTGTGTGATTCAATTTGCATAAGTTTCAGAAACTGGTAAAACAAATTCATGGTTTTGGATATCAGGAATGGTTACGCTTAGGAACTGGTACTGAATGGAAAGGGGCATAAGGAGAGTCATTGGAGATGCTAGTGTTATATGATTTTTAAGTACTGATTAAACAGGTATGCTTTGAATATTCATCGAGTTCTACTTTTACGATTTATGCACACTCTGGATGTTATAAAATATACACAAATAAAGGTTTTTCTTCTGATTAAGTAGCATAAAAACAAGTTGAGTCAGTCATGGAAAGTATTTTGTAGAAAATATCATCTAGTAGAAAAGGTATGCTTTCATCTGAGAACAGGTGGAGAATTGGGCAGAATCCAGCATCAAGTAATTTCCCTTTCAAGGTGCCCACACACCCACTAAAAGCAATATAAAATTTCAGATTGTATAATGAGATTTTATAAATATATATATATTATAATATAAAATATATAACTATATGCAATTTTAAATAGAATGGAATTATAATTATAATAAATATGTAAATGTTATAATTTATAATAAATATAAACATTTCAAGAAATCCACAGTTGGATAGAACAAATATTCAAAAAATCACAACTTAGAGGAATGCTTGTGTGCCCCTATGTCATCTCAAGTAATATGGTAATATTTATCAACTGACCAAATCTAGAGTGAGAAAAGGCTTTGAAATAAACAAATGCTTCTTTTAAAACAGTGAATAGAGTACTTGTTGATCAGTTTTAGATTTACAAAAAAACTTAGCAGAAAGTAAGAGAGTTCCCATATATACCCTCATCTACCTGTCTCCAGTACCTGCTGTTATTAATTTCTTGCATTAGTGTGGTATATTGGTTAGAATTGATGAGCCAATAGTGATACACAATTATTAACTAAAGACCATAGTTTATTAGTGTACATTGTGTTGTGCATTCTATGAGTTTTGACAGGTGTATAATAATATGCATTCACCATTACTGTATCATGGAGGATAGGTTCGCTGTGCTAAATATCCTAGTGCTTCACCTATTCATCCTTCTTTCCCTCCCCCACAGCACTGGTAATCACTGATCTTTTTATTGGCTCTGTAGTTTTGCCTTTTTCAGAATGCCATAGAGTTGGAATCATTCAGTACATAGCCTTTACAGATTATTTTAGTAATATGCATTTAAGGTTTCCTCGTGTCTTCTCGTGGCTTGATAGCTCATTTTATTTTATTGTTGAAAATATTCCATTGTATGGATGTATTACAATTTGTTTACCCATTCACCTATTGAAGGACATCTTGGTTGCTTGCATGTTTTGCCATTATGAATAAAGCCTCCATAAACATCCATGTGCAGGATTTTGAGTGGACATATGTTTTCAAATCATTTGAGTAAATACCAAGGAACATAATTGCTAGGTTACATGATATGAGTATGTTTAGTTTTACAAGAAACTGCCAAACTATCTTCCAAAGTATCCCACCATTTTTCATTCCAACGAGCAATGAATGAGACGTCCTGTTGCTTCACATTCTTGCCATCATTTGGTGTTGTCAGTGTTTTGGATTTTAGCCATTATAATAGGTGTGTAGTAGTTTTAATTTGCAGTTCCCTAATGACATAAGATGTTGAGCATTTTTTCACATGCTTACTTTTCATCTGTATATCTTATTTGGTGAGGTGTCCTTCAGATCTTTTGTCCATTTTTTAGTTAGTTCATTTGTTTTCTTGTTGAGGAAACACCTTTTTAATTTTATTTTTTTAATAGATCTTTATTGGAGTATAGTTGCTTCACAATACTGTGTTAGTTTCTGTTGCACAAAAAAAGCGAATCAGCCATATGCATACACATGTCCCCATATCCCCTCCCTCTTGAGCCTCCTTCCCACCCTCCCTATCCCACCCCTCTAGGTCATCGCAAAGCACCGAGCTGATCTCTCTGTGCTATGCTGCTGCTTCCCACCAGCCAACTCTTTTACTTACATTCAGTAGTGTATATATGTCGATGCTACTCTCACTTTGCCCCAGCTTCGCCCTCCCACCCCATGTCCTCAAGTCCATTTTCTATGTCTACCTCTTTATTCCTGCCCTGCAACTAGGTTCATCAGTACGATTTTCTTTTCTTTAGATTCCACATATATGCGTTAGCATACGGTATTTGTTTTTCTCTTTCTGACTTGCTTCATTCTGTATGACAGACTCTATGTCCATCCACCTCACTACGTATAACTCAATTTCAGAGAAAACACCTTTTTAAAAGTCACTCCTGTGATGGCAGGAATCCTAATATTGTAGCAAAGTAATCTTGGTTATGAAGTCTTCATTTCACCCTAAGAATCAAGAGACTCTGAAAGTTTTATAGTGACAATTAGTGTGAACTATGTGATAAACACTGCCTGTGGTTTTTCCCATCTACTACTAAAAGTGTATAAAAGGTCCTGTGCAGATGGTCACATTCAATCCAAGGCACTGTTTCCCTGTTTCTCAACTGATCCACCCACTCCTGACACTATATGCTTCTACAACAATTATTATGGTGGTCTGGGTTATGGCTGTGGCTGCCTGGGCTGTGCCTATGGCTGTGGCTATGGTGGGTATGAATATAGCTGCTGCCACCCATCTTGCTGTGGAAGATTCTGGCCCTATGGACTTTAGTGAGGAAGTTCTATTGCTGCTCAGACTACTGGACTTCTTCTCCTGTGATTCACTGACTATGTTTCCAAGGATCTTCACATGGACTTCTAGTCTCTCTTCAGATAATGGCCAACCCATCCTAGCCTCAATAATGGTATGGGGTGGGGGGAATCTAAGTTCAAATTTGTCATGTTTCACCTTGGTTGATTAAAATTATTTGAAATATGTTATGACATAGAATTTTTAAAGTTATATTTCCATTTTACTTCTGTGTACAGTTTAATTCAATAGCTTTCATAGGTAGAAAAATTTAACTTAATTTAAAATCAACATCTTCATTGCCAGTATTGCTTTATTTTCATTTACACCTCTTCATCTCCATTAGTTTTGGGTGATTATGACTGAAGAAACTGTGTTATTTGCATTCCCAAAATGAAGTGTCAAAAATCTGATTATCATTTCTTCTTAGGAAACAGTAATATAGGTCTGTGCATTCATGTGTAGCTACAGCCATTGCTATCATAGACACCTTGATCATGCTAAAACCTTACCTTCACAAGCTAAAATTGTAACACATAATTATCTTAATTACTTAGTAATACTTTTTCCAATGGTAACCTAATTTTCCATGATCCTTTCCTGTTGTCTCTGTTCTTAGCTTTTTCCTGACACTGCACTTTTGGATTGAACCATTCAATGCTGTGCTTCTGTATGGACTGGTTTTCTTTTTTCCACTTCAAATATTTTTCCAATGAGGCTGCCTTTCCCACAGATTCAGCATTAGAAATAATTCCATTTGATGATATTTCAGTAAAATACATCTTTTAAATGAAGTTCATTTTTATTTGAATTTCATTATATTTCAAAATTTCACTTAAAATAAGAATATATTAAAATAACTTCAGTCCATTTTTCTGCAAAGATGAATATTCCCCTAATAGTCTTTGGCAATGGCAAAGTCCTCATGGCATGAGTGTGGCAAAATATTATACTAGAATACAAAAGAGTAAATCACATAGTTCAACACCTGAAAAAATGGTCTCCAAGTATAAGAACTGTATAGTCACTTTATAAACAGTTTTTAAATGAATGAATTAATTGATGAGACTAACAATCATGAAAATTCTCATTCTAATTCCATACTCTTTTCTTAAAAAAATGTGACAAATTCAATTCTTATATATATTTATCAATCTCCAGAATTCCAATGGCTTTTTATGCTATGACATTTTTGTCAATTTATACATTCTCTGCCGAATGAGATATATGAGAGAACTTTGGGTTTCTAAGCAGTGATTTATGTTGCTGTAGCAGTCTCTCACTCATCAAATTAACACTGAGATGGTTATGCGCACCTATAATCAGCAAAAAGCCGATTGTTCACATTGATCATGGTATTAGCAGGCTCCAGGGGGGAGCTGGGCTTACAACCTCCACTTGGAAGCAATGGGGCAGCTCAATTAGGTACCCCAGGTCAGACATGGGTATTAACATTTTACTCTACACACCTGCAGCAAGAAGGCAGTGTGAGTTAGTACTTCACTTTTACCAGGATGGTTTCAGTGAGTCCAACAGGAAGTGAAACAGGCACGCACGACCAACCCTTGCTATCTCACAAGTGTACTGCTTGCTTTAAAAAGATAGAGATTTGAAATAGAATCCAAGTCTCATAATATCAAAAATATTCAGAACACAAAGTCACCCATCATACTAAGAACTAGAAAAATCACAATTTGAGTGAGGAAAGGCAAACAATGGAACATCAGGATCAATATTGATATTGGAATTATCTGATAAAAATGTTAATACAACCATCATAAAATTGCTTCAGGAAGCAATTACAAGCTCTATTGAAACAAAAGAAAAAGTAGAAAATCTTTGGAAGCAGACATTATTAAAAGAATCAAGTGAAAATTTTAAAACTCAAAAATGCGATAACCAAACTAAAAATAAACACTCACTGAGTTTGATCGTAGAGTGGAGATGACAGTGATAGAATCAGTAAACTTGAGAACAGGTCAATAGAATTTACTCAACAGGGAGAAAATAGACCAAATAAACCAATCAAACAAACAGAGCATTGTGGACTTGTTCCCATAAGGACACTTAAATTCTACCTCTAGTGAATTAACTAATATATTATAAAGAATATGAATATATAAGTAAGTAGCAAATTGCATGTTGAATTGATATACTCACCTAGACACAAAAATGATAAAAATCTAAATGTGAATGGTTAGATCTAGTTATACGAATTTATGGAACAAAAAGTCTATGAGTGAATGAACATGCATACAGTCCATCATAAGCAAGCATTAGCAATGCATAGATATAGAAGAAAAGTTTTCAATAAAATTTTTTCACTCCAAAAAAGATAATTATCCATTTTGTGGCTTCATTAACTTTTCCCATCCAAAAATCCATATTCATACATAAGGATATTTATAATCCTGCATTAAACATTCATAGTTAGATAAAAATAAACTCCCCAAAAAATATGATAGAAGAAATTTCCATGAAAAGTAATCACAGGTTCTAAACAAAAATAGGATGAGTATGGGCTTTCTAAATACATTAAGAATTGTTTATTAAAGGCATCTGACTTGACTGTGGTAATCCTGACGTAATTGTAAATTATTCTCACTTATGAAAACTTCTCTTCCTGACAAACAGTATATTCAAGAAATTTTAAAA
The DNA here is from genome assembly GCF_964165515.1 of Mesoplodon bidens. NCBI lineage: Eukaryota > Metazoa > Chordata > Mammalia > Artiodactyla > Ziphiidae > Mesoplodon > Mesoplodon bidens. The sequence continues at coordinate 14,927,180 of NC_138161.1, read as the reverse complement.
GCAGATTAGTATAAAATATGAGGCCCAAACTTCCTGTGGTTTACCCCATTTTCTACTGGGTGGTAATATATAAAAGCCCATTTGCTGATGATGACTTTTGAGCTCAGGAAACTGATTCTTAACTTCTTAACTCAACACACCACTCACCAGAATGTGCTACTACAGCAACTACTCTGGTGGCTTGGGCTGTGGCTTTGATGCCCTAAGTTCTGGCTATGGCTGTAGCCATGTGGGTATGGATGTAACTGTTGCCACCCATCTTGCTGTAGCAGTTGCTGGTCCTATAGATTCTACTGAAAAACTCCTATAGCCACTCACATGGTTGGTCTCCTCCACCTGTGTTTTCTGACTTTTTCACTAAGGATCTTCTATTCCCTCTTTCAAAAATGAAAATTTCATCCTAGACTACTTGAAACAAACAAAATAATAACAAAAGTCCCACAAAATTATATAGTCTTGATCCAATATGTTTCAACTTAGTTGACCCAAATCCCTTGGAATATCTCACAGTTTATAGTAACTCTAATCTTTGATATCATATTGTCATCATACTTCATTTGTTTACTATAACATCTTTATGTCATATTCAATGTCCTGTACTTTATTGTAAGTAATGTTGTTTTGAATTTATTCTCATTTGTTTCGGTCTTATGTGTGCATGCTTTATTGTTCAATTGTAAGTATGAAAGAAAAAGAAAGAGAAAGAAAGAAAGAAAGAAAGAGAGAGAGGGAGGGAGGGAGGAAGAGAAATCATTGCACAAGTTTCCTCCTGCAAGGATGATGAGTCCAAGAGAAAAGAGTGGACCAAATGTTCTTTCTTTCTACGCTCATATATATCTGTGCATTCAGGTGGCCTGAAGCCTGTGTATATATATTAGCATCCACATCCTATCAGGCTAAATTCAGAGCCTCATATTGTGTGTTATTGTTTTTCCAGTGCAGTTAACAACTTGATTCTCATGGGCATATTCTGTGACCCTCTCTTTTAGCTGTCTCTGATTGGTACCAAGTGGGCTGCATCTGTATGCTGATGTCACTGGTCTCTTCTACTTCCAGTTTTAACCTTTCTTCTTTGGGTCATCAGCAGAAGTGTCCAGATTACATTCCACTTGACTCCTTCCTGTCCAGATGTGATTTATAACCGAGGGTCTCTTTTACTATAAATAACGTTTCTTGTAGTGTTGCTGACATTGACCACCTTATCAGGTTACAAGAAGAACAAAACTAGCCAGTTAAACATAAGATTAAACTGTGATGTATCACGGAAAAGGGTTTTGATCATTACCTTTCCTATACTGCTCAATAGTAAACAAAGAGTTGAATTAGTATCTCACCAAAAAAAAAAAAAAAAGGATAACTAAAAATGGCCAATAGTATATAAAAATGTGTTCAACTATATTAGGCATCCAGAATGTACAAAGTGAAATCATTATGCACGTGCCAGAATGGCTAAAAGGAAAAGACAGCTAGTATGACCTGGTAAAAATGTAGAGGAACAGTATGTGGAGTTATCAAAATATACAACCACTTTGGAGAACTGTTTAATTGAGTATTTATAAAAACTGAACAACTTTATACTCTACAAAATTGCAATTCCAATTCTAGTGATGCCCCCAATAAATTGCATCTGTGGCAGAATAAATTGCTTTTATTCAAATATTCACTCCTTCCACCCTGACCTCCATGAGAAGATTTTATTTCCTTTCTTCATCATTGTTGGCTTAAGTATGGAACATGTGTGACCCCACTGTGAATAGGATGTACATGGACAAAGACCATATTCCCCACCTCTTGACTTGCTTTGGACAATGGGATTAATGGACATGTGAGTAGAGGTTTGAAAAGTGCTTCCATAATTGGACTAGACCACTTGCACATCTGTTTTCCACAATGGGAAGGAGATGAATCAGTGAGGTGCTGAAACAAGTTAGAGGACAATTACATGGCTCTATCCCACTACTTTGTGCCAGGCCCAACCTAGTTCAGCCAAACCATAGACATCGTGTAGACATGTGAGGGTGAAGAAAATGTTTACTGCTACATAAAATGTATTTTGTGTCAGGTTGTTATACAATATTATTGTAGCAGTATCTGAATGACATATATATGTTTACCAAAAAATATATGAAGAAATATTTGTGAAAGTATTCATAATGGTTAAAGTTAGAAACAAGTCAACATCAACAGTAAATGGATAAATTGTGGTATATCATACAAGAGGATATTATTCAGCAGTGAAAATGTACAATGTTTTTGTGGGGTTTTTTGTTTGTTTGTTTGTTTTTTGCGGTATGCGGGCCTCTCAACATTGTGGCCTCTCCCGTTGTGGGGCACAGGCTCTGGACACGCAGACCCAGCGGCCATGGCTCAGGGGCCCAGCCCCTCCGCGGCATGTGGGATCTTCCCGGACCGGGGCACAAACCCGCGTCCCCTACATCAGCAGGCGGACTCTCAACCACTGCGCCACCAGGGAAGCCCTGTACAATTTTTATACAAACAAAATGTATGAATCTCAAAATCACAATGCTGAGCAAATGAAATCAGGTAAAAATAGTACCTACTGTATGAGTCCATTTATACAAAGTGCAAGGATGGTATAACAGATACATGTTCTCAAAAGGTGGGATGAGTAATGCCTGGGTGCAGGGGACTGATGGGGAGAAGAAGTGTGAGTTCCCCTGGACCTTGGTATTCTACTTTTTATCTGAATGCTGATTAAATTGGCATGATTATTTTGTGAAAATTAATCTATTCCTACACATCATGGTTTACAGTATTTTCCATGTGTGTTTTGGATTTCAATAAAAGTTTATAAAGTGGAATGGCACTTTGTCAGCTCATTGTAATCTTCAAAAAATCCTAAACTTGGAGAACCATTATCCCTAAGGCAATGGATAGGCAAATTTAACATATTTGTGATGTCTAATAATTTCTCTGTCCATGTACCCCAAAACTCATTATGTACAATCTGTATTGTCAGAGTGTATGTCTAACTTAAAATTAAGTTTTTGTTAGCAAAAACAAACATCTGGAATATGGCTTTCTTGTTTTACATGATCTCTTTTAACCTAGACATTTTTATGTTACCAAATATAAAATTCAGAAAGTTTTGAAAGTAGGAGAGAAATCACTTTTTAAATACGCACGATGCATTTCTGGCAATCTTGACATAATAACAAAGTATCTTTCTTTGCATAAAAGATGGATCAAAAGACTCAAACTTTCTTATGCATATTTAAACCAACACTACCTGTGATTTTCCCACTGCAGAGGGGGTCCTGACAGACAGTGATAGACAATATAAGGAACTGAATCCTCTGCTCTTTGATTGAACCTTGCACTCTTAACACCCTGTGCTACTGCAGACACGACTCTGATGATCTGGACTGTGGCTATGGTAGACAAGGAGACTGCTGCTGCCACCTGTTTTGCTGTGGCAGATACTGGTCCTATGGATTCTACTGATAAACCTCCAGTGAATATGTCCTCCTGAATTCCTTAACTCTACCTCCAGTTAATTGTATTCTCTTTTCAAACGTGGAAAACCCATCTTAATTTCCTGAACGTGAGGTTAGAGAAATTCAGATACAATTTCGTCTCCCTCATTAATGAAAATCACACAGAATACCTTACAATTAATAGGAAATATTTCTTTTAATGTTGTATTACCATTTTACTTCTGTGTAAGGTTTAATAAAATGTATCTCTTTGTTTTTTTCAGGACCCAGAGAATTTTAATAAAATGTTATAAGAAGTCAGTGCTAACTGTGGGGAGGAGAGGAGGTACAGCCTCTGGGGCACCCGCTCCTGTTTTGTTTTGTTTTTTTAAACATCTTTATTGGAGTATAATTGCTTTACAATGGTGTGTTAGTTTCTGCTGTATAACAAAGTGAATCAGCTATACATATACATATATCCCCATATCTCCTCCCTCTTGCATCTCCTTCCCATCCTCCCTATCCCACCCCTCTAGGTGGTCACAAAGCACCGAGCTGATCTCCCTGTGCTATGCGGCTGCTTCCCACTAGCTACCTATTTTACGTTTGGTACTGTATATAGGTCCATGCCACTCTCCCACTTTGTCCCAGCTTACCCTTCCCCCTCCCCGTGTCCTCAAGTCCATTCTCTACATCTGCATCTTTATTCCTGTCCTGCCCCTAGATTCTTCATAACCTTTTTTTTTCTTAGATTCCATATATATGTGTTAGCATACGGTATTTGTTTTTCTCTTTGTGACTTACTTCACTCTGTATGACAGACTCTAGGTCCATCCACCTCACTACAAATAACTCAATTTTATTTCTTTTTATGGCTGAGTAAAATTCCATTGTATATATATGCCACATCTTCTTTATCCATTCATCTGTCGATGGACACTTAGGTTGCTTCCATGTCCTGGCTATTGTAAATAGAGCTGCAATGAACATTGTGGTACATGACTCTTCATGACTCTTCTACGGTTTTTTCAGGGTATATGTCCAGTAGTGGGATTGCTGGGTCGTATGGTATTTCTATTTCAAGTTTTTTAAGGAACCTCCATACTGTTCTCCATAGTGGCTGTATTAATGTACATGCCCACCAACAGTGCAAGAGGGTTCCCTTTTCTCCACACACTCTCCAGCATTTATTGTTTGTAGATTTTTTGATGATGGCCATTCTGACTGGTGTGAGGTGATACCTCATTGTAGTTTTGATTTGCATTTCTCTGATGATTAGTGATGTTGAGTGTGTTTGTTGGCTATCTGTATATCTTCTTTGGAGAAATGTCTATTTAGGTCTTCTGACTCTTTTTGGATTGGTTTGTTTGTTTTTTGGATATTGAGCTGAATGAGCTGCTTGTAAATTTTGGAGATTAATCCTTTGTCAGTTGCTTCATTTGCAAGTATTTTCTCCCATTCTGAGGGTTGTCTTTTCAATGTATCTCCTGTGCAAAAAGTTTAACTTCATTATTTAATAAATTCTCATTGACAACATTGCTTTTTCCTTTATGTTGATAATTCTCACTATTAGGTTTGTGCTCATGCAACATGTGTATGTGTGACCTGTCTTATGGATTTAAGTGAGGTATATTGCATCTTCATTAAACAGATGTTTTAAAATGTGTCTTTAAAAAAATCGAATGTAAGAAATGCCTTTTACAAGACAACTAGCATATTCAAAATTGAACATGTATATTCATTATTTGAAAATATCTATGACAGGGATATTGACAAATATCTATTTATTCAGAATTATAAAATATATACTGTAGTTTCAGCAAAGTATTAAAATAATTCTCTTCTATTTTTTTCCAGAGATGGTTAATGTTACTCTAATGTTCTTACAAAGTCGCAGTGTCCTCAAATAGTACTATTTAAGCAATTTCTCTCTGCTACTCAAAGATCATAAAGTTTAATTTTAAAATTCCACATTTAGATGTACAACCTATCTGAAACTGATTTTTGCAAATGGTGTGAAATACAGGAAAATATTTTCAAATGATATTTTCCCTCATCATTTATTTAAAAGATTATCTTTTTCCCCAGTGCACTGAAGTGTACCTATTTTGCATGCTACTAGTGTTTCTGAACTCCTTATTTTCTTTATTAATCTCTTTGTCCATCTTATGTCAATAGTGCACAGTCTTAATTAATGAACTTTAATAATAAATCTTGGTATCAGGTAATGTAAGTCTTCTAATTTTACCCTTCTTCAACATTTTCTGGTTATTCTTGTCCCTTGCATTTCCATGTAACTTACAGAGCCAACTGGCTAATTTTGACCCCCCTAACAAGATCAACAATAATTTTAAAATCTCTAGCATTTAGAAAGAATTCATGTCATAAAATTTGAGTTTTCTGTCCTTAAACTTGATATATCCCTCCGTTTATTTAGATCCTCTTTAATCTCTGTCATTAATGTTTTGTGATATTTATTTTATCGTAACTATATTTATTCCTAGATATTTAATGTTTTATGCCATTCTAAATCATTTATTAATTTTAATTTTATTTGTTATTTGCTTCCAGTTTACAGAAATAAAGTTGTTTTTGTGTTAACCTAGTGTACAGAAAGATTGATAACGTTACTTACTAATTCTAATAGCTTACTTATAGGTTCTTTTCGATTTTTATCTTTAAATCATAATAATTTTACTTCTTTCTTTGTGTAAATAATACTATTTATTTACTTATGCCTATTTGATTAGACTGTAACCCCAGGACACCACTGGAAAAATATTGTGTTATCAGTCAGGCTCATTTTATTTGTCATCTTAGGAGGAATGCTTCAATATTTCACCATAAAGTATGAAGTTTGCTATCAATAGTTTATAGGTATACTTTATCAGAATAAGAATTTGATCTATTTCTAGTTTGCAAAGAATTGTTATTATAAATTGGTCTTGAGTTTTGCTAAATGCTTTCTCTGCATTTTTGTTGAAATAGCGGTGAACTTTCTCTTCCCTGTTATTTTGATCAATCATATTGACATTTTTCCACTTTACTTTTTGCTTTAAAATAATTTCAAACTTACATAAAAACTGCAAGAACAATATAGAGCACTATTTTACTCCCCAAGCCATTTGACAGTAATTTGCAGATACTGTATCCCTTCACCCTTCTCAGCATTCATTTCCTACAAATAAGGACATTCTCCTCCATAACCACAAACCAACCATTAAAATCAAGAAAGTAACGGTGAAATATAATTAACATCTAATCTTCAGACCACATTCTCCTGTCACCAACTGTTCCAATAATGTCTTTTATGGTAAAATGAGTCAATTCCAGATCACAGGTTGCATTTAGTTACTATCTCATTAGTGTCCTTTAACCTGGTATAGCTCCTCAGTCTTTCCTTAATTTTCAAAACGTTGATATTTTTGAGGATTACAGGCCAACTATTTTGAAGAATGTCCCTAGATTTAGGTTTGTCCATTGATTACTCATGGCTAAATTTAGGATTTGAATTTTGGTAAGAATATCACAGAAACGGTATTCCACTCTTCCCATTACATATTATCAGGTGGTAAATAATTTTGATTTGTCCCATTACTGGAAATGTTAACCTTAATTATCTGATTATGGTGGTACCTTCCAGGTTTATTCACTGTAATGGTAGTCTTCACTGCTTTGTGATTAATAAGTATTTTGTAAGGAATTATTTTAAAACTATTTAAATATCACATTTTTCAGAGAGCTTCCATCCACTAGTTTTAGCACCTGTTAATGCTTTTTGGCTGAACCAATTACTACTATGATGTTTGCCAAACAGTAATTTTTCAAAATATATCACCCTTTCTACATTCATCAGTTGGCATTTCACTATAAAGAAAAGATTTTTCCTCTTCTGCTTATTTATCCATTTCTGAATTTATATCCATAAATATTCATGCATTTATATTTTATTCAATGGATTATAATTAAATTAAATACTATCATTATTTAATACAATGCTCAAACTATGGACGTTTTGGCCAATAGGAAACCCTTCCTGCTAGCTTCTGTGGCTTTTTGACACATCTGTATGTTCTCATCATTTTCTTGAGAACCTCTCTTGGCACAAAAAGGTGGTTCAAACTTATCTTTTAAATTTTCTGTTCCAACGCTAGTATCAACCAGCTTTCCAAAGAGCTTTGGTTCCTTTTACAGGACAAAAGTATTTAAAAATTAAGACCTGGCAATAGATGTGTTCATTGTCATTGAAAGATGCCAGTTCCTCTCAGTAGCCAAGCTAAAGAACACATGCATGTATATACATATATTATTTTATGTGCAGATACACATCCACATCTATATTTATTCCATGTCTATCTATATAAATATATTGAAAATCATGCATTTACACTGATACTTGCAATTCCAGTCCAACATCACAATGTTCATTCTAGCTTTCTATCTAGCATAGGTGGTTCGTGGCAGCCACTGTCCTTAACATATCTACTTATTTGATCACTCTTTCAATATGTAACCACTTTCCACTGATGATGCAAACTTCAATGACTACTTCCATGAAGACACCTTCTTCACCCTATATGAGGTCCAAAAAATCACACCAAAGGGTTACTACAGTCTCTGATCCATGTGGATGCCCTATGCACTCTGCTCAGGCTCTAACACCTGTGCAGGACTAAGTGAATTCCATCCTCACCCAACTCAAACTCCAGCACCCCAAATTGGTCCTCCCCACTGTTCTCCTCCACCAGGAGATACTCTCTTAACCCATCCGGGGTTAAGCGAGCATCCAATACCCTGCTCTGGATAGCAGCCACTTCCATTGTTCCCCTCATGTTACCCTCCTCAACTACTGCCACCCTGCTATGGGCTGTCCATACTCCTGCCCTTCTCCATAAATTGTCTCCATGCTACACTTAGCTTCTGTACTGTACACCAGGCCCTGTAGAAGCCTCTCTACCCTGTGCAGGCTCCACAACCCATTCCAGGCTGTTGTAACCTCCACCACAGCTTGCAGGCACCCTTCCTCACACTGCTTATGTCCCCAACCATTTATATTGATCAATATATTTCCTTTTCCTTGGTCTTCAAAACTTCCTGAGTTTCCACATTTCAGCTTGGGATCATTCTTCTGCTGCTGCAGGTCTGCTGGCCACTTTTCTCTAGGAAAAAATAATCTTTAGTTTATGTTAAATTTTGAAGGATACTTTCAGTGGATATAGAATTATAAGCTGGAATTTTTCCCCATGACTGTCATAGAAGAAGCTGATTTTGAAAACAAAGAAGAAATTTACTTTTAGATACAATAAAGTTGCACATTAATTCACACATATACTGTATGTTATCCTCTGGAGTGATGCCTTGTTCATATGACCACACTATTAGGTGTACCTTTCAAGCTTTGCTTAAAGAAAAAAGAAACCACTTTGTGTATTTTAAGCAGAAAATGATTAAAACAGGAAATAAAATGCGTATGAAACCATAAGAAACGTCATAGTAACAAAGGTCAAGAAAGGCTTCTACAGTCACTCAAATTCACTGTTATCTTTTGATGAATAAGGAAGTTTCTGGAACCATAACAAACTGACACTGAAAGTCACAGCTGCCTGCAGTATACAGGCCAGCATTTCTCAGTGGAGCACAGTTCAAAACCTCACATTTGCCAAAGGTCATATATCTTCTTGCTGATGCCAATTAAATAATATGGCTTCTGTCTGTTTTCCAAGTCCCAGTATTGCTGAGGAGCCTATGGGCAAATTTCCTAGAAAGCAAGTTGGAAAATGTAGATGCCCATCAATGGAATATATAAGAAAATAGAAAGAGGGAAAAAGAGTGCATAGCTGTCAATAGAAAATCTAGTACTATTTATTCAAACACATTGCTGTTTTCACTCAAACACATTGCTGTGTTCCTATTTTTCCCATGCCACACATTTTCTTTAATACATGGGTCTATGCAGTGTAGACAATGAACACATCAACCATTACATTTAGAATATTCATTTTAAAAATAGCATGGAGTGTATTGCTTTGGAAACAGTCCATACCTTCCAAAAATGAGATGTTACCTCTCTACTAAGATCACTGCCCCACATAAATGACTGCCAGTCAGGGCTAGTACTGGGGCAATGGTTTTCATCTTTTCTTTGCCAAAGTTATTCTACTTCTAGAGGACAAATGAATGGGCAAGGAGAATCCTGGGCCCAGAGAGGGAAGAGTTAGAAAGATCTCATTCTTGTACTTGAATATCAACTGAATCTTCATCAGTATACCAGTTTTGGACACAGGGTTTTGACAACAGTGTGACATACAAATTCACAAAGTAGTATAGCCACTCAAAAGATTTAATTTATACATTTAGAGGAAAATTAATAAATATGCAAATGGAAAATTGTATAGTTCAATGGTAAGATCACCTAGATCAAGGCAAGAATACTGAATAACAGCAAATTTTAAGGTGAAAGAAGAGATGTCATTAAAACAACAAAAGAATTTATAACCAGTCATTCTTTTATAAGTAATAACTGGAAACTCATATCTAGGGGAAATTGTTGCTTGCCCCTTGAAAAACAGAAAATTTGGCAGGGTTTTTTTTTTGTTGTTGTTGTTTTTTTACTTCATTAACGTCTCCAGTTCATGAATCCACATACCAACAAAGGGACATTAACAAATTCTAACTACACATTTTATTATGAGATGAACAGTTTAACAACAAAAATAAGAAGTATTCTGGACATGAAAAAAATGAGCTTCCTACACAAACCTGTCATGGACCTTAAACCAACAAAACCATTGTAAGTAAGGCATTGCAAATATAGCAGAGGTGGCTTATTAAAGTCATCTACTTTGGTAGTGGGAATTCTGACATAACAGCAAGGGATTCTTAGTTATGAGGGCTTCTTTCTGCCTAATAAACTATAGATTCTGGAAGTTTAAAAGCAAATTAATGTAAAGTATGAGGCTACCTGCTGCTTGTGGTTTGTCCCACTCACCAAAGCGGGTGTATAAAAGACCCTGGACAAATGTTAATATTCACAGAAGAAACTGAAAATCTGCTTCTCAACTGAAGTTTCTATTCCCACACAGCATGTGCTATTACAGCAATTCCTATGGTGGCCTGATCTGTGTCTATGGAAGCTGTGGCTATGGCTGTGGCCATGGCGGTTACAGATGTGGCCTCTGCTGCCCATCATGCTGTGGCAGATATTGGTCCTATGGTTTCCACTGAGAAACTTTTAGAGTCACTCATCTAGTAGAACTCCTCCTCCCGTGCTTCCCAATTATCCTTCCAGGGTTCTTCTTATAAGCAATTTATCTTTCCAAAGAGTGAAAAATTTATCCTGTATCCTGGGCTACTTCAGCTTCAGCTTGAATACTACAAATTCAGCATGTATCATATTGATTGACATCCGTTACACGTAATGCCTCACGATTCATAAAAATGTTTCTGTTTGGGGCTTCCCTGATGGCGCAGTGGCTGAGAATCTGCCTGCCAATGCAGGGGACACGGGTTCAAGCCCTGGTCTGGGAAGATCCCACATGCCGCGGAGCAACTAGGCCCGTGAGCCACAACTACTGAGCCTGCGCGCCTGGAGCCTGTGCTCCGCAACAAGAGAGGCCGCGACAGTGAGAGGCCTGCGCACCGCGATGAAGAGTGGCCCCTGCTCGCCGCAACTAGAGAAAGTCCTCGCACAGAAATGAAGACCAAACACAGACAAAAATAAATAAATAAATTTAAAAAAAAAAAAAAAAAACATTTAAAAAAAAAAAAAAAATGTTTCTGTTTGATATTGCCTCCCTTCTTCCTTCATTTTAACTTAACAATGTTAATGCAAAAAGGTTTTAAGTTTATGTTTCAATAAACTTTCTCTTTCATTGCAAAATGCTTTGCATTTATATTCATTTCTGTCTGCCATTTATATGTGTCTGTTTGGGTGTATATATTTCATTTAAGGGCACATATTTCATTAAAGGGACATCTTTACAGATGTACAACCACACATCTAGACAGTCTGGATAGTAAAATTATAATGTTTTATAAAATGTCTTTGCTTGTGACATAAGAGGGAAAACTCTGTTCAGCAGCAATATAAAATGCAAGGCTTAGGCATTTTCTGTCCCTCGTTCAATCTTCTAATTACTCTCAAGAGTAAAGATGTACAATTTATACAGGTCACTTTGGCAAAACCTCCTTCAGTTAAAAATAAATAGATTAATGAATAAAATTACTTTTTAATACCCGATAACAATACTAATAACTCAGCAGTAGACATATACAAAACACTTTCCTTGAAGCATGCTCTGTACCTACCCCTCTATATCTGGGCTTATTCAACTCTCATTGTGTTCTTCATTTTTCCTCACCACTATATCTTGTTCCCTCCACCTGACTCCATGCTGAACAATAAAAAAAATGTAAAATATTGTATTTTACCTTAAAGAAAATCCCAAAGCAGAATATTTTCTAATGGTTTGGACTTTCCATGAATACAAATTTCTCTTCATTTGCACAAAGCATCTCTGTTGTCAAACAAATGTGAGGAAGATTAAAAGTGGTCCCATGCCTTCAGTATGCCCTCAGCTGCTGTCAGAAAACATCTACAGCAATCCCAGGGCAACTGTAAGACAGAGGTGACCCCAGAGAAAGGGGCAGAATTGTGTTTGGAGTAGCCCCCATCCTAGAACTGAGGTGTCAAAGAGACACCTTTACAGTACCCACATCTGGGACAGTGGCATTCAACAGGATTGTGATACACAGAAATATAAGTCAGATAGAGATAGAGATAGATAGATAAAAGAGAGAGAAATGTAGATGTAGTGAAATGTTTATAACTGAGGAATCTGAGTAAAGAGGACATAGAATTATTTTTACTGGTCTTATACCTTTCCTTGTGAAACATTTCAAGATAAATTATACCAAACATCTTTAAAAAGACAAAGACAAATGTCCGATAACCAATTCTGTCCAAACTGCCCATATAAAATGCTTTCATGTGACTCTGAGCCACTCCAATCATCTATACTTGATGTGGTTAAATTCTCGTTCTCCTACATTAAGGTTTTAAATGTTGTATTGCCTACAGAAACAGCACTATTCTCATATATACATACTGCTGGCAGTTTCTTGATGCCACTGTGCTCCTATGTGATTGTAATTTGTTCCTCCCACATCACATCCTTCTGATTGCTCCTCTGTAGTTCAAGGGAAAAGAGCAGAACATCTGCCATACCTCCAGGTTGCTGCTACAGGGGCTCTGCCTGATAACCTTGTGCAAAAATTCCTCCAGGAAAGAGACCTGGTCACCACCTCCTGCATACCAGCTTCAACAACTTACATCATGGCTTTCCTCCTACACCACTGATTCTTGAATTTATTGTCCAACTTTTCCTTTCAAATCAAAACAACATTTTTTTTTTTTTTTTTTTTTTTTGCGGTACAGCGGCCATGGCTCACGGGACTAGCTGCTCCGTGGCATGTGGGATCTTCCCGGGCCGGGGCACGAACCCGTGTGCCCTGCATCGGCAGGCAGACTCTCAAACACTGCGCCACCAGGGAAGCCCAAAACAACATAATTTTTTCACTGATTACAATCTTCACTCCCTGTTCACACAAGGAACAATGGGAAAATGGAATTCCATCTGAAGAAATACCATTCAAGTAACAGAGACAAGGAAAAAATAGGAAATCCAAAATGTCTGAAACCTATTAAAGAAAATCAGCCTGTATTTGAAAACAGTCATGCAAAGAAAATTCCAGGCCTAAGTGGCTTCCCTGCTGAATTATTTATACCACTTAAGAATAAAATAAATGCCAATTATACACGTATTCTTCCACAGAATAGGAAAAGGGCAACACAAATAGGAAAATTAAAAACTAACAAAGATATTACAAAAAAGGACTGTTTCTTGTGAATGTAGCTATAAAAATCCAAAATGATATATATTATCAAAACCAAATCCCATGAGCTGTATTCTAAGATTGCAAAATCCTTCATTGGTTTAATATCTGAAAATTCAGTGTAATTCATCACATTAATGGAAATAGAAAGTCATATGAATGTCTTAATAGATTCAGATAAAATATAGAATTTTATATGCATTCATGAATTTTTAAAATTATCAGTAAACTAAGACTAAAAAATAATTTCCTCAATTGGATAAATGGCTTCTACATAAAATCTACAGCTGATATATTTAATGCTGACATATAAAATAATTTCCATCTGAAGTTAGGAATAAGACGAGGATAACCACTATCACAATTTAATAAAAGTTTGATACAACTTTGTCCCAGAGGTCTTTGACACTGCAATATATGTAAATAAATAAGTACATAAATGCAATATAAAATGGAAAGGAAAATGTAGACCTGCCACTAACAACAAGTGACATAACTATGTGTGTGGGAAGGACAGTTGGTACTGATACAGGAGTAAGCACATGCCAATGGAAAAAAAGGTATTCCGTAAACAGACTCAAACATATAGGGTCAGCAGATTTATCCTATTAAGATACCATTGCAGTGCAGAAAATGAAAGGATTGACTTCACAATAAATAATGTTAATTTCATTACAATACAAAAGATGAATCTTGATTCATACCTTGCATCAAAATAAGACGTAAGAATGCCTTGATTAATTTGAAGTAGACAATAATTTCTTAAACAGTCTATAAAGAGTACTAGCTATAGAAGAAAATATTAATAAATTGGACTTCATCAAAATTAATTTTTTTTTGGCCCCACCGCGTGCCTTGTAGGATCTTAGTTCCCTGACCAGGGATTGAACCCAGGCCCACATCAGTGAAAGCACCAAGTACTAACCACTGGACTGCCAGGGAATTCTCGATTTCTATTTTAAAAAGTGAAGAAGGCACTGATGGGAGAATATATTTACAATGCATGTATCTAAAGGAGGATTTATACAAAAAAATAAATAAAAATACCTACAAATCATTAGACAAAGACAAAAAACACAATTAAAATTGCCAAAAACTTGAACAAGCATTTTACACCAAATGATAACAAAAGATGACCAACCTCATCAGAGCAAGAGAATGCAAATTATAACCACAATGAAAAACATGGGTATAGCACAACATACTTATCAAACAGCTAAAATTAAAGAGACTGAAAATACCAAGTGATTTTGAGAATGTGCAACAGTGGAATTCACAGACATTACTGGCATACATGTCAGTAGAACAACCCCTACAGAAACTGTTTAGCAGCATCTAAAAATGCCAACTATGCAGATAACCCTAAAATCCATCATTTCTGCCCTACAGAAATGATGACTTTTGTCCACTTCAGTTATTTTATTCTTTCCACAAACTCACAATTCCACGTATATAAACTCTAAATTCTTAGACTGCCTTTTAAGAAAATAAGTTATTTTTAGAAAATAAGCCAACACCAAAACTTGGAGAAAAGACTATGTGCTTTATGTTACACCAAGTAGCCAGAACATGTCATTTCAAATAAATACATATGGGTAAACAAGGGCAATAAAAATAAGGGGAAAAATCTCTAAAAGCATATAATTTGATTAAGGTCATTCTGACATAAAAGTAAAATATGCTTGGTAATGAGGGTCCTCACATTGTCTAGTGAATCAAAAGATTCAAGAGAATCTCTAATATTTTCTAATACCTCCTAAATCTCATTCAAATCTCTCACTGGTGGCATTTCATGCAGAATCTTATTTTGCAGTACATCTTGGGAAATGTAGTCCCTGGGCTTCCAGACCTATTATTACTTGGGAGTGGAGAGAAGATGATACACTGATAATTGACCTTAAATTAATCACATGCAGAGTAATTGATTTTCAAAATAAAATTAAAATGTCTTTTATTAAATTACATGACTTAATTATGGGACCCTTGAAATAATAGCAAAATGATCTTATATCTGAGGAACTCTTTTCCTATGTAAACAAAAGATTTAGTAAATTTTTCTAGTGGAAGTTATTCTAAATTATGAAGTCAACAATGCCTGGTTTGTCCTACCCACCACTAACAGTGTATAAAAGGCCCTGGACAGATGATGACATTTAAACTGAGAAGAATAATTCCTGCCTCTCAAGTGAACTTTCCACTCTTAACACCATGTACTATTACAGAAACTATTATGGTGGCCTGGGATATTACGGTGGCCTAGGTGCTGGCTATAGCTATGGCTATGGCAGGTATGGATGTGGTTGCTACTATCCATCTTGCTGTAGCAGATACCACTCTTATGGGTTCTACTGAGAAACTTGTAGAGCCACTCAGCTTATTGGACTCATCCTGCTACTACCAGGGATGAGTTAGAAATTCTATTGTATCTTTAATGCAGAGTAAACTCATGTTAGGCTACGAGGGAAAACATTGTTCAGATTTGACATTTTTTTTGGTCAAAATTATCTCAAAATACCTCAAATTTTTTTATTTTTAATATATGCTTTCACTTTGATATTGCATTTCCATCATACTTTCTCATTAATTTTGATCTTGCAGAGGCTTTTGACTTTACCCCTGTAAGTGGAGAACACCATTTGCTTTCAGCTGGCAGGACCAGCAATGCTCTTTAACTGCCCTACCTCAGAATTATGCTAACTCTTCAAACTCCAGGCACAACATAGTCTACAGAGACCTTGACTTTGCATTCTAGTTGTTATCACATTAGTCCTTCATGTTTATAATATGATGGCGATAAGACCCAGTGAGTAGGAACTAGCAACTACCCTGAACATCTTAGTAAAACTCATGAGTGACAAAGGATGGGAATAAGTCCTACAAAATTTCAAGGACCTGCCACCTCAATGAAATTTCTAGGGGTCCACTGATCTGGATGAAGGGACATGTCATTACTTTTGGCGCCTCCTATCACTAAGTAAGGAACACAATACTCAGGAGACTCTTTGTATTTTCATGATAAAGTAATCCTCATCTGGATATGCCACCTTTTATTCATTTATCCATTGTAACCAATAAAGTGGCTACAAGCTTAGAGTGAATTAAGAGCAAGAGGAAACTCCACAATGGTCACAGACTGCCATACGTACTGCTCTGTTACTTCACTGTACGGAGCAGCAGATTCAGTGCTGCTTAAAGTGTCCACAGAAGATAAGGTTGACGTTTTGAGGTTTTCACAGGTCTGTAGAAGTGAATCATAGCACAGGCTTTTAGGATTTTGGAGCAAGTCTATGCTGTTCTTTGCAGATTTATATTATCTTTTGAAGAAACAGCTCATAACTGAGTTCTTTTTTTCTTTTACGTTTGTTTTTTTTTTCCAGTTTTATTGAGATACAATTGATATGTAACATTTTATGAGTTTAAGGTGCACAACGTCATGATTTGATATATGTATATATTGCCAAATGATTACCACTAGTTAACATCCATCACCTCATAAAATTACAATTTTTTTCTTGTGATGAGAAGTAGATATTTCTTTTAAGATCCACTCTATTAGTAACTTTTCAAATATATAATACAGTTCACTAAGGTCACCATGTTGTACATTACATCCCCAGCACTTATTTCTATTATAACTGGAAGTTTGTACCTTTTGACCACCTTCACCCATTTCCCCCACACCAGCTTCCCCCCATGTCTGGCAACCACCAATCTATTCTCTGTTTCCATGAGTTGGATTTTTTTTAAGATTTTTCAGTTCTTGTCCATAGGTTACCAAGTTACCATGTGACTTGAACTGCCCACTATGAACTAGATATTGTTTGAATCTGAGCCACAAATTTGAGTATACACAGCAATCTTCCATTAAGTGAAAGTGCTGTATATGAGACTGGGCTTGAGAAAGTCCAGAAGGCACAAATAAATTATAGAAGAAAGTGACCTGAGTCTCATGTCTTCTACTCTAATGAGTGTCTCCTTTTTCTCAACACCCACTGATGGATTTATTCTGATTTTCCTATTGAAAGAAGAAAAAATAGTTCTGGATTACAGATGGTTCTGCCAATCTGATGATACACTTAAAAGTAGGTGGTTGCACTACAGTAGCCCAAATCAGGCATGGCCCTAGAGAACAGCAGTGAAAGAAAATCCCCAATTGTTTTCAATCCTCCTGAGAAATGATAACATCCAAATTTAGTCAGTCTCTTAAAACTTAAGTCTATGTATAGAGGCATGGTACATACAGAGCCACTATCCTTAAGAAAAATAAATACTCATGTACTCTATCAAATTTCAGCCTCAAAATGTTCTACACTAGGACTTCCCTGGTGGCGCAGTGGTTGAGAGTCCGCCTGCCGATGCAGGGGACACGGGTTCGTGCCCCGGTCCGGGAGGATCCCACATGCCGTGGAGCAGCTGGGCCCGTGAGCCATGGCCGCTAAGCCTGCGCGTCCGGAGCCTGTGCTCCACAACGGGAGAGGCCACAACAGTGAGAGGCCCGCGTACCGCAAAAAAAAAAAAAAAAAAAAAAAATTCTACTCTATATTCCTATGAACTTGGAAACAAATAAGACGGTCAATGCTCTTCCTGTATGTGAAGAAATGTGTACAGTCTGGTGCAGGTATAGATAATCAACTAGACAACAATTTTACCAAACAGAAAAAAAAAAAAAACTACACAGACAGCAAAGTGGCATTACTCTCAAGAGAACACAGCAATACAAATCCCATAGAGTAAAACGTGATTGGAATGGGTGGTAGGTCGTACAGAAAAAAATACTGTTTGATCCTAAGATTTATATAGATAACATCACAGCTGTGTTGATTAGGTTTTAAATCTGTGCATGAGATGAAGGATATTATTAGCAAAATCACTGGAGGAAGAAGGCATTCGCCTCCTCCATGTGATGTCATGCAGCATGGTTACAAAGGTTAAATTCAGCATCAGTGTCAGCAAGGTCAGTGAACTCAGCATTTTGTTTTTTTATTTAAAGAACATCGACTATTTGGGAAGATCCTAACATACCAAACAAATAATCTCCACTTTAATGAGTATGTGGAGTTCTTTTTGTCTAAAGAAATGTGATTAATGAGATTTTTAAATACAAGTTGGTCTATATGAGGATGTCAGAAGTGTCTGTGGTTTGCCACACCTACACTTAGACTGCAAAAAAGATTCTTAGCATTTAATGTTCTCATTCACTAAAATTTACTCTTTGCTCATAGGCTAAAAACTTAAATTCTGATACAGTATGCTACTACTAAGGCAGATACTATAGAGGACTGGGCTAAGGCTACAGCTGTGGATACAGTTATGTCTGTTGCTTTGGTGCCTTTAGAATCTTGGAATGTGGCTACAGATGTGGCTGCAATAGGTATGGACTTGACTGCTGACACCAATATTGTCACAGGTGACACTTGTCCTCTGGCACCAACTGAATACTATCTGCTACTGAGTCCATTCCCTTGTGAGATGGCAATTCTTTTCATTGTACCTGTTATACTCAGTTTTAACTGTTAATAATCCAAACTAATCCTAGGCAATCAGAATAGATTATTAAATTGACAATACATCCATATCAGTGTCTTAGATTGACTACATTTTTCTCTTTCAGTTAATGTTTTTTTCATGATAATGTACCAGATAAATTACAATTTCGGTATGTTTCATGTGTAGGCAACTCTAGGTTCCCTTTTCATTACTCTGGCTTGGCCAATGTTGTTATTTGTTTCTCTTTTTTAAAATGTATTACTTATACATGTGTTCAAAAATGTTTGATGAATAATTGTTCCATAAGTCTCCCTGTTAAGTCTTAAGTGTTACCAAGGTGAAAAGATAAGTTAATTTGGAAAGCAAATATGTAAACAAACATGATAGATGATGTAATGGTCAAGTGGAAACACAGAGGGGAAGGCTCATGTCTGATTTCAAAAAAGAGAGATGCTAGAGCAAAAGGTCGGACCATATGTTCTCCTTAAAGGTTACATTCAAATTAATTCTTGATGGAGGAGAAATATAATAGAGAGGCAAACTGTATGCTAAGCAGGAGGAACAGAATATGTGCAGGTATTGGGAAAATATTGCATTACAGAGTTATAAGTTGGTGTCACACCTAGAAAGTACACAGAGCAAAGCAAGTGGCTAAAATGAGGCCCCAGGCAATTAAGAGAAACCAGAGCATCAAGATCATATATATCTTGCTATGGGTGCACTAGACACTGTTTTAAAAAGTCGTAATGTTTTCCTTAGAAATTTATGTTTTATAAAAATCATTATGGCAGCTAATTGAAAGGAAGTTCACCAAGGGCTGTGACCACTGACCAATAGACCATCAAGATGTTATTCAAGTAGTCGATGTGAGGTCTTAATGTAAGGAAGCAGAAACTAAGATTTTCAAGAGGACCCAGATAAAATATATATTTAAGTGACAGAATTTAAAAGGCTTGTTTATATGATATGGGGGTGAAGAGTAATAAAGAAAAAAAGGAGCACACATGAACTTCCAGATTGGAGGTCCAGCAATTGACGGATTGTGATGCTAATAGTAGATGTGATATGAGACAGGGGGGCATTAGGAGGATGATCAGGGTAGAGATCTGAAAATTTGTTAGAGTTCAGATAAATTTAAGTAAATCTATATAGTGGCAGGTTCTTATAAAAATCTGGAACTCAAGAGAGAACTGGGTTTGACATTTCAAATAATTGGATAAAGGTGTAATAGCTTCACAAATATAGTATTCCAATATTTAGAAGTGAGCAGAAGAAAAAGAGATTGCAATTCAGGTAAGGAGTAGGAAAAAGATAAAAGGTGAAACAGAAGACAGTTGTATCAGGGGAATCAAGGACATATAAACTTTCTAGGAGGGAACTGTCAGCAATTGCACTTTCACTCAAGCGTTTATTCTTTCACCAAGTATTTCTAGAGTAACAACAAATTTTGAAACTAAGCTAGATGCTGGCAAATAGTCAATGAGATTGGCATGTTACAGAAGTTGCAATCAAGAGAGGCATGACAGAACATCATAAAGTCAATTACTGTAAAATAACAAAGGCTTTAGTGATTACTTAGAGTCTCTTAAGCTCCCGATGTATGGGGAATTGACCCCAAACTCCATCCTCATGATAACCAAAGAAACAGCCATTTTATTCTTCAATTTGTTAATATGATATATCACATTCATGGATTTGCATATACTGAAGAATCCTTGCATCACTGGGATAAATCCCACTTGATCATGGTGTATGATCCTTTTAATGTCTTGTTGAATTCTGTTTACTAGTATTTTGTTGAGGATTTCTGCATCTATACTCATCAGTGATATTGGCCTGTAGTTTTCTCTTTTTGTGACATCTTTGTCTGGTTTTGGTATCACGGTGATGGTGGCTTCATAGAATGAGTTTGAGAGTGTTCCTTCCTCTTCAAGTTTTTGGAAGAGTTTGAGAAGCATGGTGTTAGCTCTTCTCTAAATGTTTGATAGAAACTACCTGTTAAGCCATCTGGTCCTGGACTTTGGTTTCTTGTAAAATTTTTAATCACAGTTTCAACTTCATTACTTGTGATTTGTCTGTTCATATTTTCTACTTCTTCCTGGTTCAGTCTTGGAAGGTTATACCTTTCTAAGAATTTGTCCATTTCTTCCAGGTGGTCCATTTTATTGGCATAGAGTTGATTGTAGCAGGCTCTTATGCTTTGTATTTCTGCAGTGTCCATTGTATCTTCTCCATTTTCATTTCTAATTTTATTGATTTGAGTCCTCTCCCTCTTTTTCTTGATGAATCTGGCTAAATATTTATCAATTTTGTTTATCTTCTCAAAGAAGCAGCTTTTAGATTTACTGATCTTTGCTATTGTTTTCTTTGTTTCTATATCATTTATTTCTGCTCTGATGTTCATGATTTCTTTCCTATTAACTTTGGGTTTTGTTTGTTCTTTCTCTAGTTCCTTTAGTTGTAAGGTTAGATTGTTTATTTGAGATTTTTCTTGTTTCTTGGGGTAGGATTGTATTGCTATAAACTTCCCTCTTAGAACTGCTTTTGCTGAGTCCCCTAGGTATTGGATCATTGTGTTTTCATTGTCATTTGTCTCTAGGTATTTTTTGATTTCCTCTTTGATTTCTTCTGTGATCTCTTGGTTATTTAGTAACATATTGTTTAGCTTCCATGTGTTTGTGATTTTTACATTTTTTTCCCTGTAGTTGATTTCTAATCTCATAGAGTTGTGGTCAGAAAAGTTGCTTGATATGATTTCAATTTTCTTAAATTTACTGAGGCTTGATTTGTGACCCAAGATATGATTTATCCTGGAGAATGTTCCATGTGCACTTAAGAAGGAAGTGTAATCTGCTGTGTTCGGATGGAATGGCCTTTAAATATCAATTAAATCTACCTGGTATATTGTGTCATTTAAAGCTTGTGTTTCCTTATTAATTTTCTGTCTGGATAATCTGTTCATTGGTGTATGTGTGGTGTTACTGTCCCTCACTATTATTGTGTTACTGTCGATTTCCATTTTTATAGTGTTAGCATTTGCCTTATGTATTGGGGTGTTCCTACATTGGGTGCATATATATTTATAATTGTTATATCTTCTTCTTGGATTGATCCCTTGATCATTATATAGAGTCCTTCCTTGTCTCTTGTGACATTCTTTATTTTAAAGTCTATTTTATCTGATATGAATATTGCTACTTCAGCTTTCCTTTGATTTCCATTTGCATGGAATATCTTTTTCCATCCCCTCAATTTCAGTCTGTATGTGTCCCTAGGTCTGAAGTGGGTCTCTTGTAGACAGCATGTATATGGGTCTTGTTTTTGTATCCATTCAGTGAGCCTGTGTCTTGTGGTGGGAGTATTTAATCCATTTACATTTAAGGTAATTATTGATATGTATGCTCTTATTACCATTTTCTTAATTGTTTTGGATTTTTTTTGTAGGTCATTTTCTTCTCTTGTGTTTCCCATTTAGAGAAGTTCCTTTAGCATTTGTTGTAGAGCTAGTTTAGTGGTGTTGAATTCTCTTAGCTTTTGCTTGTCTGTAAAGCTTTTGATTTCTCCATCAAATCTGAATGAGATCCTTGCCAGGTAGAGTAATCTTGGTTTTAGGTTCTTCCCTTTCATTACTTTAAATATATCTTGCCACTCACTTCTGGCTTGTAGAGTTTCTGTTGAGAAATCAGCTGTTAACCTTATGGGAGCTACCTTGTATGTTATTTCTTGTTTTTCCCTTGTTGCTTTTTTTTTTTTTTTGCTTTATAACAAATTTAATCAGTTATACATATACATATGTTCCCATATCCCCTCCCTTTTGCGTCTCCCTCCCACCCTCCCTATCCCACCCCTCCAGGCGGTCACAAAGCACCGAGCTGATATCCCTGTGCTATGCGGCTGCTTCCCACTAGCAATCTACCTTACGTTTGGTAGTGTATATAGGTCCATGCCACTCTTTCACTTTCTCACAGCTTACCCTTCCCCCTCCCATATCCTCAAGTCCATTCTCTAGTAGGTCTGTGTCTTTATTCCTGTCTTACCCCTATGTTCTTCATGACATTTTTTTCTTAAATTCCATATATATGTGTCAGCATACAGTATTTGTCTTTCTCTTTCTGACTTACTGCACTCTGTATGACAGACTCTAGGTCCATCCACCTCATTACAAATAGCTCAATTTCATTTCTTTTTATGGCTGAGTAATATTCCATTGTATATATGTGCCATATCTTCCTTACCCATTCATCTGGTGATGGACACTTAGGTTGTTTCCATCTCTGGGCTATTGTAAATAGGGCTGCTATGAACATTTTGGTACATGTCTCTTTGAATTATGGTTTTCTCAGGGTATATGCCCAGCAGTGGGATTGCTGGGTCATATGGTAGTTCTATCTGTAGTTTTTTAAGGAACCTCCATACCGTTCTCCATAGTGGCTGTACCAATTCACATTCCCACCAGCAGTGCAAGAGTGTTCCTTTTTTTCCACACCCTCTCCAGCATTTATTGTTTCTAGATTTTTTGATGATGGCCATTCTGACTGGTGTGAGATGATATCTCAATGTAGTTTTGATTTGCATTTCTCTAATGAGCAAAGATGTTGAGCATCCTTTCATGTGTTTGTTGGCAGTCTGTATATCTTCTGTGGAGAAATGTCTATTTAGGTCTTCTGCCCATTTTTGGATTGGCTTGTTTGATTTTTTGTTATTGAGCTGCATGAGCTGCTTATAAATTTTGGAGATTAATCCTTTGTCAGTTGCTTCATTTGCAAATGTTTTCTCCCATTCTGAGGGTTGTCTTTTGGTCTTGTTTATGGTTTCCTTTGCTGTGCAAAAGCTTTTAAGTTTCATTACGTCCCATGTGTTTATTTTTGTCTTTATTTCCATTTCTCTAGGAGGTGGGTCCAAAAGGATCTTGCTGTGATTTATGTCATAGAGTGTTCTGCCTATGCTTTCCTCTAAGAGTTTGATAGTGTCTGGCCTTACATTTAGGTCTTTAATCCATTTTGAGCTTATTTTGGTGTATGGTGTTAGGGAGTGATCTAATCTCATACTTTTACATGTACCTATCCAGTTTTCCCAGCACCACTTATTGAAGAGACTGTCCTTTCTCCACTGTACATTCCTGCCTCCTTTATCAAAGATAAGGTGACCATATGTGCGTGGGTTTATCTCTGGGCTTTCTATCCTGTTGCACTGATCTATCTTTCTGTTTTTGTGCCAGTACCATACTGCCTTGATTACTGTAGCTTTGTAGTATAGTCTGAAGTCAGGGAGCCTGATTCCTCCAGCTCCATTTTTCGTTCTCAAGATTGCTTTGGCTATTCGGGGTCTTTTGTGTTTCCATACAAATTGTGAAATTTTTTGCTCTAGTTCTGTGAAAAATGCCAGTGGTAGTTTGATAGGGATTGCATTGAATCTGTAGATTGCTTTGGGTAGCAGAGTCATTTTCACAATGTTGATTCTTCCAATCCAAGAACATGGTACAACTCTCCGTCTATTTGTATCATCTTTAATTTCTTTCATCAGTGTCTTATAATTTTCTGCAGACAGGTCTCTTTTCTCCTTAGGTAGGTTTATTCCTAGATATTTTATTCTTTTTGTTGCAATGGTATATGGGAGTGTTTTCTTGATTTCACTTTCAGATTTTTCATCATTAGTATATAGGAATGCCAGAGATTTCTGTGCATTCATTTTGTATCCTGCAACTTTACCAAATTCATTGATTAGCTCTAGTACTTTTCTGGTAGCATATTTAGGATTCTCTATGTATAGTATCATGTCATCTGCAAACAGTGACAGCTTTACTTCTTCTTTTCCGATTTGGATTCCTTTTATTTCCTTTTCTTCTCTGATTGCTGTGGCTAAAACTTCCAAAACTATGTTGAATAAGAGTGGTGAGAGTGGGCAACCTTGTCTTGTTCCTGATCTTAGTGGAAATGGTTTCAGTTTTTCACCATTGAGGATGCTGCTGGCTGTGGGTTTCTCATATATGGCCTTTATTATGTTGAGGAAAGTTCCCTCTATGCCTACTTTTTGCAGGGTTTTTATCATAAATGGGTGTTGAATTTTGTCGAAAGCTTTCTCTGCATCTATTGAGATGATCATATGGTTTTTCTCCTTCAACTTGTTAATATGGTGTATCACGTTGATTGATCTGTGTATATTGAAGAATCCTTGCATGCCTGGAATATACTCCACTTGATCATGGTGTATGATCCTTTTAATGTGCTGTTGGATTCTGTTTGCTAGTATTTTGTTGAGGATTTTTGCATCTATGTTCATCAGTGATAGTGGCCTGTAGTTTTCTTTCTTTGTGACATCCTTGCCTGGTTTTGGTATCAAGGTGACGGTGGCCTCGTAGAATGAGTTTGGGAGTGTTCCTCCCTCTGCTATATTTTGGAAGAGTTTGAGAAGGATAGGTGTTAGCTCTTCTCTAAATGCTTGATAGAATTCACCTGTGAAGCCATCTGGTCCTGGGCTTTTGTTTGTTGGAAGATTTTTTATCACAGTTTCAATTTCAGTGCTTGTGATTGGTCTATTCATATTTTCTATTTCTTCCTGATTCAGTCTTGGCAGGTTGTGCATTTCTAAGAATTTGTCCATTTCTTCCAGGTTGTCCATTTTATTGGCATAGAGTTGCTTGTAGTAATCTCTCATGATCTTTTGTATTTCTGCAGTGTCAGTTGTTACTTCTCCTTTTTCATTTCTAAATCTATTGATTTGAGTCTTCTCCCTTTTTTTCTTGATGAGTCTGGCTAATGGTTAATCAATTTTGTTTATCTTCTCAAAGAAGCAGCTTTTAGTTTTATTGATCTTTGCTATCGTTTCCTTCATTTCTTTTTCATTTATTTCTGATCTGATTTTTATGATTTCTTTCCTTCTGCTAACTTTGCGATGTTTTTGTTCTTCTTTCTCTAATTGCTTTAGGTGCAAGGTTAGGTTGTTTACTCGAGATGTTTCCTGTTTCTTAAGGTGGGATTGTATTGCTATAAACTTCCCTCTTAGAACTGCTTTTGCTGCATCCCATAGGTTTTGGGTCGTCGTGTCTCCATTGTCATTTGTTTCTAGGTATTTTTTAATTTCCCCTTTGATTTCTTCACTGATCACTTTGTTATTAAGTAGTGTATTGTTTAGTCTCCATGTGTTTGTATTTTTTACAGCTCTTTTCCTGTAATTGATATCTAGTCTCATAGCATTGTGGTCGGAAAAGATACTTGATACAATTTCAATCTTCTTAAATTTACCAAGGCTTGATTTGTGACCCAAGATATGATCTATCCTGGAGAATGTTCCATGAGCACTTGAGAAAAATGTGTATTCTGTTCTTTTTGGATGGAATGTCCTATAAATATCAATTAAGTCCATCTTGTTTAATGTATCATTTAAAGCTTGTGTTTCCTTATTTATTTTCATTTTGGTTGATCTGTCCATTGGTGAAAGTGGGGTGTTAAAGTCCCCTACTATGATTGTGTTACTGTCGATTTCTCCTTTTATGGCTGTTAGTATTTGCCTTATGTATTGAGGTGCTCCTATGTTTGGTGCATAAATATTTAAAATTGTTATATCTTCTTCTTGGATCGATCCCTTCATCATTATGTAGTGTCCTTCTTTGTCTCTTCTAATAGTCTTTATTTTAAAGTCTATTTTGTCTGATATGAGAATTGCTACTCCAGCTTTCTTCTGGTTTCCATTTGCATGGAATATCTTTTTCCATCCCCTTACTTTCAGTCTGTATGTGTCTCTAGGTCTCAAGTAGGTCTCCTGTAGACAGCATATATATGGGTCTTGTTTTTGTATCCATTCAGCCAATCTGTGTCTTTTGGTGGGAGCATTTAGTCCATTTACATTTAAGGTAATTATCGATATGTATGTTCCTATTCCCATTTTCTTAATTGTTTTGGGTTCGTTATTGTAGGTCTTTTCCTTCTGTTGTGTTTCTTGCCTAGAGAAGTTCCTTTAGCATTTGTTGTAAAGCTGGTTTGGTGGTGCTGAACTCTCTCAGCTTTTGCTTGTCTGTAAACGTTTTAATTTCTCCATCAAATCTGAATGAGATCCTTGCTGGGTAGAGTAATCTTGGTTGCAGGTTTTTCTCCTTCATCACTTTAATTATGTCCTGCCACTCCCTTCTGGCTTGTAGAGTTTCTGCTGAGAGATCAGCTGTTATCCTGATGGGGATTCCCTTTTGTGTTATTTTTAGTTTTTGCCTTGCTGCTTTTAATATGATTTCTTTGTGTTTAATTTTTGACAGTTTGATTAATATGTGTCTTGGCGTATTTCTCCTTGGATTTATTCTGTATGGGACTCTCTGTGCCTCCTGGACTTGATTAACTATTTCCTTTCCCATATTAGGGAAGTTTTCAACTATAATCTCTTCAAATATTTTCTCAGTCCCTTTCTTTTTCTCTTCTTCTTCTGGAACCCCTATAATTCGAATGTTGGTGCGTTTAATGTTGTCCCAGAGGTCTCTGAGACTGTCCTCTGTTCTTTTCATTCTTTTTTCTTTATTTTGCTCTGCAGCAGTTATTTCCACTATTTTATCTTCCACCTCACTTATCCGTTCTTCTGCCTCAGTTATTCTGCTATTGATCCCATCTAGAGTATTTTTTATTTCATGTATTGTGTTTTTAATCGATGCTTGATTCATCTTTAGTTCTTCTAGGTCCTTGTTAACTGTTTCTTGCATTTTGTCTATTCTATTTCCAAGATTTTGGATCTGGGAAATAGAATCTTGGATCATCTTTACCATCATTATTTTGAATTCTTTTTCAGGTAGACTGCCTATTACCTCTTCATTTGTTAGGTCTGGTGGGTTTTTATCTTGCTCCTTCACCTGCTGTGTGTTTTTCTGTCTTCTCATTTTGCTTATGTTACTGTGTTTGGGGTCTCCTTCTTGCAGGCTGCAGGTTCGTAGTTCCCGTTGTTTGTAGGTGTCTGTCCCCAGTGGCTAAGGTTGGTTCAGTGGGTTGTGTAGGCTTCCTGGTGGAGGGGACTAGTGCCTGTGTTCTGGTGGATGAGGCTGGATCTTGTCTTTCTGGTGGGTGGGTCCACGTCTGGTGGTGTGTTTTGGGGTGTCTGTGGACTTTTTATGATTTTAGGCAGCCTCTCTGCTAATGGGTGGCGTTGTGTTCCTGTCTTGCTAGTTGTTTGGCATAGGGTGTCCAGCACTGTAGCTTGCTGGTCGTTGAGTGAAGCTGGGTGCTGGTGTTGAGATGGAGATCTCTGGAAGATTTCCGCCATTTGATATTATGTGGAGCTGGGAGGTCTCTTGTGGACCAGTGTCCTGAAGTTGGCTCTCCCACCTCAGAGGCACAGCACTGACTCCTGGCTCCTCAATTTGGGATGATTCGTTGTCTATTCATGTATTCCACAGATGCAGGGTACATCAAGTTGATTGTGGAGCTTTAATTCTCTGCTTCTGAGGCTGCTGGGAGAGATTTCCCTGTCTTTTCTTTGTTCTCACAGCTCCCGGGTCTCAGCTTTGGATGTGGCCCCGCCTCTGCGTGTAGGTCGCCGGAGGGCGTCTGTTCTTCGCTCAGACAGGACAGGGTTAAAGGAGCAGCCTCTTCGGGGACTCTGGCTCACTCAGGCCGGGCGGGAGGGAGGGGCACGGAGTGCGGGGCGAGCCTGCAGCGGCAGAGGTCGGCGTGACGTTGCACCAGCCCGAGGCGCGCCGTGCGTTCTCCCAGGGAAGCTGCCTCTGGATCCCGGGACCCCGGCAGTGGCAGGCTGCACAGGCTCCCAGAAGGGCGGTGTGGACAGTGACCTGCGCTCGCACACAGACTTCTTGGCGGCGGCAGCAGCAGCCCCAGCGTCCCACGCCCGTCACTGGGCTCCGCGCTTTCAGTCATGACTCGCGCCTGTCTGCGGAGCCCCTTTAAGCAGAGCTCTTAATCCCCTCTCCTCGCGCACCAGGAAACCAAGAGGGAAGAAAAAGTCTCTTGCCTCTTCGGCAGCTCCAGAGTTTTCCCGGACTCCCTGCCGTTTAGCTGTGGCTCATTAGCCCCCTTCAGGCTGAGTTCTCGCCACCCGCCCCAGTCCTCTCCCTGCGCTCTGACCAAAGCCCGAGCCTCAGCTTCCAGCGCCGCCGGGGCGAGCAGACAAGCCTCTCGGGCTGGTGAATGCCGCTCGGCACCGATCCTCTGTGCGGGAATCTCTCCGCTTTGCCCTACCCAGGTATGTGGGGAGTTTCTTGCCTTTTGGGAGGTCTGGGGTCTTCTGCCTGCGTTCAGTAGGTGTTCTGTAGGAGTTGTTCCACGTGTAGCTGTATTTCTGGTGTATCCGTGGGGAGGACGCTGATCTCCGCGTCTTACTCTTCCGCCATCTTACCCGGAAGTCCCTCCCTTGTTGCTTTTAATAATTATTTGTTGTCTTTAATTTTTGTCAGTTTGAT
Organism: Mesoplodon bidens; assembly: GCF_964165515.1. Lineage (NCBI taxonomy): Eukaryota > Metazoa > Chordata > Mammalia > Artiodactyla > Ziphiidae > Mesoplodon > Mesoplodon bidens. The sequence continues at coordinate 14,897,975 of NC_138161.1, read as the reverse complement.
TACTATGTGTCTCAGCATGTTTCTCCTTGTGTTTACCCTGCCTGGGACTCTCTACACTCCCTGGACTTAGTTGGTTATTTCCTTTCCCATGTTAGGGAATTTTTCGACTATAATCCCTTCAAATATTTTCTCGGGTCCTTTCTCTCTCTCTTCTTCTTCTGGGACCACTATAAAGTGAATGTTAGTGCATTTAATGTTGCCCCAGAGGTCTCTTAGGCTGTCTTCATTTCTTTTCATTCTTTTCGCTTTATTCTGTTCCACAGCAGTGAATTCTACCAGTCCGTCTTCCAGGTCAGTTATTCGTTCTTCTGCCTCAGTTATTCTGCTATTGATTCCTTCTAGTGTATTTTTCATTTCAGTTATTGTATTGTTCATCTCTGTTTGTTTGTTCTTTAATTCTTCTAAGTCTTTGTTAAACATTTCTTGAATCTTCTCAATCTTTGCCTCCATTCTGTTTCCAAGGTCCTGGATCACCTTCTCTACCATTATTCTGAATTCTTTTTCTGGAATGTTGCCTATCTCCACTTCATTTAGTTGTTTTTCTAGAGTTTATCTTGTTCCTTCATCTGGTACATAGTCCTCTGCCTTTTCATTTTGTCTATCTTTCTGTGAATGTGGTTTTCATTCCACAGGCTGCAGAATTATAGTTCTTCTTGCTTCTGCCGTCTGCTCTCTAGTGGATGAGGCTATCTAAGAGGCTTGTGCAAGCTTCCTGATAGGAGGGACTGGTGGTGGGTAGAGCTGGGTGTTGCTCTGGTGGGCAGAGCTCAGTAAAACTTTAATCCACTTGTCTGCTGATGGTTGGGGCTGGGTTCCCTCCTCGTTGGTTGCTTGGCCTGAGGTGACCCAGCCCTGTAGCCTACCCAGCTGTTTGGTGGGGCTAATGGCAGACTCTGGGAGGGTTCACGCCAAGGAGTACTTCCCAGAAGTTCAGCTGCCAGTGTCCTTGCCCCTGCGGTGAGCCACAGCCAGCCCCCTGCCTCTGCAGGAGACCCTCCAACACTAGCAGGTAGGTCCAGGTCAGTCTCCCATGGGGTCACTACTCCCTCCCCAGGTCCTAATGTGCACACTACTTTGTGTGTGCCCTGCAAGAGTGGAGTCTCTGTTTCCCCCAGTCTTGTCAAAGTCCTGCAATCTAATCCCGCCAGGCTTCAAAGTCTGATTCTCTAGGAATTCCTCCTCCCATTGCCGGACCCCCAGGTTGGGAAGCCTGATGTAGGGCTCAGAACCTTCACTCCAGTGGGTGGACCTCTGTGGTATAAGTGTTTTCCAATTTGTGGGTCAACCACCCAGGGGCCATGGGATTTGATTTTATTGTGTTTGTGCCCCCTCCTACCATCTCATTGCACTTTCTCCCCTGTCCTTTGATGTGGGGCATCTTTTTTAGTTAGTTTCAGTCTCCTCCTGTCTATGATTGTTCAGCAGTTAGTTGTGATTCCAGTGCTCTCACAAGAGGGAGTGAGCTCATGTCCTCCTACTCTGCCATCTTGAACCAATCTGAGAAACAGCCATTTTAAATGTGATTCCCATGTTCTAGTCAAGGTTAATGGATGCAGATCTGGCTGCTTGAACAAGATGAACCGGAAAATCACCAGGATTTATGAAAAAGAGCCTATATTTTTTTCTACTTGATGAAGCTCTAAGGAGTAACACTTGGAAACTATTAGCAGCTATGTTTTACTCTTTGTAGAGTGCACTTTAACAGTTCATTGTAAATCACCTACTTAAGTAATCTGCTGAATAATCTCTTATATGTTCTGCTCAGAGACAACTCATGGAAAATCTTTTTAACTTTTCTAGATTGCCCATCTCAGTAATTGATATTCTATCAAATCTAAGAGGCTCACCATCCTAACAAAACCAGGTGAGTAAACTTGAAAATCATTATTCTCTAGATCTACACATTGACCTCAAATGCTATTCTATATTAATTCATTACTTGCTTATTTACCTCAGAGGTACAAAAGCCTGACTTGGTTAGCTTTGCATGGAAGTGGACGAAAATGTCCTTATAATTGAGCTGTCTTGCAGAATCTATAAGCCAAAGAGGGTAAATTGTGGCAGAATATTAAAATTTTCTTATAGTGTGAAAATATAGCACCATCAGATGTCAGAAGGGGTATTTTCACTAAAATTGTGGTAGTAATGACAGCTTGAAAAAGGTCTGTGAAAGAAATTACAAAATACATGAGAGCGTGGAGCAAAATTTCTGACCTGATGGCTGAAGAAAATGGCAAAAGTTAGTTAGACCTTAACTAGTAGGTTGAAAGAAATGTAATAATGACCAGAACATTTAATTATTTCCAGTCCCTCTTAACAGCCTTAAAATCCTAAATATTTGTGGAATTAAGTCATGTTTGGCTCCTGAACAGAGAGATTTTACTCCAATTCCCTATATGGACCAAAGGGCACTGCAGCAAGATCAGCAGATCTGTAACTCTAAAAAGAACAATAGCCCATAACTTAATTAAAACATTGAATGAAGTATTTATCTATATATGTATCTATATCAATACATATATAGAAGTACTTAAATGTATATGTTTATATATTGAATATGTATATTGAATACATATATTGAAAGAGAAAGAGAGGGACAGAGAGAGAGAAATATACTAGATAATTTAGCATATGGTTATCTGGCTGAGATAGGGGTAAGGAGCTGATATATAGTGTTGGGTGAATGGGTGAGGATGGAAGATGGTAAGGGGTTAACCAAAAGGTAAAGAATAAAGATAGAAACTGTATTGAAAAATATCTTAAAGTGAAGAATATATTATTTTTATGCTAAAATTTATGTGTGTGATATATAACAGGCAAAGAGATTACATCTATGGGCTAACAGTGTATCCATAATAAATGACAGTATAAAAGGCAAGAGCTCAATAAATATAGTATGATTCCTTTCTGTTTGAAACCACAAACTTCAAAGCTCCATTTTTGCATAACTATGGGTAGAGACAACACTGCCTATGTATGTATGAGGGAAGAGAGAGTAACTGAAGGTTCTCTGAAGGGGGTAATATGTATATGCAGTACGATCAGAGATCATTAACTTGATCTTATACAAGTTTGCATTTCTTCACTCATTATTACAGGAATCTGTTGACTTGTGAATAAAGATAACATCAAATGAAGAAAACATTTGAAAACTGAAAAGATGCTTTAGATAATAGAAAACCGAATCATGGATCCATAGAATTAGAAGCTTTAGAGAGTTGGCTTTATTTAACTTTTGCTTGATTTGAAACTGATTTGTTAGTGTTTACTGTAGAAGATTTTAACATGTCTTTACAAAGAGTTGGCATTCTATTTTTAATTTATTTAGCTTGGTTACATGTCCTGAAGAGAAAGGACTACTTGTTCACAGCTCTCCAAATAACTGTCAGCATATAATAGTCATAAAATCTAAACAAATGAGATAATGTGAAATGTAATGACAATGTAAGTATACATTTTTTAAAAAACATGTTAGATTTTAATCCCAGGAGAGATATCTTGCTTTTATAAACACCTAGCTCCACCGTGCCACAATGGCATATAATGAGACCCAAGATTATTTTAGGACACATAACACAATAATTTTAATTATATGCAGCCAGAAACAAAATAGGTTGAATGTGATGCAGTGTAAAGTCCTCTGAGGAGCTGCCTGATATTATTAGTCTGGTGCAATGGCAGTTTTCTTTACTGACTAAAAGCATTTCATATTCTGGGACCCTAATGACCACAGTTATACATGCTTTATTATTTTTTTCTATAAATCTTATAGAGAAAAAAAGGGAAGAATGCAGGAGAAAGCTCTGGACAACAAGTGGGAGAAAAAAACCCCAGGGAACTTCAGCTACATTCATCCTTCCATGGTATTGCTTGGATAGGGAGAGGAAGGAGATGCACCACCTCAACAGCTTTTGAAAACTGCATCTGCTTCTAGTGCAGCTAGGTGCTTTGCTGTGAAGTCTTTACAGGTAACTCTTTGTAGAATATTTTTATTGTAGAAAGTTGTTGGAGAGGACTACTTAAAGAGATTTCTATCTGCTATAATAATCAGTAATGTTTACTCAATTTAGAAAACATTCTTGACATAAGATAGCAATATTTCTCACAATGTGAGAAAATCCAGCACTCATTCATTTTGGGGGCAAATATCCATTGAGTATGGTCTACATTGCATGGTCTCAGTGCTTATATGGTCTGCATGCACGGTCTTTGTACCTACAGTTATCCCCATTGTTGCCTGCTGCCTTTATTCTTGCCATGTTTGGTTCCTATTAATACAGGTGGCATAAACAAAGAATACTTTTATATTTAAGTTTTTCCTTAAAAAAAATGAAAAAGAATTCATGTTTTTGTTTTCTTTGGATATATACCCAAGAGTGGAATTTCTGGATCATATGGTAGTTCTATTTTTAATTTTTTGAGGCACCTCCACACTGTTATCCATACTGGCTGCACCAATTTACATTCCCACTGACAGTGTATGAGTGTTCCATTTTCTCCACATTCTCACCAACCTTTGAAATTTGTGGTCATTTTGATGGTAGCCATTCTGAATGGTGTGAGGGGATATCTCATTGTGATTTTGATTTGCAGTTCTCTGAGGATTAGCAATGCTGAGCATCTTTTCATGTATCTGTTAGCAATCTGTATGCTTTTTTTGGGAAAATGTCTATTCAGGTCTTCTTCACATTGTTTAATCTGGTTATTTTTTTTGACTTGTACGATCTGTTTATATATTTTTGATATTAACCCCTTATCTGTCATTTCATTTGCAAATATTTTCTCCCATTCAGTAGGTTGTCTCTTCATTTTGTAAATGGTTTCCTTTGCTGTGCAAAAACTTTTATGTTTAATTAGGTCCCATTTGTTTACTTTTGCTTTTATTTCTTTTGCCTTAGGAGACAGATCCAAAAAAATATTGCTAGGATTTATGTCAAAGAATGTTCTGCCTGTGTTTTCCTCTAGGAGTTGTATGGTTTCAGGTCTTAAATTTAGGTAAGCTTACATTTTGAGCTTAATTTTATATATGGAGTTAGAGAGTTATCTAATTTCATTCTTTTATATGTAGTAGTCCAGTTTTCCCAACACCACTTATTGAAGAGACTGTCTTTTCCTCATTGTACAGTCTTCTTCCTTTGTTGTAGATTAACTGACCATAGGTGTGTGGTTTTATTTTGGAGCTTTCTATTCTGTTCCATTGATAATGAGCCTGTTTTTGTGCTGCTCTCATGTTTCTTTGATTACTGTAGCTCTGTAGTATAGACTGAAGTCAGAGAGTGTGATACCTTCAGCTTTGTTATTTTTTCTCAAGATTGCTTTGCCTGTTCAGGGTCTTTTGTGATTCCATATAAATTTTAGGATTATTTGTTCAAATTCTGGCAAAAATCACATGGATATTTTGATCAGGATTGCATTAAATATGTAGATTGCTTTGCATAGTATGAATATTTTAACAATATTAATTCTTCCAGTCCATGAACACTTAGTGGAATAAGTCAGACTATGAAAGACAAACACTATATGTTATCACTTACATGTGGAATCTGCAAAATAAAACAAATCAATAAATATAACAAAACAGAAACAGAATCACAAATACAGAGAACAAACTAGTGGTTACCAGTGGGAAAAGGGATAAGGGGAGGGACAGGAGAGGGGTATGGAATTAAGAGGTACAAACCACTATGTATACAAAACAAATAAGTTACAAATATATATTATAGGTCAGCAAATATAACCAATATTTTATAATAACTTTAAATTGAGTATAATCTACAAAAATATTGAATCATTATGTTGTAACCTGAAACTAATATTATATTGTAAATCAACTATACTTAATTTAAAAAGTGAAAAGAACATGAATAAGTAACTGTGGAAACAGCTATAAAATCATAAAACCTATAAGTGAAAACCTACAATATTCCCATTGACATAGGGAAAAACACGATATGTGGGAATTGACTCATAGTGACCTGCAACCTATTTGAACAGACCAATTTAACACAAAATAGAAAATGTACTTAAATTGGTACATAACATAACATAAATATAAGTGTGAAATACTGTAAAGACCATAATGTCACAGATAATCAGAGGAGGAGGAAATCAATGAACTCTAGTGAAGACTGTGATGATTTATAGAAGGTGTGGAAGGACCAGGGAGAGAATTGGAGGAAGGAGAAATATTTAGATGAAATATTTAAATGAAAAGAATTTTATAACAACTGGGCAATATGGGCACACTGATGACACCACATCACCCATGAAGTATTCTCTCCAAAGCATTAAACCTGGGTCAAACCAAGACATAAGGTCTAATCTACAATTTATACAACAATTCAATAGTATAAAAATAAGGACTATTCTTCATTCAAAGAGAAGAAAAACACATAATAGATAAATTCAATGTGTGGAACTTATCTGATTTTAAATAAACAACAGCAACTAAAACACCTGTTTTAAATAATCAGGAAAACTTGATTACTGCATTAGTTGATAAAAAATTAATAATAGTGTTAGGTGTGATAATGCTACTCTGATAATGTAAGAAAATACTCCATTTTTAGATATGCATATTGAAACTTTTTGAATTATGAAATATCTGTGATTTATTTTAGCATATTTCATCAAAAATGATGATTAGTGTATCAAAATGTTACAGAGTATTAAAATTAGGGGGTAAATAAAAAGGTTAATACTCATTTTTCTGCTGAGGAAATGTTGTTTAATAAAAAGTTTATAAAACTGATAGCAAGAGCAGAGAACATTCACGAATGAGACTAATAAAATGAGCAACGGCCCATGGGTGAGATTGTGCAAGACCTGACTCAAGACCCTAAAACTTTTACTGAGAATTTGAGAAAAAGAGTTAATGAGAGCTAAACTGGGAAACATAGGTTGGAGTGTCATTATTGAAGGCCCTAGTTACTGAATATTATACTGTCAAACATAAAAAGGGGTTAGATGAAGCATAATGGAATTTTTGAGCAAAACAATGATAAAAGCAGTAAGATTTGTTGGTTGGTTGGTTGGTTGGTTGGTTTGGTGAGATCCTCTTAGAAAGATTAAATAGTTTAAGGGTTTGTAGAATGCATCAAGGAATAAGGAAATGCAAAGTTGAAGAATAATTAAGGGACTGCTTTAAGAGCTCATTATGTTTTTGTTGAAGCAGAGGCTGTGAGAACATGCATCACAAGAATGGAAAGACATAAATGATAAATTAACAGGACTCAGGTGTGAGAGAGAGTGGGAATAGCAAACAGAAAGTAGCCATAAATAATTCTGAGATTTCAAGATATTAGCCATATGAGAAGGAAAGGTGATGAGGTCAGTTGTTTGTGGTGAGGTCTGGTGCTACATATAATGCATCTGGTTTTAGGCAGTGAAATATGAATGTCCTGCTGAACTGAGATTGAATATCAGCCACTTGGTTTTCAAAAACTCTGAGAAGCAGCTTGTTCTACTTCTATTTAATCAGACTTTATGTCAGCAAGTAATAGAAGTCAATTCTCTTATAATCTACCATCATTATATCATCTAGATAAAATTGAAAAATATATAATAAACTATAAAAAGTGATTTTAATTTGCATATAATTGACCAAAAACATAATAAATCAATTTTGGGGCAATCATAATTTATTGTTTCTGAGATTTTAATTGTGTGTGAATATTCTGTGTTATTATTGCCTTTGAATATTATAAAATTGTAGTTACTTAATTCATTCATTTTCTTAAATATATTTTTACACCATGTCTGACCCAGTACTAGGATATAGATCAGAAATATGAATAGGACATGATCCTGCCTCTGCCCCCCAGAAACATATTTATAAACAGTTGATTGCAAATGTGTGTTAGGTGACAAAAGAATGATGTGCACAGTGGGAACAAATTTTTAAAAATCAACCTTTCTTGAGATGTCATGGTAGCCTTTACAGGGACTGGGCTCTTTAAAGATTATTAGAATGTCACTTCACATGTAAGGGCATTAAGAACGTTCTAGCTCAGTAGCATTCACTATTTTTGTGTTTGCAGCACATCTGACAAATCAATAGTTCATCTAATAGATATGACAAGATAAAGACGTATCCTCAATTAAGGTCATAGTAAAGGTTTTCTATAAATTAAAATTAGTCAACCTGTATGGGATGGGTATGCAGTGCATATTGTTCTGGGACACATTTATTGAGATCCCATCCTATCTATAAAGACAAGTGAGTTATCAGGACATTAAGGGAATGAAGAAAAAAATAATAAAGAAAAAAACTTCATAGGAATCTATAAGAAACAGAGTTATCCAAATTAGCCTGTGAAGATAGAAATGTCTCCCCAGAAGAAGTAACCAGTCAAATAGATAGATATGGATGCAGGTACCTAGACAAATTAAAACAGAGAGGCAGTTGAGCCAAAGAGAAAACCCCATTGAAGATATGAAACAGAATGCTATGGACTGAATGTTTATGTCCCCCAGATTCATAATGTTGATATCACAGTCCCCAATGTGATGGTGGAGAATTTAGCAGGTGATTAGGTTATATGGGTAAAGCCATCATGAATGGGATTAGCACCCATATAAAAGTGACTTCAGAGAGCTCTCTCACCCATTCTGCCACGTGAGGACACAGCAAGATGGCTATCTATGAAATGGGAAGCTGGCCCTCACCAGATGCTAAAGCTGCTGGCATCTTGATCTTGGATTTTCAGCCTCCAGAACTGTGAGAAATAAATGTGTGCTGTTCAAACCACCAGTCTATGATATTTTTGTTATAACATCTTAAATGGACTAAGGCATAAACTAAGACCGAAAAGTCAGGGTGCTGTTGTAACAAATACCTAAAATGTGTAGGCGGCTTTGGATTTGGGTAAGGGGGAGAAGCTGGAAGAGTTTTGATACGAATGTTAGAAAATACTACATTTTTGTAGATGGATCATTAGAAACAATTCTGATGAGAGCTCAGAAAGAAGAGAGTTGCAGAGAAAGCTTCTGTCTTCTTAGATAATACTTAAATGATCACAAATAGAATGTTGGTAGAAATGTGGATGGTAAAGACCATTCTGATGAGGTCTCAGACAGAACCAAGGAACATGTTATTGGAAACTGACCTGTGTAGGACTCATAGTGCAAGGGGTCAGGGTGGGTCAGGCCAGAATGCTCCTGCCCAGGGTATCAAGGGAACCTACAAAGAGCTGCAGTGGAGGTTGCACTTACCAGAGCCATGAGGGCAGAGCCACCCAGAGGCATGGTGCAGGGACTCCAGCCTGGGAGAGCTGCAGAGGTGGGACCAGCACACTAGTTAGTTCAGAGGGCAGAGCATTGAGCCAAAGAGGATTATTCTTGAGCCCTTAGGTTTAATGTTGTTTGCCCTATTAGGTTTTGTATTTACTTGGGACCTGTGCCCCTAACTTCTTTCTTATTTCTTTATTTTAGGGTAGGAATACCTACCTTGTGCCTGTCCCACAACTGCGTTTTGGAAGCACATAATTTGTTTGGCTTCACAGGTTCACAGCTAGAATTTGCCTCAAGATGAATCTTACCTTGCATATCACCTGTATCTGATTTCAATGATATTTAGATAAGACTTTGGACTTTAGACTTTCAATGCTGACATGAATTAAGACAAACCTTTACATTCATGTCAACTGACTTTAAACAAGAGTGCCAAGACCTTCCCTGGGAAATAGTAGACTTTTCAACAAAATGTACTGAAACAAATGGGTATCCACATGCAAAAGAATGAGGTTGGACCCTGTCTCATATCTCTCACCTTATCAAGAATTAACTCAAAATGGATCAAAGATCTAAGTGTTAGAGCTAAAGGTATAGAGCTAAAGGTATATATATAGATAGATGATAGATAGATAGATAGATAGATTAGAAGAAAAATAGGCGTAAATCTTCATGACCTTGGATTTTTCAATCATTTCTCAGATACAACACCAAAAGCACAAGCCACAAAATAAATAAATTTGATTTCATCAAAATTAAAAGCTTTTTTGCTTCGACAGACAGTATCAACAGAGTGAAAACACAAACTATACGATGGGAGAATATATTTGCAATTCAAATATCCCCAAAGGAACCTGTAATCAGAATATTTTAAGAAGTCTTACAACTAAACTGTAAAAAAAAAAAACTATAATTAAAAAGTGGACAGAAGATCTGAATGATATCTATTCAAAGAAAATATACAAATGGTTAATAAGCCTGTGAAAAGATATTCGACATTATTAGTCATTAAAGAAAAGCATATCAAAGCCATGTTAACTTCATGCTTTATATTCTGGGAAATTAATGAATATATAGAACAGTTGTAGCTTGGGTAAGGGTCACTGTGCTGGATTTTTATGGATTCATTTCTTCTTTGAGTGTTTGCTCTTAATCACTCTTCATCTCTTCAAAATGCCATGTTCTATATTTCAAGTGTATTCACATTAATTCTCATTAAACCGATCAATGCCTTGTATCATTTCCAACACATGATAGAAATGCACTCGCAAGCACTTTCTTAATTTTCAAACATCATTGATTCACAAGGTCTCCAGAGCTCTTTATTACTCTGATTACTGTTTTCTTGCACTATGTGACTCTGAGCGGTGCTGGAATGTGAAGGTGATCACTATGTTCAGAAAAGCATTGAATTGGGTTGTTTGTTTTTTTATTATTGAGCTGCATGAGCTGCTTGTAAATTTTGGAGATTAATCCTTTGTCAGTTGCTTCATTTGCAAATATTTTCTCCCATTCCGAGGGTTGTCTTTTGGTCTTGTTTATGGTTTCCTTTGCTGTGCAAAAGCCTTGAAGTTTCATTAGGTCCCATTTGTTTATTTTTGTTTTTATTTCCATTTCTCTAGGAGGTGGGTCCAAAAGGATCTTGCTGTGATTTATGTCATAGAGTGTTCTGCCTATGTTTTTCTCTAAGAGTTTGATAGTTTCTAGCCTTACATTTAGGTCTTTAATCCATTTGGGGCTTATTTTTGTGTATGGTGTTAGGGAGTGATCTAATCTCATACTTTTACATGTACCTGTCCAGTTTTCCTAGCACCACTTATTGAAGAGGCTGTCCTTTCTCCACTATACATTCCTGCCTCCTTTATCAAAGATAAGGTGACCATATGTGTGTAGGTTTATCTCTGGACTTTCCATCCTGTTCCATTGATCTATATTTCTGTTTTTGTGCCAGTACCATACTGTCTTGATTACTGTACCTTTGTAGTATAGTCTGAAGTTAGGAAGCCTGATTACTCCAGCTCCGTTTTTTGTTCTCAAGATTGCTTTGGCTATTCGGGGTCTTTTGTGTTTCCATACAAATTGTGAATTTTTTTGTTCTAGTTCTGTGAAAAATGCCATTGGTAGTTTGATAGGGATTGCATTGAATCTGTAGATTGCTTTGGGTAGAAGAGTCATTTTCACAATGTTGATTCTTCCAATCCAAGAACATGGTATATCTCTCCATCTATTTGTATCATCTTTAATTTCTTTCATCAGTGTCTTATAATATTCTGCATACAGGAGTTTTGTCTCCTTAGGTAGGTTTATTCCTAGATATTTTATTCTTTTCATTGAAGTGGTAAATGGGAGTGTTTTCTTGATTTCACTTTCAGATTTTTCAACATTAGTGTATAGGAATGAAATGCAAATCAAAGCTACAATGAGATATCATCTCACACTGGGCAGAATGGCCATCATCAAACAATTTAGAAACAATAAATGTTGGAGAGGGTGTGGAGAAAAGGTGTGTGGAGAGGGTGTGCACTGTTGGTGGGAATGTGAATTGGTACAGTCAGTATGGAGAGCAGTATGGAGGTTCCTTAAAAAAGTACAAATAGAACTACCAAATGACCCAGCAATCCCACTACTGGGCATATACCCTGAGAATACCATAATTCAAAAAGAGTCATGTACCAAAATGTTCATTGCAGCTCTATTTACAATAGCCAGGAGATGGAAACAACCTAAGTGTCTATCATCACATGAATGGATAAAGCTGTGACACATATATACAATGGAATATTACTCAGCCATAAAAAGAAATGAAATGGAGCTATTTGTAATGAGGTGGATGGACCTAGAGTCTGTCATACAGAGTGAAGTAAGTCAGAAACAGAATGACAAATATTGTATGCTAACACATATATATGGAATTTAAGAAAAAAATGTCATGAAGAACCTAGGGATAAGACAGGAATAAAGACACAGACCTACTAGACAATGGACTTGAGGATATGGGGAGGGGGAAGGGTAAGCTGTGACAAAGTGAGAGAGTGCCATGGACATATATACACTACCTAACATAAAATAGATAGCTAGTGGGAAGCAGCCGCATAGCACAGGGAGATCAGCTCGGTGCTTTGTGACCACCTAGAGGGGTGGGATAGGGAGGGTGGGAGGGAGGGAGACGCAAGAGGGAAGAGATATGGGAACAGATGTATATGTATAACTGATTCACTTTGTTATAAAGCAGAAACTAACACACAATTTTAAAGCAATTATACTCCAATAAAGATGTAAAAAAAAGAAAAAAAGAAAAGCATTGAAAATTTGCCTGCTACAGATTCTTCAGGGACATCTTCCCTCCCTCTACTGCTGTGGCCAGGGATGCTTTCTGAAGATTACAGTGATGTTTTCCACAGGAGGGAGGCTACTTCCCAGCAGGATTCATGCTCAAAAGGACATTCCCTATCACTCAACTTTTTCTGATTGCTTCTTTATAATGACAACAGCAACAAAATCTTATCACTTTCTTGTTACATGATTGAATATTTTCTACCCAGAGAAATTTTTTTAATACACTTATCCATGAACCATGTAAGCAATGATGAAAAATGCACATAAACTCTGATACAACTTGTCATCTTATAGATTCATTAAGTACTTATTTTTCACAGCCCATTGTTGTTGGCAATTATGCATTTTGACTGCAGAGACCTTAATAGACAAATAAATGTGTGTCTAGCTTCTATGTGCCCTCATCCCTGAGTATTTCTGATAGGTCTTAAGCTAAATCACTTTGTTTTCAGCTTTAAGCTTCTTACAGAGAATATGTATTCCCAACATCTTAGCTTAGAAATGCTTGATTTTGTATTCTCTTCATATTTTTTTCTGTACATTTTAAAAATGTAACACCTCTGAATTCTATTGTGTGGAGCTGGAATCATTATTTTTAAGGAAAGCATTTCAACATAAATGAAATCCAACCATCTCAGCTGAAGCACATTACAATACATCCCCAGACGATTCCTTTCATTGATGTCATGAGAGAGTATTGAGAAGAAGTGTGAGAAAAACTACATTTGAAAATGCTTATCTTTCTACTGATGTAAAGAGGTTGCATCTGCTTTGAATATAAAGGAAATAGCAGTCATATTCCTGAGTTTAGCTGAATTCTCCAGCCCTGGAAAGGAATATGTTCAGTTTATCTCTAGATTGCTATATAGGTTATAGATTTTCCATTTTGAGTTATATGATAAACAATGATTTCTAAAGCTATCTTTTTTTTTTCTAATTGGTCAAGAATTCTAACTTTCCCACAAGGATTCCAATAGCATCTTAACTTTTTTTCACTTACATGCACCACAGTTTGCTAACATTTTGACACTAATTAGTATATGGAATTAGAAATTGGAGTCCTGGAATTTTCCACAGCCACGCTTAGTAGTATATCAAGCTCCTACATATAGTGAAAGTCACACTTTGGCCACTCATCATTTGCGTCCTTACCCATCCTCATCTCCCAAGACTCTATGCTGCAGCTATTATGGGAACTACTTTGGGAGCCATGGTGATGGATGCTGTGGCTATGGAGGCTTAGGGTGTGGCTATTTTGGGGACTTTGGAGGCCTGAAATAAGTCAGTGAGCATGGGTAGTGTGGATATTGATGTGGCTGCTGTCATCCATTGTGCTGTGAGTAAACATCTTATAGCTTCTTCTGAAAACCTTGATCATTTACACAATTTCCTAGAGAGTCATCAGTTCAATTTCAAATGATAAGAAATCCTCTTCTTTTCACCCACAGTCTATAATTGTTATCTCCTTTCCATTGCTAAGGAACCCACCACTGCTGGTCACCACACACCCAGAGGTCAGCCTCTGTCCCACCCATCACAGGGACCAAATGCCCCTGGCATCTCCAACAACTGAACACTTGAACTGCAAATGTCAACATTCTAATTGCAGCTCCTCTTGTCAAATTTATTTTTAACTCTGATATCAACACTTTCTCCTGTATCCCATGTCTCACAATGCTTACATTTTCACTCTTTCAGTTAAAAAATGCTTAATCTTCCCTAGCAAACATTGTTTGCTATTTGTGTTTATTCAGTTCAATAGGTTTCATGCTATAGGTATATAATTTTTAATCCATACTTGAATTTTTCTCCACTGCAGCTGCAGAAGATTTGTGCCCCAGGAATAGCTGAGTATATGTGTGATGAAATTGAGCCCCTTAGCATCCTATAGCTTTTTTCAGAAGAAAGAATGAAATCTGATTTCTTGTATGCTTTTGCTTTTTTCATAAGAAAAAGTATTTCCCTCCCATTCTTATCTCCAAACACATTAGACACATAAGATGCTCAGATTTTAAAAGCCAGAGATTGCTGAAAAGGAAAAGAGTCCTCTACTATTTTCCTAGGTTTGCCATAGCAAAGTACCACAAACTGGGTAGATTTAAAGACAAATTTATTCTACAGTTCTGGAGGCCAGAAGCCCAAAATCAAGGGGATCCACATACTCATGCTCTCTGAAGATTCTAGGGGAGACTCTTTTCCATGCCTTTCTCCTAGTTCATGGTGCCACCAACAATCCTTGAGGATTCTTTGACCTGTAGACACAACACTCCAATCTGTGCCTCCGTAGTCACACATGTTTTCCCTGTGTGTTTCTGTGTCTCTTCTTATATGGACACCAGTTATATTAGATTAGTGCCCACCCTAGTTGATTATGACCTTATTTTAACTTGATTACTTCTGCAAATGCCCTAGTTCCAAGTAAGGTCATATTCAGGTGTTGTGAGCTAAGACTTCAACACATCTTTTGGGGGAGTGTGATCCACTCACAAGTCCCAAATTCAGAGTTTATCTAAATATTCAACCCATAAATGGACTAAAGGGTGAGGTCTCTCCTCTTATACCTGACCCTGTGAGAGTTTAGGGACTGCTTGTTCCATGGGCCACGAATACATACAGACCTTAAGACATTAAGAGAGAGGAGCACACAACATTTGTCTTGGAAAGTGACAATGCTAGGAAGTCAAGGTCTACTGATAGGAAAACTGAATGACTACAATCTTGTGAAGGATGCACTGGTCAGTTTAGCCAACTACTTCAGAACATGGACTTTGGAATCAGACAGACCTGGCCTTAAGTCCCAACTCTGCTGTCTAGTTATCTGTGTGAATTAGGGAAACCACTTGGTTTTTCTAAATTTCCATTTCTTCATTGTTAAGATGGTGATGATACGACATCCTCATAGAGTTATTCCAAGAAATAAATAGGTTATTACACGTAAAGTGTTTAGTACAGTAGCACATAAAAGTGCTCAATATGCTCAAGTGAATTTTTATTTATATTCCTATTGAGCAACAGATAAGCAAAGGAGAATTCTATTGTTCAAACAAAGTTCACAAAGAGATTTTAAATAATCTAGAAGTGTATTTCAAATTATAATATTTCTTATATATTTTATGTTAAAATCTTCTGTTTCATCTTGGCTGTACATATCCATGCAAAAGTAACAACTTCCTTCTGCAGCATTCTAGAAAGCAGACTTACAGTCTTTTTAAATGCAATGTACACACCTATGACTGAATACTCTGTATCACTGAAAATAATGAAGATATATTCACTGGTAATTGAAAAGGATTATTTGCTGAAGTTAATGGAGATGGTGAAATCAGGAATTTCTTCATAATCAAATAATTGTCATATGGCAAGCCTAGATGACTTATATCACCTCAAAACAATTTGTACCCTGATTTCTTATTAAGATGGTCCATCCACTGGAATAGAACTTCACAAGAACTTGACTATTCAGCATCACCATGCATAATTTGACTTGCTATGCACGTAAGTTTATGAGCCATTTAATCTATTCTAGTGCGCCAGGGGGAGCTTGGAAAACAATTCTCAAACCTACTTCATACCTGAAACTTCTCGAAGAGAAAAAACTTCAATACCTAAGAGCAGATCCGAGTCAACCCAAACCGATATTGGCAGTCTATCAAACGCTATAGCAACACATAGAAGCAGTACTCATCCCATACATGGGAGTCTGTGATGCTTTCCCAGGAGAGGTGACACATGAACTAACTCTTAAATGATGAACAGCAGTTAGCCAGGTAAGAATGGGAAGGAATACAGCATGGCAGCCGAGGGAGCAGCACACACAAAAACCCTGAAGAAGGGAATTCATGGAGTTCCTAGGACTATAGTTTATTCAGAAAACTGTAAAATAGAGGATGGTAAGGAGAAGTTAAAGGTGAAACTGGAAGATTAAAAACCAGGTCAAAAATATTTTTTATGATGTTAAGGAGTTTGCACTTTATTCTGAGTGCTATTTGAGTTATTCTCACTACAGAGCAGAGAATAACTTATTGGGGCTGAATTTGAGGCTGGGAGACTACTTAGGTTACTATGGCAATAATCCACGCCAAAGAAGATTAGGACGTGAATTCAGATAGTGGAAATGGAGATAGAGAAAAGTGGACGGATTTAAGAGAAACTAACTGGGACTTCCCTTGTGGCTCAGTGTTTAAGAATCCACCTGCCAATGCAGGGGACACGGGTTTGAGCCCTGGTCTTGGATGATCCCACATGCCACGGAGCAACTAATCCTGTGTGCCACAACTACTGAGCCCACATGCCACAACTACTGAAGTCCGCACGCCTAGAGCCCATGCTCCACAACAAGAGAAGCCACCACAATGAGAAGTCCGAACACCGCAACAAAGAGTAGCCCCTGCTTGCCACAAATAGAGAAAGCCCGCGCACAGCAACGAAGACCCAACTCAGCCAAAAACTAATTAATTAATTAATTTTTAAAAAATAAGAGAGACTAATTAAGCAAAGTACACAGGACTTGGCAGGATGGATTTATTGCAAAGTTTATGGATTAGGCATATGGGTGAAAAATATTACCTTCCACTGTGATGAGAAACAGAAGAAGAACAAGTTTTTAGAAGAAGAAATTTGAAGCACATTGACTTTGAGGCCATCTAGATGGAGATAACACTTAGATGATGATGATAAAAGAAATAGAGAAAGAATGAAAGAAAGAAGGAGAGAGAGAGGGGGAGAAAGGGAAGGAAAGGGGAAATTAAAGAAATGTATTGATTTGAGAATCATCAAAATTCAGGTATTATTTGATGCCATGGGCATGCATAAGATAGAAGAGGGTCGAGTACAGAATAATGGGAAATAATTATATTTAATGAGAAAATTAAGAGGGAGAAAGAGAAGGAAGAGTCAGATATAATCATGTTACACAAGAAAATAGACGATAACCTGTCCAGATACAATGTTAACAGAATGGCCCAAAGGGTCAATAATATAAGGTCAAGAAATACCCATTAAATGTTGCCACAGAGAGATTATTGTTAAAATCTGAGTGAGGGGTTTTCAGCAGACTAGTGAGTTGAAGAATAAATGAGATGAAAAGAGATGCAAACAGCCTGTCTGCTCTAATTTTTCAAGAAAGTTGTTAAAAAGGGAAAGAGATTATGCATTACAGAAGGAGACGTTGGAGTGTTTATTTTTGTTTTGACTTTTCAAGGTCTGGGCTTGTTAAACTTACATGGGAAAGGGTGATGGAAAGAGTGTTGGATTTTTGAGGGATAAAAGTTGCTATAATGCAAGAGATGTTGGAATCCAGAGCTTGGACAGAAAAATAAAAGACAATCCCACACTAAGACAGGAAAAAAAAAAAAGGAGGCAAGCAGGAGTGAGCATTTCAGTTCATAAGAAGCTGAGATAATTATCTTTTAGTAAATTTTCCTCCTTTTTGTGAAGTTTGAAGGAAGTCTATACTGTAAGAATGAACTGTGTGGTATGTTGCATATAGGAAGGAGGATGCCTCAAGTGTATGATAAAGGTTTGAAACAGATATTATGATTTGGGTTTTCTGGAAAGCAGACTCTGAGACACAGTTTGGTTTTCAGGATGTTTATTAGGGCATGGTCTTGTGAACAACACCTAGAATGGAGGGAGGAGAAAATAAGATTGGACAGAGGGAGAAATCAAACTACAATGTAGGATGTACAGCCTCAGCTCATCCCATGGGGAGCTCTGGCACTGAAACAGCCCATCAGATTTATCCCCATTTGGACTGAATGGATGACCTTTATACCACCTACTTTGATTAGTCATGGAATATGGGCACCTCTGGAAAGGTGTGACCTGAAACCTCATGCATCTGAGGCATTGCCTGAAGGGGCTGAGAGCTAAGACTGTCTGCTGATAGGACTCCCAGTAGCCAGGGCAACAAGCCTTTCCCTGGTGTGGGTTCTGTGTGAAGCTGTTACAAGATATCACACCTTGTACATCATACTTTCCAGAGAAGTACAAAATTAATGTGCCATACTGAAGATTCCGGTCATGTTGGATGTCAGTAACCCAAGCAATATTGTGATTTTCTAAGGTAGTAACTTAAAATCATGATACACAAACATATATGTGATGCAATTCTTAGTTTTTTGAAAACAGGAAAAGAGTTATGAGAAAAGCCTTTATTCAGTGGCCGTAGGAAGCATCATCCACCCTTCTTCATACTGAAATTTTTGTAAACACAATCATTAAGGCATTTGGGTTTGTGATACTAGAGCATTTCCATAACCATCCTTCAATAGGAAATATGCTGGTATTGGTTAATGTTATTTGAGTAGTTTAAAATCCCCAGATTGAACAAATATAAATAGAAATATAAAATCTCAATAATCATTTATGGAACACAAGATAAGAGACTGTCATATTTTGACCATAATCTCACTGTAGTTAGCTGGGATTGAAACAGAGTCCAGCAAAAAGATGGGACAAATAATCAGGAGCTAGTCAGAATTTAAACCACACAGTGACAAGTGGTGATAAAGCCACCATGGACCTAAAATCAGACAGAACTGGGTTACTCCCTCATATTATTTTTTTTTCCTAAAATAGCATTTTTATTTTTTCCATTTTATTATTTTTTAACACCTTTATTGGAGTATAATTGTTTTACAATATTGTGTTCGTTTCTGCTGTATAACAAAGTGAATCAGCTATATGTATACATATATCCCCATATCCCCTCCCTCCTGTGTCTTCCTCCCACTCTCCCTATCCCACCCCTCTAGGTGGTAACAAAGCACGAAACTGATCTCCTTGTGTTATGCGGCTGATTCTGACTAGCTATCTATTTTACATTTGGTAGTGTATATATGCCAATGCTACTCTCTCACTTCATCTCAGCTTACCTTTCCAACTCCCTGTGTTCTACAGTCCATTCTCTACGTCTGCGTCTTTATTCCTGTCCTGCCCCTAGGTTCATCAGAACCAATTTTTTTTTTTAGATTCCACATATATGTGTTACTATATGGTATTTGTTTTTCTCTTTCTGACTTACTTCACTCTGTATGACAGTCTCTAGGTCCATACAACTCACTACAAATAAATCAATTTCGTTTCTTTTTATGTCTGAGTAATATTCCATTGTATATATGTGCCACATCTTCTTTATCCATTCATCTGTTGATGGACACTTAGGTTGCTTCCATGTCCTGGCTATTGTAAATAGAGCTGCAATGAACATTGTGGTACATGACTCTTTTTGAATTATGGTTTGCTCAGGGTATATGTCCAGTAGTCGGATTGATGGGTCGTATGGTAGTTCTATTTTTAGTTTTTTAAGGAACCTCATACTGTTCTCCATAGTGGCTGTATCAATTTACATTCCCACCAACAGTGCAAGAGGGTTCCCTTTTCTCCACACCCTCTACAGCGTTTATTGTTTGTAGATTTTTTGATGATGGCCATTCTGGCCAGTGTGAGATGATACCTCATTGTAATTTTGATTTCCATTTCTCTGATGATTAGTGATGTTGAGCATCCTTTCATGTGTTTGTTGGCAATCTATATATCTTCTTTGGAGAAAGGTATATTTAGCTTTTCTACCCATTTTTGGATTGGGTTATTTATTTTTTTGATATTGAGTTGCATGGGCTGATTGTATATATTGGAGATTAATCTTTTGTCAGTTGCTTCATTTGCAAATATTTTCTCCCATTCTGAGGGTTGACTTTTTGTCTTCTTTATGGTTTCCTTTGCTATGCAAAAGCTTTTAAGTTTCATTAGGTCTCATTTGTTTATTTTTGTTTTTATTTCCATTTCTCTAGGAGGTGGGTCAAAAAGGATCTTGTTGTGATTTATGTCATAGAGTGTTCTGCTTATGTTTTCCTCTAAGAGTTTTATAATGTCTGGCCATACATTTAGGTCTTTAATCCATTTTGAGTTTATTTTTGTGTATGGTGTTAGGAAGTTCTAATTGTATTCTTTTATATGTAGCTATCCAGTTTTCCCAGCACTACTTATTGAAGAGGCTGTCTTTCTCCACTGTATATTCTTGCTCCCTTTATCAAACATAAGGTGACCATGTGTGTGTGGGTTTATCTCTGGGCTTTCTATCCTGTTCCATTGATCTATATTTCTGTTTTTGTGCCAGTACCATACTGTCTTGGTTACTGTAGCTTTGTAGCATAGTCTGAAGTCAGGGAGCCTGATTCCTCCAGTTCCATTTTTCTTTCTCAAGATTGTTTTGGCTCTAAGGGGTCTTTTTTGTTTCCATTCAAATTTTGAAATTTTTTGTTCTAGTTCTGTGAAAAATGCCAGTGGTAGTTTGATAGGGGTTGTATTGAATCTGCAGATTGCTTTGGGTAGTATAGTCATTTTCACAATGTTGATTCTTCCAATCCAAGAACATGATATATCCCTTCATCTGTTTGTATCGTCTTTAATTTCTTTCATCATTGTCTTTTAGTTTTCTGCATACAGGTCTTTTGTCTCCTTATGTAGGTTTATTCCTAGATATTTTATTCTTTTTGTTGTAATGGAAAATGGGAGTGTTTTCTTAATTTCTCTTTCAAGTTTTCATCATTAATGTATAGAAATGCAAGAGATTTCTGTGCATTAATTTTGTATCCTGCTACTTTACCAAATTCATTGATTAGCTCTAATAGTTTTCGGGTAGCATTTTTAGGATTGTCTATGTATAGTATCATGTTATCTGCAAACAGTGACCATTTTACTTCTTCTTTTCTGATTTGGATTCCTTTTATTTCTTTTTCTTCTCTGTTTGCAGTGGCTAACACTTCCAAAACTATGTAGAATAATAGCAGTGAGAGTGGGCAACCTTGTCTTGTTCCTGATCTTACAGGAAATGTTTTCAGTTTTTCACCATTGAGAATGATGTTGGCTGTGGGTTTGTCATACATGGCCTTTATTATGTTGAGGTAGGTTCCCTCTATGCCTACTTTATGGAGAGTTTTTATCCTAAATCAGTGTTGAATTTTGTTGAAAGCTTTTTCTGCATCTATTGAGATTATCATACGGTATTTATCCTTCATTTTGTTATTATGATTTTTCACATTGATTGATTTGCATATATTGAAGAATCCTTATATTCCTGAGATAGGCCTCTCTTGATCATGGTGTATGATACATTTAATGTGCTGTTGGATTCTGTTTGTTAGTATTTTGTTTAGGATTTTTACATCTATGTTCATCAGAGATATTGATCTGTAGTTTTCTTTTTCTGTGACATTTTGTCTGGTTTTGGTATCAGGATGATGGTGGCATCATAGAATACGTTTGAGAATGTTCCTGCCTCTTACATATTTTGGAACAATTTAAGAAGGATAGGTGTTAGCTCTTCTCTAAATGTTTGATAGAATTTGCCTGTGAAGCCATCTCATCCTGGGCCTTTGTTTGTTGGAAGAATTTTAATCACAGTTTCAATTTCAGTGCTTCTGATTGGTCTGTTTTTATTTTCTATTTCTTCCTGGTTCAGTCTTGGAAGGTTGTGCTTTTCTAACAATTTGTCCATTTCTTCCAGGTTGTCCATTATATTGGCATATAGTTGCTTGTAGTAATCGCTCATGATCCTTTGTATTTCTGCAGTGTCCATTGTTACTAGTTTTTCATTTCTAATTCTGTTGATTTAAGTCTTTTCCCTTTTTTCTTGATGAGTCTGGCTAATGGTTTATCCATTTTGTGTATCTTCACAATGAACCAGCTTTTATTTTTTTATTTTTTATTTTTTAAATTTATTTATTTATTTATTTAGGCTGTGCTGGGTCTTTGCTGCTGCGTGCTGGCTTTCCCCAGTTATGGCGAGGAGGGCTACTCTTCCCTGCAGTGTGCAGTCCTCCCACTGCTGGGGCCTCTCTTTTTGCAGAGCATGGGCTCCAGGTGCATGGCCTTCAGTAGTTGTGGCACATGGGCTTAGCTGCTCTGACGCATGTGGGATCTTCCCGGACCAGGGCTCGAACCCATGTCCCCTGCATTGGCAGGCGGACTCCCAACCACTGCACCACCAGGGAAGTCCCTGAACCAGCTTTTAGATTTACTGATCTTTGCTATTGTTTCCTTCATTTCTTTTTCATTTATTTTTGATCTGATATTTATGATTTCTCTCCTTCTACTAAGTTTGGGGGCTTTTTGTTCATCTTTCTCTAATTGCTTTAGGTGTAAGGTTAGGTTGTTTATTTGAGATGTTTCTTGTTTCTTGACGTAGGATTTTATTGCTATAAACTTCCCTCTTAAAACTAATTTTGCTGCATCCCATAGGTTTTGGTTCATCAAGTTTTCATTGTCATTTGTTTCTAGGTATTTTTTGATTTCCTCTTTGATTTCTTCAGTGATCTCTTGGCTATTTAGTAGTGTATTGTTTAGCCTCCAGCTGTTTGTATTTTTAAAGTTTTTTTCCTGTAATTGATATCTTGTCTCATAGCATTGTGTTTGGGAAAGATACCTCATACAATTTCAATTTTTTTAAATCTAGCAAGGCTTGATTTGTGACCCAAGATATGATCTATCCTGGAGAATGTTCCATGAGCACTTGAGAAGAAAATGTATTCTGTTGTTTTTGGATGGAATGTCCTATAAATATCAATTAAGCCCATCTTGTTTAAAATGTCATTTAAAGCTCATGTTTCCTTATTTATTTTCATTTTGGTTGATCTGTCCATTGATGAAAATGTGGTGTTAAAGTCCCCTTGTATTATTGTGTTACTGTCAATTTCCCCTTTTATGACTGCTAACATTTGCCTTATGTATTGAAGTGCTCCTATGTTGGGTGCATAAATATTTACAATTGTTATATCTTCTTCTTGGATTGATCCCTTGATCATTATGTCATGTCCTTCTTTGTCTCTTGTAATAGTCTTTGTTTTAATGTCTGTTTTGTCTGATATGAGAATTGCTACTCCATCTTTCTTTTGATTTCCATTCACATGGAATATCTTTTTCCACCCCCGCACTTTCAGTATGTATGTGTCCCTGGGTCTGAAGTGGGTCTCTTGTGGACAGCATATATACGGGTCTTGTTTTTTTATCCATTCAGCCAGTGTATACCTTTTGTTTGGAGCATTTAATCCATTCACATTTAAGGTAATTATCGATATGTATGTTCCTTTTACCATTTTCTTAATTGTTTAGTGTTTGTTATTGTTGGTCTTTTCCTTCTCTTGTGTTTCCTGCCTAGAGAAGTTCCTTTAGTATTTGTTGTAAAGCTAGTTTAGTGGTGCTGAATTCACTTAACTTTTGCTTGTCTGTAAAGGTTTTGATTTCTCTGTCAAATCTGAATGAGATCTTTGCTGTGTTGAGTAATCTTGGTTGTAGGTTTTTCCCTTTCATCACTTTAAATATGTCCTGCCACTCCCTTCTGTCTCTCAGAGTTTTTGCTGAAAGATCAGCTGTTAACCTTGTGAGGATTCCCTTATATGTTATTTGTTCCTTTTCCCTTGCTGCTTTTAATACTTTTTCTTTGTATTTTTTTTTTGATCGTTTGATTAATATGATTGTTGGCATGTTTCTCCTTGGATTTATCCTGTATGGGACTCTGCGTTTCCTGGGCTTAGTTGACAATTTCCTTTCCCATATTAGGGAAGTTTTCACCTATAATCTCTTCAAATATTTTCTCAGACCGTTTCTTTTTCCCTTCTTCTGGGACCCGTATAATTGCAATATTGGTGTGTTTAATGTTGCCCTAGTGGTCTCTGAGACTATCCTCAAGTCTTTTCCTTCTTTTTCTTTATTCTTCTCTGTGGTAGTTATTTCCACTCTTTTATCTTCCAGGTCACTTATCCATTCTTTTGCCTCAGTTATTCTGCTATTGATTCCTTCTAGAGAATTTTTAATTTCATTCATTATGCTGTTCATCATTGTTTGTTTGCTCTTATTACTCTTACCTCATAAGCTTTCTGTGAAATTTAGATGAAGTAACCTTTGCAAAGTGGCTTTTTTATCGTGCATTTTCACTGCACACCAGCACTCCCCTCTCCTGGATATATTCCCAAATCTATGAATGAGAAACAAAATGATTAGAACCTGAAGGTTCTTACAAAATATTGCATATAGATGGCTCTTTTGGACTACTTCAACCAAATGAAATTACTTCCAAAAAGGGTGTCCTGAACACTGATGCATCTCTGCTGTGAAGTTGGTCTATGTCATTATCCAGTATTGCATCTGGAAACAACCTGAATGATGACAATGATTCTATTGTGAGCTGTGGGTTGAAAGGAAAGTACACACCTGACTCAGGGCTTACCCTAATTCTGAAAGCACATATTTACAAAAATAAAATGTGAATAATCTGGAACAATAAAACTTCATCATCCAGTGCCATTGTTCCTTTATTTGGGAGAACAATAGATTCCTGTGGGAATTTCAGGGTCCAATATAATATAAAAGACTGAAGTTCTTGATGTGTGTTAATGAAAAGAGTGTCAGGCTTGTTAATCAGATAAGTTTATTAGGAAATTGACTTAGTTTCACTTTCTCATGGATGGAACAGAAGACAAATGCTCTATCACACAACTGGGGGGTTATAAAAACCAACTTCACTTATTTGAGAATAGGTCTTTGAGGCAATCTGGTTTCAAAGTATGACAGAGTGACATTACGTTTGTGGTCCTGGCTTCATTACTTGTGGTCCAATTTAGAAGGTCTTCTAATAGATAGAATACAGCAATGTAACGGGATGTCAATTACAAGATTTAATTATAAAAATCCAGAACTTTCACCTTGCTGGCATTCTCCTTGACTCTTTTCACACTTGCCTTGATGGACACATGTCAAGGAACCATGGCTACAAGTCAGTTAGGAACTTATGCACCCAGGTCAACATCCTTTGAGGAACTTTTTCCCAGAACCATGTGAGTGAGCTTGGAAGAGGATTCTTCCCCAGTTGAGCCTTCATTCGAGACTCTAGTCTCAGCCAAACCCTAGTTAAAGCCTGATAAGCCCTGAAACAGAGAACCTAGCTAAACCATGCCAGTATTCCTGACCACCCCCCCCAGACACAATGAGATAATCTATGCCATTTTGGGTTGTTACATTTTGGGGTAATTTGTTACACAGCAATAGATAACTAATAATGTTTCATAGTTACAATGCATGATGTCAAAAGTAGAAATTTCAGTTGGACAACAAAGAGTAAGCTGTTTGAGTTAAAATGCCATATTTTCAAAAGGTCATATATTTATCTTCAAAAGTGATTTTCATGCATGAACAGTCACTTTGCTCTGGCTAGGATTAAGTACTTTGTAAAATTGCAACACCCTAGATTAATGGTGGATAAGCCCCATTTCTGGAGAAAGACTGGAGAAAAGCTCAAACCTAACACGCTACTTCCTAGCTTCTTAACCTTTTTGTCCCTCATTTCCTTCAGGTTTTGCATTCCCAACAACAAAGCTATGGCTTTCATATTATTATTTTCATTTCTTTATTATGGCCTACCTCAGCTTTAGCCATTTTAAGAGGTCCCTCCTGGACTTCCCTGGAGGTCCAGTGGTTAAGACTTTGTGCTTCCACTGCAGGGAGTGCAGGTTCAGTCCCTGGTCGGGGAAATAACATCCTGCATGCTGAAAGGCGTGGCCTGAAAAAAAAATTATGTGGATAATAACAGCATGTATTATAAGATTTATTAGGATTCAATTACTCAGTACATGAAACATGCTTAAAACTCTGTCTTTTATGTATCAAGAGTTCAGAAAGTGTTTGCTAGTTTTATGTAGAAATATCTGTCTTCAGTATAGGCACCACAAGTTCCTTGTCATTGCTAGAGAGTTTCCCAATTTATTTTCAGCTAATTTGTGAAGGCTTTTTTTCCTGAAGGTACTATAAAATGAGAGAGGAGCACATCATCCCAGTCGCGTTCAGTATTAATGATTAATCTCTCGCATTTAGTATTCATGACCTTAGTAGAACTCTCCGCTAGTTCAGCAACAAAAAACACTTATTGAGGTCCTGCTATGTACAAAGAATCATTCTAAATGCTCAAATAAATTAATGGAACAGCTCTTCTTTTAAAAAATGTAACCAAAAAAAATAACTTAGACTTGGAAGAAATTTCATTAATCTAGTACTGTGATCTTTCAAACCTGGATGTTCATTAGAAATACCTGGGAAGCTTAAAATATGGGCATACCAGTGCCAGTGCACACGTAGAGTATAAGTCAGTTGGGATGGGGTCTAAAATTAAATGCTTTTTAAAAGCTCTCTTGGGGGGCTTCCCTGGTGGCGCAGTGGTTGAGAGTCCGCCTGCCGATGCAGGGGACACGGGTTCGTGCCCCGGTCCCGGAAGATCCCGCATGCCGCGGAGCGGCTGGGCCCGCGAGCCATGGCCACGGAGCCTGTGTGTCCGGAGCCTGTGCTCCGCAACGGGAGAGGCCACAGCAGTGAGAGGCCCGCGTACAGCAAAAAAAATAAATAAATAAATAAAATAATAATAAAAGCTCTCTTGGGGATTACGATATACAAAGAGGCTTAAAAACCACTGATTTAGCACAAACCCTCTCATTAAAATATTGACTTATAGAGGCTTATTTCAGGTGACATGGATAGTTAATGTTAAAGCTGGGACTAAAATTCAGAGCTTCTGATTCTGGGTAAGTGATTGTTCAACAATCAGGTGGCTCCAAGCTTCTCTGTATTTATTCACGCATTTGATATTCATTTACTGAGCATTTCTCTGTTGCGAGAAATGGGGATACCACAACCCAGATTCACACAGTGATTTTTTTTTGAAGATTAAAATTTTGTGGAGGAGGTAGGTAATAAAAAATAAAATGAAAATAACAAAATAAATATCTGCAAGGGTATGATTGCAACCTTGAGAGTGCACTAAAGGCAGAGTATCAAATTCATTGGCATGTCTGGTTGGAGACCTGGTTGAGTTTGGGAAGAAAGAGATTTCTCTCAAAAAGCGACTCTCAATCTAGGGATTATATTATATGTGACTGGATTTCAGAGATAGGCTGTTAAAAATTATACCCTCAGAGGTATTTCTTTCTTCCTTTATCCTTCCACAAAAAGATCAGTCTCAATGAGGTTTGTGAGAATATTCCTTAAAGGATGACTTAAATGATAAGGATGATAATAATAACAACAATTTTTTTCAAACACTTGACTAAGTGCTTTGCATGCATTATTTCATTTGATCATCACAGTAAAACTGATACTGTAACTCTCTCTGTATGTTAGCTCTATCTAAAATACCTTGAACCAAATAAGAATAGTAAAATAGTTGGTCTTCCCTCAGCACATTATCCTCTCCAGCATATTTTTCAGTCATTAGAATGAGGTGATGATTCACTGAATGCTCAACATAGATAAGCATCTTCAAAGAATTCTATCCTCACACCCTCCTTTCACAGATGGCATTTGCAAGGAGCTGGGCCTTCTGCCACAGAGTGTGATCAGCAACTTGCATGATTTCCTTCCTGCAACCACTCCCATGGTTGATCTTGCAATCTATGCATAGCATCTGAGAAGCATATAAAATAGATAGCAGTCAAATTATGAGTGACATTATTGTATAAATTTAAAATGATGAGCGAATACCAAGTGACGAAGGTAGCAACAAATCATATTTCAAGAAACTGTAGGCAGAAGCAAGGACCCAGTTTAATAGCTAACTAATGCCATCTTGAGAACCCCCACCTTTGGGCTGCAGACAGCCAAGAAAAAGTGCATCAACAATTAAGCCAAACTGTGATAAACTAGAACTGATTATTTAGTTAAGGCTATTCATAATTAACAACTTCTTTTAGTTCAATCAGGTTCATTATATATACAGCTGATTTTCCTTGAGTGTAACAGTTTCTCTCCAAATCACAGAGGATATATCTGAGATGATCTAGTTTTGATAGGTGGAAACATGTCCTGAATTAGGAACCAGTCTAGAGGGAAGCAAGGGACACTGATATTGATTTATATAAAGATAACCTAGAGTCATAAAATATTCCCTAATAAGAGTGTGTTTGCATGTGTTTTGGGTCTCGTTTTAGGTCTTATAAAAATAACTACATGGGTTTGTGTTTTCTTACATGTATTCAAAGTTTTGAAAACTGTGGTTCTCAATAGGTTTTATTTAATAGATTATATTGCATTGTATACATTTAAAAAACATGCAAATAAATGTAAAGAGTGACGAAAGACTTTACAATGGAGGTAGAGTCTAAACAGGACTTCTTGTCTGGCAAAAGAAAAAAGATAATTTGGGGTGATGGGAAGATAGGAAGAAACAAAAGAAGATAGGGGCAAAAATATTCAGATTGTGAACAGATCAGTTTGGTTGTCATGCAGAACTAGAGGAATAGAAAAGCATGACCGTGTATGATGGCAAGAATGAAAAGTTAAAGTGGTATTGGAACCTGCTACAAAATTATTAGGGGGCTTCTCTGGTGGTGTAGTGGTTGAGAGTCTGCCTGCCGATGCAGGGGACACGGGTTCGTGCCCCGGTCCGGGAAGATCCCACATGCCGCGGAGCAGCTGGGCCCGTGAGCCATGGCCACTGAGCCTGCATGTCTGGGGCCTGTGCTCTGCAACAGGAGAGGCCACAATAGTGAGAGGCCTGCATACCGAAAAAAAAAAAATTATTAGGTGAATCACATGATGATCCTCGTTTGTGGGAGAATTCCATACTCGTTTTACAGAAACCCTGGCCTCAAGATAAAGGCCAAGCCAGTGTTATCTTTTGGGAACATTTACTTGCCCTGAATCAGTAGAGTCTCTACAAGGCTGAGCACGTGAGGGGCAGAAATAAGTGGCCAGGAGCTCTGACAGGGACGTGGGAGATGCAACACTGCTTAAACTAGGAACGGCAATGGGGGCGGTGAAGCAGCTCATTCTTACCGCTGTCAGCAGGGAAACATGAGATTGAGATCAGTTGGGAGTTTCTTGTTGTAGTTAAGTTATGATAAATCACAGAGCCATAGATAAAACTAATGGAATATTGAATTCAGGTGGCCCTCTTATTCTCAATTTTCCTGAGACTCTGTGACGAGGAAAATTCCAAAAGATGCCCAGTGTCTTGGGTGCTCATATTCACTTGAGAGACTCATATAGGAAGGATGTAAAGAATGTAATAATGAACAGAAAAGATACATTTGACATGAATAAATGTGTCTGGTGCAAATGGATTTCTTAGGCTAACAAATACAACTGTAGAAGAAAACGAGGGTTGTCAGATAAGTATCAACTGACAATAAATACAATGATGAAAAATAAACACATTTGCCATAGATTCCTCTTTTAAAAGCACGATATATTTGTTTGGTTGGCAGTTTTTCTGCCACTTGAGATTATAACAGTGTTCTGCCATTTTCTTCCAAAATTACGAGATCCATAAAATCGAGCCATCATTCTGGCATCCTGGAATATTTGTTCAAGAACCACAGAACACTAAAGGTTTCAACTACGAAGTATGTAGCTCAGAGGAAGCCAGATTATTTTATGGGAGGCAAACAGATTTCCTGCAGAATGGCTTCAGCATCCCCAGGCCACTTTGGCATATAAGAGATCCAACCTAAGTTTTGGACAGTTTAACCAATTAAAATGTAAAGGAATTGTCCAGAGGCCAGTGTTCTGTACTCATCTCTCAAGTATGACATAACAGGGCCTTTAAGGAATATATATGATTCTGCCCCCTTTGATCTTCAATGCCAGGTTTCTCATTTGAAAGGCCTAATGTTCTACGTTCAAAACAATGTGAGATCAAAAATTTGAAATTCTCTGATATTCTCTGTTTACCACTGATGAAACTTTGATTACCTACTTTTGATCTTTATAAAGCACTTTGATGGTAGGTCATCATATTATTACCAGGCGTATGCTTTTACTTCTTGGGGATTGAAAGGAATTTAAGAGCCTCTATTTGCCCATGTCCTCAATCCTTTCAATGAACCTTATTTTATACGTAGGATTAAGTAGTGTACTATATTCCTAGAACTAGGAATATGAAGGTAAATTAAGGTTTATAAGAAAACAAGAAGATGCTGGGGAAAAGACTAGGAAGTGCAATAAGCCACCAACTGCTGATTTCCTCCTCCTACTTTTTTGAGATATCTACTCATGATCACTTGGGAGTTTACCACTGGGACAACCCACAGTAGTACATTCCTTACCCCCAAATTTCTCTCTACTTGAAATGAGAGGATAAGGATGAACCATTTTTCAAACAACCTTGCCCCAAAACAGGCTAGGTCTAAGGGGGGGACTTGTACATATAAAGGATGCAAAAATTCAGTTTTCTACTAAATCACAAAAATGAAATAGACCTAAAAGATGATAGACCTAAAAATAGACCTTAAGATGCTAGGCCAAAATTTAGATTAACACTGAAACCCAAGTCCAGGATTCATGGATTCCATCACCCACTTTGAGAATATAAATGGGTTGAGAAGGGAGAGAAAAAGAGACATTTAGAGAGAAATTTTCTAGAAATTTCTGTTGATGTGCTGTGAATTTTCACCCCTAAATCACAAAGAGAGAGGGATTTATCTCTCCTTTGCTTCACAGTGGTGAGGGGATAACTGGGAAAGGTTGAGTACCTTTTTCTGTAGGTGGAAGATAGAGCTTGTCCTTATACACCTTTGAGAAAGCAAAAGCATCATGGGGCAGCAGGTTGGAGATGGATGTTTTGGGATCTGCCTGCACCCTTAGAATTTGTTAAGAAAAGGAATTGTGTTCTACATAAACCAGATAATGGATACATGGGGAAAATCTTTTCTTGTGTCATCTGTTTAATTAGGTCATGGGAAGACACAAGAAGAAGTTGTAGATGAATTTTAAATTCCTGAAGGCTGAGGAAGGTTTAACAGTCATCACCATGACATTAATGGTTTTGCCTGGGTCAGGGAATTTCAAGAGAACATTCCCCAGCAATGGCCATCTCCAAAGAGCCCATGAATTTATTGTTAGAAAAAGTCAAGCCCATAGACTAGGAAGAGGTTTGAAGATGGCAGAATTCAGGCATACTCTTTCCTATGCTCTTATCATTTTATTTGCATTTTAACATATTTTTAATATGTTAGACCCATTTTTGGTTAATACCTCGGATTTAATATTTAATCAATAATTTAAAACACTTTGCAAATACTCTATCACCTTTTTCTGGGTGGGACAATTTATCTGGCAGTTTTCATCTAGGGGCAGAGGAAATTTATCCATACTAAATAAATCTTAACAGACAACAAGAGACAAAAATGAAGTTGCATGTTTCAAATTGCCTTGAGTTTTTCTTCTCAGCATCCTGATTGCACATATAGATTTTTACATATACTCACTTTCTAATCTATGCGTAGAAAAATTGAGCTAAAATTTTGAAAAAATTTAAAGTCACATGCTCTGACATAATTTGTAGCTACCCACATAATACTCAATAACTTTGACTTAAGAAATGCCTGTCTTTATCTGGGAAGTTTTCTATTTGAGAGAAGACATAGCTTCAAGAGTGATACTCTTGGAGTCTTGAGGAAGGGAAAAAATGACTGTAGTAGACTGCAGACCGATTCCAATTTGTCTCTCATCCCTGTATTCATGCCTTTTTCCATATATATATAATTTTTAGCAACCTCCAAGTCTAAGGACTCAACTGTGTTATTTGTTTTAGCTAATAAAATGAGGTAGAGGGATAATGCGCAAGTTCTGAACCAAAGCTCAAGAGCTCATGTGTCTTTATTTTTGCTTTCTGGTGCTTCTGTCATTATAGAGAGATCATTCCTATGCTAGTCTTTGCAAGATGAGAGACATGCAGAACAGAGCTGAGTCATCCAATCATTTCCAGATAAGACCAATCTAGATAAACCAATAGACTTCCAACCCCTAGACATGTGATCAAACCCAGTCCAGATCAGCAGAGCCCCCTGTCCAACACTCAGATGACCCCAGACAATGAAGTATAAGCACGTATTGTTCTTTGCCACTAAATATTTGTGGTTACCCATCACACAGCATTATTATGACAGACAGGTGGTATATCTGCATAGTCAATTAAACAAAAGAATCCATTCCACCTATTCAGAAATAATGGGGTCACAGCCACACAGCTCCAATGTCTAAGACATATGATGTTCTGTACTTAGACTTACGGAGTCCTTTCCCTTTCATTTAAACAAAGACTAATATAAGAACCTCATATCATTAGCTACTTGATACCTATACATGGATAAATTTTCTACTAAACTACCACACCATATGCTGAATCCTGAGCGTAGATCACAATTGGAGTCTTGGTGAAGAGTTACAGAACAAGGTGATACAAAGACTGTGTGATGGTGAGCTTATCATCATGTTTTTCATCAAAGAATAAGAAAGTCTGTTGAAGGAATGTGATGTTTGCAAAGGCAAAAATACCATGAAGAAAATAACAGCTAAGCTCCAGGGCTCTTCATCTGAATGAGTTTTTCCAAAAGACCACAAAGTAACTTTGTTTTTAATTTTTTTTCAATTTTAAATTATGAAAGTGACAGCTAATCTCTCATATGGTCCTCAATGGTGCTCACCTTCTGGCATTCATGTTTCTGTAGAGTCCCCTTCCACATAAATAGAGATGACCTGTATGGCCAAAAAGATATTGAGAAAATGATGAAATGTGACTTCTGAGGCTAGGTCATAAAACACATTGTGTCTTCCACCTTGCTCTATCTTGGATGCCAATGGTCAGGTCATGAGTACACTCAAGTAAACCTGTGGAGAAGTCCAGGTGGCCAGGAACCACTCAACTAATCTACTTCCCAAACCTTGACCCACAAGAAAAGTGTGTGAAATAATAACTACTTATTGTTATTTAAGCCACTAAGTTTTGGTGTAATTTGTTGCATAGCTAGTGTAACACACTAATACAATGAGACCTTTTTTAAATTTTATTTTTTCTAAAGTGGCCCCTAAATTGTTTAACCACCTGGGCCCACAAACCTGGCTCTTACCCCTAAATGTTTACATGGTTATCTCTCCCAAAAGATTTTCAAACAGCCAAATCTTGATGTATGGTAACCCCTACTGCTTGGGATAATATAGCACTTTTCCAGACTACAAAAGAAAAATAAGCAAACAAACAAAAAAAAAATGACAAGAGACTTTTTGAAAGTCACTCTTTCTAACAGATGAGTGCAATTCTCTGGTCCAGATCTCTCTTGCCTGAGGCTGCTTTGGTCTGGGTCCATTCAAAAACAATCTAGAAACCTTAGTGAATAAGTAAGGGATCTTTTTGTTTTGTTTTTTTAAATTTTTCAACAACAGAATTACTATGGCCTTACATATGTGATGCCTAAAAGGAGTTTCTAAAAGTAAATAAATTTCATTATCTATCTGTAATCCCAACATTCTCTTGTTAATGTATCTTTAAAATTTTAGAATGGAAAGAAAAAATTGCATAAATAACCATGAAAAGAAAAGCAATGAATAGCCCACAGATTAGTAAGGAAGCAAAAAGAAGCAAGATAAAAAGAACACTAAAATGCTTATTTTTAAATGAAATATGTCATTAATTTCTCAACTTTTTAAAATTGGGCTGTCCAGAGAAAAGTGTGTGAAGTGTATGTGTGTGTGTGTGTGTGTGTGTGTGTGTGTGTGTAACAGGGGGGAAAGAGAGAGAGACAATACAATAATATGTTTATAAATAGAAATATATATGTGTGTATGTTTATACAGAGAAAAGTAATGCATGAAAATATTTAGTATGTATACACAAACATTAATCGTCTAATCATGTAACTATTTATCCAGAAGTTATTGAGCACCTACTATGTATACTGTGTTGATATACCAAAACATAGTTCTATGCCTATAAGAAGATAACAGTAAAGTTATATATAAATATACAAATCATACATATACTAAAAGTCAGACAAGTGAATCTGACTGAATCTTATGTTGCATATGAATGTTTAGCATACTCTGAAAGTCAAGTGGGATGTCAGATATTGGAGTAACTTGAGGAGGTAAGGCTTAAACTGAGACTTTCTTAAGAGTCAGTTAACTAGAAATAAACCTACCTAAGGAAATAAAAGACCTGTACTCAGAAAACTATGACACTGATGAAAGAAATTGAAGACAACATAAACAGATGAAAAGATATAGCATGTTCATAAACTGGAAGAATGAATATTGTTAAAGTGATCATATTACCCAAGGCAATCTACAGATTCAATGCAATCTCTATCAAAATACCAAGGACATTTTTTCACAGAAGTTAAACAAATGATTTAAAATCTGCATGGAAACACAAAAGACCCCAAATAGCCAAGACAAATCTTGAGAAAGAAGAACAGAGCTGGAGGAACCATGCTCCCTGACTTTAGACTATACTGCAAAGCTACAGTAATCAAAATAGTATGGTACTGGCATGAAAATAGACACATAGATCAATGGAAGAGAATACAGAACCTGGAAATATACCCACAAACTTTTGGTCAATTCATCTATGATAAAGGAGGCAAGAATATACAATGAAGAAAAGACAGTGTCTTCAATAACTGGTGCTGGGAAAACTGGAAAGCTACAGGGTCAGTTAACTAGATGAGAAAGTAGATGATGTCCATTCCAAGCCATGAAGGGACAACCTGAGGAACACATGAAGGCTTCAGTAACTATGAAGCAGTCCAGAAAATCCACAGGTATGTATGTCTGGTTGGTGTGAAGCATGTGTGAGTAGGCATGGTAGATGGTTTAAGAGGAGAAATGATGGCAAAACCCAAGGGATTGAGGACTTTTTGTGGTTAAGTTAAAGATTTGAGCATATTTCTATTGATTTGAAAGAGTTTAAGAGTGGATAGATATAATCTTTTATTCTTCAAAAATATCATTCTGGCACCATGTAGGAACTGAAAGAGAACCAGTCAAGAGGCAAGATGGCCTGGGGACAGGAAGGGACATTCCTGGGGAAATAATACAGAATAAATATTATGAGGGTGTAAACTAAAATGATATAAGTAGGACTATTCAAAAGGGTAACAGAATCAAGGGTGTTGCAGCTGATTAGTTTTTTAATTATACATATATTTCATTATAATTATATAAATGACATATGCATAATTATTTTATCCACATAATTGTCAATAGAGAACATACAAAAATTAAAGTACTGTGATAATGTGGGGAGTGTAGTGGATTGTTTTATTGAAAGCTTAATTTTTTCCCTTTCACTTAAAATGTAATAAATCTTAAAGCTTGGTTTGATAACACCAAGCTCCTCAAAATAAAGTCTATACATCAGTCTATAACACAATTAGTTTAGTGTTTAAATCACAGAGTAAGAGACTTTAGGGAAAAGTGTATTCAGTGCAAATGGAAAATTTACTTAAAAGTGGGCTCAAATGTAGGAGTATTGAGTCCAGAAGGAAAACTACCATTTAGAAATGGTAATCTTGCATTTTTCCAGACCACATCGCTTGAAACATTTTTTTTTGCTTCTGCTTAGGCACCAGAAATACATGTCTACAGGAGGAAGTAGAGGCATAAGCAGAAAACTTGAAAGAACAAATGGAAATTTTTCTTTGTAATAAGTACACAGAAGTGTCTTATTAAAGAAAATATAAAAGGTGACTTTGAAGCTTCTTGAGAAGACTCTATGCACAAAGTTCATAGAGGTTTCCAAGCTAAGACAAATGCTGGCTCTGATACTAAGAAAAGTATATTCAGTTCTAGAAAAAAGTAATGCAATTCTATGCAAAGCAATAATTAAATAATGGTTGAAAATTAGTATAAAAGTCTTTGTCTTTATATAGTCTTTTAAAATTTATTTGCTCAAATTGGATGTCATCTTTTAAAAATATAGCTAATATTTAGTATTTATTGAATCTCCCCATGAGTTTCCTGGCTGTTCTCTCTATAAGAACAAAATCAAGAAAGTAACATCCTTCTGATAAACACTGTATTCTAATATTAGAAATGAAAAAATCATGGATTTTTAATCTTAAACACCAAATATATAGTAGTGAAAAATATCACAAGTTTGACAATCATCAGAGATATTCTTGAACATAAATAGAAGAGTATTTGTTAAATTTTGCTGGTGAATAGAAAATATCAAAGAACATTATATGAATAGTAAGAACACAGATTCACAGAGTTTTAAAATATTCCTAAAAATTAAGCAAGATAAATGTATAAAGAGGAAAATGGATATTACTCCTTTCTTTAACAAATATTTGCTGGACACCTACTATGCTCCAAGCATTGTTCTAGGCATTTTAGATATGTTAGCGAATCAAACATACAAAGTTCCATGCTTTCATGGAGTATATACTATAATATTTTGTTGTACTAGTTTCCTATGGCTTCTGTAACAAATTACCACCATCTTGGAGACTTAAAAGAACAGAAATTTATTTTCTCACACTTCTAAAGGCCAGGAGACTTAAGTCAGTATCACTGGACTGAAATCAAGAGGTCTACGAGGCTCATTCCCTCCAGAAGCTCTAGGGGGGAATCTTTCCTTGTTTTCTCTAGCTTCTGGTGCCTATAGTCATTCCTTGGCTTGTGCCTTCATCATTCCAATCTGTGTTTCTCTGGTCATATTGCCTTCTCCTCTTTTGTC
Organism: Mesoplodon bidens; assembly: GCF_964165515.1. Classification (NCBI taxonomy): domain Eukaryota; kingdom Metazoa; phylum Chordata; class Mammalia; order Artiodactyla; family Ziphiidae; genus Mesoplodon; species Mesoplodon bidens. The sequence continues at coordinate 14,860,909 of NC_138161.1, read as the reverse complement.
TGTCAAATCTCCATCTGCTTTTCTCTTAGAAGAACACATGTTGCACTTAGAGCTCAAAGAGAAAATCCAGGATAATCTCCCTTCTCAAGTTTCTTACTTTAATCACATCTACAAAGACCTTTTCTCAGAAACTGGTAACATTTACAGGTTCCAGGCATTCAGACCTGATATCTTTGGGGGCCATTATTTAGCCTACTACACTACCATTATTCAGCCTGCCACAGCAGCAGAGACAATTTACAGAGACAATTTACAGAAATATTTGTATTTCTTTACAAATATAAAGAAATTTACAGATGGTGATAAGTTATACGAAGAAAAGAAAAAGTAGAATATGGTAAGGGGACCAATGCTTCCAAGAGCTGGACGATGGAGGGAGAAGTTGTTGTTTAAAGTTTTTGGATAAGCTTCACTGAGCAAAGAAAAGTGCTAAGGGAGTAATCCATGTAGATCTACATAGAAAAATCTTATAAACTGTGAGCCAAGTCTTAAAGGAGGAGCCTGTCTGTGGTATTCTTGAAAGAAACAGCCAGAAAGCCACAGTGGCCAGAGAGGAGAAAGTGATCGGGAGAGTAGGGAGAGAGCTCCCTGGTAAAGAAAGTAAAGAAGGTAAAGAAGGACCAATACCCATAAGGCCTTACCTGCCATTGTAAGGACTTCTGCTTTTACTTTGAGTAAGATAGGGAGACTTCCAGAGTTTTGACCAGACACATGTACAGACCTATATTTTAAAAGTTCACTTTGGCTGCTATATTAAAAATGGATTCTATGTCTTGGCTATTGTAAATAGTGCTGCAATGAATATTGCAGTGCATGTGTCTTTTCAAAGTATGGTTTTCTCTGGATATATGACTAGGAGTAGGATTGCTGGTAGTTCTATTTTTAGATTTTTAAGGAACCTCCATACTGTTCTCCATAGTGGTTGTACCAATTTATATTCCCACCAAAAGTGTAAGAGTGTTCCCTTTTCTCCACACCCTCTCCAGCATTTATTGTCTGTAGACTTTTTTGATGATGGCCATTCTGACCAGTGTGAGGTGATAACCCACTGTGGTTTTGATTTGCATTTCTCTGATGATTAGTGATGTTGAGCATCTTTTCATGTGCTTTTTGGCTATCTGCATGTCTTCATTGCAGCACTATTTACAATAGCCAAGACATGGAAGCAACCTAAATGCCCACTGACAGAGGAATGGATAAAGATGATGTGGTACATATATACAGTGGAATATTACTCGGCCATAAAAAATGAATGAAATAATGCCATTTGCAGCCACATGGATAGACCTAGAGATTATCATGCCAAGTGAAGTAAGTCAGACAGAGAACGACAGATATCATATGATATCACTTGTATGTGGAATCTAATTTAAAAAAAGATAGAAATGAACTTACTTACAAAACAGAAACACACTTACAGATATTGAAAATAAACTTGTGGTTACCAAAAAGGAAATGTTGGGGAGAGGGATAAGTCAGGAGTTTGGGAATGAACATACACACACTACTATACATAAGATAGATAACCAACCAGGACCTACTGTATAGCACAGGGAACTCTACTCAATATTCTGTGATAACCTAAATGAGAAAAGAATATAAAAAGAATGAATATATGTATACGTATAACTGAATTGCTTTGCTGTACACCTGAAACAACATTATAAATCAACTATACACCAATAAAATTAAAATTAAAATTAAAATATAAAATAGACTGCAAAGGGCAAGAGGAAACACAGAGGGCCCTCTTTGATGAAAATTTAGTAATGTAGGTGAACTATGATTGTGGCTAGGGCCACTGAGGTGAGAATTCTAGATATTTTCTGAAGTTGGGACTAAGATTATTTCTTGATGATTTAGATATGAAGGATGAAAGAGAGGATTCCAGATGACTCCTACGTTTTTGACCCATCACAACTGAGAGGATGGAGTTGCCATTAACTGAAATGGAGAAGGCATATGGTGAGATAGATTTGGGAGAAGGAGAATAGCAGTTCAATCTTAGAAAGAACAAATATGAGGCATAGATTAGAAATAATATGGAAATTTCAAGGAAGCAATTGGCTACATGACTCAGGAAAAAGATATAAGCTGGGAATATAAACTGTAAATCATCTAGACTTTAAAGATAGTTGTAAAAGTTACGGAACCAAATGACAGAGAGAGATGGAGAAGCCAAGAGATCCGAGGATTGAGACAAGGGCATCCTAGTATTAAGATGTTGGGGGAAAGTTGAGGTATGAGAAAGGATGCAGGAAGATTGGCCAGGGAAATAGGAGGAAGACAAAAAGTATGAAGACTTGGAAGTCAAGAGAAGAAAAACATTTGAAGAGGAAGAAATAATAAACTAATAAATGCTGGTATAGGTTTAGTGAGTTGATAGTTGAGAACTGGTTTTGATTTTCCAGGAAGGTTTTCCAGGAAGGAGCAGTATGAGCAAGATACTGGAGGCAAAAAGCTGACTGCAAGGTGTTTAAGAGACTTCCATATCATAGTTCAGGAAGCAATCCACTAATCCATTCTACAATGGTGCCTGAGCAGGAGATAATAACTCATTTCTGTGGCATTTATAATTTGCCTCTTTAGGTAGTTCTAAGGCAAAAGAGCCAAGTGGCTCTTTTTGACTTAAAGTTCATATGTTTCTTTCATGATTTTCCAGATGTTTGATTTATTTTCTACCCCACTACCAGCTTGAGGATCATCAGACTAGATGTTTTGCTCTACAAACACGGCTGTATGAATCTGAACACTGAGGAGAAATTCACCCTCATGGAGGCATTGTTTAGCAGCACTTACTTATCCTGGCCTAGATAGCCCACCCATAGTGAACAGGACAATGAGAGCATAATTATATTTACCTCAGGCAGAGCAGAGTCTGATGAAGATATTTTGGAATAACTCCACAGATTAAAAAAAAAAGATCCTAATTACTTTCTGACATACACAAAAATGTATGGACACAGGAACAATGGCAGAATGGGTGATCCTACAAAGCGTATCTTTTTTCCTCCTGGCAGGGCAATGGTTATGTTTCAGTACTGTAATCTCCTGTCTTAAGACTTAACATGAAAACCATTTATGAACCATCTAATATCATCTTTTCCATAGAATATTTCAAGCCACATAAAAAATATAGTAATCTTGTGGGGGAGGGGAATTATAAAAATAATCCAGACCAGATAAAACGTCAAATATAAAGGCAATGCTAAGGGTAATATTTCACTGTGGATCTGCAGGCTCCTAAAATTTTTCTTCAAGATTCCTGAAGTCTAGCAATAAAAGGGCATGACAACGCCTGTTGCTAATTAAGGCAAACCAAAGAGATGTTTGGATAGGCATCTAATTGTAAACCTTGAGGAGACTAATCAAGGTTCTAATCTTAATGAATAGTTACCACACCTCCAAATGGAACTAGAACTTTTTCCTTAAAAAAATTCTGGAACCTCAAATAAACATTCATGGTCCTGAAGTTCTTCATAGATCACAGACAAAATGGTTTTTATTGTTCTTTTTAAATAGCTAGTATGTAATGTTGATGCATATAAAAAAAAAAAAAAAAAATGTATGTGGGCCTCCCTGGTGGCGCAGTGGTTGAGAGTCCGCCTGCCGATGCAGGGGATGCAGGTTCGTGCCCCGGTCTGGGAGGATCCCATATGCCGCGGAGCGGCTGGGCACGTGGGCCATGGCCGCTGGGCCTGTGCGTCCGGAGCCTGTGCTCCGCAATGGGAGAGGCCACAACAGTGAGAGGCCCGCGTACCGCAAAAAAAAAAAAAAAAAAAAAAAAAAAAAAAAAAAAAAATGTATGTAACTTATATGTTAGTTATAAAGCATAATAATAAAAAGAGCATCCATAAACATGCTACTCACCTCATGACTAGAACATTAACCATACCATCAAATCAACCTATGTGATCATACCGTGTCCAATACGCCCACACCCCACAGAAGGGGGAATTTTTTGCTGTTTCAGTGCCGGTAAGAGCATAAGTTGAAATTACTGCTTTGGAAAACAAGTTTGCATTATTTCATAAAGTTAAATCTGAGCATATTTTAGAAGGCCCTTCAATTTCACCCCCAGGTATATACCCAGTTGCAGCTGGAGACATGCAAGACCATTCAGTAAACCAAAACTGGCCCCTCAGTGTTCACTTCTCCAAAATTTCTGTATTTATATATAGAATTATAATAGCATATATATATATATATATATATATATAATTTTTATTTACTTAATCAAGAATGGTATTTTATAATGGTCTCAAAAATTATTAACATGTTAATATTTTCAATATAGAAAGTTGTCTTTGATCAGTTTCTACGTTATTAACTACCATTGGGGGAAAGTCTGTGATGCTGATAGGAGGCTGGGAAGAGTTTGACTGGAACAGTGCGAGTAGGTGGAGAGGAAGGACTCCCAGAAAATATTAGTCCCTCCATGTAAACAAGAGCTGGAATGATGAGAGAGGAGAAGCAGTGCAGGAGAGGTGACAATTCTTAGGGGATTGAGACAAATGACAACCTCCAGGCTTATTGAGGACTGTTGCTGTGGGCTATGAATTCAATTCCCTTTAATATTTGGAGGAGAAACAGTGAAACTTCAGGTTTTTAATTTATTTTTTGCTTTGGTTGTTTTGACCACGATTCTTGGACTATTCTAGATGATGGATCATGTGCGTTCAAGATCCATAAAAGTTACAATTTTTTGTTTTACATAACATGGACATATTTCCCATATCAACACAAAGAGCTATAACTCATTATTTTAAATGACTACCTAATATTGAAAAATACTGATGCACTATAGCATTTGCCACCACTCCTAAAGTGCAAAACTTAAAATGAATCAATAATATCTATCCAGTGCTTGAGGTCTCCCAGAATCTGTGCTTTCATATTTTATTTTGCTGGTGAGAATTTGAAATAACATTACACTTTTGGAGGGAAAGCTGGGAATTTCTATCTTACAGGAACCTGTCAGTAATAAGTATAGGGAAATATATTATTACATCTTTTGTAGAGTAAACAACTGGTTATGAATAGACATTTTTCTGCTGAATAATTATAGATTTGCAAGTATTGTCTTACATCTTTAATTGCTTCTTATTGTGGATATATAAGAAACAATGCCATATGTTTCATTCCTGTGATCCATAGGGTCAAGGACCACATCTGTTCCATTTCTACTATGGAGCACTAAGTTCCACCCATTAGCACAGGAGGTGGCTTCATTAATTATATTATTTGAAAATAATGATAATGAAGCACAGAGCAATCCTGCCTTCATCTGATAGTGATTCCATCTCCTTAATTGTACATGGAAAGAATTGATTATGATATTATCAGAAGTGATGCTTAACTACAACTTAAAATGCAAAAATGAAAGATACAAGGGATGTTTCATGTGGACCAAATCTTCCCTCCAATTATCCAACCTTTAAAAATCCTTGGGTCTTTGTTAGAAATGTTAGTTATTTTGTTGTATATTAATTTCATAAGGAAAGTGGAATAATTTAGTTATAAAAGTTACCAAAATATTTTTTTCATGAATTTTAAAATGTCTGTTCATGTTTTTCTCTTATGGATGTCATTTTTACACATCTTCATGATCTTCTGAAATTAATTTATGCTTTTCTCTCCAACCCTAATGAATCCTCTATCCATGTGAGCTCATTGGAGTCTCTCTCTGTGCTCCCATTCTGCCCTCTTTAGGCACCTTTATATATTTTTGTCCAAACAATTTGTGTTCTATATAGATTGTATGGATAGTTTTATCTGATAAAAACTCCCAATCCTACTGAGCTGAAGGAACCAATGACAAAGATGACTTGACTTGGTCCAGTCAAGTTCTAATTCTTTTACCTGCTGGATCAATGGGCTCCCAGTTGATAAAAAAGAGTTACTTATAGGTAGATAAAAATATAAGCAGTGCTTTTACATTGAGCAAACATTCTCTGATTAAAGGAGTAAAAGTTTTAATTGCGATGTATATTAACCCAAGAGAGGATAGTTCAGCAAGATAGCCAAGGCTGTTTATTTTGCCTATCATCCATTTATTCACTCATCCATTTAACAAATACTGCCATTTACTACCATGTTCTTGACACTGTGTCCATAAGAAGTGAATCATGTTATAAGGGAAAGAGACAAAGAGACATGAACATACAGGAAAAGGAAGGAGAGGGGAAAGGAGAAAAGAGAAAGGAAGAGGAGGGGGAAAAAGAGGAGAGGAGGGGAGGATAGGGGAGGGGAGAAAAGAGGAGAGGAGAGGAGAGGAGAAGAGAGGAGAAGAAAATACCAGGAAATTAGTTGAAATAATAGGTCTATGGACAGGGTACTGTGGAAGCAGAGAGGTGAAAAATAGAATACACTTACACCATGAAATAAAATTGATTGATAAGGGGGATTTCTTCAGGCAGAGAAAAGGGGGAGTAAACATCTCTAAAAGATAATATCACTGTTCAAATGTGTGATTTCTCCATTTATTTAGTTAAGAAGATATTTGACAGAATGAGCAGCTGGTGACATGGACTCAAGTATGACCTATGATGTACTGAGAAGCAGACAGTGGAAGATAAGAGAGCCTGAGAAAGAAGAAGCCGGTCAAGTCCATCATCTGACACATGTGGATCCAGCCGGCTGAGCCTCCCTGGAGAAGTGTGCAGCTTCTTCTAATTAAACAGAATCCACTCTAGTGAAATGAGTCCCTCCAACCAGATAGCTGAGATCACTGGGTTTTACCTTCATTACTTAATTTAAGAAACACTTTTCATGCCAACGTCCCACAACACCAGGCAGGGAGAAATGTGTGTAATGGCAGAGGAAAGGTGCAGGTCAAGAAAAGATATTGGAAATTTGTTTGAATTGATCTTTCTGTAAAGTATCTTCCCCTCATTGAGAACAGATAATCACATAGGGAAAAATTTAGATGGAGCATGAAATAAGAACTTTTTGTTTTGTCATTAAAATCTAAGTTTCTTAAAAATGGATATAGAGAGTCAAGGGTTTTAATGTTTTAATATTGTTGAGGGAAGCATAGTAGGAGAGAAAAATAAAAGGGAAACAGAGAGAGCAATCTCACCTAATGCCCTTGAAAGGGAAAAGTATGGGGGTCTGTGTGTACCTTGAACAGCAGGAAGCTGGATAACACTCCAGGGTAACACCAAAGACGTTGGTGAGGTCTCAAAGAAGCCAGCAGAATTTTGTTAAATTCCCAGCTTCAGCAAAGATCTCTGCACTCCATACTAGATAATTTAGCCACTGGATTTCAATAGGATGTACACAATGAGGATGGCATTCATGATCATCAACAATAGAAATTCACAAGGTTACGCTTGGAAGAGGAGGAGGATTAAACCATAATAAATTCATGGATGAAATTTCCCATTAGCTCATAAAGTGGGAATTTGGTTTTGGCATTTACTTGATACAAAATAAATATTAAAAGTATATTTTTGGCACACTTTAGTTGTTAGGAAGCCTAATTCATAGCTATTAAAGTATGCGAGGCAAAATTTCACAGAGCAGTTTGCATTTATCCTTTTGGTTGGATTCTCACAGAAGCATCTTCAGTTTTAAACTGCATACCAGCCCCTGTGTCCCTGTCCTTTGAAGTAAAAGGCTTTTGGTTTAGTCTTCCAGGCCTCCCCTGAGTCTCAAAAGCCTGGCTCAAGAGTTAATCACTGGAAAATGTGAAGATGTAGAAACAAACACTTATGGGCAGGAAAACCGGTAAAAATTTAGTCTATAAACCAGCCAATTAGCAGAGTCGCTGAACTCTCAGTTCCCTAAAAGATATAGTTAAAGGTCTGACACACATTCTCAAGTTGTTTTTACAGACAGCAGACCCCCACTAGATGAAAACTGCTGACTGTGAGCACGTAGACCCCAGACCAGTTGAAACCAGAAGATTGGTGATTCTCAAACTTAACCTTGATGCCAACCAATCCAAGAATTGTGCACGAGCTCATCAAGCACTCCACAGCCCCTCCCTCACACTGCCTTTAAAAACCCCTCCCTGAAAGCCATCAGAGAGTTCAGGTCTTCTGAGCATGAGCTGCCCATTCTCTTTGTTTAGCACTGTGCAGTAAATATTGCACCACAACCAGATGCAAGAATATTGGCTTTATGCCTGCTGGTGAGTGGATACCCAAATTTGGTTTGGCAACTAGTTCATGGCCCTAGCCAGCCTTTACTGAAATGTAATTTTTTTAAGAACACGCTGCAAACAGGAGAAAATACAGAAGATAAAAATCCATTTGCAATTACTCCCAGAAAATAAATCAAATTATGTATTTTTCTCATGATGGGAATCACTAGAATTATTTAAATATCCATAAGTTTAATGAAAACTAGAGGTAGGACTCCAGGTACTTGAATCCTCAATCGATCCTGCAAGGTTGTGTGGGGAGAATGCAGAGAAAATTTTCTAAGCAAATAAATACTTTATTATAATATACAGCTTTGATCCTGTTGACCTGAAATAAATAGACCGCCAGATATTTCTCCAGCAAAGAGGGGTTTACTCAGTATCAGCAGAGAATTGTAATTCAGGGTCTGCAACCATCAAGAGTCATGTGTAAGTCCCCCACAAGGAAAAGGGAACACTTTTCTAGAGGGGAAAGGGAAGTTGGGAGAGCTATAGTAAACAAAGACTCCATGGCTTTTCATTGGCTGAGTCCTTGCAAGGAAAGAAGAATCTCTTCTTCCTGTTGGGCTCCGCTGTCATTGCAGGATGTGAGAGCTCCCGCTTCTGGTCTCCTGACTCTGTTTAACTGAGGTCTCTGGTTCTTAACTTTTTTACAATCCCAAACTTCTATGTGGTCTTCTGGACATGTGTAAATTCTGAAGACCACTTGCTGTTTTAGTACATCCTGCATGGTATTACAGTTGTAGGTTCAGGGTCCTATGCTACCACTACACACTACTTTCTTAGATGACTAGTACCATGTCTTGTACATATTTGCTTCCCTAGTACTTAGTATACACATTCAGTATATGTCTATAGCATTTAATTTAATTGCAATTTTATGAAGCTGAAATCACCCACCTGACTAGCAATAAAGAAATATGGCTTCTCCTAAGAATCTGAAAAGGAATATATATGTGTGTGTATATATACATGTAACTGAATCACTTTGCTGTACACGTGAGACATGGTAAATCAACTATACTTCAATAAAAAAATAAAAATTAAATAAAAGAAATACAGCTTTTCCTCACATCTCGATCACTAACTGATCAACCTTGGGCTGAGCATTCAAGTTCTCATATCTAAGTTGACTTGTTATCAAGAAGGCGGCTTTGGGGGAATGAGACTTAAGGCCATCTCAAAGTTTCTTCTAAGAAATTTGTTTTATTTTTGTTAACATCTTTTGAGAATTTGAAGACTACTATCATACCTCTTTAAAATTACTTTTCTTCCAAGTTCTCCTAAGCCAGTTTGTTCGATCATTTCTGCTGTGGAGTGCCTTATATCTTAGGAAAAGCATAAGAGTGTTTGAATTAGCTCCACGTAGTTGTACCTCAAGCCACAAATCCTCTGGGGGTAAAAATGGCTTTAAACTAAGTCAGTCTGGCCTCAGAAAGAATAGAAGGTTAACTAAAGTTGTCTGTTTGTTTTGGTTGTTTGATTTCCATTCACACTTAGGGTACGTAAAAAAGCTGAGTCTTGGTTCTGTCTCAGGTCGTCTTTTATTTGTACTTTGGAGTGACTTTTGCTGACCCTGGAGAACAGGGAACATGTTATCTGTTCTAACAAGATGACATAGGTCTAAAGTGCGCCAAGGGGCCAGGAAGTTGTGGCTCACTCGTATGGAGGAGAAAGAAGAAAGGAGGTCCCACTGAGGTATATCAGGGAGAAAAATTCAGAACCCAGAATATATGTCTCTGTGCTTCCTGTGTGATGTTTTCTCTAATGAAGTATCTAACTAGGGAGTACACTTTAGGGGGAAAAAAGATATAGACACTCTTTTCTTTAAAATAAAAACTGAGTGAAGAGGAGGAAAATGAAAATAATGTAAACAGGTGGCCAACCCTATTTACCATTTTCCTTTCTATTTACCATGATTCCATGAATGTTTTCCCTGTTATTAAATGAACATTCATAACCAAGCAGTCACAGAGTTTATACTAATACTTAACATATAAATACCATGAAATTTAGATTTACATATGATAACCTAAACCATTCATGTTGTGTATTGTTTCTTAGTATATAATTGGAAAAAAAAATGTAGAAGTTTAATAGAAAATGACGGGGGTGGGATTAATAGAAAATAACCTAAACCACTTATGTTTTGTATTGTTTTGTTTTAGCTAGATTCTTTGAATATAATTGGAAAAATAGTTGTAAAATTCCAATTTAAAACTGGTGAGTGTGTGCCTTAAATAAATATCCCCTTACCTTACCTCATGTTTACCTCTACTGAAATTTGAAAATACTGCTTCCAACATGAAAAGAGCAATGTGTATGATTCATCAGAGATAGATATTTTATCACAGTGTTCTCACAGCATTATAACTGAAGCTACAGTATGGATAAAAGAGAAACTAGCAAATTTGTTATCCTGTATAACATTAATATTATATTTTCTATTTGAAAGTGAAATTTTTATTATTACTGTTCTCTGTGTTCAAAGGAAAGGTGAACGTTCTAATTTATAGATGGTGAGTCCATAGATCAAAATTTTATTTTATATTTTAATAACTGCTAGTGAACATGAATATCAAATAAAAGACCTTGTGTGACAGATACTCTTAAATTGATTCCACCTATAATGGAATCCAAGAACTTGAGAGTGAAGGTGAATTGCCATAGTTTAGAGTTTTAAATGACTGTATTTCTGATCTTTCAATGATACATAATCTCAAATGTAATAAATTGTTTCATTTCTATAGAATCCATTTTCCCAAAGCACTTTACCAATAGCACTTTACGGCTATTTTGCCGTACGGTTTTCAAATTAAAATCCAACTTTATGTTGGATATTAATTTGAAAACAGTACGGCAAAGTAGCCAACAAATATAGTAATTATAAGAAAAAAATCACCCAAGCAATATAAGAACATTCCCCAGGAGATCACACTCTGCTTTGCAGTTGAGATTCTAAAGTTATTATTTTCTCAACTATGAAGTTCACAGATGGAATTCAGGAGAGACTAAAGGACTTTATGATGATTATAAGTTAAGAAGGTGTAGTATGTGTATAATGTAAAATGATGCTATACTTTCACTCAAATAAAACAAATATGTATATTATTTCAAAGAGTTTTATTTTGTGAATAGAACCAAACTAAATCTAAATAATTTCTAAGTATTAAAATTTTAAATCCCGTCACTCTATAGATGCTTCCAAGTACCTGGATATTTAACACTTAAGAAAATGCCTACAGTCCGGTTGCTATAGCAATTCTCTCACATTCCACGGATTCCAATGAGAGCATGAAACAAGGAAATAGAAACAATAATTACAATCAGATAAATTTAACTGGAGGTTTCTATCTCTCAAAAGTTGGCAAAGATTGAGGATTATATTAAATCTGAGACAAAATAATATACACAAGGAGACGTTTTGCAACAACAAAAACAAAGTACTGTTCTTTATTGAATATCTACTATAAACTGAGCATTGCACTGTGAACCAAGTAAAATATCTCATTAACTATGACAGCAGTCCTCCAAGGTCAGCGTTCATAACCACCTTTTTGTGGAAAACAAACAGGTTTACAGAGATTAAGAAGCCTTCTAAGGCATGCACAGCTAGTAAATGGGAACATTGGGACCTAGTGTAAGTCTGTGTGGACCCCAAACACGTGCTCTTCAACAAAAGAAAACAGGGCAACTACCCTTTCCCATACAGGAGAATTGCTTATTACCCCAACAAGAATACATCTTGTCTCAGCTTATCATATACAGCAGTTTCATAGGGCAATTCTACTACCCCAGGGTTGGAGTCAGGATCTTTAGATGCCCCACCATCCCACTATGAGGTACCCTCACTGGGGGCCCAGCTTAACCCCTCCTGAGAGACTTCTAGACAAGAGCTTAGTTAATAGGTGAGATAAGTTCTCTTTTTTTTTCTTATGGCATAAAAACAAAGAACTGTAGATGCCCTAAGTATTCATATTGGCCACAGATTTAGAAAACTGGTCAAAATAGCTAATAGTGATTAGATAAATGGTCAAAACAGCTAATAGTGATTAGATAAGTAGAATATTTTTTCAATTCTAATGACTAGAGAAGTTAGTTAGGATTTTTAGCAGATCCTGAATGGTTTTATTTAAGGCTTTTGGTAAAGACTAGGGTTAGATTAAGTAACGTCAATAAAAATAAAACTTAATGATTGTTTTATCATTGTATGCTGATTTTTCCATTTCTGTCAGGCTTACTTTAATGTTATATACCCTGTATAAATGTTAATTTTAAAGTTGAATAAAAGAAGGTTTATTAAAGAATTTTATACTTGTGTAACATATTTAACTGAAGAAAAAGAAGAGCTGATTTTGACTTCCTTGTGCAAACAATTCTAGGTTTTTGAATTAAGAAGTTTAAACAAAGATACCTGGTAAAAGTTGACCCAAATTGCAAGTCTAATAAGACTTGAAAATGTGTGTGTGTCCTTACGTGTGGCAACCCTGTAAACATGTCTACTGTCATAAATTAACTTATTGCGTTATTTGAGGTTAATTTTACATTAATGTGATTCAATAAAAAGGATTTCACGGCATGTGGGATCTTCCCGTACCGGGGCACGAACACATGTCCCTTGCATCGGCAGGCAGACTCTTAACCACCGCGCCACCAGGGAAGACCAAGGATTTTGATTTTTAAATCCGGAAAGTTAGCACAAATAGGAAAAAGCAATAAATAAAACATTGTGAAGTAAATATTGGTCTTTGTTGTTTTTTTTAATGCATTTATTGCTTTATCAAATTATCCTTATTGTACAAGTTCTTAAACCCTTACTCCTGACTGTAGTGGTTGCAAATGTAGCCAGAATAAATAGTAAAAACGATTATCATAGCTAACATTTATTGAATGCTTGCAATGTGTAAGAAATAATTTCAGGTGCTTGAAGTGGATTATCTAATTTAGTGCCCAAAACAACCCTAGGAGGTAGAAAAACTCTAAGTTAGAGATAAGGAAACTGAGTCAGGAAGAGGAAAAGTAATGGGCTTGAGATCATGTAGGTAGTGGATGGAGCTGGGATCTGAGGGGAGCCTGACTCTGCAGACTTTGCTGTTGAAACTACTCTATTTTTTAACCATGTGTGGAGAGAGAGACAGACAGACAGACAGAGATAAAGAGAAAGGGAGACAAAGGGAGGGAGGAGGAGGAGGTGGAAGAAGAGTCCGCAGGAGAAGGAGGTCCAGGGAGATGAAGAGGGGAATAGGGTGAGAAACTAGGTTGAACTGTAAGCAGGATGTTTAACAAAGGCTCCTGAGGAGGTGACATTGAAAAGAAGCCTGAAAGAAGTGATAGAACTAGCTATGGGAACATTTGAGAAAAGCCTGCTCCAGGTAGAATAGCTGTATAAGTAAGTTTTTCTTACTTCTTCTAGAGCAAAATCTCCACCTCACTATGCCAAAATCCAAACCTTAGGGATCTAATATTTTCCCTAATTTCTAACCAGTTTCCCATTTCCTTGCATTTAAAAATGAAAAAAAAAATCAGGAATCTCACACTTTTTTTTTATTACATGAACATTTGTTAACTCTTTTATCTCTTAATATGGAATTAGTGGCTTTTTTTTTTTTGGGGGGGGTGTCCATGTGTTTGGAAGGTAGTTTGTATCATGAATCTCTCTACTTTCACTTCCAGTCTTGGGGCCACTGTCAAAGCCTCCCAATGACCAAGACACATAAAACTTGATACCTTCTCAGAAAAGAAGCCCAGTTGTACAAGGTTTACCTCAGTATTTCCAGTAAGAGATTCCTCACACACCAGTACAGGGGAAATTTGGCGCTATTATATTTTAAAATTCTTTTGAGGCATAATTACATACATTTAAATTACCATATCTTAAAGGTACTTTTGATAAGTTTTATCAACATATAATTCCATGTAACACCAATCAAAATATAAAAATTTTTTGTGACCCTGGAATGTTCACTCATGGCCTTCTTGGGAAAATTCCACTCCTTCCACAAAGGCAACCTGTCACCTAACCCCTAGACTGGTTTTGCCTTTCTTGGCTTGTATATAAACAGAATTTTACATATGCGTTCCTTTGTGACTGGCTTCTTTCATCCCCTATAATTGGTTTTTGAGGTTCTTTTTTATTGCTAAGTCGTATCTCACTGTATCAGTACACCACAGTTTATTCATTTTCCTATTGATGGTAGTTGATTTTGATAGTTTCCTTTTTTCTTCATCTTTTTCATAAGTAACAATATAAAATATTTCTAACATAATTTGGAAAAATACCTAGGAGCAGAATCGGTAGATCATCAGCTATGTTCAGCTTAATAAGAGCCATAGTGTTTTTCCAAAGTGGATTTTTGCACCCCTCCAGAAATGTGTGAGATCCCCTTGCTCTCACATCTTCTCTCTCACTTTCTCATTTTAACCATTCTAGTGAGTGTATGTGATAGTAATTCTTTGTGGTTTTAATTTGCATCTCCCTAATGATGAAAGGTGTTGAGAATCTTTTCAGTGCCTTTTGTCCATCAGTAAATCTTCTTTTTGAAGTGTCTTTTCAATCTCTCCCCCATTTTCTTTCTTTTTTTTTTTTTTGCGGTACGCAGGCCTTTCACTGTTGTGGCCTCTCCCGTTGTGGAGCACAGGCTCCGGACGTGCAGGCTCAGCGGCCATGGCTCACGGGTCCAGCCACTCCACGGCATGTGGGATCTTCCCAGACCAGGGCACGAACCCGTGTCCCCTGCATCGGCAGGCGGACTCTCAACCACTGCACCACCAGGGAAACCCTCTCCCCATTTTCCATTCAGTTATCTCTTAATTATTGACTTGTAATCTACAATAAGTCTTTTGTCAGATATATGTGAAAATATATTTCTCCCTGTCTGTGGATGTCTTTTCATATTTTAATAGTGCTTATTGAAGAAAAACAATTTTTTATCTTTGAAACTCAGCTTATCAAAATTTTGTACATGTAGTGCTTTTTGCCTTATAAGAAATCTTACATCTTTGAGTCTACCTCAAAGAAAAGTGTTTCCTCTAGGAATTTTATGGTTTCAGCTTTTACATATAAGTCTGCAATCCAGTTTGAAGTAATTTTTGTATATAGTGTGCTATATTGGTCAGTGTGTTTTCTTCTAGGAACTTTAAGGATTGATGTTTAAATTTAGGTCTGCAGTCCAATTCAAATTAATTTGTATATGGTGTGAGATTTAGGTCAATGTTCACATTTAATTTCTCCACTTGAATACTCAATTATTCCAGTATTGTTAATGACATTCAAGAACTTTTGATACCAAAGCTGTAAGAAAAGAAAACTAAAAATTGAGCTTGCTTAGCTACTTAAATTTGTGAGAACCACTTTTGAGTTATGCCTAGTTATCATGTAATACATTAACAATTTACATGTTAAGTGTGTCATATTAACTTTGTTAAGGGTTTTCTTTTACTATAATTTAAAACTCTCCAGTATAAATACAATATTTACTGTGTGCTGTTTTTGCAGTCGGTTAATCTGCAAATAACATCTGGAATGATAGATTTCTAAGATTTTGCCAAGACTCTATTTGCATACCCAAAACAATTGCTTGGTGTCATTTTCTACAATGATTTGTCATTTGTCATCTGTCACCATGTATTTCATGACCACGGCTTCATCTCTGAGACATTCTTCCCTTTTGTCACTTAAAAATTTCTGACCGCTTCTATCTCTTTCTCTTCTCTTTGTTTCTGTTCATCATAACCTACTGTTTCACACTAAAGATGAGACCATTCCACTTCCTTTCTTCATTTTTTGTATAGCTGGAAACATATTCAATCAGTTAATAAATCTCTATTAATTACTGAATATGTATCAGATATTGACAAATAGCTCAAAATTTTATTAGAGTATAAAAGATAAAGAAAAAAGAATTATTGAAGGTTAAGAACCAATGACTAAGAACGTATGGCTCAACTAAACTAAACAGTTATCTGGTTTCCCAGAGTGGTCAGAAAGCCTAAAGCAAGTATTGGCTCTTACACACAGAGAATTTTCATATTTTTCAAAATTTCAAAATAATCGGTCACATTTTCAATCAGTACATGATATCACATCATGTCCAGGACTAAAATGAATTTTGAAAACAAATGAGGTTTTCACCAGGCAATGAGTCTTCTTTTCTTGAGTGGAGGGCTGTTGAGGCTAAGGGTGCTTAAAGCACATGGATCTCTAAGGAATTAAATAAGAGACAAAGGATGCTCAAAAATGATGCTCTAGAATCAAAACTCATTGAGTCATCTATAATGAAATAGTTGTTAGCCATAATAACCATAATAACAGCTACCATCGCAGTGGAAACCATATCCACAGCCATACCCACAAACATAGCAGGAGCCATAGCCACACCTCCACACACATTTCTGTAGTAATTGAATTAGATGGCATCCAGAGATACGAAGGCAGCTTAGCTTTAAAAGAAAGTTACTTGAGTTTCAGTATCACAGCCTGCCTTCAGCTCTTTCTACATAATCAGACATCTACAGAGTGCATATCACAATTTGCCATCTTGTTTCCACAAAAGATTATATTTAAGAAAGCTTATTGTTGTTTGATTTTATATCATAAGAAATCCTCTCATTTTATGGACCTTTTTCAGTTTCCCCAAATCAATCACATACTTTCAGAAATAACTTGTGTACTCCGTACACATGTCCCCAGTGAGTTACGAGTATACATTCCACAAGTGTCATGATGTACAATAACACACTGCCTTTCTCTTCACTAATCTATAATTATATCTTGTACTAAAGTTGGAGCTATGTTAAATTCCTTGATATATCTCCTAAACCAATAGTTGGCCGCTTGCCTCGTCATTACTCATTTCCTACTCTCAGTTGATTTAAAGCCAATTTATTTTGAAAATAATCAGTGTCAGGTTTTCAGTTGTCAATATGAGGCCCTCACACACATGCTCCCTAATGCCTCCCTCCTTCTTTTTCAAACCAGCATTCCTCAGCTCCAGCATATTTTCAATATTTATCATTCCTTTGTATGGCTTTTACCTCATTTCTATATGCCTATATTTAAAAAGACCTTAACATCATCTCTAGTTTTCATATTCTATGATTTATAAATTGCCATTGATGTCTCTCTAGAGTGAAATATGTAAATGCATATCGACCCACCCTGCCTCCTAAGTCAGGTAAATATAATTTCTCCAGAACCCAGAGGGAGAATTTTCTCAAGTGGTCCTTTGCCCTTATCCCCCATGTATGTCATACCAAAATGTAATCCTTGAACCATAATCTCAGTACTTCCCCAATAACTCTCCACTCCTTCCCCCCCCCAAACCAAATAATACAACTTTATATCCAATAGAGGCTGTAGTTTTCCCTTTTATAACTGTTTGTGAGCCTACCATTTCCGTGAATATCCCAACTACTTGATACAAAAAGGACAATCAACTCCCCTAAAGATACACATTGTATTTCTTATAAAAGTCATCAGATGTCAACCCAAGCAATCTGTACTAATCAGATTAGTGGCAGAATGGCAGAGACAATCAACAGAGAGCTCTCAAGGCTTTTAAAATATTTTTTCTTTTGGGAGGAATATGCTTTTATAAACAATTTAAATATGGAACCAGAAAAGATAAATTCGCACTGAAAAACAATGAGAAAATGGGAATTTCTATTTCTTTCTGTTCTCTTTATTCAGCTTCTCTCTGCAACACTTAGCATGTTTAGAGTAGACAAATTTCCTCTTTGACTGCTGCAAACAACTGTCTCACAGAAAGTCATTTCTTAAACCTTATCTGGAATAAGCATGTGTTGAGTTTCAGAAGGACCCATTGGTATCTGAGGATTACCAGATAAAATACAGGGGCACTCAGTTTGAATTTCAGATAGTAATGAATAACTTTTTAAATATAAGTATGTTCCATGCAGTATTTGGGGGACACATATTAGAATATCATTCACTGTTACTAGAATTAAATTTAATTAATTGTGCTGCTTTTCTGTTTGCTAAATCTAGCAACCCATATATGGGCAAATAAAGATGAGACATCATTAGTATAGATAGGCATATTGTTCATATGTGTAAGCCACACTAAAAGTTAGTGCAACACGCCCTGAAGGAGGTAGAATCAAACCTCAGTTACTATTATCTACTGCCAGTAATAATAAAGGCCACATTTCTATTTTATACATTTCATAATGAGAGATTGACTAAAAGGAAATAATGTCATTAATGACTCCTCAGCACCTTCCCATGGTCTTTGTAATGGGACAAGCACTCTCAGGCCACCTCTTAGACTGAAATCACAGGCTCATGACATTTCTTTGTGTTCTGAAGTTACGGGTTGTGAAGCATTTACACAGAATTTATAAACCATTTTACAAAGCATCATGTTAGGTAGTCATTTTGACATTTTATAAGAGCTGCACTTGGATTACTGCTTTATATTCCAGTCCAAACAAAATACTTCAATGTCTAACGGTAGCATGCCATGCTTTTAAAAATATCTATTTTACAACAAAGGCAAATATGAACATGAAATTACATGTTTTTTTAAAAGATAAGTCATTGGTTATAATACCAGCCTATATCCCGTCAAACACATGAGAAAATAAGATATTAGCCCCACTAGCTCCATATGACCCTATGATTTTAAAATAAAGGATAATTAATAAGAACTATTGTTTCAGAAATGTTGTCAGAAAGAAATATGTGTACAAACATACACAGTTTTTAAAAAGCCTAGAAACAAAAGAAATAAAATTACAGTAGTAATTATCTCTGGTTAATGTAATTATGGGTTATTTTAATTTCTTTAAATTTTCTGTAGTTTATAAATGTAAAACTGATAAAATATTACCTTTCTAATCAGAAAAATAAACGATATGAAAAATTTGTTTTCTAAGGTTTTCTTCTTTAAATCTAATAAAAGGCATATTAATGCAAGTGATAAACTTTTTTTACATATTCTATCAGCATTTTTCTGCTATTTCTTCACTTTGTGGTCATTTCAGGAAAATAATATCAATTGATAAATACTAGAAAAAATATCTAAGTTAACAATATCCAGCAATTACTGCTAGGTTGCTATATTAGCTTGCCAGTGCTGCCATAACAAAGTACCACACACTTGGTGGCTTAAATAACAGAAATTGATTGTACCACAGTTCTGGAGGCTTGAAGTCCAACATCAAGGTGTTGGCAGGGTTGGTTCTTTCCAAGGGCTGTGAGGGAGAATCTGTTCCAGGTCTGTCTCCCAGCTCATGGTAGCTTCTAAGTGTTTCTTGGCTCGTAAATTGTGTTCTTCCTGCATTTTCACATCATCTTCCCTCTGTAAGTGTCTGTGTCTGTGTCTAAATTTTCCCTTTTCATAGGAACACAGTTATATTGGATGAGGGCCCACCCTAGTGACCTAACCTTAACTTGATTATCTACAAAAACCTTATTTCCAAATAAGGTCACATTCACAGGTACCAGAAGTTAGGACTTCAACATCTTTTAGGGGGAACACAATTCAACCCATTGAACACCTGCAACACAACAACCCAATTCAACACTTGCATAAGCAGGCATGACTCTAAAAGCAGTCATTTTTCTGTTAAGAGTAAAAGTCATGCCAAAATTTAATTACTACAGGCTAAGGAGGATGTCACATTTACCGTTCTGGGAAGACCATAGTGTTTGTAGTGTGTTAGGAATTGTTATTCTTTCTCCATCTATTTTCAAATGTCATCATCCCCAATTCTCAGAATTATCTGAATGGAGCACTTTGGTGAACAGTTTGACATCAGCAGGGATTCCATAAAAACTCAGTTACAGAAGTAGGATAGCTTCCAAATGATGGGTGATTCTAGTGTTAATGGAAGAAAGAAGTGCTGGACAGTGGTGAATGGTTGGCTCTTTTCTGCAAGGTTCTGCTCATTAATCACAACAGCCCACTTAAGACTGGAAAAACACAGGTGTTGAAGCATAATTCTTGGTTTTATTTCATTGTCTAACTACTAAAATTTTCTCTAGTTGGAGTCTCAGTACACTGTTGGTGGGAATGTAAAAGAGTACCACTGCTGTGGAAAACACCATGGACGTTTCTCCAAAAATTAAAAATAGAACTACCATGATCCAGCAATCTCACTACTGGGTATTTAACCAAATGAATTGAAATCAGAATTTGGAAGAGATATCTGCATTCTCATATTCATTGCAACAATATTCGTAACAGCCAAGATTTGGAAACAACCTAAATGTCCATCGATAGATGAATGGATAAAGAAAATGTGGCGTATGCACACAATGGAGTGTTATTCGGAGCCTTAAGAAAGAAGGAAATATTGCCTTTTATGACAACATGGATGAACCTGAAGAACATTATGTTAATGAAATAAGGCAGTCACTGGACAAATACTGCACAATTCCACTTGTATGAGGTAACTAAAATAGTCAAACTCATAGAAACAGAGTAGAATGGTGGTTTGAGGGGCTTGGGGGAGGAGAAACAGGGAGTTGCAGTTCAACAGCTATAAAGTTTTGGTAATGCAAAATGAGTAAGTTCTAGAGATCTGCTGTACAACACTGTACCTATAATTAATGGTATTGTGTTGTGCACTTAAAAATTTAAGAGGGTAGATTTCAGGTTAAATGTTCTTACCACCATAATAAAATAAAATACAATAAAATAAAATAAAAATTACTGCATTCCCATCAATTTCTCCCTTTATGTCCATCAGTATTTGTTTTATGTATTTGGGTGCTCCTATATTAAGTGCACATATATCGATGAGTGTAAAATTCTCTTCTTGTACTGATACTTTTATCATTATACAGTGCCCTTCTTTATCGTTCTTTATGGCCTTTGTTTTAAAGTCTATTTTGTCTGATATGAGTATTGTGACACCTGCTTTCTTGTCATTTCCTTTTGCATGAAATATCTTTTTCCATCCCCTCACTTTCAATCATTTTGTGTCCTTTGCCGTAAAGTGGGTCTCTTGTAGGCAGCATATTATAGGCTCTTGGTTTTTTTATCCAGTTTGCCATTCTATGTATTTTGATTGGAGCATTTAGTCCATTGACCTTTAAGGTAATTATTGATAAATATGTGTATATTGCCATTTTAAACCTTGTTTTCCAGTTGATTCTATGTTGCTTCTTTGTTCCTTTCTCTTTTTGTTTTTCTTTTTTGTGGTTTGATGATTTTCTTTTATTTTGTGCTTGATTTTCTTCTCTTTCGTTCTTGTAAATCTACTGTATGTTTCTGATTTGTGGTTACCCTGTTTTCAAGTATGTTAACCCCTTTCTATATTTGCTTGCTTTAGACTGATAGTCATCTAGGTTCAAACACATTCTAAAAAAAGAATCTACGTTTCTAACTCTGCTGCCCCACATTTTATGATTTTGACATCCTCTTTTACAACTTAATGTTTATCCTTTTGCTGTTCCTTGTGTTTATCATCGCTTCCACAAATAAATTTTTGTTATCTGTCTACTGGCTTAGTTAAGTGATTGACTTTCCAGTTGTGATTTTCTCTTTCCAATATCTTCTCACTTCTTTTCTATTTAGAGAAGACCTTTCAATATTTCTTTTAGGATAGGTTTAGTACTGTTGTATTCTTTTAGTTTTTGTTTGTCTGCGAAATTCTTTATCTCTCTTTCTATTCTAAATGATAATCTTGCTTATAGTTGCATTAATAGTACATAATTTTACCAGTAGTAATAACCAAGAAGGTCGCCATAACAAAATAAAAGAGTGACTACAGGTGTAATTCCTGCAAAGCCTAGGTTCCTTTCCTACTGCTCTCATAGATCACCGTTTCCCAGAGACAGTGGAGCAAGGCCTGGGATGTCACACAAGTTTTCTTCAAAGGCTTGTAGATTTCTTTTTGGTGTGTGTGGTACACGGGCCTCTCACTGTTGTGGCCTCTCTTGCAGAGCACAGGCTCCGGACGTGCAGGTTCAGCGGCCATGGCTCACGGGCCCAGCCGCTCCATGACATGTGGGATTTTCCCGGACCGGGGCACGAACCCGTGTCCCCTGCATTGGCAGGCGGACTCTCAACCACTGCGCCACCAGGGAAGCCCCAAAGGCTTGTAGATCTTAAAACTACAGAACAATAAACTGCTGCTCATTGACAACAGCAGGGAAATTCGCTGGGAGCACTGCATTTATGAAGTAATACATATCTTCTCATTTTTTATTAATCAAAGACATATTGGGGCCAATCAGAACTTTGTATCAGCATAAGATATAGTATTAGTGCAATAAATTGATTTAATTCTAGTCAAAAGTAAAGAAACATTTTTAAGTGCCCTTTCAACATAATCACACAAGAATATGTATAATTTCTTAAAGATTTTATACATTAAAAATCATTCATAGATCCCATTACTGACTTAGTAGAACTGTATAGTTTTAGAACTTCGGGTTGGAACTTACTGATTAACCAATTCTCTAAGAGTGTTATTTTTTAAATCAATACACAATAATCATAAATATCACTATTTTGAACATATGTTCTGACATTCAAAAGGTTTTCTGAATCCAAACCTAAAGAGACATAATTTAACTCTAAGTTTAATGATAGTCTTTATCCATGCAAGCAGTCCTCCTTTTCTGCACATCCTTAGTACATGCAGAGTAATGTTCTGCCTGTATGATTTTTGTATCACTCAACTGTTCAGCTACCTTTATTGGTTTAGCATCACTCTTCTAGATAAGCGCCCCTTCTACTTGTTCAGCTGTCCTTTCTTGCTGTACATACATCATGGCTAATTCTTCAAATTCTTTCTCTGTATTGATTTCTACCTCAAGTTGCCCAAACACCATCCTTTTATGATTTCTAAAGTATTCTTTTTGTTTCTATCCCATATGGCCATATTCTTTGTGAGAATTATTCATGCTCCTTTCCTCACAAAATCAAGGATTTCAAACCAATATGTGATATGCAACATTTGCCTGTGATTTTTAATTAATTGTATAATTTTATATCTATGTATAGCATAGATATAAAGGCACCTGGCCTTTTGGTGTTCCTTAAATTAATGTATTGGTGATACGCAAATAAATAAATAAACCTCTTCTGCTCTTTATAGTGAAACACGATATATAGAGAGAGTGACTCCTGCTTATGCTTTCAGTTCTAAGACATTGATTCCATATGTGTGGGTAAGTGAGAGGTTCTATTTCTACTTAATTGTGCAATTTAACAAAATAGAAATCATAATTAAAATATTTAAGCACAACTGTTGGCCATTACTATAAATCTATTAAATTTCTTAAAGTGAAATAAGAATGAAATTTAGAGAAACACACGATTACAATTAGATCACATACTTAATGTCTTCTATTGTTATTAATCTCTGCTTAATCTTACCCTGATGTTTCTAGACCTTGGTAATGTAGAACATACACCTACTTGGACCTATTAAGGGCTATTACCCTGAGTGCCATAGCAGCATTCTTCTGATTCTTCTCTCTTATTCCTCCCAGAAAATTCAGAGAAAATGCTGCCAATAAGCCAAGAGTTAATGTTTCCTTCATCTTTGGCTTCATGGGAAAAAAATGAATAAAAATCAGTCATGAAGTGTTTTCACATGCTTTTTAAAAACTTTGATTTTATCCAGATAATAATTTTATTAAATTTACTATGTGCCCTCTGAAGCTAAACTTAATTTTGTTCCTTAAGTTGTATTATCAGTGAACCAGCTCCAACAAAGGTAAGTAATTTTTTTCCAAAAAGGGTGCAGAAGACTAAAGCAAGTGGTTCCAGGAAGCAAGTGAATATAACAAGCTATAAGTTTCTATTCATATGATGCTCAAGTTCATAAGTGAGAGGTATATTGTGCTCATAAAAAGACTTTGTCAATTTCTTTCATTAGTTTGGGTAAAGAGATTGACTTCAAAAGTAGGACCCTTACCCAAATCCAAACATATGAATAAATCTTGGCAGAAAATTAATCTGCATTGATATGTATAATGTGATATATATAGCATACTCTTAAACAGTGATCAAATGGTAAAGAAAACTTTTAGATAAGTTGGTGTATAAACTGTACATGTGAAGTCTTTGCAATAAGCTTATTGAGAAAATCGAGTTGGGGTCATATAACTCCAGAGAACTTCAACATGAAGTTTGGATTTTTTAAAAATGGGTAAAAATGGAAACACATTTACGTTAAATGCATGTTCCATGGTATAGGTAAACATCCATTCATAGTAATTCAGGGTTTTCCCAAAGAGACTATGGGAGAATCTAAAATGTTAAAAAAAAAAAAGTTCTGAAAATTTTGGGTATATATATAACTCACAATATCACTTTATTGTGTTAGCAGAACTTCCTCACAAAATTCTCCTCAGAAAACTTTTTTTTTCTTTTTTTTTTTTGCAATACGCAGGCCTCTCACTGTTGTGGCCTCTCCCATTGCAGAGCACAGGCTCCAGACGCGCAGGCTCAGTGGCCGTGGCTCACAGGCCCAGCCGCTCTGTGGCATGTGGGATCTGTCTGGACCGAGGCATGAACCCGTGTCACCTGCATCGGCAGGCGGACTCTCAACCACTGCACCACCAGGGAAGCCGTCCTCAGAAAACTTTTCATTCTCCTTCTACCTCCTTCTTGCAATTGAATCTGTAGTAGAAATGTAATTTGGAGCCTAGTGAGACTTCAAACATAAGAAGGAAACCTTCTAGACTTTTCACTGGAAAAATTATATATGATTCAAAACTAACTAGAACTATATAAAGAGTGTACTTGGCAAAATGTGGTAGAAATTAATCCAAGGGCTATAGGCACATAATACATACAATACCTCTTTGGTTTACAAGTGAAAAATAATAATATTTAATTAAAATATACCCACATTAAAATATATATCATAAAAATAGAGTGGTTAGGAAACTTACTTTCTTCCATTTATAAAATTTCTAAAATTGGGCTTCCCTGGTGGCGCAGTGGTTGAGACTCCACCTGCCGATGCAGGAGACACGGGTTCGTGCCTCGGTCCGGGAAAGATCCCACATGCCACGGAGTGGCTGGACCCGTGAGCCATAGCCTCTGAGCCTGTGCGTCTAGAGCCTGTGCTCCGCAATGGGAGAGGCCACAACAGTGAGAGGCCCGCGTACCGTAAAAAAGAGAAAAGAAAAAAAAAACTCTAAAATTAAAGTAAGCAATCATAAAATTAAAGAATGAAATATTTATATTTGGAAAAAAATTATGAAATTATTCTATTCAAACTATGTTATAAATACTCTAAAGGTTCATATCACTTCTTCTCAGGTTCAGATTCCTCAACTCTAATTCCAAAGGTTTTGATTCTGTGTGGTAAGCAGGCCCTTGAATATTAAAATAATTATTTCACAGGTAAATGTAATTTTAAATTATGTCTTAGTTCAGGCTGGTATAACAAAGTGTCATAGACTGAGTGACTTATAAACAACAGAAATTTACTTCTCACCGTTCTGGAGGCTGGGAGTTCGAGATCATGGTGCCAGCATGGTCAGATTCTAGTAAGGACCCTCTTCCCAGTTGCAGACTGTCAACTTCCCATTTTATCCTCACTGGGATGACAGTGGGTAAGAGAACCTCTGGAGTCTCTTTTAGAAGGACACTAATCCCGTTCATGAGAGCTCCATCTTAATTAACTCCCAAAGGGCCCACCTCCTCCAACCATCACATTGGGGGTTAGGATTTCAACAAATGAATTTAGCGAGACATACACATTCAGTCCATTGCAATTGAATGTAGAGCAAAAGTGACTAAAAATTCTATTTATTTTTTTTGGCCACACGGCATGCAGGATCTTAGTTCCCCAACAAGGGATCGAAACCATGCCCCCTGCAGTGGAAGCATGGCTCTTAACCTCTGGACCACCAGGGAAGTCCCACAAAGGTGACTAAAAACTCTTGAAGCAAAATCCTGGG
The DNA here is from genome assembly GCF_964165515.1 of Mesoplodon bidens. Lineage (NCBI taxonomy): Eukaryota > Metazoa > Chordata > Mammalia > Artiodactyla > Ziphiidae > Mesoplodon > Mesoplodon bidens. The sequence goes on along the minus strand of NC_138161.1, from coordinate 14,834,864 downwards.
CTGTGTATCACTTACAGTGTGGTGAATATATACATTAGGTGCATACCTCCTAGTGTGGAAGAAAGCATTTTATGTAAGAATTTTTATCAGTTTTATTTTAGCTGCCTTTGGTCATCTCCCTTGTCCTCAGAGTGATTAAAGTGGAAGGGAGGGGAATTTGATAAACATCACTGGCTTCCTTGTCAGTGCCTTTCCTTTCAAATAGTAAAGCCTGATTTGTAATATGATTATTCACTATATAAATTCAGTGAAAATGTACATAATAATGACTCTGTAGAATTTAATGTCCAATCTGTCCTTTTTGGACTTCATTATCTAGTAAAAATTTATGCTGTGTCCAAAGGTCTCCACAGCCTCTGCTCCTCTCTGGACAGCAGTTATTTTATGTGTCCAGTTATGTCTTCACGATATGCTTGGATTCATACATTTAGTTAGTTCCTCTCACAGATTCTTCAAAAGCCTTAAGGAATTACCTTCAACACAATCTGCATGGACTTCTTTAATTTTATAATGGTAAGTGCCCATACCCACATGCAAGCAAATGTAGTTTTGGCAGAGCTATTTTTTAACCAACACATTTAAGGATGTTCTACCATGACTTAATTTGATTGAATACAGGTATTCACAGTTTGCAAATCACATTCACATTCATTCTTTTTGTCTAGGGAATAGGACAAATATCACGAGCCCATATCACAGAGAAACAAACTGAGATCTGCAGTTGCAGGATTTTACATGATGTAATTAGAGACTATTGTAGCCAGGACTTGCTCTCCTCATTCCAGAACTATTTGGTTGAACCATATGTGATTGATGTTTTAGCAGTCAAGAAATGTTCAAGTGTAAACCATTTCATATGGTTCAATTTAATAGTGTATGCCCCACCTCAAAAATATAAATGAATGTTTATGCTACAAATAAAATCACCACCATCATCATGGCTCTCAAGTCTTTCTACTTCTTAACCACAGCTTAAAAGCAGTCCAAGTTTAAGTCGGTGTTCAATGTATTACAGCCACTGTGATTTAGGACTATGGGATCTCTTTGTCCCTTTGTCCTCAAAATCACAAGCCACAAAGTCTGATTTAAATCCATCTCCTGTATTTTATATGTGTGTAAAGTACACCATTACCACAACCACCAACTCATTATCTATCCAGTCTGTGACAACCAACTCTGAAAGGGTGAAGGACTATAAGTTCTTTAATCTTTCACTTTAATCTTAAATATTTACACCCCTCTCCTTTACTATGGGACACTGGGGTTTCAGGATGATCATACAGGACAAATTATGAGAACTAAGAGACAAAGGAAGATAACTAACACTTGTTGAGCACATACTGTGTTTCAGGCTTCATCCTAGACAGAACATATATGTGCTCTCATTTTACATTCACAGCAGTTAAAGCAAGTACTTTTTTTTCTGGATCCACAGAAAATGCTGCTGAGGTATGGAAAACAATTTATCAAGGTTTGTATGTTTAAAACATTGTATCAATGACTTTTATTGAACAGTCAACCTACAAGAATTATTTATAACACCATGTCCTATGTAAATAATAAGAAAACAAATTAATTGAGCTAATAGAAATGTGTATTAAAAATCAGTAAATTATTCAAAAATTTTAAATGTGTCATTGCACAAGCACAATCAGAATCATCAAGCAATATTATTATAACATAATTTTGGTACACTTTAGAATCATATGACCTGTCATCTGGCCATGCTGTGCCATGACCATAATAACCTGACCCATGCATCATTTTGTAGACACTCCTCAAAATGGATTTGCAATGATAATTAGCGTTGAATTAGGTCTAGAAACAATGTCATGAAGTGCTACAGAAATCAACTGTCTTAATCTCCTCAGGCTGCCATAACAAAATACCATAGACTGGGTGGCTTAAACAACTGAGATCTATTTTCTCATAGTTCTAGAGTCTGGAAGTCCAAAATCAAGGTGACAGTAGGCTCTCTTTCTGGTGATGGCTCTCCCTTTAGGATGTACATAGGTGGCTGCCTTCTCCCTCTGTCCTCATGGCCTTTCCTCTGTGTTTGTGGGCAGGGTGGAGTGGAGAGAGAAAGAAACCTCATTCTCTTCCTTCCCATTATGAGGACCCCACAGTCATGACCTAATATAATTCTAAGTACCTTCCAAAAGTTCCATCTCCATATGCAATTACATTGGGGGTTAAAATGAATTTCAGCAAGTGACTTGGGGGGGATGACACAAAAAGTCAGTCTGTCACATCACCTACAAATCTAGCAGTCTGGCAGCGCAAAAAGCATTTAACTTGTAAGCAGTGACAGGAATATCCATTTATAGAAGATGGGAGACACCCCAGCAGCCAGAGGCATCACCACAGCCATATGTATAGGCGCAGACTCAACCAAAGCTATATTCTCATGAGAGACCCCACAGATCCCATGAGAGACCCTTTCATCGCTGCAACACAAAGTGCCAGGAGGTGGTGGGGACAGGAGATGCCACTCACCTGGACAACTGAGAGTGGGTAGGGGTCACCACACACTCTACCATCTCACTCCTGACACTGCTTCACATAAATGTGGTGAATTTTACTGTGCTGTTTTCCAATCCATAGTGGGCTTCATAAAAAGACATTATCTGCTGCTATGAAAGGATTTTGCCTAATGAGTCATCCTAGAAATGATTTTTTTTGCAGACTTAATACATATCCTCTATTCATGTTACTCATGGCATGCTTTGTTTTGTTATAAGCTTCACTTATATATGTTTAAACGTTTGAAAAATCAGAATCTTGATATAGCAAGAGTCAACTTTTTTTTAACCACTTATTTAGAAACTAAACAAAATAACAAATAAGAAAATGTGTTTTAAAGATGCATGCTTTTCTCATTACATGAGGGACAAATTTGGAACTAATGGTTCAACATTTCCTACCCCATAAATTCCATCCTAGATTTAACGTTATAATTGTTGACTATAATTTTATTAGTTTATCTAAAAACAACTAAACAGCCTATTCTCAAATCCAGCAAACTGGGCAAGTATGGCCTAAGGAAATAAGCATGTTATATTTGATTGTTTATCAACTTATTCTACAAGAACCCCAAAGAACTCCAAAGAAATTGATTTTGACAGCTTTGTGTGGATTCATAAATAGTATTATTATCAGCTCTTCTGATGGTCAAATAATTTCTTTTCTCTAATCCTCAGTTTCCTCAGCTAAAATATCATGGCCTTGGACTGCATGCTCTGTAAGGGTACCATTTATTAAGTAAAGAAAAATCTTCCTTGTTTATTGCAGAAAGCATGGCTCCATCCCTTAGACATCCTCTGAGACACAATTCATAAAGTTTCCAAGCAACACAGCCTTTATATTTTTTAATTAAATCCCATCCAAACCTTTTTGTTCTTCTCATAGAAACTCAGTGACAATATTACCAAAAAGTTTATTATCACAAGTTGGTATTACTCTTCACACTTACTTCTCCAGCTTAAAATCTGCCAAGTACATTGGTCATAATACTTGTGACTGTTTTACAGGATTAGTATTTTGCTCAATATGAAATTAAGGAAGAAAATTTAGGAAATATATTACACTCTATTTAAAGCAAAATTTACTATTACAACTTAGGACAATTGTCACATCCTATATGTCATTTTGATTTACATCTTATTAAAATATTTATCTCACCGCCTACAAAATGCACTTGTGTTACTCAGTACATTCTTGTCTGTTTTATAGGGCATAGGTGGAAATTCTTGACATAATACCTGGTCTCATTAAATATTAGCTATGAAATGGAAGAGATTTAGAACGCCCATGTTTTAATCAAGGAGCATTGCAGGCGTGGTCGACATTTGACTGTGAAGCTATGCATCACTTAACTGAAGATTGTGAAAATGGCATAAAAGCCATCTCATTGTTCTTGTCTATTTCTGATACTCACAGAAAAGTGCAAAACAATTTTTGCAATGTGGGATGTTCCCAAAACAAGTGACTGTGGCAAAAACAACTTTTCACTGATTGCTTTACTGAGGAAGAAAAAATATATATATGTAATTATATATATATGTAATCTCCAAACATTTTCTTGCTTAGTACATATGAAGTCTTTGAATTAAAAAAAAAAATCTTTTAACTCTTTCTTTTTCCATTTTATAAGAGCTATAGCAAGAAACCAATGAAACCTAAATTGAGCCTCTATTCTTCCTTATTCAATCAAAGCCACAACTTCTGGTCCAAAGCCAACTTCATCCTTGAGACGTGATGGTGAAGACTGGAATAAACAGATGTGATCATGTGACCAGAGTTGTTTTCAATTCTTACAATGCGGCTATTGTGGCCATAAATAACCCTTTTGTTGACCCTAAGAACAGCCAATGCAAGTTCAATAATACAATCAAGGCTGAGAACACAAAACTTATAGTGACTGGAGAACTCAGATCCATTTTCTAGAATTGGGATACCACCAAAATCAAACAGGGTAATGCTGGTGCTGAATATATTGTAGAGTCCATGTATCTTTTTTTTCAGTTTTATTGAAGAATAGTTGAAAGAACTACATGTATTTAATGTGTACAACTTAATGAGTTTGGACATATGCAAACACCCATTATACCATCACCACAATCAAGGTAATAGACATATGCAATACTTCCCAAAGTTTTCTTGTAATAACAACCTGAGAAAATGCCGAGCCCCACTATAAGAGTGAAGCCAAAAGGTCATTTTCTCTCCCACTTCTGCTGATGCCTCTGTTTTGGGAATGAGACTAAACCAAGAGAAATGACAACTCCCTCAAGATTGTCACCAAAGCCTTTTACTGCACCAAGTACTTGACTCCTTTAGCCAAGATCATTCATGAAATTTTGGCATTGTGAGAGTACTAACAAAGCTCTAACGACCACAGTCCATGACATCACTGCTGCCCAGAAGACCAAAGATGGTCCTCTGGCAGTGGCACTATGGTCATGGTACTGTGCAGAGCACTGCCCCTGTATTTCCTGGCATGGCCCATGATGTGGGGGAAGTTATCCCAGAGCATGAACTTATGTAATTAGACATGCGAATGCCTGTTCACATTTTCAAAGTTCACAACTTGAAGGTTCGCATATAGGGGACTTATTATATTTCCAAATAAACACGTTTTACTGGTCCTAACAAGTTTGTGTATCTTTTGTGTCAGATACACTATTGACATATTTTTGTCTCCTCTTTTGGTTCCCTCCTCATAGGCTGGCATGGATAATGTGCAGTTATTCATTTCAATTGTGTATGTCTGGTTTCCAATCTGATTCGTCAGGACCCATGACATTAAATGTTACAAATCTTTTTTTTTTTTTTTGCTTTTAGCATGTATTTGGCTTATCCCAGTACTTCCAAAATGTTATCATTTCAATAATTAATCAAAATAAAATACAGTTGGTATTCCTTTTTTGTGGATTCTGTATTTGTAAATGTACCTACTAGTTGAAATATATTTGTAAATCCAACATGAATACATGCATCACTTTTGCAATCATTTGCAGACATGCACAGAGGGAGGAAAGTCTGGTCACCCGATGTGCACTTTCCTTGCTGAGGTCGAACAAGACAATCCTCTGGCGTCCTGTTTTGCCCTCATACCCTAGAACAAGCACACTTTTCATGGTATATTCAGTGCCATATTTTCTATATGTCTGTGCCTTTTGTTGGTAATTTCACTGTTTAAAATGGGCCCCAGGCATAGCGCTGCAGTCTTGTCTAGCTTCCTAAGCACGGGAAGACTGTGATGTGCCCACCACTGTGATGTGGAGAAAATACACGTTTTAGATAAGCTCTATTCAGCCATAAGTTCCAGTGCTGTTGGCTATGAGCTCAATGGCTATGAGTCAAAAATACATATGAAATAAAGTGTCTTCAAACAGAAACACACACAACACAAGGTTGTGTATTTTTTTAACATCTTTATTGGAGTATAATTGCTTTACAATGGTGTGTTAGTTTCTGCTTTATAACAAAGTGAATCAGTTACACATATACATATATTCCCATATCACTTCGCTCTTGTGTCTCCCTCCCTCCCATCCTCCCTATCCCACCCCTCGAGGTGGTCACAAAGCACCGAGCTGAACTCCCTGTGCTATGCGGCTGCTTCCCACTAGCTACCTATTTTACGTTTGGTAGTGTAATATGTAAATGCCACTCTCTCACTTTGTCACAGTTTACCCTTCCCCCTCCCCATATCCACAAGTCCATTCTCTACTAGGTCTGTGTCTTTATTCCCATCTAACCCCTAGTTTCTTCATGACCTTTTTTTTTCTTCTTAGATTCCATATATATGTGTTAACATACAGTATTTGTTTTTCTCTTTCTGACTTACTTCACTCTGTATGACAGACTCTAGGTCCATCCACCTCACTACAAATAACTCAGTTTCATTCCTTTTTATGGCTGAGTAATATTCCATTGTATATATGTGCCACAACTTCTTTATACATTCATCTGTTGATGGACACTTAGGATGCTTCCATTGGCTATTGTAAACAGAGCTGCAAAGAACATTGTGGTACATGACCCTTTTTGAATTATGGTTTTCTCAGAGTATATGCCCAGTAGTGGGATTGCTGGGTTGTATGGTAGTTCTATTTTTAGTTTGTTAAGGAACCTCCATACTGTTCTGCATAGCGGCTGTATCAATTTACATTCCAACAAACACTGCAAGAGGGTTTCCTTTTCTCCACACCTTCTCCAGGATTTATTGTTTGTAGATTTTTTGTTGATGGTCATTCTGACCAGTGTGAGATGATATCTCATTGTAGTTTTGATTTGCATTTCTCTAATGATTAATGATGTTAAGCATTGTTTCATGTGTTTGTTGACAATCTGTATATCTTCTTTGGAGAAATGTCTATTTAGGTCTTCTGCCCATGTTTGGATTGGGTTTTTTGTCTTTTTTGATATTGAGCTGCATGAGTTGCTTTTATGTTTTGGAGATTAATCCTTTGTCAGTTGCTTCATTTGTAAATATTTTCCCCCATTCTTAGGGTGGTCTTTTCATCTTGTTAATGGTTTCCTTTGCTGTGCAAAAGATTTTAAGTTCCATTGGTCCCACTTGCTTATTTTTGGTTTTTTTTTTTCCTTTTCTCTAGAAGGTGGCTCAAAAAGTATCTTGCTGTGATTTATGTCATAAAGTGTTCTGCCTAAGTTTTCCTCTAAGAGTTTGATGGTGTCTGGCTGTACATTTCGGTTTTTAATCCATTTTGAGTTTATTTTTGTGTATGGTGTTAGGGAGTGTTTTAATTTCATTCTTTTATATGTACCTGTCCAGTTTTCCCAGCACCACTTATTGAAGAGGTTGTCTTTTCTGCACTCTACATTCTTGCCTCATTTACCAAAGATAAGGTGACCATATGTGTCCGGGTTTATCTCTGGGCTTTCTATCCTGCTCCATTGATCTATATTTCTGGTTTTGTGCCAGTACCATAGTGTCTTCATTACTGTAGCTTTGTAGTATAGTCTGAAGTCAGGGAGCCTGATTTCTCCAGCTCCATTTTTCTTTCTCAGATTTGCTTTGGCTATTCGGGGTCTTTTGTGTCTCCATACAAATTGTGAAATGTTTTTTTCTAGTTCTGTGAAAAAGGCCAGTGGTATTTTGATAGGAATTGCATTGAATCTGTAGATTGCTTTGGGTAGTATAGTCATTTTTACAAAGTTGATTCTTCCAAGCCAAGAACATGGTATATCTCTCCATCTGTTTGTATCATTTTTAATTTCTTTCATCAGTGTCTTTTAGTTTTCTGCATACAGGTCTTTTTTCTCCTTAGGTAGGTTTATTCCTAGATATTTTATTATTTTTGTTGCAATGGTAAATGGGAGTGTTTTCTTAATTTCATTTTCAGGTTTTTCATCATTAGTGTATGCAAGAGATTTCTGTGCATTAATTTAGTAACCTGCTACTTTACCAAGTTCATTGATTAGCTGTAGTAGTTTTCTGGTAGCATCTTTAGGATTCTGTATGAATAGTATCATGTCATCTGAAAACAATGACAGCTTTACTTCTTCTTTTCCTATTTGAATTCCTTTTATTTCTCTTTCTTCTCTGATTGCTGTGGTTAAAAATTCCAAAACTATGTTGAATAATAGTGGTGAGAGTGGGCAACCTTGTCTTGTTCCTGATCTTAGTGGAAATGGCTCCCGTTTTTCACCATTGAGGATGATGTTGGCTGTGGGTTTGTCATATATGGCCTTTATTATGTTGAGGTAAATTCACTCTATGCCTATTTTCTGGAGGGTTTTTATCCTAAATGGGTGTTGAATTTTTTGAAAAGCTTTTGTTGAAAGCTTTCCCTGCATCTATTGAGATGATGATGTGGTTTTTCTCCTTCAGTTTGTTAATATGGTGTATCACATTGATTGATTTGCATATATTGAAGAATCCTTGCATTCCTGGGATAAACCCCACTTGATCATGGTGTATGATCCTTTTAATGGGCTGTTGGATTCTGTTTGCTAGTATTTTGTTGAGGATTTTTCCATCCCTGTTCATCAGTGATATTGGCCTGTAGTTTTCTTTCTTTTTGACTTCTTTGTCTGGTTTTGGTATTAGGGTGATGGTGGCCTCGTAGAATGAGTTGGGGAGTGTTCCTCGCTCTGCTATATTTTGGAAGAGTTTGAGAAAGATAGGCGTTAGCTCTACTCTAAATGTTTGATAGAATTCGCCTGTGAAGCCCTCTGGTCCTGGGCTTTTGTTTGTTGGAAGATTTTTAATTACAGTTTCAATTTCAGTGCTTGTGATGGGTCTGTTTCCATTGTCTATTTCTTCTTGGTTCAATCTTGGAAAGTTGTGCTTTTCTAAGAATTTGTCCATTTCTTCCAGGTTGTCCATTTTATTGACATATACATGTTTGTAGTAATCTTTCATGATCCTTCATGTTTCTGCAGTGTCAGTTGTTACTTTTCACTTGTAATTCTTTTGATTTGAGTCTTTTCCCTTTTTTTTCTTGACGAGTATAGTTAATGGTTTATCAATTTCATTTACCTTCTCAAAGAACCAGCTTTTAGATTTCTTGATCATTGCTCTTGTTTCCTTCATTTCTTTTTTATTTATTTCTGATCTGATCTTTATGATTTTTTCCTTCTGCTAACTTTGACGTTTTTTTGTTCTTCTTTCTCTAATTGCTTTAGGTGCAAGGTTAGGTTGTTTATTTGAGCTGTGTCTTGTTTCCTGTGGTAAGATTGTATTGCAATAAACTTCCCTCTTAGAATTGCTTTTGCTGCATCCCATAGGTTTTGGGTTGTCATGTTTTCACTATCCTTTGTTTCTAAGTATGTTTTGATTTCTTCAGTGATCTGTCAGTTATTTAGTAGTGCAGTGTTTAGCCTCCATGTGTTTGTATATTTTACAGTTTTTTTCTTGTAATTGATATCTAGTCTCATAGCTTGTGGTGAGAAAAGATACTTGAAATGATCTCAGTTTTCTTAAACTTAGCAAGGCTTGATTTGTGACCCAAAATATGATCTATCCTGGAGAATATTCCATGAGCACTTGAGAAGAAAGTGTATCCTGTTGTTTTTGGATGGAATGTCCTATAAATATCAGTTAAGTCCATCTTGTTTAATGTGTTTCCTTATTTATTTTCATTTTGGGTGATCTGTCCATTGGTGAAAGTGGGGTGTTAAAGTTCCCTAGTATTATTGTGTCACTGTCAATTTCCCCTTTTATGGCTGTTGCATTTGCTTAGGTATTGAGTTGTGCCTATGTTGGGTGCATAAATATTTACAATTGTTATATCTTCTGCCTGGATTTATCCCTTGATCATTATGTAGTGTCATTCTTTGTCGCTTCTAAAAGTTTTTTTTTAAGTCTTTTTGTCTGATATGAAAATTGCTACTCCAGCTCTCTTTTGATTTCCATTTGCATGGAATATCTTTTTCCATTCCCTCACTTTCAGTCTTTATGTGTCCCTAGGTCTGAAGTGGGTGTCTTTTAGACCATATATATACAGGTCTTGTTTTTATATCCATCCACCCAGCCTATGTCTTCTGGTTGGAGCATTTAATCCATTTACATTTAAGGTAGTTATTGATATGTCTGTTCCTTTTACCATTTTTTTTATTTTTATATGCCTTATCAAATTCAGAGAAAATTAGTCAGTGTAATTTGGCAATCTTTTTTTTATTATTAGTTTCTTCTTTATAGCAAAGTGAATCATACATATACATCTGTTCCCACATCCCTTCCCTCTTGCATCTCCCTCCCTCCCACCCTCCCTATCACACCCGTCTAGGCGGTCACAAAGCACCGAGCTGATCTCCCTGTGCTATGCGGCTGCTTCCCACTATCTATCTACCTTACATTTAGTAGTGTATATATGTCCATGCCTCTCTTTCGCTTTGTCACAGCTTACCCTTCCCCCTCCCCATATCCTCAAGTCCATTCGCAGTAGGTCTGTATCTTTATTCCTGTTTTACCCCTAGGTTCTTCATGACATTTTTTTTTAATTCCATATATATGTGTTAGCATACAGTATTTGTCTTTCTCTTTCTGACTTACTTCACTCTGTATGACAGACTCTAGGCCTATCCACCTCATTACAAATAGCTCAGTTTCATTTCTTTTTCTGGCTGAGTATATTCCATTGTATATATGTGCCACATCATCATTATCCATTCATCCGATGATGGACACTTAGATTGTTTCCATTTCCGGGCTATTGTGAATAGAGCTGCAATGAACATTTTGGTACATGTCTCTTTTTGAATTATGCTTTTCTCAGGGTCTATGCCTAGTAGTGGGATTGCTGGGTCATAAGGTAGTTCTATTTTTAGTTTTTTAAGGAACCTCCATACTGTTCTCCATAGCAGCTGTACCAACTCACATTCCCACCAGCAGTGCAACAGTGTTCCCATTTCTCAACACCCTCTCCAGCATTTATGTTTTCTAGATTTCTTGATGATGGCCATTCTGACTGGTGTGAGATGATATCTCATTGTAGTTTTGATTTGTATTTCTCTAATAATTAATGATGTTGAGCATTCTTTCATGTGTTTGTTGGCAGTCTGTATATCTTCTTTGGAGAAATGCCTATTTAAGTCTTCTGCCCATTTTTGGATTGGGTTGTTTGTTTTTTTGTTATTGAGCTGCATGAGCTGCTTATAAATTTTGGAGATTAATCCTTTGTCACTTGCTTCATTTGCAAATATTTTCTCCCATTCTGAGGATTCTCTTTTGGTCTTGTTTATGGCTTCCTTTGTTGTGCAAAAGCTTTTCAGTTTCATTAGGTCCCATTTGTTTATCTTTGTTTTTATTTCCATTTCTCTAGGAGGTGGGTCCAAAATGATCTTGCTGTGATTTAGGACATAGAGTGTTCTGCCTATGTTTTCCTCGAAGAGTTTGATAGTTTCAGGCCTTACATTTAGGTCTTTAATCCATTTTGAGCTTATTTTTGTGTATGGTGTTAGGGAATGATCTAATCTCATACTTTTACATATCCCTGTCCAGTTTTCCCAGCACCACTTATTGAAGAGGCTGTCCTTTCTCCACTGTACATTCCTGACTCCTTTATCAAAGATAAGTTGACCATATGTGCGTGGGTTTATCTCTGGGCTTTCTATCCTGTTCCATTGATCTATCTTTCTGTTTTTCTGCCAGTACCACACTGTCTTGATTACTGTAGCTTTGTAGTATAGTCTGAAGTCAGGGAGCCTGATTGCTCCAGCTCCGTGTTTCGTTCTCAAGATTGCTTTGGCTTTCAGGGTCTTTTGTTTTTCCAAACAAATTTTGAAATTTTTTGTTCTAGTTCTGTGAAAAATGCCATTGGTAGTTTGATAGGGATTGCATTGAATCTGTAGATTGCTTTGGGTAGTAGAGTCATTTTCACAATATTGATTCTTCCAATCCAGGAGCATGGTATATCTCTCCATCTATTTGTATCATCTTTAATTTCTTTCATCAGTGTCTTATAATTTTCTGCATACAGGTCTTTTGTCTCCTTAGGTAGGTTTATTCCTAGGTATTTTTTTCTTTTTGTTGCAATGGTAAATGGGAGTGTTTTCTTGATTTCACTTTCAGATTTTTCATCATTAGTGTACAGGAATGCCAGAGATTTCTGTGCATTAATTTTGTATCCTGCTACTTTACCAAATTCATTGATTAGCTCTAGTAATTTTCTGGTAGCATCTTTAGGATTCTCTATATATAGTATCATGTCATCTGCAAACAGGGACAGCTTTACTTCTTTTCCAATTTGGATTCCTTTTATTTCCTTTTCTTCTCTGATTGCTGTGGCTAAAACTTCCAAAACTAAGTTGAATAACAGTGGTGAGAGTGGGCAGCCTTGTCTTGTTCCTGATCCTAGTGGAAATGGTTTCAGTCTTTCACCATTGAGGACGATGTTGGCTGTGGGTTTGTCATATATGGCCTTTATTATGTTGAGGAAAGTTCCCTCTATGCCTACATTCTGCAGGGTTTTTATCATAAATGGGTGTTGAATTTTGTCGAAAGCTTTCTCTGCATCTATTGAGATGATCATATGATTTTTCTTCTTCAATTTGTTAATATGGTGTATCACATTGATTGATTTGCATTTATTGAAGAATCCTTGCATTCTTGGAATAAATCCCACTTGATCATGGTGTATGAACCTTTTAATGTGCTGTTTGATTCTGTTTGCTAGTATTAGGTTGAGGATTTTTGCATCTATGTTCATCAGTGATATTGGCCTGTAGTTTTCTTTCTTTGTGACATCCTTGTCTGGTTTTGGTATCAAGGTGATGGTGGCCTCGTAGAATGAGTTTGGGAGTGCTCCTCCCTCTGCTATATTTTGGAAGAGTTTGAGAAGAATAGGTGTTAGCCCTTCTCTAAATGTTTGATAGAATTCGCCTGTGAAGCCATCTGGTCCTGGGCTTTTGTTTGTTGGAAGGTTTTTAATCACAGTTTCAATTTCAGTGCTTGTGATTGGTCTATTCATATTTTCTATTTCTTCCTGATTCAGTCTTGGCAGGTTGTGCATTTCTAAGAATTTGTCCATTTCTTCCAGGTTGTCCATTTTATTAGCATAGTGTTGCTTATAGTAATCTCTCATGATCTTTTGTATTTCTGCAGTGTCACTTGTTACTTCTCCTTTTTAATTTCTAATTCTATTGATCTGAGTCTTCTCCCTTTTTTTCTTGATGAGTCTGGCTAATGGTTTGTCAATTTTGTTTATCTTCTCAAAGAACCAGCTTTTAGTTTTATTTATCTTTGCTATCGTTTCCTTCATTTCTTTTTCATTTATTTCTGATCTGATCTTTTGATTTCTTTCCTTCTGCTAGCTTTGGGGTTTTTTTGTTCTTCTTTCTCTAATTGCTTTAGGTGCAGGTTCAGGTTGTTTCCTCGAGATGTTTCCTGTTTCTTAAGGTGGGATTGTATTGCTATAATCTTCCCCCTTAGAACTGCTTTTGCTGTGTCCCATAGGTTTTGGGTCGTCGTGTCTCCATTGTCATTTGTTTCTAGGTATTTTTTAATTTCCTCTTTGATTTCTTCAGTGATCACTTCGTTATTGAGTAGTGTATTGTTTAGCCTCCATGTGTTTGTATTTTTTACAGATCTTTTTCTGTAATTGATGTCTAGTCTCATAGCATTGTGGTCGGAAAAGATACTTGATACAATTTCCATTTTCTTAAATTTACCAAGGCTTGATTTGTGACCCAAGATATGATCTATCCTGGAGAATGTTCCATGAACACTTGAGAAAAATGTGTATTCTGTTGTTTTTGGATGGAATGTCCTATAAATATCAATTAAGTCCATCTTATTTAATGTATCATTTAAAGCTTGTGTTTCCTTATTTATTTTCATTTTAGATGATCTGTCCATTGGTGAAAGTGGTGTGTTAAAGTCCCCTACTATGAGTGTTTTACTGTCAATTTCCCCTTTTATGGCTGTTAGTATTTGCCTTATGTATTGAGGTGCTCCTATCTTGGGTGCATAAATATTTACAATTGTTATATCTTCTTCTTGGATCGATCCCTTTATCATTATGTAGTGTCCTTCTTTGTCTCTTCTAATAGTCTTTATTTTAAAGTCTATTTTGTCTGATATAAGAATTGCTACTCCAGCTATCTTTTGATTTCCATTTGCATGGAATATCTTTTTCCATCCCCTTACTTTCAATCTGTATGTGTCTCTAGGTCTGAAGTGCGTCTCTTGTAGACAGCATATATATGGGTCTTGTTTTTGTATCCATTCAGCCAATCTGTGTCTTTTGGTGGGAGCATTTAGTCCATTTACATTTAAGGTAATTATTGATATGTATGTTCCTATTCCCATTTCCTTAATTGTTTTGGGTTCGTTATTGTAGGTCTTTTCCTTGTGTTGTGTTTCTTGCCTAGAGAAGTTCCTTTAGCATTTGTTGTAAAGCTGGTTTGGTGGTGCTGAACTCTCTCAGCTTTTGCTTGTCTGTAAACGTTTTAATTTCTCCATCAAATCTGAATGAGATCCTTGCTGGGTAGAGTAATCTTGGTTGCAGGTTTTTCTCCTTCATCACTTTAATTATGTCCTGCCACTCCCTTCTGGCTTGTAGAGTTTCTGCTGAGAGATCAGCTGTTATCCTGATGGGGATTCCCTTGTGTGTTATTTGTTGTTTTTGCCTTGCTGCTTTTAATATGATTTCTTTGTGTTTAATTTTTGACAGTTTGATTAATATGTGTCTTGGCGTATTTCTCCTTGGATTTATTCTGTATGGGACTCTCTGTGCCTCCTGGACTTGATTAAGTATTTCCTTTCCCATATTAGGGAAGTTTTCAACTATAATCTCTTCAAATATTTTCTCAGTCTCTTTCTTTTTCTCTTCTTCTTCTGGACCCCTATAATTCGAATGTTGGTGTGTTTAATGTTGTCCCAGAGGTCTCTGAGACTGTCCTCTGTTCTTTTCATTCTTTTTTCTTTATTTCGCTCTGCATCAGTTATTTCCACTGTTTTATCTTCCACCTCACTTATCCGTTCTTCTGCCTCAGTTATTCTGCTATTGATCCCATCTAGAGTATTTTTAATTTCATTTATTATGTTTCTAATCATTGCTTGATTCATCTTTAGTTCTTCTATATCCTTGTTAACTGTTTCTTGAATTTTGTCTATTCTATTTCCAAGATTTTGGATCTTGGAAATAGAATCTTGGATCAGCTTTACTATCATTATTCTGAATTCTTTTTCAGGTAGACTGCCTATTAACTCTTCATTTGTTAGGTCTGGTAGTTTTTTATCTTGCTCCTTCACCTGCTGTGTGTTTTTCTGTCTTCTCCTTTTGCTTATCTTACTGTGTTTGGGGTCTCCTTTTTGCAGGCTGCAGGTTTCTAGTTCCCATTGTTTTTGGTGTCTGTCCCCAGTGGCTAAGTTTGTTTCAGTAGGTTGTGTAGGCTTCCTGGTTGGGGGGACTTGTGCCTGTGTTCTGGTGGTTGAGGCTCGATCTTGTCTTTCTGGTGGACTGGTCCACGTTTGGTGGTGTGTTTTGGGGTGCCTGTGGCCTTATTATATTTTTAGGCAGCCTCTCTGCTAATGGGTGGGGTTGTGTTCCTGCCTTGCTAGTTGCTTGGCATAGGGTGACCAGCACTGTAGCTTGCTGGTCGTTGAGTGAAACTGGGTGCTGGCGTTGAGATGGAGATCTCTGGGAGATTTTTTCCACTTGATATTATGTGGAGCTGGGAGGTCTCTTGTGGACCCGTGTCCTGAAGTTGGCTCTCCCACTTCAGAGGCACAGCACTGACTCCTGGCTGCAGCACCAAGAGCTTTTCATCTACCCGGCTCAGAATAAAAGGGAGAAATAGTAGAAAGAAAGAATTAGTCGTAGAAAGAAAGAGAGATAGAAAGAAAGGAAGAAGGAAAGAAAGGAAGGAAGGAAGAAAGAAAGTAAGAAAGAAAGGAGGGAGGGACGGAGGGAGGAAAGACTGAAAGAAAGAAAGAAAGGAGGGAGGAAGGGAGGAAGGAAAGAAAAAGAAAGAGTGAAAGGAAAAAGGGAGGGAGGGAGAGAGGAAGGAAAGAAAGAAAGACAGGAGGGAGGGAGGGAGGCAGGAAGGAAAGAAAGAAAGAAAGAAAGGGGGGAGGGAGGAAGGGAAGGTAGGAAAAAAGAAAGTGAGAAGATAAAGTAAAATAGAGTAAAGTATAAAATATAGTAGTGCTATTAAAAATAAAAAAGTAATTATTGAAAAAAAAAAACAAAGAAAAAAAACGGACTGATAGAACCCTGGGACCTATGGTGGAAGCAAAGCTATACAGAGAAAATCTCACACAGAAGCATACACATACACATTCACAAAAAGAGAATATGGGGAAAATAATCGAAAATCTTGCTCTCAAAGTCCACCTACTCAATTTGAGATAATTCATTGTAAAAAGAGGAAAAGGGGAAAAAATCTTAAATCTTGTCCTCAAAGTCCACCTCCTCAATTTGGGATGATTCGCTGTCCATTCATGCACTCCACAGACGCAGGGCACATCAATCAGACCGTGGAGCTTTAATCCGCTGCCTCCGAGG
This sequence comes from Mesoplodon bidens, assembly GCF_964165515.1. Classification (NCBI taxonomy): domain Eukaryota; kingdom Metazoa; phylum Chordata; class Mammalia; order Artiodactyla; family Ziphiidae; genus Mesoplodon; species Mesoplodon bidens. The sequence goes on along the minus strand of NC_138161.1, from coordinate 14,818,383 downwards.
CTGAACAGAGAGATTTTCCTGTCTCTTCTCTGCTCTCACAGCTCCCAGTTCTCAGCCTTGGACCTAGCCCCGCCTCTGCGTGTAGGTTGCCGGAGGGCGTCCGTTCTTCGCTCATACAGGACTGGTTTAAAGGAGCCGCTGATTCGGGGGCTCTGGCTCACTCAGGCTGAGGGGAGGGAGGGGCACGCCATGCGGGGCGGGCCTGCGGTGGCAGAGGCCGGCGTGGCATTGCACCAGCCCGAGGCGCTCCGTGCGCTTTCCCGGGGAAGCCGTCCCTGGGTCCCAGGACCCCGGCAGTGGTGGGCTGCACAGGTTCCCCGGAAGGGGGTTTGGACAGTGACCTGCGCTCGCACACTGGTCTTGTGGCGGCGGCGGCGGCAGCAGCAGCCCCAGCGTCCCACGCCCGTCTCCGGGGTCCGCGCCTTCAGCCGCGGCTCGCGCACGTCTCTGGAGCTTCTTTAAGCAGCGCTCTTAATGCCCTCTCCTTGCGCACCAGGAAACAAAAGGGAAGAAAATGTCTCTTGCCTCTTCGGCAGCTCCAGACTTTTTCCCCGGACTCCCTCTGGGCTAGCCGCGGTGAACCAACCCCTTCAGGCTCTTCCTGCCGCCAGCCCCAGTCCTCTCCCTGCGCTCCGACTGAAACCCGATACCCGAGCCTCAGCGCCCAGCCCCGCCTGCCCTGGCAGCCGAGCAGACAAGCCTCTCGGGCCGGTGAGTGCCGGTCGGCCCCGATCCTCTGTGCCGGAATCTCTCCGCTTTGCCCTCCACACCCCTGTTGCTGTGTTCTCCTCGGCTACTCCGAAGCTTTGCCCCTCCGCCACCCGCAGTCTCCGCCCGCAAAGGGGCTTCTAGTGTGTGGAAACCTTCCCTCCTTCACGGCTCCCTCCCACTGGTGCAGGTCCCGTCCCTATTCTTTTGTCTCTGTTTATTCTTTTTTCTTTTGCCCTACCCAGGCATGTGGGGAGTTTCTTGCCTTTTGGGGGGGTCTGAGGTCTTCTGTCAGCGTTCAGTAGGTGTTCTGTAGGAGTTGTTCCACGTGTAGATGGATTTCTGATGTATCTGTGGGGAGGAAGGTGATCTCCGCGTCTTACTCTTCCGCCATCTTCCTCCGGACTCCTCTACCATTTTCTTAATTGTTTTGGGTTTGTTATTGTAGGTCTTTTCCTCCTCTTGTGTTCGCTGCCTAGAGAAGTTCCTTTAGCACTTGTTGTAAAGGTGGTTTGGTAGTGCTGAATTCTCTTAGCTTTTGTTTGTCGGTAAAGGTTTATAATTTCTCCATCGAATCTGAATGAGATCCTTGCTGGGTGAAGCAATCTTGTTTGTAGGTTTTTCCCTTTCATTACTTTAAATATGTTCTGCCACTCCCTTCTGGCTTGCAGAATATTTGCTGATAGATAACCGGTTAACCTTATGGGGATTCTCTGGTATGTTATTTATTGCTTTTTCCTTTCTTCTTTTAATATTTTTCTTTTCCTTTAATTTTTGATAGTTTGATTAATATGTCTTGGCGTGTTTCTCCTTGGATTTATCCTGTATGGGACTCTCTGCACTTCCTGGACTTGATACTATTTCCTTTCCCATATTAGGGAAGTTTTCAACTATAATCTCTTCAAATATTTTCTCAGTCTCTTTCTTTTTCCCTTTTTCTTTTGGGACCCCTATAATTCGAATGTTGGTGTGTTTAATGTTGTCCCAGAGGTCTCTGAGACTGTCCTCAAGTCTTTTCATTCTTTTTTCTTTATTCTGTTCTGCAGTAGTTATTTCCTCTCTTTTATCTTCCAGAGCACTTATCCGTTTTTCTGCCTCAGTTATTCTGCTATTGATTCCTTCTAGAGAATTTTGAATTTCATTTATTGTGCCATTCATCGTTTGTTTGCTCTTTAGTTCTTCTATGTCTTTGTTAAACGTTTCTTTTATTTTCTCCATTCTATTTCCAAGATTTTGGATCATCGTTTCTATCATTACTCTGAATTCTTTTTCAGGTAGACTGCCTATTTCCTCTTCATTTGTTTCGTCTGGTGCATCTTTACCTTGCTCCTTCATATGCTGTATGTTTCTCTTCCTTCTAATTTTGATTAACTTACTGTGTTTGGGGTCTCCTTTTCACAGGTTGCAGATTCAAGTTCCTGTTGTTTTTAGTGTGTGCCCCTAGTGGGTAAGGTTGGTTCAGTGGGTTTTGTAGGCTTCCTGGTGGAGGGGACTGATGCCTGTGTTCTGGTGGATGAGGCTGGATCTTGTCTTTCTGGTGGTCAGGACTGCATCAGCTGATTATTATTGTATCTTTGATAGTGACAAAACAAAAGAATAAAATTCTTGAAGATATACATTAGCCATTTGAGGGTCGAATACAAATAAATAAATTATAGATATGGAGGTTTTAGTTCCAAGCACTAATGGTGAGCATTGAAACAATTTAAACCCATAATTTTGTATAAATAATTAAAATAAGTCTAAATTGTTATAAAGATCTTAAATACTAAGAGAAGAAAATTATAAAACTAGGAAAATGTTCAGTGTATAATAATAAAAACAAGGACAATTCGAGGAGTTGGAAATAAAAGAAACTACAGACTATAAAAGCAAAATAAAGAAAAAAGAAGATAATAGAAAACTGCAAACACAAGTATGTATTTTCTATGAGATACACATGTAAAAATAAATCAAAAGTGCAAAATTCAAAGGAAAGAACAGGACTCATCATCTAATAGACACAAATATAAAAATGTTTACAATATTAATACTAAACTTTAAGGTAAGATATTAAGCAATTATAAAGGAAGCTTATCTTTTGCTGATATGAATCTAAACAAGTAACTGATTGTTATTCTCAGCTATTGCAATATCAGATTCATCAGATGACTGGGTTTGTAGGACATTTCCTTTATTTGGAGCAGTGATTCTCAAATCTGATTGCTCATCATGTTCACTTGGAAGAGCTTTCATTAAGTGTCAGTGCCTGGACCCCATCCTTGAAATTTCAGTTTAATAGTCTGGGGTGGGACTGTTGTCATTTTATAAAAGCTTCCCCAGGAAATAAAATGCACTTCCATGATTGAGAAGATGTTCAATATTACCACAAAGCCTGCTAAGAAAAATTGTGCCTCAGACCAAATAATTGAAAAGTACTTTCCCATAGCAGCCAAATCTTTTTTTTACTGCTACCTGGAGATAAATACTTTCCAGTTGATTGAGATTAAAGCTCAAAGTAGCTCTGTTATTAAATATATGTGGAGAACCTGAATTAGGTTATAATAAACATTGAGGACTCAGACTGTTCACCATCTGTGATGGTTAATTTTATTTGTCCATTTGACTGGACTATGAAGCCCAGATGTTCAGTTAAACATCAGTCTAGAAGTTTCTGTGAAGGCATTTTTAAAGATGATATTAACATTTAAATTAGTAAAGCAGTTTACCTTCCATAATGTGGGTGTGCCTCATTCAATCAGTTGAAGGCCTTAAGAGAAAAGACACAGCCAGGTCCACCAGAGAAAGAGAGAATCCTGCTTCCAGAATGCCTTTAGACTTGAGCTACAATGTCAACTTTTCCCTGTGTCTCCAGCCTGCCCTGCAGATTTTGCTCTTGACAATCCTCAAAATCATGTGAGCCAAATTGCTCAAAATAAAACTTTCCCATCTCCTATAATAGCCTATATATATATATATATATATATATATATATCCTATTATATCCTATATATGCTTAATATCATCTATATCCTATATACTCTATATATCTCCTATTATAATATATATGTACATATCATCTATCCACCTACCTACACTGTATCTTGTAATGTTCTGTTTCTCTGGAGAACTCTAACACACTATCCAACTAGGTGGAAATGAAATGAACTGCTAAGTTTCTGGGGTTCATGGCTTCCCTTTGTGCAACTGTGGTCCTTGAACAGGTTACAAGTCAACATTGAGTTCCCTCAATTACCCTTAAAACATTCTGAACTTGTAATGGTCTCTTTGGGGTCCTCACTTCAGAATCTTCAGACTCTTTTCTTGTTCTCACCTCTATTCAGATCCTCTAAGATGAGGTTATCCATAAACGGTGGTGAATGGAGTAACTGAAATCTAATGCTTGGGTCTTAAAATCTTCCAATATATTCTGATGTATGTGGCTTTCAACAATAACCTCTGTTCTTTAGCTTCCAATTTCAGAACTGCATGATAAGCCAGTTTTGGGGGACAATAAGGCAAAAGTTAAAAGAAATATGGAATATTAACCTTTGCTGCAAAACATTTTAGGTTTTGAAGAATGATTGTGCAAATAGGTTGTGTTTCCATTATCATCTAAACTTTGTGAATCATAATAAGGACATTGCTAATCATCACTTGCCTTGTTTTAAGCAGGTCAGAATGTCCTAAAAAAAAAAAAAAACTCAGTAAATTAACCATTTGTGTTGCCCAGCACTATTTTATCTAGAAACATTGCCCTGACGACCAGATGATTGATCCATAGACATGGTTTTCAAATGACAGTGTGAACCATAATCAATCAGAGGACTTGAAAAAACAGATTCTGGGCCCCACCACTAGAGTTTTTGATTTAGTAGGTCTCGAGTAGAGTCTGGGAATTTTTATTTTTAACAAATTCCCTGGTAATGCTGATGCTCCTGGCCCTTGACTCATATTTTCAGCAACCGTGGCTCTTAAACAAGTGATGTCAAATTAAGAGTTATTGGCAAATATTTCTTCCACTTGAGCCCAGCACAGGATCAACAGGGATTCATTGAGCACTTAATATGTGTTTGATCACTGCTGTGATGGGTGTTGTAGAGACACAGATTAAATACAGTTCCTGCCATCAAAGAACAAACCTATTTGGAAAATCAAGACTAACACCTCCCCACCAGCAGTGCAAGAGTGTTCCCTTTTCTCCACACCCTCTCCAACATTTATTGTTTCTAGATTTCTTGATGATGGCCATTCTGACTGGTGTGAGATGATATCTCATTGTAGTTTTGATTTGCATTTCTCTAATGATTAATGATGTTGAGCATTCTTTCATGTGTTTGTTGGCAGTCTGTATATCTTCTATGGAGAAATGCCTATTTAAGTCTTCTGCCCATTTTTGGATTGGGTTGGTGGGAATGTGAATTGGTACAGCCACTATGGAGAACAGTATGGAGGTTCCTTAAAAAACTAAAAATAGAACTACCATATGATCCAGCAATCCCACTACTAGGCATATGCCCTGAGAAAACCATAATTCAAAAAGAGTCATGTACCAAAATGTTCATTGCAGCTCTATTCACAATAGCCTGGAGCTGGAAACAACCTAAGTGTCCATCATCAGATGAATGGATAAAGAAGATGTGGCACATATATATAAAATGGAATATTACTCAGCCATAAAAAGAAATGAAACTGAGCTATTTGTAATGAGGTGGATAGACCTAGAGTCTGTCATACAGAGTGAAGTAAGTCAGAAAGAGAAAGACAAATACCGTATGCTAACACATATATATGGAATTAAAAAAAAAATGTCATGAAGAACCTAGGGGTAAAACAGGAATAAAGACACAGACCTACTTGAGAATGGACCTGAGGATATGGGGAGGGGGAAGGGTAAGCTGTGACAAAGCGAAAGAGAGGCATGGACATATATACACTACCAAACATAAGGTAGATAGATAGCGGGAAGCAGCTGCAGAGCACAGGGAGATCAGCTCGGTGCTTTGTGACCGCCTGGAGGAGTGGGATGGGGAGGGTGGGAGGGAGGGAGATGCATGAGGGAAGGGATGTGGGAACAGATGTATATGTATGACTGATTCACTTTGTTATAAAGCAGAAACTAATAAAAAATTAAAAAAAATAATAAAATAAAAATAAAATAAAAAATAAAAAAAAAGACTAACACCTCAGGAACACAACTTAGTAGATAATAGCTATGTGACACAAACAAAAAGATTGGCAGGAATTCAGAGGACTCTGGTGACCACAGAATTATTCCATAGAAGGGAAACTTGAACTGGACTTGAAGAGCTAGACCAGTAGATTAGAAAAGGAGGAAAAATTCAAGGTGGGAGAACTACTTGGGGACAGAGTCGGAGATGAAAATGGGCATTAAATTAGTGGTCTAGGGAATATGGTTGGTGTCTTTCATATGTATGAATTTAATCAATAATTTTATGATCATTGCAACAGAGTGGTGAACAGATTCAGAATGGTTGGTGAGGAAGTATATTTACAAAGGTCTGTGGGGGCTTCCTTGGTGGCGCAGTGTTTGAGAGTCTGCCTGCCGATGCAGGGGACATGGGTTCATGCCCCGGTCTGGGAGGATCCCACATGCCGTGGAGCGGCTGGACCCGTGAGCCATGGCCGCTGAGCCTGCGTGTCCGGAGCCTGTGTTCCACAATGGGAGAGGCCACAACAGTGAGAGGCCTGTGTACCACAAAAAAAAAAAGTCTGTGAGCCAGGAAGAGGATTAAGAATGAGCAGAACATGAAATCCAGAATGTTAAACAGAAGAAATCTGTGAGAGGATATACAAATTTGGTAACAATGTGCAGAATGGATTGGAGTGTAGAAATGCAAGATGTCTGAGTACCTGGAGCTAATGGTTCAGTGGGGGATCCAAGAGTGAGGAGATTAGTCCCAGAATTAGGCTTGTTGTAACAACAGAGTAAAGAGAAATAGACATGTGACATTCCCAATGGAAAATTATTGGGTTTAGTGACACAAATAAATGAGTAGATGTGGTACTTTTATACTGAACTTGAGTAATCATCAGGAGAGGTAGTGCTACTAACAGGCAGGAATATTTTCAGGAGAAGTCAGTTTTGCTGGAAATACATGGATTTGAGGTTATGATAACACATGTGTCATCTACAAATTGGCACTTGCCATTGGCACTTGTCATCTATGCCTACAAAGATTAAATCATGTGCTGCTGCATCTGCTGACTTTCAATGTCCCCTGAAAGGAGTCCAGGGTAGAGAGCAGAAATGAGGCACTCTGTGCTCTGGGAAAAACTGGCAGAGCAGGTCTTCAGATAGTTATTTTCAAGAGATGATTTTATGAGCCTAATTTTTGTATATGAGCCCAATTTTTGTATCTCCTCATGTCTAGAAAAGCACTAAAATCCTTTGTTTTGATGTCTGCTACTCATGACTAGCAGTAACCTTCACGAGATTAGTAGGAAATTTCTGCAAAAAATATGTGCTTGATTGCATGTACTCCCCCTTCAGCAAAATCATATATATACTGACCTTCCCCCACCTTCTTGGAGCAGTTCCTCAGAGCTATCTGAGATGCTCACTCCCAGGCTATAGACCTCATTTTGCCCCAAATAAAACTTAACGCACAACTCTTATGTTGTGCATTTTTTTAAAGTTGCCACATGCAAGAAGGGAATTGTCCAGCTGAGATTTGTAGATTCAAGAAGGAGGAGAGTACATGACTTACCAATTTGAAAGTGACTAATATTAATTTGTTATTTAAAGCTGTAAACATGAGAGAAAATGTTGACTCATGCATATTTTTCTTTTGAGTTTTAATTGAGTGCCTTCAACAGGCCAGCCATTGCATTTGGAGTACAAACTGTAATGTAATGAGAGAATTTAGAGGAAGAGGGTGTAAGGTCAAAGAATTGAATCTTGGAAGACTGCCTTAGAGTTAAGATAAAGGCAGAGGAATCAATGAAGAAACATGTGAGAGGTAGTGTAGTACAGGGAGAATGAGGAAGGTATTGAAAAGTGTTTGAAGAAGAAGGTGATCAGTTGTGGTGAACACAGCAGAGGTTGAGAAACACAAAAATGGGGAGAGGTCACTGGGCTTGGCAAAAGAAAGCATTAAAAATCTCTTAGAGTGACTTCCCTGGTGGTCCAGTGGTTAAGACTCTGTGCTTCCACTGCAGGGGCATGGGTTCAATCCCTGGTTAGGGAACTAAGATCTCACATGCCTTGTGGAGCAGCAAAAAAAAAAAAAAAAAAAAAAATCTCTTAGAGTCAAGTAGGCAGGAGAAGAAAGTAGAGTTGAGGAGACTGATGAAGAAAGACCCAGAGGAAATAAAATGAGAAAACAAGGCAGACTGCCACACTAATGGAAGGCTAATGGTTAGAAGGAAGTAGAAAAAATAGCTGATCCTCTTAGAATGAAGGGAAAACACAACACAGATGTGATGTACTGTTAACCCAATCACCTGCTTTCAAAATTAAATGTGTTTATTTACATAAATCTATAATTATTAAATATTTCTTACACATGATGTAATCTACTATAAATTATAAGTGCATTTTAAAGACCACATTAAATGATCACTGACTTTCAACTAAAGGAATTTCCGTAAATATTATAATAATACTGGATTTTTGTGTGACTATTTTATAGAATTGGATAGATTAAATCTAATACATATAAATTTCAAAGTGTCTAGTGAGATAATACATGGCTTATTTTCTATTTTATTTGGATGAATGAAGGTTAATAATTATTTTTTTTCTCCCAAGTTGGAGAAACTTCATGGAGGATGAAGAACATAAGAGGTAAACAATGTCAAGAAGGGGAAACAAATGAAAATTTCCAAATTTGATGATGTTCCCAGCATAGAGAAAAGGCATTGATTCAAGAAAGAAAAATTAGTTTAGCAGATCAATAGTATATTTGGTAAGAAGTAGAAAAGAGCTGGAAGAAGAATATAAAACTTTACTACCACATATTCTGGGAGTTTGCAGTGTTTTCATGGAGAGGACTTCACTTTACAAATGAAGGTTGGGGATACCAAGGTTCTGAATTTTATTTAGGGTGGCACAAAGTCATTGCTTATGATTAACATGAGAGTATTGGTGCAAAAAAGAAAAGGAGAGTATGGGAAAGATGAATTAAGTTGTAGTAAATTTTGCATTTTATTTATTTTTATTTTTTATTTTTTTTGCGGTATGCAGGTCTCTCACTGTAGTGGCCTCTTCCGTTGTGGAGCACAGGCTCCGGACGCGCAGGCTCAGCGGCCATGGCTCACGGGCCCAGCCGCTTCACAGCATGTGGGATCTTCCCAGACCGGGGCACGAACTCGTGTCCCCTGCATCGGCAGGCGGACTCTCAACCACTGCGCCACCAGGGAAGCCCCTGCATTTTATTTAACGTGCTGAATTTTTTCTAATGAAGAACTGAAAGTAATGACATATTACCAGTGATAATTGGGAAGTAAAATAGAAAGGAATTTCCAGAAGAGCAAGATGAAATTTTATATGGTAAGGAAATATTGTCCAGAACAACTGAGCATTTTGGGGATGGTGAAAATAGCAACTGCAATTCTTTATAGTCACATGAAAGTCCAAAATCTAAAAAGGAACAGATACTTAAGTGAATAAAATTGTAGAACAAAATAATTCCACAAAAGAAACATGTATGGTGGTTCTAGTATTCTGAAGAGCCTGCACAAGGCAAGATGGTTTCCAGAGTATAGAATGCACAGAGCAAAATCAAACAAAAACTAAAAATAATAGTAGGGTTCTTACTTTTAAAGACCTTACACATCTTACAATTCGTAACATAAGACACTTATGCAAACAAATAAATGCACAATATAATACAAATTATTTGCAAAAAATGTTTCAGATAAAGTACTAATTTTCAGAAGCTTTCTTCTCATTCACTAAAACTCAATCCTCATTCAGCATCTGAAAAAGGGATTTTCAACTCTCATGGTCAAGTATACATACTCTACTGAGGTTGAATTGAGATTAACTTGGTAGGTCTGAATTAATTTTCTATCAAAAGCTTATTTTGAAAATATTCAGTTGAATGCAGGCAAAACTGCCTCCCACATGGTTATTTTAAAAATAACCAGTTTGACTTAACATGGCTTATTCTTTATTTCTGTGTAGAAACACCCATCATTGTCTTTAGGAAGCCTGTACACTCATAAGACTTTCACATTTTAACATATACTCTAAAACAGTACTTTTCCAAAAAAAACCATAAAAAGTTATTTCTCAACTTAAAAGTATTTTTATTGCACAGATATGTTAGTTTGTTGAACGACGTCAGATTGGTTCTTTCTATATGATTCTCCAGAGGACATTTAAAAATGCTCCCTTACATTCCAGTTGACATTCTTATTATACTGCCTGTCATACAAGAGGTGCTCAAGTAAAATTTTAAGAATGAATGAAAATGGTGAATATCCCTAAAGCGACTTTATTTTACAGCATTTGACAGTGTATTTTTCATCTTGGAAACTTGGGTTCTTGGAATACCTTTTAATACCTCCCAGACCCAGTGTTCCTGGAAACATAGCTGGAGAATGCTGCTTACATAAACTGCCACAAATCCAATGCAATCAAGGTTAATACTCAAGGAGAGATTTTTACTCAAGAGTATTTAGCAAATAATGGTTTCAAGGAAATAGGATATGACTAAATGAATTGGCAAAGAAGTAATGATCACTGTGTCTCAGAAAATCAACCTGATTATGTCATTCCTTTGCTCAAAAGCTTCTCTTATTCTCCACTATATTTAAAATGAATTCCATGCCTTTTGCAATACCTTTATATTTAAATTCCTTTATTATTTGGCCCCAGTATATCAGATTCTTTTCTCTAGTTTGTTCCTGTGGTGGGGGAAAAAAAAGAAAAGCATACCTGACCTCACAGAGTCTATGTTTTATTGAGAAGAAAAGAGAGTAAACAAAATAAATAAGTAAAGTACAATTGGCTATATGGTGATGAATGCTATGAAGAAAAATTAAGTGGAGAAAGATATATGGGAAGATAGAAGTTATAAATAAGGATGATCAGGGAAGGCCTCCCCTAGATGGTGACATCTGAACAAGACCTGAAGAGGGTATGGGGGTGAGTCACATAGACTCATGACATAAAAGTTGCATGTAGGAGTATAGCAAGGAAAAAAACCCTGAGTGGACCCATGACTGAAGTTCTCTGAGGACTGTTTCATGTCATTTCTCTTTCCTTTTACTCTACTTCTGTGTCACCCACCTTCTATCTCCATTTATTTACCCAAGCAGTCAGTGATTTGGTTGTATACGCACTTTTCTTCCTCACTAAGTTGGAGGTTCTTTGAAGGCCTATTCTGGGTCTTATTCATCTTTTTATATTCAGCAGTGCCTAGTGTGATGTTATGTTTTTTAGGAAGCTCTCAACAAATGCTAATTAAATTGAAGGCATATTTCTCAATTTGGCTTTCCCACTTCCATCCCTCTCCTATGTGCTGCTGTAGATTTTAGGATAATATTAATGGCACCTGACAAGGCAGGGATCCCTAAGCTCCTATCTTTCTTTAGGAGCCCGAGATGGGAATCCTGTAGAGGATGGGAGATTCTCAGTGTTTGTGTTAGAGTTGGGGGGAATTACTCCCCTGCAACTGAAGAATTTTCTTTTTCCTGTGTCCTTGCTGGGTTGGTGATACAGAGCTTTTACTGCTTGGTGGCCATGTAGACCATGAAGTCAAACACATGGTTGCTATGGTCATATTAATTCTCCCACTGGGAAATGAGCTTCATGTAGTATTCACTGAATCAATGCCAACCTCAGCCTCAAAGCTGAAGGTGTGGTTTTTCACTTTGAATATCGTAGGAGGCAAACTGGTCTTTTTTATATCTCAGGATATGATCTTCACAGAACTCTTCAATCTCTGCTTCATCGCCTTCTTAATGCATCATATTTGGTAGTTCTACTAGGTTGAATAGTATCCTGTCCAAATTCACGTCCACCCAGAGCCTCAGAATGTGACTTTATTTGAAAATGTATTTGCCAATACATGTATAATCAAGATAAGATGGGGTAATATGGATTAGGTTGTACCCCAGTTAATCCAATGACAGATGTCCTTATAGGAAAGAAGAGGGAAATTTGGTCAGAGATATGCACAGAGGGAAGATAAGAGATACACAGGGAGAATGCCTGTACATTATATGTGTCTGTGAAGACAGAGGCAGAGAATGAAAAGATGCATCTACAAGCCAAGGAATGCCACAGATTGCTGGCAACTGTCAGCAGCTAAGAGGAAAGCATGGAACAATTATCCCCTTGAGTCCCCAAGAGGCAACTAATCCTGCTGACGTCATGATTTTGCACTTTTGGCCTCTTGAACTGTGAGAGAATACATTTCTATAGTCTTCAGTCAGCCAGTTTGTGGCAATTTGTTATGGCAGGCCTTGGAAAATTATACAGTAGCGTTCTCTAGACAGTAGGTCAGACTTAATATAATCAGGTTGGGTGTGAGGACACAGAAGACTACACCAGTCAGTTTCAGAGGTGTCTGGCGTACATTGTCATGTGCGTGCATGCTCTACAAGTGGTTGTTCTTTTATGTACTTTACTGCACAGTCCTGTATAGAGTACAGTAGTACAGTATGCTTATTTTGAGCCCAGGATGTCCAGAAGCAAGCATAAAAGCAGCTGTGATGTAGCTGGTACTGTACTGTACTTTTCAAGGTACTGTACTGTAAGATTAAAAATTTTCTCCTTATTTTTGTGTTTGTTTTTTATGTATTATTTGTGTGAAAAGTATTATAAACAGATTGCAGTATAGTACTATATAGCCGATTGTGTTAGTTGGATACTTAGGCTAACTTTGTTGAACTTACACACAAATTGGACTCACAAACGCGTTCTCAGAATGGAACTCATTCATATGTAGGGGACTTACTGTAATCACAATATAGAAACATAGAATAAGAATGTAGTGGGTTTACACTTGGACTATGGTCAAAATGAAGTCTTTTGCTTTCCAGGAAGATTATGGAGTAACTCAGGCCCCCTCAATTACAAATAGGACTTTCAAGAAGACAATCAAAAAGTTTTCTGCAGGCTCTGAATATTCTAGGAGAAACGATGTGATTGTGAGACATTGAAATGGAAAAAGCCTGGGATAATCATTTAGAGGAAAATGTGCACTGCAATTACATTCTAGCAGCAAGAAGAATAATATCTTCTATAGAAAAATGGTTGGTATCGACAGCAGGCAGAGCAATAGCCACAGCTGTAGCCACAACCATATATATCCATGGCCATATCCACGGCCATATCCAGAACAATATCCACAGCTACCACATGAGTTTCTGTAGTAGTGTTTACATTGTGTTTACAGGAGGGAGTTTGGTAGTTCTGTAGAGGATCAGACAGAGGTTTCTGAAGTCTGAATGTTATCTCTTGCCCTAAGACTTTTAATACTACCAGAAGTGGGTGGAACACACAACACACACTCTGTGGCCTCATTATCACAGCAATTTTCATTTTTAAAAATCTCATCAAACTAAGGACAACAATTTTTTCATGTAGTTATGTCCAAGATTTGGCTGTAGCTAGTCATGAAAATTATAAGAAAACAGATATAACCTCCACATTGAACAATCATATTTTGTGAAATGTAATCAGACCTAATTTAGATTTTCATCCAGGAGGCATTAACTCTTCTGTACTTCCAGGTACATATATGTGCACACTGGGAGATGCTCCAGTATCTCATATCTCAGAATTGATAGGAAAACACCAGGGCTGGAGGTGACAGACAAACAGCAGGGGAATAAGGGGAGAAATTCTCAGGTTATACCTACAAAAATGTGGATGGAACCAGGTAGAATTTCTACTGAAGTTGTGGCTAGTGCAAAAGTCAGGTGAGGCAAAGAAGATCTGAATTGGTACAAAACAGGGATTTGATATAATATACCAAAATAAAAGCGACCATGATTTTGTCCAATGCAACATAACCAACTCTAATTAAGCATTCATGGAATATTTCAGTATGATACTTTCTTTGAAACATTTTGCCCAGTTACATCATCAAAATTTTATCTACACAAATCCTACTGATTCTTCAAAGCAGAGCTTAGACTACACCTCATATTAGAAGCATTCCTGGACATTCACAATGCGCTTTAGCTGTAATTCCTCTATTCTTCCACAGCTCCCCTTGTCTAAATCTATTGTGATCCTGAATATGCTGTATTAGCACACTCTGTTTTAATTACCTGATTCCTTCAGTCAATTGTAATGTAAGACAGATAATTTTATCTTCTGTGACTCTAAAGACCTAAGCACTCACTGTTGAATGAGAGCCTATAAGATTTCTTCCACTTGGAAAAATTGTAATTATTTTTATGTATAGGATGTTATATAAGAAAAATAACAACAATGATAATAACAATTAATAATATTTATATTTCCCTTTATAGTTTTGGGGCACACTCATATTTATTACTTCATTTGATTCTTACAAAAACAATGTAATAAGAAGTCATGGTATTTATTTTTGTATGCACAGATGAGAAAACAGAGGCCAAGGAGAGTTGTTATGCCCAAGGACTCTCAGCTGTTTAGTAATAGAGTTGAATTAGTCCACATCCTACTATAACCATAAAACCTAGGGCAGGATCCATGAACTATTTTTTCCTCCAGTTTTTAAGATGGAAAATATTCACTGCATCTGACTAAAATTACCAGTATTTTGCTACTTCTGCCTTACACTTTTATCCTCTGGATTTCCTTTTTTGTGTGTGATCTTTGCCATTCTAGCCAAAGCATGCTGTAAACCATCAAGCAAACAAGTGAGTCCCTCTCAAACCTGCTCCATAAGCCTTAAGTACCACACAGTGGTATTAGAGCTGTTCTGCTCATGCAAAGACATTCTCTGTCTGTTGAGAGTAGAAATTCCTTGACACTCTGCAAGTTAATTTTAGAAATTACAGCATCTGAGTGGAAGTGATTATAACTTTTCTAGTCATCTCAAATTTTAATCATAGGATATAAGCACTCTAGATCAGCAACTTTCATGTCAAAATTAAAACCTCAGATTCTAGGTTTGCTTTCTAATTATGATTGTACCACTTTTGCAATTCTTTCCACTAAAATATAGTCAGCATTGGCTCCATTCCTGCAAACTTCATGACCCTTTCCACATTTCACGTGTCACCTGCTATTCCCCAAAACAGCTCTAGCATGACCATATTTACTTGCATCATTTCATTACTTGATTTTCTAGGCAGTGACTGAAGCACACAGTTTAACTTTACAAGAATTTTTGAATGCTTACATCATGCAAGCACTATTCCGGGACATAGAATATTGAATAAAAATATGTATATAGTGCTCAAAAATGAGCTCTAGGCTTTTGAAAGTCTCCAGGGAGAGTGAATACCATTTCCATTTGGACCAGTCTCCATCCTTTCACCACACGCTACATGAACGATTAGTCATTTCAATATTTACATTTCCTCACTTATTCACTCTTCAGTTTACTGCAACCACTATTTACTGTTACCACATTACCCCCTCCAAAAAAAAAAAAAAACACTTTTCACGAAAGATCCTATGTCTTTTGTCAAACCTAATGGAAACTTCTCAAATAATTATTACAATTTGATGATAAAGTAAAAAAGCAGGACCAAATCACCAGAAAACAAACTATTCCACCAAAACCCACTAATTTGTTACTAATAATACAATGACAAATATTATATCAATATACCTGGTGCCACAGTGTATTTTAGCATTCATAACTATGGAGTATATATATATATATGATACATGTACAAAACATCTAAAAGAAGTGCGCCTACCTATTTGATATGAGGAAACAAATTATTGATTAAAATTCTGGGATTTTCAAAATATTGTCAATAAAAATAATATATAAGATTGAGCCATATAAAATTGTCATTTTTGTAGATTAAGATGGTTAAATGTCAACAATTTCATTATTCAACAACCTAATAATAAATATAATAAAACATCTACTGAGTTCTTACGGTGGTATAGAATGCATATTTTATTTAGTTCAGTACTCTCAACAATACTGATCTAACACTATTCTGTCATTTTACCTTTTGAGTATACTGAGGCTCAGAGAAGTTAGATAATGTTCCCACAATCACACAGCTAATAACTGATGGTGCCTATGCTTGAGCATGTAGTGTGACTCCGGAACCTAGGCTCTCCATCACTAGCTATACAATCTTCTTATTTTAAGTGTGGTCATTTGTATGACCTTGAGGAAATGATATCTTGAAGGAGAGTACAGTTAAAGACAATGTTTCCTGCACCAGAGAATGTGGATATTGACTCAAAATAGGCTTAAGATTTCTGGACATGCAAAAATATTGTAGCCTCTCTTCATTTATTTCCATGGATCTTTCTTTTCTTTCTTTCCTTTTTTTTTTTCTTTTTCAGGCTCATAATTAATACACACCTATTGTAAAACTTTCAAAGAAATAAACTTGTTTCTCAATAACAGGAGGGATACGGCAGTGGTGTGTTGTTGTTTAATGACTTCTGTTGGGAGTATGGGGTCTGATTTGCTAATTTCCATGGCGTACTAGCATGACTGGTTTCAAGTTACCAACTGGCTTACAAAATTGCTGAAAGCCGATACCATCTTCTAGTACTTTAAAGTTTAAATTTCATGTTTAAAACATTAGTCAATATGGAATTTCTGTTGTGTATGGTGTGAGGCAGGCATCTAACTTTTCTGTGTTTAAACAGATAGCAAATTGATCAATTCCACTTACTAAATACACTATCTCAGATCAAAACTTTGCCTGGACCCCACCCCCTCCCCCAGAAGTCTTTTGCATTGAGTACTGTGGTCTTACTGGTTCAGAATGATCTACTGCCTATACGTTGATAGCATGGCTAGATTGTCTGATCTTTACTGGTGGCCTAACATGGTTTCTCTTCCTAGCTACAGTCGTCTCTGGACCAGCTTTTTGAGACCTTCTAAAACCACATGGAAGAGTAGAAATATATCATGAAATACTTATAGAATTTTACATTTTCCAGGAGCCACATTTTAAAAAGATAAAAAGGTGAATTAATTTTATAGCATATTTTATTTAACCTAATATATGCAAAATATTATCACTTAATATATAAACAGTATTTTTTAAATTATTTGATATAGTTTTCATGAATTTTTTACAGTAAGTCTCTGAAATCTGGTGTGTTCTTTATACTTAACAGCTTTTAGCCACATTTCAAGTGCTCAATACCCACATCTCTCTAGTAGCTTCTATATTGGACAGTGCAGCTTGAGAAAATCTGAGGATTCCTCTATGGGTGTAGCCATTGATTATAACTTTTCCAGTAGCAGTTACTACTCTAGAAATAAGCAGCCAGCTTATTTACTTCTTTTTCTAAATTCCTCTGCCTTGAATTCCATTTTCCCTCTTATTTAACTCACCAATTTCAACTCATCCTTTACGTCTCTGCTCATATACCATTCTCCTTTGGAAGCAATTTATTACCCTTGTGTAGCCTCCTCTTCCCATATTCTGGTTGACTTAGGCTTCCCCCTGGAGTTCTTGTTCAGTAGCCCTATAACACCTGCAAGCATACCTGTTATAATATGAATCTATGATTTACTATTGATATTTTGTATCCAACTGAGTATTTCAAATTCTTAGGAGAAACAATGTGTTTTATATCTCTATACCAAACACCAAATCGCAGCACATAGCTAGAACATGAACTTAAGGTTTGTTAAATGACTGAAAGAACAAATAATGGATTTTACAGTTTAAAACCTTTACAATATGTAATAGTTCATCAAAGAAAAGGATTTTGAGTTTCTTCATAAAGGGGTTATAAAGTTTAAATCATTTCCTACCTACGGAAATAACTCATTCATGGCAATGGTCTTTCTTTTCCTCTATAATATGATTAGATAAGTGAAACCAAATCTTCATTTTTCCCAACATTCACCAAACCCATACTACATACACACACACACACACACACACACAAATTTTCTCTAATTTTAATCATCCTTATCTCTCAACATTATCACCATTTTCTCATTTCACTCAAGCTGATAGTATCAAATTTTCTTGGAGTGATGGTCATAACATTTCAGATTTTGAGGATAGATTGTGAAAATTCTTCTCTGGATATATAAATTATTTCATACATGCCTAATAAAGGATAGAACCTTTTCTGGATACATAAATTATTTTATACATGCCTAATAAATTACATTTTTCCTTATTTTAGACATACCTTTGATGAGGAGGAACATAAGGAAACAAGTTAGATTTTCAAAGAGCTTTAACTGTTAGAATTCTCTGCCTCTGCTTGTAAGACTAACCTTAGGATTACCCAGAGCATAGTTATTCCTCAGATCAGACTAACAAATGTTCCGGCTACAAAAACCATCCTGCTCTTGAAAGAACCCCTGTTTCTTCATCAGTCAGACAAATTATATCCTGGACATAACCTTACACTAGGGCAGACTTTGATGGCAGGACCATCTTCCTTGGTTTGGGTCGTTTTGTGGGGTCTCCGAGCTCCAGGGACCTCAGTGTCAGACTTTGGGCAGTGACCCATGTCATGCAAGTAAGACACAACATCTTTATCGCTGCTGGTTGAAACTCGATTGCTACTGAGTCTGAAGAGGCTTTTCTGTTGTAGGATCTAAATGTTAGAGTTTGGGAAGATCAGGTGAGGAAAGAACACTAAAGTCAGAATCCAACAAAGCAATAGGTTCTCTGATTCGTAATTTAACCGGACTTTTTAATCTCATTCTTGTATCTGTCCCAATTAAGGCGTTAGACAACCTTATTAAGCCACTAGACCTCACTCTCTTCCAGCTGAAAAATGTAGTACTACCTAAGCAAACCCAAAGATTAATGAATTCCTCTTCCCTCTGACACTTGCTACTGTCCTTTCTAGTCTTTCTTTGCAACTGGCATCAGCTCATTGGTCACAACTTTCAAACACCTCCCTGAGCTATATCTCTAATATTTCAGTCCTTACTATATCTCTAATATTTCAGTCCTTATTCTCTTTCCCATTAAGTTGTTTTATTTCCTCCATAGCAACTGTCAGTCTGAATTCATCTTAATTCTTTTTTACTGTTGATTTTTATCCTCAGGTACCAGAATGTAAACACTGTGAGAACAGGAAACTTGTCTATAATTTTCCTACTGTGCCTTCACTGTATAGAATGAGACTCTTTCAAAACTATCTGTCAATTAAGTGACTTGAATAAATTTCCTCAATCTCAATAAATATGTGCAAATAAATATATTAGCAATTCCATCAAAAGCAGATGATACAGTAGAATAATTTTATTCTAACTTACCCTTTCCTAGTTATTTATTCCTCATGTACTTTAATACCTAGCTCTGCTTATAATTTCTCATTAATTCTGGAAAATATCTCTTCCATTCCATTATTCCTTTAAGGACTCAGGCCACCTCTTCTCAACCTTGGACTCTACATTAACATCCTGGATAAAGTGTCATTCCTCCTTCTCTTTCCCCTCCAGCTCCATCCTAGACACAGTGAGATTTGGAAAGCAAAGTTCTGAAATACTGTGAGATTTGTGCTTGGGTATATGAGTGTCTGAGCATGTGGGATACAAGAAGTAGGTGGAGAAGACATTATTCCTGGTGCAGGTATAGGAAGGAATGTTTGTATTATATCAAGGAATAACTCAAGGTTCAGGCAATATGTTAGCCCAATTTTCAACAGAGGCCATATTATCTCAAAAAAGACTAATTTACAAGCAAATACACAGAGATTTATTAGGAGCAATGGACTATTTTTATTGAGGATAAGTTATTTCTCCAACTGTACAATGTTAGGATCATCAACACAGTCATAATAAAGAATCAGAGATTAAGAGAGTAAAGCCTAACATTTAGAAAAGAGTCAGATGATGCTACCATGGAGCTTCAGGCCACAAAGATGCCAATCTAAAAATGGGTAGATGGAGGTCAAAGTCTCTGTCAGGCATGTAATTTCCTGGATATAGAAATCATGGGTTATAGATCCTTGAATCACCATTATCTTTAGGTGTGTTGTTTCAGAAGCAAACAAGGCTTAGATGGTGATGTTCTAGCAGCAAGAAGAATAACATCTCCTATAGCAAACTGGCCAATAGCTGCAGTAGCCAGAGCCGTATCCACAGCCACATCTGGTTCCATAACCACAGCCATAACGGGAGCCATATCCACAGCCGTATCCTGAGCCATATCCACAGCCATAGTGAGTCCCATATCCACAGCCACAGCAGAAGCCATATCCACAGCCATATCTAGTGCCATATCCATAGTCATAATAGGGGCTAAATCCACAGCCATAGCTCTTTCCACAGCCATAGCCACAGAAGTTGCCATAGTACTTGCAACACATGTTGTTAAGGGAAGTGGATTCAGGTGGGTTGCAAGAGGATGTTTCTGAAGTGTGTGTGTCGTCTGCTTCCCATGCACCTTTATATACTGTCAGTAATTGGCAGAGCATACCATTCATTCCCTGACATAGACAACAAATATGCAAGCAACCATTATATGCCAGTCACTGTTAACAATCCATAATAGTTTCTTTAAAATGAGCTCGTTATTTTGGATACTCCCATTTTATTTAAAGAGCATCATTTTAATTTGTTCTGCTGAAGAATTTTCTCAGTAGAATCATGTGCCCAATAACTGATTTTTTGGTTGGGTTGTTTGGGTTTTTTTGTCTTTGAGTTGTATGAGATGTTTGTATAATTTGGATATTAACACCTAGTCAGTCACATCATTTGCAAATATTTTCCCACATTTCATAGGTTATCTTTTTATCTTTTCAACTGATTCCCTTGCTGTGCAAAACCTTTTAAGTGTAATTATGTCTCATTTGTTTATTTTTGCTTTTATTTATTTTGCCTTAGGATACATATCCAAAAAAATGATGCTATAATTTATGTCAAAGAGTGTTCTACCTATGTTTTCTTCTAAGAGTTTTATATTTTCAGGTCTTACATTTAGGTCTTTAGCCCATTTTGAGTTTGTTTTTGTATTTGGTGTGAGGGAATGTTCTACTCTCGTTGTTATATATATGGCTGTCCAGTTTTCCCAGCACCACTTGTTGAAGAGACTGTCTTTTCTCTTTGTATATTCTTGCCTCTTTTGTCATAGATTAATTGATCATAAGTGTGTGGGATTATTTCTGGGCTCTGTATTCTGTTCCACTGACCTATGTGCCTGTTTTGGAGCAAATACCACACTGTAGTATAGTCTGAAGTCTGGTAGGGTTGAACCTCTAGCTTTGCCCTTTATTATGAAGAGTGCTTTGAAAATTGGGGGTCTTTTGTTGTCCTACTTTTAGAAATATTTTTCTATGAATTTTAGGGTTGTTTAAGGATTATTTGTCCTAGTTCTGTGAATTTTAAAAATATTTGTTCTAGTTCTGTGAAAAATGTCATAGGTATTTTGATAGGGATTGCATTAAATCTGTAGATTTCATTGGGAGGTATGGCCATTTTTATAATATTAATTCTTCAAATCTAAGGACACAGGATATATTTCATTTTCTTTATATCAATTTCAATTTCCTTCATCAAATTTTATAGTTTTCAGAGTATAGATATTTCACCTCTTTGTTTAAGTTTATTCCTAGGTAATTTTTGATGCAGTTTTAAATGGGATTTGTTTTACTTTATCTTCCTAATATTTTATTATTAGTATATAGAAACACAACTGATATCTGTATATTAATCTTGTATCATGCAACCTACTGAATTCGTTTATTGATTCTAATGGTTTCTGGGTGGAGATTGTAGAGTTCTCTATATAAAGTACCATATCATCCGCAAATAGTTATGGTGTTAACTCTTACTTTCCAATCTGCATACATTTCATTTCTTTTTCTTATGACTGCTGTGGCTAGAACTTCCAGTTTAAGTAGAAGTGGCAAGAGTGATCATCCTTGTCTTCTTCCTGAATTTAGCAGGAAGGCTTTCACCTTTTCACCATTGAGTATTATGTTGGCTGTTGGTTTGTCGTAAATGGCCTTTATTATGTTAATGTATTTTCCCTCTACACCCACTTTGACAAGAATTTTTATCATGAATCGATATTGAATTTTTTCAAATGCTTTTTCTGCATCTATTGAGGTGATCATGTGATTTTTGTCTTTCTTTTTGTTGATGTGGTGTATCACATTGATTGATTTGCACATGCTAATCCATCCTTGTGACCCTGGAATAAATCCAACTTGATCATGACGTATGATCCTTTTTGTATTATTGGACTTGGTTTGCTAATATTTTGTTGAGTATTTTTGTATCTATATTCATCGAAGATATTGGACTATAATTTTCTTTTCTCTATAATCTCTTTGTCTGGTTTTGGTATCAGGGTAATTGTGGCCTTGTTGAATCAATTTGGGAGTGTTTCCTCATCTTCAATTTTTTGGAACATTTTGAGAAGGATTGGTATAAGTTCTTCTTTTTATGTTTGATAGAATTCCACTGTGAAGGTCTATGGTCCTGGACTTTTGTTTGCTGGGAGTTTTTCAAATTACAGATTCTACTTCACTTGTAGTGATCAATCTGTTCAAATATTCTGTTTCTTCTTGATTCAGTCTAGTCATTCTGTATGTTTCTAGAAATTTGTCTGTTTCTTCTAGGCTGTCCAATTTGTTGGCATATAACTGTTCATAGTATCGCTTATGATCTTTTGTATGTCTGTGGTATCAGCTGTTATTTCTCCTCTTTCCTTTCTTATCAAAATTAAAGTAACTTTTTATAGTAACAATTATGAAATCCAAGTTGGAAGGGAGTATAAACTCTGGAAGGTGATTCCTTCTACTGGAATCTCACATTTCAACAACAAAAAAATGAGTTATGATCCAGTAGTCTATGGAATGCCTTCAACAGGAATTTTCACGAAGCTGCTGATTTCATTTTCTGAGAATATTCATTGTTAGAAAATTTTCTTTCAGTTGACAAATCTTTCATTGGTCTAATGACCATATTTTCACCATTGAATATTATATTGGCTGTTTGTCATAAATAGCCTTTACTACATTGAGATATTTTCTCTCTACACCCACTTTGATGAGCGTTATTATCATAAATGGATGTTGAATTTTTTCAAATGCTTTTTCTGCATCTAATGAGGTGATCATGTGATTTTTTCTGTTTTGTTTTGTTTTTTTTGTTGTTGTTGTTGTTAATGTGGTGTGTCACATTGATTTACTAGCATATGTTAAGCCATCCTTGTGACCCTGGAATAAATACAACTTGATCATGGTATATGAACTTTTTCTGTACTATTGAATTTGGTTTCCTAAAATATTGTTGAGGATTTTGCACCCATATTCTTCAAAATATTGGGCTATAATTTTCTTTTTTCTGTAGTGTCTTTGTATAATTTTGGTATTGGGGCAATGGTGACCTTGCTGAAGGAATTTGAGAGTGTTCCTTCATCTTCAATTTTTTGGAACAGATTGAGAAGGATAGGTATCATTCTTCCTTATATGTTTGGTAGAATTCCCCTGTGAAATCCTACAGTCCTGGATTTTTATTAGCTGGGAGTTTTTTGAATTACAGGTTCAATTTTACTTTGAGTGATCAGTCTGTTCAAATTGTCTGTTTCTTCTTAACTCAGTCTCAGCATTCTGTATGTTTCTAGAAATTTGTCTGTTCCTTCTAGGATGTCCAATTTGTTGGCATGTAACTGTTTATAGTATTCTCTTATCATTTTCTGTATGTCTGTGGTATCACTTGTTATTTCTCCTCTTTCATTTCTTATCAAAATTAAAGTAAATTTTCTATAGTAACAACTAGGAAATCCAAGTTGGAAGGGAGTATAAACTCCAGTAGATGATTCCTTCTACTGGACACTCACATTTTGAAACAAAACATGAGTTGTGATCCAGTAGTTTATGGAATGCCTTCAACAGGAATCTTCACAAAGCTGTCAATTTCACTTTCTGAGAACATTAATTATTAGCCAAATTTCTTCCAGATAATGAATATATTTTTTATGATATTGGTCACTGGTATAAACTGATCACTCTGCTATGTTTAATCCATAACACTAGGCATAAAGAAAATATCAATATATCTCCATTCCAATTTTTATTATTCTCCAGTTTCTTTCCTTTTCTGTCATCATTTAAATTCAAAACTATCAATGTTATTTCACAAATTCTCTGGATTAGACACTTTACTTTTCAATACCACTGCCAACACACACTTTCTAATGACTATACTTCTGGATTACTGAAAAGTCTTCTATCTTTATTGCATTACTTCTAATACCTTTCCATTCCAACCTCACAATATTGATCCAAAACAAAAAATATGTATCTATTCTATACATCACTGAATAATCATCTCTCACAATAGTGCCTGGCACATAATTTGCACTCAATCAATATTTCTCCAATAAGAAAATGGATGAAGTCAAACATTTGTGTGGCACATATAAATTGTAGGATATTTGTAAATATTATCACCATTTTCTCATTTCTATAAAGCTGAGTGTCTCAAATGTTCTTTAACTAAGGAGTCACAACATTTCAGATCTTGAAGGTATGTTAAGAGCTAGTGTGTGAAGATTCCTTTCTGGATATACAAATTATCTCATACATGCTTAATAAATCATATTTTTCCAAAACTTAGTGAACTTCTCTCACCCTTACACTTACTACTGTACTTTCTGTCTTTCTTTGCAATTGACATCAGTTCATTTGCCACAAGTTCAAAATTCCTCCTGAACTATCCCTCTAACACTTCAGTCCTTACTCTCTTTCCCATTAAGCTGTTTTCTTCTCCCCATCCCAACTGTCAGTTTGAAATTTTCTTAATTATTTTTTACTTTTTTTATCTTCACGTACTAGAATGTAAACACTGTGAGAGCAGGAAACTCATCTATAATTTTCCTACTGTGTCTTCACTGTATAGAATGAGACTCTTTCAAAACTACTCAAAACTATTTGTCAATTAAGTGACTTGAATAAATTTCCTCAATCTCAATAAATATGTGCAAATAAATATATTAGCAATTCCATCAAAAGCAGACGATACAGTAGAATAATTTTATTCTAACTTATCCTTTCCTAGTTCTCTTTTCTTCATGTACTTTAATACCTAGCTCTGCTTATAATTTCTCATTAATTCTGGAAAGTATCTCTTTCATTCCATTATTCCTTTAAGCACTCAGGCCACCTTTTCTCTACCTTAGACTTTGCATTAACATACTGCTTAAAGTGCATTCCTCCTCCTCTTTTCCCCTTCAGCTCCATCCCAGACAAAGAGCGATTTGCAAAGCACAGTTCTGAAATACTGTGAGATTTGTGCTTGAGTATGTGAGTGCCTGAGCATGTGGGATACGAGAAATAAGTAGAGAGGTATTATTTCTGATGCAAATATAAGAAGAAATGCTTATATTATATCAAGGAAAAACTCGAGATTCAGGCAAGATACTAGCCCAATTTTCAACAGACACCATAACACCTCAAAAAAGACTAATTCACAAACGAATACACAGATATTTGTTAGAAACAATGAACAATTTTTATTGATAGCAAGGGATTTCCCCAACAATAGGATGTTAGGATCATCAATACAGAGAATCAGAGATTAAGGGAGTAAAGGCTAACATTTGGAAAATAGGCAAATGTTACCACCGTGGACTTCAGGCCACAAAGATGCCAATCTAAAAATTGGTAGAGGTCAATACCTCTGTCAGACATGTAATTTCTTGGATATAGAAATTGTGTCCTAAAGATCTTTGAATCAGAATTATCTTTAAATGTCTTTTCAGAAGTGAATGGACCTTGGATGGTGATGTTCTAGTAGCAAGAAGAATAACATCTCCCATAGCAAACTGGTCGGTAGCTGCAGTAGCCAGTGCCATAGCCATATCCACAACCATAGCAGGAGCCATATCCACAGCCATATCTTGTTCCATAGCCACAGCCATAATGGGAACCATATCCACAGCCACATCCATAGCCATATCCACAGCCATAATAGGGACTAAATCCACAGTCATAGCTGTTTCCACAGCAGTAGTCACAGGAATTGCCATAGTAGTTGCAAAACATGTTGTCAAGGGAAGTGGATTCAGGTGGGTTGCAAGAGGATGTTTCTGAAGTGTGTGTGTCATCTACTTCCCATGGACCTTTATATACTGTCAGTAATTGGCAGAGCATAACATTCATTCCTTGACACAGGCAACAAATATGTAAGCAACCATTATGTGCCAGTCACTGTTGACAATCAATAGTAATTTGCTTAAAATATCTTGTTGTTTTGGAGACTCCACTTTTATTTAAAGAGCATCATGTTAATATGTTCTGCTGAAGAATTGTCTCAGTAGAATCATGTGCCCCAAAACTGATAATCATTTTCAAATTCTCCTTTCATTTAATATGTATCTTATAAAACAAGCTTGTTGGGGAATGTAGGAAATTTTTGCCCCCTTTTCTCTCTCATCTTTCCAAAACCCCTGCTTCCGGCCATAGAAAAGGTAATACTCCTATCTCCTTTCCTGACTTCTTGCCAGGCTTCTCCAACTCTATCAGTGTTCCGTACCTCCTCCATGTCCAACTCTCCTCAAATCCCAAGAAACAGATCAACATCTGATCATTCAAAGCCAACCACATCCACTGGAAGAGTAACTACTTATAAGTGTGGAGACAGTGTGCTGTAGGTAAGTTTCTTGTTATATTTCCTTCTTCCATGTACCAGGCAAAGTAAGGTCCTTCACAGGTGGGACAGCCCTCCTTTCTCTCCCATTTTTTTGTAGCTACATAAGTATTAACAATACCACTGAGGAGACTTTCACAATCTAACCAACTTTATTTGGCTGAAGAATCAGAAACCTCAGACCAGAGTCTAAATTTTTTCATATACAGATCTTATCAGAGTTTTGAATTATGAGAGATTAGTGCATTCCCCTAATTCAGTAAATCATTCTTTCCTTCTCCTATCACTACTGTTCCTTGTATGTTTAGTTCAGAAGCTAAAGTTTAGTAGAGAACATTGATACCTACAGCAAAAACCCACCCTCCTAATACATTCATGACATAAAGTAGTACAAAACTCAATTTTGCCCTCTATTTATACATACATTAATCAGAAGTTCTCAACCTTTTACAAAAATTTTCATTGTGATTTTGAAATATAATGTGTCCCCTTTCTTCCAAATAATCCTACCACATTTACCTTTTCAACATATAAAAGAGGAAAATGAGCATCATTTCTTCTGCTGTTAATGTTTTTCTTGCCACCTTAATTCTCAGCTAAAAAAAAAATCTGTTTGCACATCAAAATTCAGATCTGTGATAAGTTCCTGCGAGATGCCTTTCCTCACTGCTAACGTCTGGATTGATTCATCCTCCTCTTGGCTCCTATGTGCAGATACATGTCATAGCACTTGTCAAGGTTTATGGAAACAATGTCTTGCCTCACTAATTAAAATATGTCACTCTATACCAAACATCCAGTCTTTCCCTGACCAAACATTCAGTCCAAAAAAAAAGTGTTGCTTTTTTTGTTTGTTTGGGGAGAGGGGGTTGTTTCGTTTTGATTTGTTTGCTTATCTTACTTTCTGGGTTTTATTTAAAATCAACATCTTCAGAATCAGGCAGACTCCAAAATTTACATTATTTTTTACTGTAGCAACCATGAAATCCAAGTTGGAAGGGAATATAAGGTCAAGAAGATCATTCTTTTTACTGGATACTTAAATTTCAACAACAAAGGAATGAGTGGTGATTGAGTACTTTATTGAATGCCTTCAACAGGTATTTTCACAAAGCTGCCAATTTCAATTTTTGAGAACTTTCATTATTAGACATTTTTCTTTCAGAGAAATCATTCTACCTATTTTTCCTGGTATTGGTCTCCAGTCTAATCTGATCACTCTGCTATGTTTCATCCCTAACCATAAACATAAAGAAAATATATTCCCACTCCAATTTTTCTTATTCTTCAGTTTCTTACCTTTTCTGTCCTCCTTAAAATTCAAAACTATAAATTCTACTTCACGAATTCTCTGGAATAGACACTTTACTTTTCAATGCCACTGCCAACACACACTTTCTGGTCACAGTACCCCTGGATTATTGAAAAAGACTTTTATCTTTATTGCATTATTTCTAATACTTTTCCATTCAGATCTTGGATACTGGTTTATAACAGTAGAAATAATCTCTATTCTGTGCATCCCTGAATAACCAGTTATGAGTACAGTGACTGACACATAATTTGAACTTACTATTTCTCCATAAAAAATGAATGGATCAAGTCAAACATATGTTCAAACATTGGTGTGCCACTTATAAACTATAAGATATTTGATTATATGCTTAAATTGTCTGAACACCAATTTCTTCTTTCTAAAATGGAGCCTAACTATTTTTACATAACTGTTTTTCATATATTGCATGCCTATTTAATGCTCTGGGTCAGGAATTTTACTCAGTAAATGCTATTCCTTTTATCTCAGTTGTCTTTTTTCCCCTTGGCTATAAATATTTATTTTTGTGATTATCATTTTAATACATGCTATTTAAGAATGTGCTTTTTAGAATCCAAACATAAGTTTTAATTTAAATAATTTTAATTTTAATTTTTATTTTTTTATTTTTTTTGCGGTACACGGGCCTCTCACTGTTGTGGCCTCTCCTGTTGTGGAGCACAGGCTCCGGACGTGCAGGCTCAGTGGCCATGGCTCACGGGCCCAGCCGCTCCGCGGTATGTGGGATCTTCCCGGACGGGGGCACGAACCCGTGTCCCCTGCATCGGCAGGCGGACTCTCAACCACTGTGCCACCAGGGAAGCCCAGAGCCAAGTCTTCATAGTCTTCAGCTGGTGGCTTCCCTGACATATGCTCCTCTGGCCAGGCCCTCTCCTGCTCGCGGAAGAGGTATGCACTGCACTCTAGGTACTCTTAAAGAGAACAGGGAAAGCCTGAGAGTTCCTCTCTAGATGTGCTTAGTGATTACACGTCCCCCAGGAGTGATAATAAATGGACACAAAGATTTATTGTCCCACTCCACTATCTTACTGGCCAATTCTTACTCAGGCCTCAACTCAAGTGCCTCCTCTTTTCAGATCTCTTTCCTGATGCTCACAACACTAAATAATCCTCCATATTTTATAACTTTCACAACATATGGCTATAAAAACAATTACTTCATTCTATTTTTAATCTTATGTTACTCCTACACAAGATTATGAATTCACTGAGAACTGAGCCCACTTGGATAGACAGATTAGATAGATGATAGATAGATAGATGATAGATAAATATAAATGATAGATGATATAGAGAGAGATAGATGATAGATATGATAGATATAGATAGATAGATATGATAGAGATAGATGATAGATAGAATATAGATAATAGATAGATACACAGATAAGTTGTCCACAACATCTGCCACACCACAAACCTTACCTCTCTTTCCTTAGCTTCTATACTGGATAACAACTTCTTCCTACATTGCTGAGGATCCAGAAGAACTGACACGATTTTACTTAAAGACAGAATGATTGAAGCTCACACCAGCTACGATATTTTTCCTATTTTTCTACAATACTTTGCAGTGTGAAAAGCTGACTCCCCCCTCCATCCACTCTCCTTACTCCTGCAACAGAAGACGCAAATCAGAGAAAGAATATCCCCCTTTACTTTCTTGTTTCTAGAGTACTAACATCATTTTCTCTGCTAGTCAGGCTCAATACTTCTGAGTCATTCTTGACAAACAGTTCACAGAATGTCAGTCCTGGATGTACCCTAGATCACCACTTACCCTGGAGTTCTCACTGTGGTGATCTTGCCTTCCTTGCCTGTGATCAGGCAGCTTCCATCACATGCATTCCAGTGGAATAGCCAGTTCAGCTCTCAGAGCCATAGTTATTGGAAACATATTTTTTATTTAGAAGTCATTTTCCCAGTAATTATCACCTGTTAGTTCCAACTGTGATTTCTGGGACACGAGAAGCAAATCCAATTCTCCTGCCATATTATAAGTCTTTAAATATGTTTTGATAACTCATGTCACTTCTTTCCTCACAAGTCTAGGTATTATAAGGATACATTTCCACTAAGTTTCTCTTCCTTGGACACCTCTTCTATCTTCCCCCTCATCATGTCCAGAATTCAGAGATTTACCCTCTCAAGGGGCTCAGAAGTCTATCACTTCTTTCCTTTTATTTGTGTCAATATCCAATTCAGGTCCACATCACAGCTTCCCTGAATTCTCCTAGATTCATATCTCTTTCTCTTCCTATGCATTCTGTAAGACAATACCAGTTTCATTCCCCATAAACACATAAATAATTCTTCTTTCTGTGTATATGCATATACAAGTATGTATTTGTTATTTTAGATGTAAGTAATGGCTAAACAGTAAACTATTGAAGAGAAATGTTTGGAGAAACCAATGAAGACACAGGGATGCACAAGAAATTAAAAATTAAAAAACAGGGAAGCTACAAAACCTGTAGTCAGTGATGCATTATAATAAGATTAATGACACAGACTAGATAGATTCAAAGAAGCATTTCATTGGGAAACCAGTTTGCCCCATTGTGGAGCACTAATGCTCATGGCCAAGGACACAACATAGAAAGAAAGCATGAGATAGATGTAAGAGTTAAATTTCAGAAAACAAATGGAACTTTATCTTCTTTCTTCCATTGTTATCAAAGCCTATTTATGACAAAAACATTTGAAAGGAATAAAAATATTCAATGACTACTCCTTGGAACAGATTTCCACTTGTCACTTCAGTAGCAAAGGATATTCTGGTAGTAATTTGCCAACAGCAAAAGAAATAGCATCTCCTGTAGCAAAATGAATAGTAGCCATGGCAACTACAGACAGATCCATAGCTTGACCCATATGGCCACTACCACAGTGCCTTCATTCATAGACATAGCCAGAGCCATAACTGTAGCTATACCTCCATAGGAATTTCCATAGCAGTAACAACTCATGATGATTAGGAACTAAAAGTGTCAGTGTAAGGTATATGTGGGAAGCAAGGGAGTCTGAAAATCAGAGTGTTACCCACAATCGCAGACCTTTACATGCAGTCAGGTGTGGATGGGAAACACTGAGTCAGCCTGCTCAGTGACCTAACAATTTGCTTCAAAAGAGCTCATTTTACTAGGCACTTCAAATTTGTTAAGAAGTCTCTTTAATTTGCTCTTCCCCAGAGTTTTCTCTAGTTAATAATAAGCCTGGAATAACATTGACTTCTTTTTCATGACCCCAGCTCCATTGAAAATGTATCTCTCATGTGACTCATGACCTTACAAAGACCAAAGTAAATGTTTCGTCCTCTAATTAAATTCAGTGGCTTTGAAATCATGTGTGTGTATGTGCATATATGTTGCATAGTGTGTGTATATGTTTATCCTTATTAGACAAGACTAATAATATTGTTATCACTATCTACACTTTATATAAAATAATATAATACTACAATACTGAGTGGTATTTTGGAGATCCAGAGAAATTGGAGGGTATTTTATTTATTGGTCCCTATATTTTTACTTTCATACAATTTTTAAAGGTTAGTTTCCATTTACAGTTATTACAAAATATTGACTGTATTCCCCTTGTTGTACAATACATCCTTGAGCTTATCTTACACCCAATAGTTTGAGATTTAAAAAATTAAGTGACTTGGCCAGAATAGCACAGCTGTTTAATGATAGAAATATAACTTAGTCATTTGATTCCAAATTCCATATACTTCAAGTTTGACTTCAAGAAGAGACAGAATTTAATAAATTAGTTATCATTAAAAACATCAAAATGCCAATATTTGCATTTTGTAAGTTGTCAACCTCCATGCTTTGCTTTTTTATATTAACAGAGCATTTCTTACATTTCACTTTGCCCTCCATAGGGCAAAGTGTATAAACAAAATGTGAGTGGATAATTTTAACTATGTTTCTGTGAGTTCCAAGTATCCCTTCATGAGCAAAATACCATTATTACTCGCTCTTCCAATCATACTGCTCTAAGCTTTGTCCCTTGAGGTCAGAATTGCCTACTCCTCTTCCTACTGAAAGAAGAGATGGGCAAAGAAAGGTTTAAGAGAGAATTAATATGGCTGTTTATAAGTGCTTCAATTCTGGATCTGAACCTGTGTAAAACTTTAATCATGATCCTATAAAATTAAACCATAAAGTAAATGTCATCTTGAAGCTTAGACTTCCATCATTATTGCCTATGCCTATCCCTTCCCCCAAAGAAGTCCCCACTACACGTGCAATCCTTTAAAATTGGATCTGTGTTATGATTCCACCCACATAGCAAATTCTCCCCTGCCTTCTCTCCAAACAAGTTTAGAATAATGATGTTTGCTTACACAAGTTTAATTGGATTCTTCGCTAGACAGTCATGAAGCAAATCAATTCAATTTACCCAACATATGCTGAGTACACACCATTTATGAGGCACAATCAGGGCCAACTGCACGGCTGTGCAACCAGTGCATGTGCACAAGGCCCAGTGCTCAGAAGGCTCCCTGTGGTTGGTGTTAAATGCTCCATCGTCACCATCTCTAAGTTCTTAACACTTTTCATCCTTAAATTTGTGGTTTGTAAGTGAAGTCTGCTGGGACAATGGAACATGTGCAGAGGATTTGGGGTGTTATGTCACATGCAGTCCCACCTCTCACCACTTCCCCACCTCCCCAGAATAAGTCCTCAGTTTCCCACTGCCTCATCCCCATCCAGTAGTCCTATAACTACTGCTACCTTCTGCCCCCTACGCCTGACAGGAACCTGGGTACAGGCATGGGAAAGATGGGATCCGGTACTTGTGAGGGTCTAGATTCACTCAACAGCTATCCTCATGCCCAAAAGCACATGACATTAAGTAGAAAACAAAAAGCATCATAATATTTCAAAAGAGACCACAGAATACAGGCAAAATATCTTTTTTCCTGCCTTTTTGACACATTTTCAGTTTGCTGGGACCCTGCAGATTATGTAGCTGGCCCTGGACACATTGCCAAGGATTGGGAGGATTAAGTAGGAAAAGCATGTGTTCTCAGAACTGCAAAATTCCAACGATATCTTAGGAATTAGTCCTTGACCCTGTAAGCGGTCCATAAGCTGCCAGTAGGGCACTAGTAAATTGACTCACTAAAAAAAATTAAATATTTCCATCTTGGTTAATTTCAAACGACCAACAGGATGTCACTGATGTGGAGTGGGGAAGAGATGCACATTGTTAGCCTTCCCAAGCTGGTACAGGCTGGCTTCTGCACACTTCTGCAAGAGATGCCTCTTGGTGTGGCACTTTAAAAACATGAATCCTGGCTTCAAATTCTGGTTATTCACTGAACTTCTCTGTGCCTCAGTTCCCTCACCTATAAGATGAGGACATGAAATGATAGTATCTAACTCTTAAAGTTGTTGAGAAAATCTGAGTTAATATCTGTAAATCACTTAGAATAACACCTGGCCTCCAGTAAGTGCTATTTAAGAAGTTCTGTTTGTGTTATAAAATGGCATCTGTGATCTTGTTATTTCTCCCATACACCAGAGTGTGAATTCCTTGAGGTCTAGAAATTTAACTTATGCCATTAAATCCACAACCCCTAGTGAAGTCCAATACATCATATTTCATGAACGTTTGATGAATGAAAATTTATAATTCAGAATCTAAAATAGAGATTTGTTCATTAAAGGTGAATTTTTGTCTTTCCCCAAAGCATCCATACACACACGCATACATACACACATACACAAACATACATGAACACATACATACAAACACATACACATACACACAGACACACTCTCTCTCTCTCATGCAATCACATTTTATCTGCTCTCTACTTTGGATCTCAAAGGTATTCAATGCTAGAAGATATCTCTCCAAAATGTCATGAGGTTTCTTAAAACTAACTAATACTATTTGACTTTGCCCTCCGTTACAGAAACTTGTACAAAATCATGTAATTTTTTTCTGTTTCTACATCCAGCATCATTATTCTTCTCAAGCCTTTATATTTCAGTGCCACCCTTTGCCTGCAGAATCCCAGAAGAGAGTTGAGAGGACAATTAGTTCTACCTTCTCTCCTGATGCAGCATTTCCATCCAAAACATGTCCACAAATTGGTGACCTGAACTAGTTTAAAACTTTTAGAGACAGGGGAGCCAAGCATATTGCCAATCCACTTTTCAGACAGAACTAATTTTTAGAGGAATTTCTAATGTCAAGAAGTCTAACCCCTTGAATCTTCCATTTACTCTTAATGATTATGGCCTCTTGAGGTGGAAAAGCAAATAAAATACAGTTATCTAACACTTTTCAAATATCCAGCACCCCAGACAATATTTCCTGCCCCTATTTCTATCATTTTAAATACTATGAAAACAGGCTTCTTTTTTTCTAGTAAGGGAAGTCTCCCATTTTCAAATGTTAATATTCAACATATTGATAATGTAACACTAAATTCCTTCCATGTATTTCCCATATCTTGTTTTTCTATTATTTTTATCTTTATGGATCTAATCATGGTTTGTTTTGCAAGCAGATCACTGTGACTAATTCACAAACATATTGTATATCTTCTCTGAGTTACAGAATATTATTATCACCGTTATTCTTTTATAAGAGTTAAATTTTGGCAGAATATAGGAAGAAAAAGTGGGATCACTCCAGGAATTTCCCTTTTTATATATAGTAAAGGAAAGTGGAACACCAAAGATCAAAGAATATCCATCCTAAAAACGGAGCCTCAAGTTCTTAACTATTTGTAGAAATTCTTTATTATTCAGTCATGATTGGTAAACTTTGACAATTTTTACCCATTAAAAAGTAACCATCTTCCCTCCATTCTTCCTGAAGCCAAGCATATTTCTGCATTTGTTTCTCGCATTTCATCTCTCTCAATAGTTTTGTAATGTCAATATTTTTAATTAATTTTGCTGATTGTCTTAATAAGGAATAGCTCTCATTAAACCCAGACAACATATAAGTCGTGTCATGGTCAACAGAATTCTAAGACAGCCCCCATGAGTCCCACCTACTGGCATACATGCTTTTTGCAATCCCCTCCCCTTTTTTTCCCCCTTAATATTTATTTATTTATTTATTGGGCTGCATCAGGTCTTAGCTGCCGCGTAGTCTTCTCTCTAGTTGTGGGGTGCAGGTTCCAGAGCGCACGGACTTGGTTGCCCCTCGGCACGTGAGACCTCAGTTCCCAGACCAGGGATCAAACCTGTATCTCCAATACTCGGTCTCCAATTTTGATCTCTCTTTCTCCTTTCTTGATTGAGCCAGTCTCTGAAAGGTTAGAAATAAATTCACTGGTGGTTTTTGTAAGGTTGCTGATCTGAGACGTAGCTGAGGGGATTATAGGCAGGACCTGTAACATCCTTCTAACAAGTATTCTATCACAAAAGTGATGGGAATCATTCCCAGGATTGTATTACCTCATAGGCCAAAAGTGAAGGGATTTTCTGATATAATTAAGGTCCATAATCAGTTGACTTTAAATTAATCAAAAGAGAGATTATCCTTGGTGTTCATGATCCCACTAGGCAAGAACTTGAAGTGGCATATTCTCTCCCTGTCTCTCTCTCCTTCTCCTTCTCCTTCTTCTTCTCCTCCTCCTTCTTCTTCTCCTTCTTCTCTTTCTACTTCTCCTTCTCCTTCTCTCTCTCTTTCTCTTTCTCTCTCCCCTCTCCCTCCATTGTTAGTTTTAAAGAATCAAATGAAACATGAATTCTATAGCATCAAGGAAATGGATTCTGCCCAAAACCTGAGGAAACTTGAAGTAATGTCTTCTATTTCAGCCTCCAGGTGAGAATTCAGCCTGGCCAACAACTTGATTTTAGCCTTGTGAGACCCCAAGCAGAGACCCAGTGAAGTTGTTCCCAGACTCCTGACATACTGGCAGATAATAAATGTATGTTGTTTCAAGCTACTAAGTGTGTGGTAACTTGTTACACAGCCATAGCTAATGAATTTCTGAGGAACTGCAAAATTGAGGAATATATATATTCTTCACCTTACGTTTTCACATAGATTGTTTTATTGTGTTCTTCTTTGATGAATGACCATCAATCTCCCTCCTCCCCTTGACCATGATGCTTCTTAAAATGGTAACTGATACTCATTTTATTCACTCCTTTACTATTCACTCCTTTACTATTCTTTCAGTCCCAAGTTAAGCAAACTGTATTCACTCTAACCTCTCTATGAAAATATTCAATATTCTCATGAAATCACCATAATTGAACTATTTGTCAATGTAACTGATGCTTTGGAATAATTCCTTTATTATTTTACAAAGAAGCAGGAAATAAAATGGTCATATCATGGAAATATAAGCTCTTACTTTTAGTGGCCTTATTACACTTTGCCTGAAGTGTTTTATATAATAATATATTATTGAAAATGTAATGAAAGCAATCTGGTATAATACGATACCTTGGAGTTCAGTAACTAAGGGATGAAGAATTTTTATCCTTACATAATATTCCATTTAGAGCTATTTCTATATGTTTAATTATGAATAGTTGCAATTCTTCCTGAAATTTTATTACCAGTAAATGAGTTTGATGACTTTTAGATGATTAACTCTTAGAATTTAATAAACCCTACTCTAAAAGCTACATTTAATCCTCACAACCCTCTTATGAAATGGGCACTATTATTCCTTATAATTTATTTTTAAAAATACACTTTAGAAGGAAAGTAAATTATCCAAGACCACAAATCAAGTAAAAAACAGAGAGAAGATCCTGTTTCATGCTAGATCCTGGAATTTCAATCATTGTATGTCATTAAGTTTAGGCTTAGAAACGTTGTTTTAGTGAACTGAAATCATTATTTCTTGTAACAGGAGATTTTAATGGTAATCAATGTTTCCTTCAATATTCTTCTAGAATACAAGGGTTCCCATGAATCAGAGTGTCCCAAATATCACACAACTATAAATATATGATTTTTCCTAATACTCTCTCATTGCTCTCCATAGCCTCTTCTTTTAATGCACATGAATACCTATTTAATTTAAATAATTCTATCATGAATCTTTCTAAAGAAACTTGAAAATCTCTCCTATGCCTTTAATGAATGCCACAATTAACAACTACAATGAAAAAATGTGGTGTATTAAATTCCAGACTTCTATGAGAAGAAAGAGTGGAGAGGATTCATCTCCAGGAAATGAATGGTATCTTAATTTAAGAATGCAACTTTGTAGGTTATTTTTATTTTTAGTAGAAAAAAGTAAGGCCCCAGAAGCATAACCTAGATGATGGCTACAAAGAAAACTAAATTACTCTGCATATTAAAAGAGAGAGAGAATTTGGAAGTGGGGAACAGAGATGACATAGTGAGTGGTGATTAATGAGGAGAAAACTGGTCAGAGAGAAATCCTCTATGAGATAGATGGCAGAATATTTATAAATCTTTCATTGTACTATAACAAGTGTACAGAAAAGTACAAATCTGAAGTGTGCTGCTCAATAGATTTTCATAAAGTGAGCACAACTGGGAAACCACAGCCGATATCAAGAAAAAATGCATCAGTTTCTCTGAAGCCACCCCTCTCTTCCTCCTAGCTACCATTTCAATTCTCTTCCCAAAAAGGAGAATCAAAATTATAACGAATACCATGAGTTTCAATAATATAAATTAGTATTACCAGTTTTTTATTTCACATAAACAAAATCTTGCCAATCCATTATTTTGTCCGACTTCTTTTGTTCATAATTATAACTGTATAGTTCTTTCCCCATTTTGCATATGTCAAAGTAATGTGTTCTTTTTCATTTCTTCATAATATATAACTTTATGAAAATACCACATTTCATTTTAAATTTTACTGTTGATAAACAATTGAGTTGTTTTATGTTTTGGCTATTAAACATAATGCTACCAAGAGTATTCTGTGTTACGTCCTTTTATAAACATATGTATGCATTTCTTTTGGGAATAGTCTTAGTAGAAGTACTTGATCATAGGGCATGCATAAGCCCATTTTAAAAGATACTGACAAGTAATAGTCCAAAATTGTACCAACATATATTCCCTGGGGCAGTAAATGGAAGTCCTATTTATCCATATCTTTAATTACCTTTGATATTATCTGTTTTTACACTTTCACCATTCTGCTGGTATGTAATAATAAAATATTATAGTTTCAATTTCCATCTCCCTAATAATGAAGATTAAAAAACTTTAATTGTGGGGCTTCCCTGGTGGCGCAGTGGTTGAGAGTCCGCCTACCGATGCAGGGGACACGGATTCTTGCCCCGGTCCGGGAAGATCCCACATGCCACGGACCGGCTGGTCCCGTGAGCCATGGCCGCTGAGCCTGTGCATCCGGAGCCTGTGCTCCACAACGGGAGAGGCCACAACAGTGAGAGGCCCGCGTACCACAAACAAAACAAAACAAAACAAAACAAAAACCAACTTTAAATGTTACTTGGCTATTTGAATATCCTCTTTGGTAAAACCTCCAAGTCTTATGTCTGTTTTTCTACCAGGCTGTCCTTTTTCCTGATAATTTTATAATTATTTATATATTTTGGATACAAGAGAAATAACATCTTCTGTAGCAAAATGGACCACAGACATAGTGAGAACCACGTCCACAGTCAATTTGGATCCAAATCCACAGTTTAGTCCTCTGTAGCTCTTGCATCCACATCCATAGCAATAGTCACAGCCACATCCACAGCCATAACAGTGGTCCTAACCACAGCAGCCCATGGTTTCAGGACTAGTGGGTTATAGTAAGAATTTTCTAATGTCCCTCACACACCTGGGACTCATACACTGTGAGGAATGTGTGGGGCTTACCTCAGTAAGAATCTTTTTCTCATCACAGAAATTTGCATAAAATGAACTCATTATTTTGGTGACTTCAAATTTGTTGTAAACTTTCTGTTTAATCTGCTGTTACTGAAAAAGTATATAAAGACAGTCAGCAACTTTTAAGGAAATCAACATCACCCAAGTCCATGCTATTAAAACCTATTCAGCAACCTTGGTTTTAACCTACAACAGTCCCTCTCCTTGTTAATCTTTCTTCCATAGTACTTTCAGAAATACTGAAGATTAAATTCAACATTTCCCTATATGATGCTTCAAATGTGTAAGACATACTCCCACCAGAGTAATGTCTGGGAAAACCTAACTCATCATTTGAGAATCAACACAAACATCACCTTCTCCAGAGGGCTTTCCCTGGTTCCCACAATCTGATTCACATACCCCTTCTTGGAGGATGTAGCTCTATACTATATCATGACCCCTGCACATTATACTATAGTCTTCTCTTTATCTACCTACCTTACTGAATTTCATTTGCATACCTGAAATACCTTTTGTTTATTGAACCTAGCCCAACATCTGGTTCAAAAGAGGCACTGAGCAAATGGTGGTTTAATAAAGCAAAGAATGAATGAGAAAATAAATGAATTAATGAAAGACAAATAATCACTAGATCTGATAATATTTAAGATGCTCCCAATTCTAATATTTAATTTTAATTATTTTTGTTAGAGATAAAAACACAAATTTCAACAATAATAGTTAATAAAACAAATATTAACGATTATATTTGATTATTTGATTTGATATAAAGTACTCCCACCCATGTTAGCCCATGTTATTCTCAAGAGTCCTGTGAGAAATATTTTATAATTTGTTCTTATCATTTTATAAATGAAAAGACTGATGTTAGAGGTTAAGATATTTACAAGACCACTCAGATCTTCAGCAGCAGATCTTAAATCAGGTCTTTGGAATATAATATCTATACTTTTTCCTTAATGCCTCAAAACAAGAGAAAGATAAATAAAGTGATTCATTACCAAGTTTTTTTCATAAAGTTTATATTCACCACATCTTCTAAGTAACAAAAATTTATGATTCTTTCATTTTATATACCTATTTTTTTCATCTCTTTTTTGACCTCCACCACTGCAGTGAAACCACGAATGCTTCTTAAGTAGATCCCCTTACTGAGCTCTTACATTCACTGCAAGGCTCCCTTCAAACTCAAAGTGTTATGTTCTTGTGGTAATGCCATGCTATTATCTGGTTTTAGAGAGAGGGGTCTCATTATTTTTATGAAAAGGAGTTATGTAACACTAGGAGTTAAGGAGAAAGAGCAATGATTTTTCTAACAGTTTTAATTTTGAATCTTATGTAATAAAGTGTCATAAATCCAGCACCTCCATGGGCAAAATGTGCCTTTTATGCAAACCTTCCTCAGCCTGTTTAATTATTGTGGGTGCTATGATTACTCTTTCATAATTATCTTCTGAAATATCAATCCTTCCAAACTCCAGGATTTATTATAAATGTGTTTTTCCACTACCATTACCACAAAGTAGATTTTATTACAATAATCTTTATTTGCATTAATTTTCTTGCTTTTCTGTGGTCATCAGACAACTGGTGAGCATTTATTAAGCACATACAATCTGAAAGGCCTTAACATATTGAATTTTAAAAATGTTTCCCTGTCTTCCAGGTTTAAACTTCTATTTCAGGAACTCCCTTTTGACCATGCATGTCTCCTGCCTATGACCCAATTACACTTTACTTTCATGTTGTCAACCTCCACTTCTTCATGACTATACTTCAACACCATCATCTACTGCAACTGCTCTTGGTAAGGACGCTAATAAAGACCCACATTACATTTTCAGTGCCTCTTTTACATGCCCATTTTCTAGCATAGTAACCATGCCTTTTTCTTGAAAACTTACAATCTTCAGTTTCGTGATAATAGGCTTTTTTTTGGTCTGATCTTACTTCTCTGACAAATTCTTATTTCTCATTGGCTCCTCTTAATGTACCTCCTGTTTGTCTTTTTAATTATTAGGGTTGCATTAATTCTGTCTTCACCACTTATTTCTCATTCTTTACATGATTACTGAGTTACCTCTCCTCTTCCCATTGGTTTAACTACCTGTAATCCCAAGTACATAAATCCAGCTTGCTAAAAAAGAAAATTTCTTATGAATGTTGCTGAAATACCACAAATTCCATATATCTTTTTCATCATTGTATTTCCTAGGATCTTAAGTGGTGTCCAGAACTTTGTTAGATCCAATAAATATTTCTTATATGGATAAAAGAGTAAATACATCTTATTCATCCTTAAATCTCCTCTTCCTCCATGTTTCTACTCTCAGTGATTGGTACAACCCAATCACCCAAGCTACAAACCTGAAAGTCATGTTTCACAATGACATCTCCATCAACCACCAGGCAGTCATCAAGCCTTGATTCTATGTCATACATATATCTCTGGAATCTGCACGTCCCCTCAGGCCATGCTCTATTCATATATCATCATCATCACCATCATCTTTCCTGCATTATTAGTATAAATTTGGTCTAACACCAACCCATTTAACAAACCACTACCATAAGTTTTCTAAGCTACAAGGCTAATTGTGTGCCTTCATTCATTTAATTCAACACTCCCCATCACCATGAGAGAGACACACATATTTTGAATTACAACATGACATACTATGTATTCCTTAACTTTGCCAACTACAAAGATATGAATCCTAGCCTGCAGGAGGTTCTTAGTAAACATCTGTTATATTTAGTTGGCAGGAAGAAAACCAGTGTTTTCATACTTTCCTGCTTTTTCACATGCTACCTTGCCTGCCTGGAATATCTCCATCAGGGTGCTATCTGGCAAAATCAGCCTTCACTTCTTTTGTGAAGTTTTTAGGACGTCCTTTCATACCAGCCAGTGTCCAGCATAGCACTCCATTCATGGCTCTACAGATGAGTAGATACATGAATTACAAAGAGGAATTACTTTTATCTGCTGTTTTATTATTCATTTTGAACTTTAAACACAAAGTAAAGATGTCTTAATTAAAAACAACTACTTAGTATCCTGAGCATAACTTTGTTACAATTGTCATCTTGTTGGTTTTGTTCCTTTTTTTGTAAAGTCTAGGAATACCTTGGGTGAAATGATTTTTTGTTTGTTCATT
Source organism: Mesoplodon bidens (assembly GCF_964165515.1). Lineage (NCBI taxonomy): Eukaryota > Metazoa > Chordata > Mammalia > Artiodactyla > Ziphiidae > Mesoplodon > Mesoplodon bidens. The sequence goes on along the minus strand of NC_138161.1, from coordinate 14,776,667 downwards.
TATCTTATAGTCTCCCATTTTCTATCATACAGAGAAAGTGGTACATATATAGGATTGATTATTTGCTACATCAGATGGAATAGAATGGGATGGAGTGGAATTGGGTTGGATACAAAAAAAATAATTTTTATAGTAAGGTCTAGGATGGATTACACAAGAGAAAAGCTGGAGTCATAGAGAACATTTATAAAATTATTTTACTAGATAAAAAGCAAAGAATCTCCAACCTAGACAGTTGAAATGATACTCGAAGGAAGAGTAAATTAAAAGAAATACAAGCAGAATTTGACAAGAGATTTGTTCTGGTGGTAAGGGAAAACAACTGGATGATGATGTTAAACTTTCAGACCTTTGCAATTTGGCAAAGATGACAACATTTTAATATCTATTATTTTACTTTTCTTTACTTTTAAAGTTAAGATGATTTCAGTTCTCTCTGTGTAAGATCTTTGGGATCAAGGAAAGATTCCCACAATTAAAGCTCTGATACCCAGCGGAGATGGGTATCAGACTCTGGAAATGCTCATAAAAGAAATGATCTAGTTATTAACTTTACACCTTTGGCTACTCTTTTAATCACCACTATCCCTTATTGTAAACACAGTTTGCAGTTGTTACATCATTTATTTTGTCATCCTAGTATAACAGCAAGGGAGGTAACCATGACAAAGTATAGATGTGGGCCTGCCTAAGTGTTCCTATTAGGAATGACCCTACCAATTTTATACCAGGTAATTTCTTTCTGAGAATCTCAGGTTCACCAGCAAACTGTAATTGGCTAAATGTCTGAGAGAACGTAAGTTTCAATGATAGTTGGTCATTACTTCTTTAAAGTTACAGGAGAATCCAGGGAAGCCAGTATTGGGTTGCGCTCTTAATTGTGCAGAACAGAAACCCAAGGGAAGGCATGCCTTGTGGCCTGAGTTGTTCTGATGCTGATATTAGAAAAGCAAGAAATGCTTCTTTCACAAGTACTGAGACTGTCTTTGCAACCCCCAAGCCTCCAAAACTAGAACTGAATGGCAAACCATGTTGTTATATTTTACAGCCAAGACATTTTTTGTGCCAATTGTATAATTTTGCTGTGTTTCACAAGAGGAATCTTTAGCAACACGTTGCATATGATGTTGAAAGAAAATTATCTCCAGGAAGATACAACTGTGCCCCTAAAATCCTATGAAATGTTGTGTATGCAGCTGAGAACTGAAGTCCATGAAAAGACACATAATAAATTAGACTTTAAAATAGGCAACAAGAGGATTCATGATGGTTCTCTCCATAGTACATATGACAGTTGGTAACTATCCCAATTTGCAATTAGCATAGGTTCTTTCTATGAATTGGATCATGTCCCCCTAAACTCATATGTTGAAGCCCCAATCCCCTGTGTGATAGTGTTGATATTTGAAGATGGGGCTTTGGGGAAGTAATTAGGTTTAGATGAGGTCATGAGGATGGGGTCCTCAAGAAGGGATTAGTGTCCTTGTAAGAAGAGATACTAAAGAGCTTGCTTCCTCTCACTCTTTCTGCCATGTTAAAGACAAAGCCAGAAAGCCCATCTGCAACCAAGAAGGGAGCTCTCACCAAGGAAACTTGATCTTGGACTTCCCAGTTTCCAGAACTGTGAGAAACAAATTGCTACTGTATAAGCTGCCCAGTCTATGGTATTTTGTTAGACAGTCCAAGCTGACTAATACAGTTACTATCATCTCAGAGCTGGTGATGGCCATCTTTAGTTTCAACAGTAACATTCAAGTCAGGAGACTAACAGTTCCCATTTAGATTAATTAAAGTGGCCAGAGGTTTTCATATCAAAATAGAAATTGTTCAAATGATAAGTATGGTTTAAAAAAAAAGTCTAGAACAGATAACAATTTTATATTTTAAACAGTAATTGAATTAATACAACCAAATCCAACTTTCTTTTTGCAAGTCCCCAGAATTCAGAAAGCACACAAAAAAATTGAAAAGCCACAACCTGATATATTTCATAACATATAATTTGACTCTTCCTAAACTTTCATCTTTTTTTAAATCAATTATTTTATTCTTATAAGTTAAAAATCTAAAATCCAAATTCTCATGTTAAATTTAATTAAAAAATTATCTTCTTAAATTTCTTATTCAATTTCATCTAAATCAGAAGAATATTTCCGGGCTTCCCTGGTGGCGCAGTGGTTGAGAGTCCGCCTGCTGATGCAGGGGATACGGGTTCGTGCCCTGGTCTGGGAAGATCCCACATGCCCCGGAGCAGCTGGGCCCATGAGCCATGGCCGCTGAGCCTGCGCATCCGGAGCCTGTGCTCTGCAACGGGAGTGGCCACAACAGTGAGAGGCCTGCATACCGCAAAAAAAAAAAAAAAAAAGAAGAATATTTCCTCTTAACAAGAACAAATTTGATCAGTTTTTTATTTAAAAATTGTGTGCAGAAAGCAGAGCAAATCAATTTACAAGGTGTCCTTCCTGTATTATTATTGGGTAAATATGAACCCATTAAGTATAGTTGTAGAAAGAAGCCAAAAGGTAAAAAATGAGAGAATGGCTGAGTGAAAGAAAGGAGGGGAGACAGATAGGTTGAGATCACTGCTTAATTTTATAAATTTATTTTGGAGTGATAATAGTATAAATATTGTCCAAAAAATGAAAACAAAATAGTTTCTGGATGGTCAGTTCTCTTTAACAATGAAAAATTAGAGCAACTAAACATTAGACTCAAAGTTGTTCAAGGCATTAGGAAATACATAACTAGGAAATTAAATGACTTTCCATGTTAAAGAAAATATAAATAATTGCATCAGGAAATTAGCTTATAGATATAACACCATAATGCAGTCATTTTCACTTCTGTTGAGTTTTGTACTCTTATCCTCAGTCAATGAAAAATAAGCAGGTAACAGTATTTTAGATCTCTTACCTCATCTTTTCATCTTCCTATGCCTAAAATATCTCTACTGTAAAAGAATTGATATAGTTTGGCAGATGAATCCTTTTTAAAATGATTAAGTAATTTTATTTCCTTCCCTATAACACTAGCAAGATTTTATCTCCCTACCTAGATTTTAAGTTTTGAACTGTTACTTCAGATAAATTCCTCAACATAGGTGCTTCATTAAATATAAGATAAATTGAAATAAATACAAAATTATGCCTCTCATTGGCATCTCATAAAATCCAGCTCATAGAAAGCTCCGGGTTTTTCATCAGTTTAACTAGGAAAATACCTAGACCTTGTCTTCACGTGATCAAATGTCACATCTGAAACCTGAAAAAAAAATTTAATAATATTCTGGCTATTTTAAATATTTGAATGTTTAGATCTTACACACTGTATCTATATTTGCTAAAAAAAAAATTCTAATTTTCAAATATTTGTCATGGCCCCCCCAAAAAAAGAAAAAAGAATCACTCAGACTATGTGATGAGTAGCCATACACTCCATTTCTTAGGAACCCCTCAGGCCATTGATTAATGCAATCAACTGAGTACCAGATCATTACATCTGATTAAGCACTCCCTGATTTTATTGGCAATTTAAGAACTCCAGTTTAATGCTCAGGAGGAAATCAAAAAGTATTGAAACACATATATCTTTTTTTTTCAAGAGGGAAAACTTCATTTGGTATTCAGTCCACACTAGATAAGGGGTGATCTATGGAAATAAACATACTGAAACATGGACATGAATAAAATGAATAAACAGAAAGAAAAATATCCAAAAAAACACAGGGTTTTAACCGACTGACAACCTTACTGTTGAGTGGGCTGATCTTTCCAGTGAACTGCTTTGGAACTCATGTTATAATAATGCCGATAATAACTAATGAAATGAAGTCTCTGCTCCTTGCAATCCTAGGAACCAGCATATTATTTAATACTCTTCCCTTATTTCCACAATATTTCTTATGAATAAGAAATACAAGCTTCTGTAAGAAATTTCCAGAGACTCAAAAAACACCTGAATACAGACAAAAGAAAATGGGGGTACATCAAGGACTGTTGGGAGGCATCTCTCAACCTGATGTTGGAAGAACTGACTCCTGTAAGATAGAGATTGTCATACTAGCAGTTACCCTATAATGACCTTATATGAAGTGAAAAGAAAATGGGCTAGTTCACCGTGTTATAGGTAATGCAGAGAGAACCATCTTGAATCTTCTTGCTACCTGTCTTAAAGTATAAGTTATGATGAGTCTTTTCATGGGTTTCAATGCTCAGGTACACATACAATGCTTCATATGGCCAGTATGGGCACAACTGTATCTTCTTGAATCAGTACTTCATTCTTTTTTATTGCCAAATAATAATATTCCATTGAAATGGATATATAACATTTCTATACCCATTCATCAGTTGGCATATATTTCGTTTGTTTCCACTTTTCGGCTAATATGAATACTGCTATGTAGATTCAAGCAAAAGTTTTTGTATGGACATATGTTTTCATTTCTGTTGGATATATATACCTAGGAATTGAATTGCTGGGTTATGTGGTTTCTTTGTTTAAAACTTTTGAGAAACTGAAAAAATGTTTTCAAAAGTACCTGCACCATTTTACATTCCCACAAAGTACTGTATGAGGGTTCCCATTTCTTCACATCCTCAAATATTTATTATTACCTGATTTTTGATTATAGTGATCCTACTGAGTGTGAAGTAATATCCAACTGGGATTTGAATCTACAGTTCTCTGATTACCAATTATGCTGAACATCTTGTCATGTTCTTATTGGATATTTGTAGAATCAGATGCTGTTTGTAATCAGATGTTATACACATATTTGAATTAGGTTGTCTTTTATTATTTAGTTGTAAGAGTTCCTTATATATTCTAGATAAATCTTTCATAGGGTATATGATTTGAAATATTTTCTCCCCTTCTGTGAGTTATCTTGATCATGTCAATTGAAGACCAAAAGTTTTTAATTTGATAATGTGCAATTTATATATTTTTCTTTTGTCACTTGTGCTTCTATTATCATAAACTAGAAGGTTTTACCTGAATGTCATGAAGTTTTACTGCTATATTTTCTTCTAAGAATTTGACAATTTTATCTCTGATATTTAGGTCTAAGTTCTATTAAGAGTATACAGTGAAAAGAAGGGGTCCAACTTTATTCTTTTACATGTAGATATCCAGTGGTTCCAGTACAAATTATTTTTTAAACTTTTTTATTGGAGCATAATTGCTTTACAATGGTGTGTTAGTTTCTGCTTTATAACAAAATGAATCAGTTATACATATAAATATATCCCCATATCTCCTCCCCCTTTCATTCCCTCCCACACTGCCTATCCCACCTGTCTAGCTTGTCACAAAGCACTGAGCTGATCACCCTGTGCTATGTGGCTGCTTCGCACTAGCTATCTATTTTACATTTGTATTTACATATGTCCATATATACACTATTACTCTCTCAATTTGTCCCAGCTTACCCTTCCCCCTCCCCGTGCCCTCAAGTCTATTCTCTAGTAGGTCTCGGTCTTCATTCCTGTCTTTCCCCTAGGTTCTTCATGACCTTTTTCTTAAATTATTATTCCATATATATGTGTTAGCACATGGTATTAGTTTTTCTCTTTCTGACTTACTTCACCCGTATGACAGACTCTAAGTCCATCCACCTCACTACAAATAACTCAATTTCATTTCTTTTTATGGCTGAGTAATATTCCATTGTATATATGTGCCACATCTTCTTTATCCATTCATTTGTCGATGGACACTTAGGTTGCTTCCATTGTCCTGGCTATTGTAAACAGAGCTGCAGTGAACATTTTGGTGCGTGACTCTTTTTGAATTATGGTTTTCTCAGGGTATAGGTCCAGTAGTGGGATTGCTGGGCCGTATGGTAGTTCTATTTTTAGTTTTTGAAGGAACCTCCATACTGTTCTCCATAGTGGCTGTATCAATTTACATTCCCACCAACAGTGCATGAGGGTTCCCTTTTCTCCACACCCTCTCCAGCATTTATTGTTTCTAGATTTTTTGATGATGGCCATTCTGACCAGGGTGGGATGATATCACACTGTAGTTTTGATTTGCATTTCTCAAATGATTAATGATGTGGAGCATTCTTTCATGTGTTTGTTGGCAGTCTGTATATCTTCTTTGGAGAAATGTCTATTTAGGTCTTCTGCCCATTTTTGGATTGGGTTGGGTTTTTTTTGATATTGAGCTGCATGAGCTGCTTGTAAATTTTGGATATTAATCCTTTGTCAGTTGCTTCATTTGCAAATATTTTCTCCCATTCTGAGGGTTGTCTTTTCATCTTGTTTATGGTTTCCTTTTCTGTGCAAAAGCTTTTAAGTTTCATGAGGTCCCATTTGTTTATTTCTGTTTTTATTTCCATTTCTCTAGGAGCTGGGTCAAAAAAGGATCTTGTTTTGATTTATGTCATAGAGTGTTCTGCCTGTTTTCCTCTAAGAGTTTTTTAGTGTCTGGCCTTACATTTAGGTCTTTAATCCTCTTTGAGTCTATTTTTGTGTATGGTGTTAGGGAGTGTTCTAATTTAATTATTTTATATGTAGCTGTCCAGTTTTCCCAGCACCACTTATTGAAGAGGCCATCTTTTCTCCATTGTATATTCTTGCCTCTTTTATCAAAGATAAGGTGACCTTATGAGCGTGGGCTTATCTCTGGACTTTCTATCCTGTTCCATTGATGTCTATTTCTGGTTTTATGCCAGTACCATAGTGTCTTGATTACTGTAACTTTGTAGAATAGTCTGAAGTCTGGGAACCTGATTCCTCCAGCTCCATTCTTCTTAAGATTGCTTTGGCTATTCGGGGTCTTTTGTGTTTCCATACAAATTGTGAAATTTTTCGTTGTAGTTCTGTGAAAAATGCCCATGGTAGTTTGATAGGGATTGCTTTAAATATGTACATTGCTTTGGGTAGTAGAGTCATTTTCACAATATTGATTCTTCCAATCCAAGAACATGGTATATCTCTCCATCTGTTTGTATCATCTTTAATTTCTTTCATCAGTGTCTTATAATTTTCTGCATACAGGTCTTTTGTCTCCTTAGGTAGGTTTATTCCTAGGTATCTTATTCTTTTTTTTGCAATGGTAAATGGGAATGTTTTCTTAATTTCACTTTCAGATATTTCATCATTGGTGTATAGGAATGCAAGATATTTCTGTGCATTAATTTTGTATCCTGCTACTTTACCAAATTCATTGATTAGCTCTAGTAGTTTTCTGGTAGCATCTTTAGGATTCTCTATGTATAGTATCATGTCATCTGCAAACAGTGACAGCTTTATTTCTTCTTTTCTAATTTGGATTCATTTTATTTCTTTTTCTTCTCTGATTGCTGTGGCTGAAACTTCCAAAACTATGTTGAATAGGAGTGGTGAGAGTGAGCAACCTTGTCTTGTTCCTGATCTTAGTGGAAATGTTTTAAATTTTTCACCATTGAGGACCATCTTGGTTGTGGGTTTGTCATATATGGCCTCTATTATGTTGTGGTAAGTTCCCTCTATTCCTACTTTCTGCAGGGTTTTTATCATAAATGAGTGTTGAATTTTGTTGAAAGCTTTCTCTGCATCTCTTGAAATGATCATATGGTTTTTCTCCTTAAATCTGTTAATATGGTGTATCACATTGATTGATTTGCATATATTGAAGAATCCTTGCATTCCTGGGATAAACCCCACTTGTATGATCCTATTAATGTGCTGTTGGATTTTGTTTGTTAGTATTTTGCTGAAAATTTTTGCATCTACTTTCATCAGTCTGTAGTTTTCCTTTTTTGTGACATCTTTGTCTGGTTTTGATATCAGGATGATGGTGACCTTGTAGAATGAGTTTGGAAGTGTTCCTCCTTCTACTATATTTTGGAAGAGTTTGAGAAGGATAGGTGTTAGTTCCTCTCTAAATGTTTGATAGAATTCCCCTGTGAAGCCATCTGGTCCTCAGCTCTTGTTTGTTGTAAGATTTTTAATCAGAGTTTCAATTTCAGTGCTTGTGATTGGTCTGTTCATATTTTCTATTTCTTCCTGGTTCAGTCTCAGAGGTTGTGATTTTCTAAGAATTTCCAGCACAAATTATTGAATGTAATGTTCTTTTGTAACTACAGAAAGAATGCACTGACATTCACAAAGTATTCAGCTCATAAGTGTGTCAATGTTTTTTAAGGACTCTCTAATCGTCTTTATTGTATTTTATAATTTGAATTCATTTATTTATTCTTTTATATTTAGTCAATGAACATTGGATTTTGTGCAGAGGACTAAAGATAAAATATACATTTTTAAAAACTTAAAATGCGGTGGGTAAATCAACACAAAAATTATTTCTAATATTTTGAAAACACATTAAACAATGTCCTTGAATTTTTAGTAATTAATCACATAGAAAATGAGCATGGATTTGGAAATCAGAACGTCACACTGAAGCTCCAGCCATCCTTATAAGATATTAAATAAGTCATTTAAGCTCACTGAGATGCAGTCTCTTTGTTTTTAAAATGAGTGAGAGAGAATGGATGAAGGAGATGTGGTACATATATACAATGGAATCTTAGCCATTGAAAAGAACAAACTAATGTCATTTGCAGATTATCATAGATTATCATACTAAGTAAAGTAAGTAAGTCAGACAGAGAAAGACAAATATATCATATTGCTTAAATGCTGAATCTAAAAAAAATATACAATTGAACTTATTTACAAAACAAAAACAGACTCACAGACTTAGAAAACAAACTTATGGTTACCAAAGGGGAAAGGTGGTGGGGAGGGATAGATTGGGAGTTTGGGATTGACATACACACACTACTAATATTTAAAATAGATAAAGAGCAAAGACCTATGGTATAGCACAGGAAACTCTGCTCAATATTCTGTAATAACCTAAATGGGGAAAAAAATTTAAAAAAAATAGATACATGTATATGTATAACTCAACCACTGTACTGTACACCTGAAACTAACACAACATTGTTAATCAACTATACTCCAATATAAAATAAAATTTTTTTAAATAAAAAGGTAAAAATAGGGGATTCCCTCGTGGCGCAGTGGTTGAGAATCCACCTGCTGATGCAGGGGACACGGGTTCTTGCCCCGGTCTGGGAAGATCCCACATGACGCAGAGCGGCTGGGCCTGTGAGCCATGGCCGCTGAGCCTGCATGTCCGGAGCCTGTGCTTCGCAACGGGAGAGGCCACAACTGTGAGAGGCCTGCGTACACCAAAAAAAAAAAAAACAAACAAACAAACAAAAAAAAACATGTAAAAATAAATAAAATGAATGAGGGGAACGGGACAGCAGAGTGAGAGGATTAAAATAATGAGATGTTAATGCCAATCTTGACCAATTCATTGAGCTATTATGAGGATAGAATGAAATACTTTTTACAAAAGTGTTTTTTTTCTGGATTAAAAGTTGAAGGCAGGGCTTCCTTGGTGGCGCAGTACTTGAGAGTCTGCCTGCCGATGCAGGGGATGCGGGTTCATGCCCTGGTCCGGGAAGATCCCACATGCCACAGAGCGGCTGGGCCCGTGAGCCATGGCTGCTGAGCCTGCGCATACAGAACCTGTGCTCCACAACGGGTGAGGCCACAACAGTGAGAGGACCACGTACTGAAAAAAAAAAAAAGTTGAAGGCAATACAATTTGCATCATTATAGTAAAAAATTCACACATGAATTTATTTCACAAAAATTTACTGAGTCCACATTATGCCAGCCACTGTTCTGGGACTAAGGATATAGAGGTGAACAACAAATAAGACTCAGTCTCAGACTTTACAGAGCTTCCAGGTAGAAGAAGAGTTTTCAGACTACAAATTTAGGCCTTGTATTCTTTTATTTTTCAAATTTACGTATATAATAATCACTCCAAAATCTAAAGAGATAATAAGAAAAATAATTACCAAATGGTAAAAATGAAAACAAAACAGCACTAGTGCTTGGCACTATACATACAAACTTCTGGTTATTGAGTGAACTTCTGCTGTAAAATTCCTTACTTGTTGGAATATTAAAGCCTTAAAAAGCTCCTTTTTATATTTTACTTTTAATATGCCAATATCTTCTTTCATGTGCAAAATCTCCCATTTTATTTTTTTCCAAATTCTGGGCTTACTTGCCCCAAAAGTTTCCTATCTAGACTCACTGAAGTATATGCTATATTTCAAGCATGAACATTGTGTGTAAGCAACAAAAGAGGTAAAAATAGACTTTCTAAATTATAAGGAAGGCCTCTACAATTTATTTTACTAAATTACACTAAAATACATACCCACAGTGCAGATTGAGCAATAAACAGTGTTCAAGGTAAGTCAGGTGATGGAAATTAATAAACATAGTAATGTTTTCATGTGTTAAAGGGGTAAGAAAGACTGTGACTTTTATAAACATCATGGTAGAAAGAAAATAATCATTATTCTACTTTATAACAAACAAAGACAAAGAAGATTTCTCAAATAACATTGTTCTGTAGCACTTGAAACTTAAAAATTGGACATATAAGACGTATAAGATTGGAAGTAGAGACCAAAAGCAATGCAAGCTTTTTCATCTGATGTAATCCTTGATTACTCCTGTGTCCAGCTCTGTAGGTGGACCAAGTCTTCTCGATGATTACAACTGTTAAACGCCCAGTTCATGAATGGTTAAAAAGAATCATAAAGTCTTTAACAAAAACAAGCAGAAAAAATAGTGAGATGAATTTAAATTCATTTATTAAGGAACTGTGCTATAACACATAAACTAAATAGAGAGGTTGGAACACCAGAATTTAACAGTTTAAGAGCAATTGCTTAAATGTTGATTGTAACCAAATATTGGTAACTCTGTCCCAGAGGCTGAAGTATAAACTGCCATGTCGTGCTGTTGCCCACTGTCCACAAGAGATGAAGATAAATGTAAGGAAAATCAACACGGGCTTCCTGAAATTTGTCACAGGATACTAGTGAGAAGCATAAATACTCTGAAAGTCAAAAAATAGCCACAAGGGACTTCCCTGGTGGTGCAGTGGTTACGAATCCACCTACCAATGCAAGGGACATGGTTTCAAGCCCTGGTCTGGGAAGATCCCACATGCCACAGAGCAACTAAGCCCGTGCACCACAACTACTGAACCTGAGTGCCACAACTACTGAAGCCCACATGCCTAGAGCCTGTGCTCGGCAACAAGAGAAGCCACCACAATGAGAAGACCACACACTACAACAAAGAGTAGCCCCCGCTCGCCACAACTAGAGAAAGTCCGTGTGCAGCAACAAAGACCCAATAGAGCCAAAAATAAATAAATAAATAAATTTATTTAAAAAAAGAAATAGCCACAAGATGACCAACATCTTTGGGAATATAATGGTCAGTAAAAAGAGTATTCATAGCCAGAGCTGTATCTAGCTCAAGCCATAGATAAACCCACTGTCACCACCATATCTTGAGCATAAACTACAACCTGGCCCTGGGTAGCTCTTGCATCCACATTATAGCCACTGCCAAGGCCACATCCACAGGCTCCGCCAAGAGTTCTTGCTATGACTGGAATGCATGATGTCAAAAGGTGAATTTTCAGTTGGTTGTAAAAGAAGATTGATGTCATTCAGAGCTCCAAGACCTATACATACATCCACTGCCAGGAATGGGTGGACCATGTCTCACATGGACTCTGCCTTCTCACTAAATGCATCCAATTGTGTAGCAGCCTCTCATTATTTTGTGGTGTCCTCTTTAAAAAAGACTTTGTCATAGCAGTTAAGGAAGTTTTCAGGTCACCTCCTGCTAACATGGATTTCCCCAAAATAAATCTTCAGTCTAAAATAATAAGTTCTATTATTATAAAATGTACTATTCAGATTTTATTATACATAATCAGCAGTGTGACACCTTCTATTAATGTGAAGTTCCCCTGTGAACACACAACCATGTGAAAGCTACTACAACAAATTCTTTTGCTCTTTCATTATCCTGGTATTTTACCTAAGACCATAAACTCAACTTATTCCTCACTGCAATTTAACATGTCAGATTAGGCAGGAAGTTACATTCCTATTACTGCATAAAGCCTCAGAGACAGAATTATGTCTGTGTCCACCTGCTGTCTAAACAACATACAGATGGCCAAAAAGCACATGAAAAGATGCTCAGCATCGCTAATCATTAGAGAAATGCAAATCAAATGGGTTAACACCTCACACTGGTCAGAATGGCCATCATCAAAAAGTCTACAAACAATAAATGCTGGAGAGGGTGTGGAGAAAAGGGAACCCTCCTACACTGTCGGTGGGATTATAAATTGCTATATTCACTATGGAGAACAGTATGGAGGTTCCTTAAAAAAAAAAAAAAAAAACTAAAAATAAAGCTACCATATGATCCAGCATTCCCACTCCTGGGCATATATCTGGAGAAAACCATAATTCGAAAAGATACATGCACCCCAATGTTCATTGCAGCACTATTTACAATAGCCAAGACATGGAAGCAACCTAAATGTCCATCGACAGGAATGGATGAAGAAGAACATATATACAATGGAATTTCACTCACTCATTAAAAAGAATGAAATACTGCCACTTGCAGCAACATGGTTGGAACTAGAGATTATCAACCAAGTAAAGTAAGTCAGACAGAGAAAGACAAATATCATATGATAACACTTATATGTGGAATCTTAAAAAAATGATACAAATGAACTTATTTACAAAACAGAAACAGACTCACAGACTTCAAAAGCAAATTTAAGGTTACCAAAGTGGAAAGGTAGGGGAAGGATAAATTAGGAGTTTGGGATTAACATATACACACTACTATATATAAAATAGATAATCTACAAGGACCTACTGTCTAGCACAAGGAACTCTACTCAATACCTGTATAACCTATATGGAAAAATAATCTGAAAAAGAATGGGTATATGTATATGTAAAAAAAAAAGTACAATTGTGATTAGGACACATGGGCCATCAAAGCTATAGAGTTAATTAATGAGGGAAATTATCAGCACTTGTATCAAAAATTGTGCATTAAAAACAAATAATCTATTTTTTTCTGTTTGTAATATCTCATCTGTCTAACTTGTTAGTTGTTAATCATATTTTGATAATTTATCCATCCTTCATGTAATTGTTTTATGTATTTCTATTATTCAAAATTCATTCCGGTGGTAAAGTTGGTAAAAAAAAATGTCTTAACATTTTCCAATGTATTCTCCAAATTCCTGCCCTTCATTCTGTTTCTCTTTTTCCACTGTGAAACATCACTCATCTTTTGGCAATTGGCACAAACACTGCCATACCCAAATGAACAAATAACATAATCATCAGTATAATGCTTTTTAAATGTGTTGTTTTAACTAAGCAACCATATAATCACAGTGTAGTCACAAGGAAAAGCTAGTGGGACCATGTACTTAATTCGTTGGTATAATTATTTATATTGCCACACTTTATTCTCAAGGGTATTCCAGCTTGGATAATAAATTCTACCAGTGTCCTATTATCACTGACTTAAGGGTCTGCCTGTTTAGGTTCAAATCCAAGCTTTGTTATTTACCATTTGTGTAAATTTGGACAAGTGTAATCTCTCTGTCTCTCAAATTGCTTCATTTGTAAGTAAGTGTTAAGTATTAAGTGAGTTACTATATGTACAGCATTGAGAACAATGTCTGGAAATAGTAATTATTATTATTATTGAGTGTTAGCTATGGTTATTATTCCATATATTAAAACCAAATACACATTCACAGAGAGAGAGAGAGAGAGAGAGAGAGAGAAGAGTAACACATCTTTATGGCCTATGGCACTTCAGAAGTAAAACAAATATAATATTGAAAAAACAACTAAAACAGTACTATTTGATTATACATAGCATTAATGACAGAGAATGTTAATAGGAACCTTTGGGACTGTGAAACTTTTAGAAGGAAATAGTTATTAGCTTTGCTATATTTTACCTGAGGCAAAATGCATGTTAATATTACATAGAAATGTTAACAGTTGGGCTTGAATATTAGTTTTAGTTTAACAATCATGCAATACAAATAGGATGCATTCAGAAAATTCTGGGGATGAAACATATATAAATAAGTGACTTAATATGAATAAAGTAGTTTTTAATTTAATGCTTTATATATTATTTAATTTTGAAAGATAAAATATTTTTTAAAATATTTTCCCCAGGATTTTAAATCCATTGTGGAAAATAAGAAATGAAATAAATTTATTTTCCCTGAGTTTTTCACTTACAAAATGGCTTAATATGCTACCTACTAATGTTTCTGAAAATTGAAAACATTTTTTAGGAAGGCATGTGGCATGTTTTGAATAACTTTGTCTTGTTCTATTAGTGTTTACATAGTTTTTCCTTTTCATAAATATGACAGAAATAAGCCATTAATAGAAGATATATTTACATAACTATCTGTAAGAGAAACAGAGAATAGAAATAATTAATCCATATTTTTTCCCTTTAGAAATGGCAACATGCAGATCAAAGGTGATTAACCTGTATTGGACACCAAGCCATGGTGATGGAATACTTTACACTCAACTTCCCAAGTAAGAATCATGCCTAAGACCTCCACATTATTGAGAGAGTCATAGACAAGAATCACTAATTGGACCAGATGCTCTTTTACACTCAGTATTGCTCCAAAGTTCTGAGCTTTCCCCAGCAGATAATTCAATTGCACCAGGAAATATAGAAAAGTCAAAAGAGTCACAATCAGAAAGTTCAGAAACTTCCCAAAACTTCTAAGTTGATTTTCAGGTAGAGTGTGAATAAAGAAATCTATGAGGAGACTTTTACTTCCAGTTGTCATATAAAAGATTAAGTCATACAGAGTGAAGTAAGTCAGAAAGAGAAAAACAAATATCATATATTAACACATATATGTGGAATCTGAAAAAATTGGTATAGACAATCTTATTTACAAAGCAGAAATAGACACACAGACATAAAGAACATATATATGGATACCAAGGGGGAAAGGGGGGAGTGGGATGAACTGAGAGATTGGGATTTACATATATACATATTGATACTATGTATAAAATAGATAACTGATGAGAACATACTGTATTGCTCAGGGAACTCTACTCCATACTCTGTGGTGAATTAAATGAGAAGGAAATCCAAAAAAGAGGGGATATATGTATATGTATAGCTGATTCACTTTGATGTGCAGTAGAAACTAACACAATATTGTAAAGCAACTATACTCCAATAAAAAAATTTTTAATAAACTAAAAAAAAAAGATTAAGAAAGATCTTCCCTCCCATAACAACCAGAAAAGCTTTAACAAATGAAAATCATACTCCTCCATGGGGTTAACAAAAAGCAGTATATTCATGAAGACCTTGTGAACAGACTTCAAGAGAGAAATGAGCCTCATAGAAGAGCAGGAAGCCAAGGGAGTTTTCACTCCTGAAGGCAAATGCCTGCTGTATGTGCAGGCAGACAAGACTTAGAAAATTTAAAGGTAATCTTTGTGTATTTCAAATACAAAAGAGAAGCTAGTTCCCTGATTTCACCCCAACTCTATGAAGCAGCATGTGTTCTGATTTCCAGCAGGAGGATGATCTTATATAGTGATTAAAAACTATGAATTCCATTTACAGATTAGAAAACCAAGATTTGGAGACATTATTTTCAGACGGCCGAGCAAATAGTGAATAGAGGGGAAAATTACTACTAAAATTTCCTTGTTCGAAATATAGGGCTCTTTCTCCAGTAACACAAGACCATATTCTTTCAAATAGTTAATATCATTGCAATAACATGCTGGATCATATAATCAAAACCTTTGTTCTGGTCTCCCCTTACTACCGCCTGATAAGCAGATGCATTACATGAACTAAAGCATCCATTCGATTGTGCAATAAATGTTAATTGAAAAGTTTACATGTGTTAAATCATGAAAATGAAAAATAATCCCTATCCTCAAGGATCATACATGTAATAAACATGTAAGTTGGAAAATCCAAGGTAATATGACAAGGAGAATATAGAGATGGGTTCTAGGTTAAGCTAGAGGGTTCTGAGACGCTTCAAAAGGATAAGTAAGGTACCATAAGACAAAGAATCAAGGAAAATATTCCAGGGGGAAAGAAAAATTATATGAGGGTAGAGAATAGGGAGAATTGTGATATAGTTAGGGTGAAGCAGGATTTTGACATAGAGCACCTGGAATTCTCTCTTTGAACCTCTTCCCTTTTCTGCCTGCATTCATTTCCTTCATGGTCTAATCCTGTCTCATGGTTTTAAATACTTGTCTATTTTTGGTAGTTTCTGAAAACTACCAAACATAAAACTCTGACCCAGACCTCTTCCTGGACATCTTTCCCAACTCTTTAATCAACATCTCCACTTGAATATCTGATGAGCATCTCAAACATAAAAAGTCCAAACTATACCTCTTAATCTTGCCCCACAGAACCACTCCTCTTTGCACTTTACTTTACCTCAGTTTAAGACTGCCTTATCTTTCCTGTCACTCAGCGTAGACTTTGGAATCATCCTTAACACCTCATTTACACTTCAGCATCCAATCATTCAGCAAAATTGGTAAATTCTACCTTTGAACTATATCCTCATTTTCATTGCTATCACCAAAAGCCAACTGCAATAGCCAGTAGCCTTCTGACTGGTCTTCCTGCTCCCAGTCTTGCCTGTCCCTGCCCCTTAGCAGAATATTATCAACACAGCAGACAGAGAGATCCGGTTAAAATATGTCAGGTTTTGCCTTTCGTCTGCTCCAAACCCTGCTGTGGATGCCCATCTTAGAATCAAAGCTAAAACCCTTATTGTAGGTTCTCTGACCTCATTCCCTACTGCCCACCCACCAACTTCACTCCTCTGTAGCCAAATTCCAACTCTTTCCTCTTTGATATACTAAGCAGAGTCCAGCCTCTGCACTCGCTGTTCACTTGGCCTCAGATGTTTTCCCCACATAAACAGGAGTCACATGTTCTCTTCCTTTAAGATTTTCTTGAATGCCATCTTATCAGGGAAAGCTTCACTGATTATCTTGTTTAAAATTTCAGTAAGACTGAATAAAACTTAACTCACTGCTCTTACTTTGTGCAGCTTTTCTTCTAGTCAACACTAGAAAAGAGGAAATTCAGGTCCCAATCTAGACCCACTGAATTGGAATCTGATTTTTAACAAAACCTCATGTGATTTGGGCCTTGGTTCTGCACCCAATTCCAACGGTGGGGGTGGGTGGCAGTGAATACCCCCCAACACCACCAAGCAATTCTCGGAATGTCAACCAGGTGTCCTACAATTTAACTCAATTCGGACACTATCTACCTAGAGATAGTGTCAGATCCCACAGGTTAAGGGGTCAGTACTGCAAGACACCACCTCCCCACTTCAGATGCCAATCACAAGCTCAGCAACTGACTATAAATTAGAGGTTCCAACAACCACCTACTTGGGTTCATTTAATTTACTAGAGAAGCTCACAGAACTCAGAGAAACATTTTACTTACTAGAGCACCAGTTTATTACAAAAGAATATAACTAAGGAGCAGCCAGATGGAGGAGATGCATAAGGAAAGGTATAGGGAAAAAGCACAGAGCTTCCATGTTCTCTTGGAATACACCACTTTCCCCAAATTTCCATGTGTTCAGCAATGTGGAAACTCTCCAAATCCTGTCCTTTCAGGTTTTCATGGAGGATTCAGGACATAAGCAAATTAATTAAATCATTGGTAATTGACTACTGATTCAACCTCCATACCCTCTCCCACCCCTGGAGATCAGGGGGATGGGACTGAAAGTGCCAACCCTCTAATCACAGGATTGGCTTCCCTGGCAACCAGCACCCATCCTTAGGTGAGGTTCAAATATAACCTCATTAACATAACAAAAGACACTTTTGTTGCTCTCATCACTTAGAAAAATTTAGGGTTTTAGGAACTCTGGCATAAACAGGAACAAAGATCAAATACATATTTCTTATTATAAATCACAATATCACAGGCCCACATTAAAGACTGATAAACACTGACCTAGATAGCATATACTCCATAATATTTGGATTGGTTATTAATGCTCTATTTAAATGCTTATCAATTCCTAATAATTTTGATCCAAAAATCAACAGCTTTCACAATCATTGCTAATTACTGCAGCACGTTTCTCTTATGATCATGAATACCTCAATTAGCACTTCAATCTACAAAAACATGAGCAGTTCAGTTTACAACTGGACAATTTGCCTGTATTTGAAGGGAATATTCAGACAATAACTACAAATCTTAACAACATGCCTTGTCCAGATAACTAATAATCATCACAGGACTGGAACCATCATAGGATCAGAAATAATGAAAAGTTCAAAGAGTGGACAATAGACTGTTCAGATTTCCAGAAGCTGAAGCCAAGGCAAATGTTAATGTTATTCTGTACATACCTGGACATTTTCTTTCTTTTTCTGTTACTTTTCCTCTTAAAACAGAATATATACTTATGTGTGCTGGACAACATGTTTCTAATGAAAACATACTGCATCTTTCAGTCAGGATTAATTCTACCCTCTTATATACTGATATGCTCTTTTATTTCCATGAAATAACCCATATCAATATCTTGACAAATTAAATATGGTAGTATAAAGAGTGTTATGTGTATTTTGCTTTTCTCATGAAGATTAATTAATATCACATGAATGCCATAACCTTTAGAAATAATATTATCCCCATGCCCCCCAAAATTAACAAGAATAATTAAAAGACCTTTATATAAAAAATATGATCATGCCTTCTAAATGCACACAAGGAAGATTAAGGTTCTTCCCTTAATCAATTATGTAATCTATAAACATTCAGGACCAAATCAGAAAAAACAGTCTGAAATGATTAATTATCAGGCTGCTAACCATAGCCCACTTGGTGCTACATTTTAGGAGGAGTACGTATGTGTTATTCATTCATTTCTCTAGGTACTCAACACATAAAATGAGTTAAAAAAAAAGAAGTCTAATAATTAAGGACTTCAATCTTTTATCATTGATATTAACTGAATATTAGGAGTATTCTAGTATAAAGAACAAATGTGTTCCATCCTCTGGAGAATTTCCTAGGTAATATTTGAGCCCTGAATCCAAAGGAGGTGTGTTACATTATTTCAGGACACAGGAATGCTCCTCTTTGGGGGATGATACAGGTCAAAATACCCTAGTGTTTCAACAGTGATCAAATGGAAAGGACCCTCAGAGAATCACAATCCTAAAAAAACAGGCCAAAATCTGTACATAGATCTGATCAGCTTTTCAGAATAGCAAAAATGTGAACCTCTGAAAATTCAAAATCATGAACAAGTGAAACAGAGGGCAAATTCAGCAAAGAAAGAGGCAAAACTGGAAGATAAATTATTCTGGCATCCAGGGTACAGACATAAATCCAGAATCTAAATTGAATACAGAATGAAAAAATGCATAGCAACAATACAACAAAATAGAAACAAAAAATCAGAAACAAGGACCAACAATTGCTACTCCAGGAAAAGAATACTTAGAATAATCTGCATAGTAAAGTGGCCTCCAGCTTGAACGACAGTGAACTCTATGCTCCATCACCCAAGCATAGCATTCCATTAAGAGGAAAATGGACTTTTAAATAGAGAGTATCAGAGGAACTTCAGGTAAAATTCATTCCAGTCAACCCACTTTGAATTAAAAAGTCAGTTCAACACTTGCATTTGGATTCCCAAGTATAAGAAAGAACAGGAAAATTAGTTACCAAAAAGTAATATAGGAACTGGCAGCTAGGTGTGAAGTGAGAAGGCAGATAAGATGACAGGTCATGGTGATCAAGGTGTAGAAGTCCCCAGTTAAAACGTTGGAGAGTCCAGATGACCATTATCTTCCACAGCAAACTGGGGCTTGGGTATAGGCACAACCAACAGCAAAGACACATCCACAGTTATATCCAAGTCATTGGAAACTTTGCAGCCATAACCAGAGCCCCAGAGCCCATGGCCAGAGCCCCAGCAATAACTCAGGTCTCAAAGACACCATACTTAGAGTCACAAAGTCCAGAAAAGCCCGGGGGCAGAGGGGTAACCAGTCAGAAGAGCAATTGTTGTTATAAGTCATATTGAAACTAAGCGTGCCCTCTGATATCCTGGAGCATGTAATCAAAGTTAGACCATCACAGTTTCCATGGTCTGTAAGTGTGTTTATTAATACATCTACCTAGCAGTGGGTGGGATACTGCAAGTAAATCCCCTAACTCATTATTCTAAAAACGTATTTAAAAAATAATAATAAACCTCATTAACCAGTTTTCTTTTTACATGAGGACAAACTTGCTACCCATTTAAAGATACAATATTCTTTTTTTTTTTTTTTTTTTTTTTTCGGTACGCGGGCCTCTCACTGTTGTGGCCTCTCCCGTTGCGGAGCACAGGCTCCGGACGCACAGGCTCAGCGGCCATGGCTCACGGGCCTAGTCACTCCATGGCATGTGGGATCTTCCCAGACCGGGGCACGAACCCGTGTCCCCTGCATCGGCAGGCGGGCTCTCAACCACTGCGCCACCAGGGAAGCCCAAGATACAATATTCTTTGAGGTCAAGTTGCAACTTTGCTGTACCCATCTCAGTCTGTAAACTATACTAGGAAGAGAACATCTTTAATTTTTTAACCCCAGAGGTAAAGCTCTGAAACTAAACTGTTTGATTCTATTCACATACAGCGTACTGGAATTTCCTTGCCCTCTAATAAGATCTCACATCCCCTCTCAAAACTTTTTTCACCGTTGTGGCCTCTCCCATTGCAGAGCACAGGCTCCGGACACGCAGGCTCAGCGGCCATGGCTCATGGGCCCAGCCACTCCACGGCATGTGGGATCCTCCTGGACCGGGGCACGAACCCGCATCCCCTGCAATGGCAGGCGGACTCTCAACCACCCCTCTCAAAACTTTTGACTAGATGAACCTTCCCAGTAACTGTGAGTTTCTGAACAAATTCCTTTGTTGAGAATGTTGCCTTCCCAGCACAGGGTTTCTGGATGCTGATACACCCTGCACTCCCACCAGTAAGCTGAATGACCAACAGGATGTGTCCAAATGTAGCAACTGCCCACAACTGTTAGAGATATTGACAGACCCCAGCCAAGATAACTGCCAGCATTAACCAACACTGTTGACCTGAAGTCATGGCTATTTCTCTCAAAAAGCATCCAGATAATGTAATAGGGAAGAACTATTCTGACTCCATATAGGATCTGTTTCTTTTACTTTAACCTTTGTATTCTATAGCTTTTGCTACAAGTTAAGAATGTTGCCTGTAGCCTGAAATTTACAGGAGAGCCCATTCTCAAGGCTCTGACCTTTAAAGGTATAACACTTTTCCATTCATATAGAGATAAAAAGTTGCAGAACAGAGAATAACATTTGTCTTGTTGGAGATTTACAGGAACATCATGACCTGACCTATGTGGACAGATGTAAGAACAAAGGATTCTGACACCAAGAAGTCTGCAACAAACATACCTCCTCCCCTTTTAGTATAAAAGAAGTCTGAATTCTAACTTGGTTAAAATGGTTCTTTGGGACACTAGTCCACCATCTTCTCAGTCTGCTGGCTTTCTGAATAAAGTGTCTATTCCTTGTCCCAACAACTAGTCTCTGGATTTATTGGCCTGTCATATGGTGAGCAGTATGAGCTTGGACTCTGTAACAATAATAAATGGCTTCACTTACTTTTCTGGATGTACAGGTGTTTCAATGAATACCTCTGCTCAATAAGAATCATATTAAACTTAACAGTTGCTGGTCCCTGAATTGATGAACAGCTCAAGTAGAAATCTCAAGGCCCTGTTCAAAAAGAGTTTTTGAAAATGAAACGTTTTCTACACTTTGATTTGTCACCGTTAACAGTAAAGCAACATAAACAAACTTTATCTACTCAATAGGTTTCTAGGCTGGACCTTGAAATCTACAGAAATTCCATTCTAGATCCAGAATTCTACTTTTCTATTTTTCTTATATTATGGTGAGAAGTACAATGTGCTGATACATTCATAGAGAGTCACCAAAGTGCTGGTACAATCAATAAAATACTCTGAATTGCTGTGCAAACACAAAGTAAACAGTTGTGCTATCATAAGTACAAGTTTAGAAAGTAAATAGAAATAACTATGCATATATCAATAAGTTCAGTAAAAAGGAAAGCCATTTTCCTTACAAGGAAAAATTAGAGACAATGGTACTGCTTAACATGACGTTCACTAACAAAATGATATAGTAATTGTAGAAACACAGGCACATTTGAGTATGGGCTGTTAAAGGAAGGTTAAAGCTACATAAAGGATTGCAGGGATTAGAGAAGCCTTAAAGTCAGGATTTGTAGGATTACAAGAAACAACATTTTGGCAAGTGTCTGAATGTGATTTTCTTCCAAACTACCACTAACACTTCTTTGCTCTCTTGCTCAATCCTCTCTCTTGTCAGCAGTCAGTGAAAAATATTCCTGCTCCCTTCCCATAAAACACAGTAGTGTTTAACCTCTGTGTCATGTTTCCCTGAATGCTGGCTTCACCATTTTATTGACTGACAAAACAATGTTTAGATCAACCAGCCAATCAGTTTACAGGAGAGGTCGCTGTCATTTTATCACCTGCACTTCTCACGCTGTACTGTTTTTTTTTTCCTTTAGTTGGGTTGTGTTATGGGTCATAAGTAGGGGCAAGAATCTGCTAACAAAGAAATAGAATTTTTTTTAAATATAGAGTAGCACATGCACAGTATTTAAAAGAGAACACAAGTATATTAATAAATGTGATATTTCAGAAGAAAAATCACAGGAATCTGTTCCCCATGATCTAACCTGGCAGTAAAATTTACCTTAAAAATTATTTCCAAGCCAGTACCTATGAAGAGAATCCTAAAAGATTTCACAGAGGGGAGAAAAAAGCATTCATACAAAGGACTAGAGGTCAGAATGATATTAGATATCTCAAAAGCAAAATTGTAAGCCAGAAGAAAATGAAGCAATGCTTTTTTAGTAAGATGAAAAAGTATATATTTCTAGCTTAGAAACCAGTCAATATATAAATTAACTGTCAGTGTAAAATAAACATACTTTCAGACATGCAGGATCTCACAAAGCTTATGTAAAGACCCACTAGCTCAGGAAAGTTTTCTCCAGGATCCTATTGGACACAGTAAGGAATAAAGAATTTATTTTCATTACAGTGGCCTGACATTGGAGGATAACATGTATCCTGAATCCTAAAAATATTTATGACCTTTGATTTAGTATCTTGGCTCTACTTGAAGCCTAAAATAAGGGAATAATCAAAGATGGGAATAGTGATTATTAATGATGTTCATTAAAACACTATTTCAAGCAATCAGTGTTTGAAAACACCCTAAATGTGTAAAAGTGAGATTAAATAAATTAAATATGCTGTATTTATGTAGAGAAATATGATGCAGTAATTTTAAAATTATGTTTTCAAATAATGTTTAATTTTATAAGAGTTCAAAATAATCACACTACAAAAAGTATAAAAAATTACTTTCAGTCACTAAGGATGTGTTATTATTCACTCCTGATTAATAGGTAATGTTTATGATTTTTCTTACTTTATTTTCTCTATTGTTTGCAATGAACAACTACTCATAGAAAAAAAATTTTTTTATTTTTCTACCAAAGTAAACATCCTTTCTATGGAGCTCAATTTTTTTCCTTGAACTTCTAATAGAGAGAAAGTTCTAATCATTTCTAAGCAATGCTTTCTAATGTTTTTCTCTAGACTCTTCCTCAATTTCCTACATTCCTAATAAAATTCAGATGATAAAACAGAATGAGTATTCAAATACGGGTCTGGACAGAGCCATATGATGGAAGGATTATCACCTCCTATGTGTCATACTTCTATTAACTCACATTTGTATCAGGTTCTTTTTTAATTATACATTACATTGTTGATTCATTCTTAGTGTATGACTTGTTTGGTTTCTGCAATATTTTCCTGAGTCAAGATTTCTCCATTCTTTCCCTGACACTGACGTGCACTTATTTGTCCCGTGCCAACCTTCATTCTTGCTGGTCACTTTGTTTAGGTCACCTTTGAAATCTGCTCCTAAACCTTCAAGGTTTGGAAGTACCACTCAAAATTAGTGACACTGGGAAAATGTGGTGAACATGTCAATTTCTTTATCTAGATCAGTGTTTCTCAGAGGTGATTCTGACACCATCTGCTTCATAATCATTTTGTGCTAGTTAAACATGCAGGTAAGTGCGGTGTGCCCCAGACACTGAACCAGAATCTATGGAGGCAAAACCCCAAACTGTGTGTCCTTTAACACCTTGGCTAGAGTTTTTATCCATGCTCAGATTTGAAAATCATGAAATCCAGGTTATTGTAAAATAAATTTCACATATTTTATATATCCATCATGGTTGATAAGACGTTTTCAGAAACTGCCTGGTTCTCTATCCCCACATTTCCTCTCTTTCAATTGTTAGACCAATCAACCCAGAGGTCCAGGCCTACCCCAAATTCTGGATGGATTCTGCTCTTAGCTTACTCCTTACTCCAAAACAGATTCAATAAGCTTACCAAACCCCATAAAGGAAATACCTAAATGCCTAAAGAAGTCTGTTTCAAAAGTTATATAATGAATAATTTCATTTATATGTCCTTGTCAAAAAGACAACATATGATGATGGATAACAGATAAATGGTTGTCAAGAATTAGGGGAGAGAGTATGACTAAAATATGGACAGCATGAGAGAGTTTTTTGGGTGATGGAACTTTTCTATATCCTGATTGTTCTGATAATTACACAGATATATGCATGTTTTAAAACATGTACCCGATTTTACTGTATGTTGATTTTTAAATATTTTTAATCCAGCTTGGTAGAAAATTTTCCTAGACATATAAAATCCTCCATTCATTTTGGCGATCCAAATTATATCCTTGGATAAAGTGAAATTTTCCAGAGAGCTTTAAATCTACATTACATCATTTTTTACTGATACGCATGCATTTTTCTGGATTTTGCTTTTATGTTGCCACATAGGCTTACATTGAAAGAGATTATAAGAAATAGATATTAGAAACTCATTATAATGTTAATTATGGAAGTGTTCTTAAAGTGATATTTAATAATAATAGTAACACTTTTAAAAAATTATGTAGGGCTTCCCTGGTAGTGCAGTGGTTGAGAGTCCACCTGCCGATGCAGGGGACACGGGTTCGTGCCCTGGTCCAGGAAGATCCCACATGCCATGGAGCGTCTGGGCCCGTGAGCCATGGCCGCCAACCTGCGTGTCCGGAGCCTGTGCTCTGCAACGGGAGAGGCCACAACAGTGAGAGGTCTGCGTACCGTCAAAAAGAAAAAGAAAAGAAAATATTTAGCGTTGACAGCTAATTCAATGTAAGACCATGAATGCACAAAATTATGGACCCAGGGGGATGTGAATATTATTCAGGGAACTGTAATTTTGGTCAAGTTTGATCTAATGCAGTGAATCTTCTGCCATTTCTCTTATGTGTCCATTTTTATGTCAAGTTTGGTGGTTCAGGAATAAACCAGAATGTGAAATACAACTTACTGTAACAAAATTCACCTTTCTTGACCTTTTATATTTAAAGGAATTTAAAATGTATTTCTCATCTTCCTTCATGCAGTCCACTGAGACTACTCAAGGGAATAACCTTTCCTTAGCTTGCTGTGTGAGGTAAATACCACTGTAACATCATTGGGATTTACTTTAATTCACATCTTTGTTCTTTTTTTAACCATTAAACTCATACCACAGATTCAAGAAATTAGCCATATAAAGAAAAATCAAACTGAAAACAGAAAATGATGAACATATAAGGGATATAAATTTTAAGATTGCACACTGAGTACAAAGTTAAGATTGTACACTGTTTCTTCTAGTTGGCATTGTCAGCACTGAGCCAGAATGAAGACTACAGGACACTGGAAAGTATTCTTAAAAAGCTAAAAACCTTTTATAGTGGCACTTAACACAATAGAGATTAGAGAGGTTAGGGTTAAATTTAATCCCCAGATTTCTTATTCAAGAGTATAATATGAATAAGGGAATGAAAGAAGAATCCATGAACATTCACCACCACTGTCTACTTTTTTCTTAAATCAATACCCCTTTAATAGATAGGATGCTTAGAATAGCAAAGTATTACCCTCACTGCAAAATGCAGGAGAAAAAGATATCCACAAGGAATGAATCAAAAGAACAAAACGAAATTGAAAATCACGTTTATAGGCTAAGTATATTTATTAGAATAGGGAAATTAATGGAAAAAACTGAACTAGAATTTAGGGGGAAACATGAAAATCAAACATACTGGGAATTTAAAATCTTAAGGTACAGTAATCTATCAAGAAAAATTAAGACTTCAAATAAAGTTCAATCCACAAAGTTTATGTTCACTCTACTTTGCACAGTTTAACACATAGAGAATCTGAAGACCACTTTTTATCCTCTGGAAAGCTGTTAGTACAACATTGCTTCAAGTTTGGCTCCTGAGGACACATTGTACAGTTCTCGTGGTTAGAAGTTGATTAATAGAGGTTGAATGTCCAATATCTTCTGTAGTCAAGTGGCTGGGAGCTACCATATCTACATCCAAAGCCATAGCCCACTGAGGAGAAGCTGCTGCCATATCCACAGTCAATAATGTAGCCCAGAGGGTAGCCACAATTGCCCCAGTAGGAAGCTGGGTAGATGTTCTCACTGAAGAAGCCACAGGACATTTTTTTAAGAGTTGAGTGTTGAGTGGCAAAGACAACATTCCTGGGAATGACTTGTTCCATCTGTCCAAGCCTTTTATACACCCCCACTAAAGAGTATGGCAACAAATACCCACCTTGTTCTTAGGCATTTTCATTACTCTTTAAAATTATTTGAGGATGACTGACTGCCTAGTGTTCCTTGAATTAGTTTAGTCCCTATAACGGGGAAGCTACTGAAGAGTCATCAACGTTTTTGGTAAAAGCAGGTAAAAACCGGACTTCAAACTCAATCCTCCAATTATCAGACTTCCCAACAACAAAAACTGTGCTGGTTGCAACACCAAACCATATTTTTAGTCCACAGGAATTTACTGAATGTCCTCATGCTTCATAAAGCTCTACACCAGGATTTGAGATATAGATTTCAAAGAGCTCTTAGATCTAGCAAACCTTTCAAACTGGAAGCAAAGGCAAAACAAACAAGCCTACAATCAACATAAATATATGCAGCTAAATCCCATAATTATAAAATGTTGTGTGGACCTAGTGGAGCAGAGATTCTAGTAGGAGTTTGTGTAACTATAAAATTGTAAAGATGAATTAAACTTTAGGATGTTAGGACCAGGGAGTGTGTAGCATAGCACTCAGATGACAAAGGAAAGTTTCTCTTGATATTTTAAATTATGAAAAGAAAATTTGCAAACAGACAAGGAAAACTGAGAAGTGAGATGTGTTTTAAAAATTATTCATGACAGGCTTCCCTGGTGGCACAGTGGTTGAGAGTCCGCCTGCTGATGCAGGGGACACGGGTTCGTGCCCCAGTCTGGGAAAATCCCACATGCCATGGAGCGGCTGGGCCCGTGAGCCATGGTCACTGGGCCTGTGCGTCCAGAGCCTGTACTCTGCGATGGGAGAGGCCACAGCAGTGATAGGCCTGCATACCACAAAAAAAAAAAAAATTATTCATGACACTTGTTAAAGATGGTAAGGCCAACTTTATTCAAGGGGAGCTAATACAATGTAGTAGTACAGGTTTTGTAATAGTGTAGAGAGACTGGGCTCCACTTTGAATACAAGGAAAGGTGGGAATTTTTAGCCAAGGAGCAGGGGGGAATCAGTGGATGGAAAATTACTGAGAAGAAATGTCAAGGGTAAGGGGAGAGGGGGTTGGTTTCAGACCAAACCAACCTAACAGGATTCTTGCTGAAGGCAGTCCAGAGAGATCAGAGTGGGAAGTGGTGGAAGATGAGGAACCACATCAGGTATTGAAGGTGATCAGACATCGAGGTTGGGGGGGCTGTAGAAGGGTTCTTGTTTAACTGAATTAGCAGGCTTCTTGCTAAAATTGGACAATGCAGAGACAAACACAGGAAACCAAAAGTCAGAGCCTAGAGGGTTCAGTGGAGCCTGATTAGAGTTTGATCAAGCAGGAAATCTTTGTCAGATGAGCAAGTCTCTTTCCCTTCCCTTTACCTCCTTCTTCAATGGCCTTCTACCTCTGGACTGTGCAATTTTTCATAGATTACTCATCTCTTCCTTTAAGGCAGAACATCAAATCATTTTTGACATTTATGAAGAATGGTACTGAAAAATACTCTATAATTGATATCTGTAAAATTCTAAGAGACACAGTTGAATGAATGACACTGAGAGAGCTGGGGGATGTGAAATTGCTGCATGATGTCATTGCTTCATCCTATCAGTAGATCCTAACCAAACAGCATCCACAGCCCACTCCTCAATCTCAGGAAATTGTTTCTGGGCTCATAATCAACACATTCATAAAATCTCTCTTGAGTGTCAAAAAAACAAAGCAAATAGAGCTGTTTTCAGATTTGAGCAAAAGATTTTCTAAGGATCTCATTGCCATGATTAAGGATTCTTTATTTTAATTTGAAAATAACATCTTGTCTTTTCATTCATGTGACATTTATCCAGGACTTAATATGAGCCCTATGCTGTGCTTTATTTTGGGGACACAGTGGTGATCAAGATAGATAATAGCCCTTCATGGAGCACACAGTTCTATAGAATGCAATTCGAGTCGACTCTTGTCAGTGAGAGGCAGATAGCAAGGCTTCAGCATCAAACACACCCAGATTACAAATCCAGTTCTGCCACTCTCCAGCTTCGAGTCCATGAACACGTCATTGAACTTTCTGAATTCCAGTTTCCTCTTGTGTAAAGTGAGGATAACAGAACCTTGAATAAAAGCAAACTCATGGGGTTGTGAAGAAGAGTAGTGTACTACAAGCCCAGGAATATGTAAAATATTAGTTCTTTTGCCTAATTATTTGTATTATTGAAATGACTGAAAAAATATTCTAGAATATGCTCAAGATGATGACCTCACCTAAAACCTCAAATAAACCCAGTTCAGAAGGATTTCAGTGTCATAAGAGAGTAATGGGATGAAAACATGCTTACCAAATATTTAGCTCCAAAGTTATTATGCTATTCTAGGTTGTACACAAGGTTGGGTGGGTAGTTGGGTGGGCAGTTGTTTGGTTGGTTGATTGGTTGGTTTTAAGAAAACTTTATATACACATTTGCCAACATAAAGCCATGAGTTGAACATATCCACTGGGCAGCAGTTATCACATTTGGGATGGCTCCTTTGGCTGAAGGAGAGTTATGAGAAATCAAAAATCAGAGGCATGTAAGTATGAAGCATTTCCAGTTTCAGCTTTGCTTCCTGTGTCTGAAGTTTGGGGCAAAAGAGCAGGCAAAACCTTCTTTGGATAAGAAAAAGATTCACTTTGAATAATTTTATCAAATGCCAGTGTCATCCATTGATTCTTCAGTGTTTTATGTTTATGTTCATTTAGTATCTTCAGTAGGTGAAGAAGAACTCTGACTTGTAAGGTACTTGGTAATCTTCCTTAGGTATCTATTGTAGCTGAAAGCTTTTTTTAAAGTCTACAAGGCAAAGCCAGTGTGAATCTTTGAAAATGATGACTTTTTGCAACTGTGAGATTTCTCTGTGCTGGGAAGGGGCTTCTCTTGATCTCTTCTTGCTGAGAAGCTGCTCACAAATCTAGTTAGAAATTGACCCTACCTTCATATGATCTATGGGAATAGAGGTGAATCTTGTGGTCCTCTAAGAAGTAAAAACTTGAGGACAAAGATATAGAAGCGAAAGAGAAGAAAATGCAGACAAAGGAAAAAATATGAGGGAGGGAGGGAAAATCATTTGGTCGTTTCTTATTTGCAAGAACAATGTAAATACGGTATAAAATTTCCTACCAGTACCAAGCTTGCTATGACTCTGCCATCTTCACATTCTCCACTGTAGTAATTTTATGGCCAACAACTTTATTGGTTAGGGTAATCAAATACTCTAGTCACAAAAAGGGTCACACTTGGAGAACATTCCTCCACCAACTTGTGACAGAAGGCAGATATTAGCTGTCTTCAAAATAGCCTTAAGAGAAAACTTGGGAAATGTTTAACAGGGTATCACTAATAGATTTACTATCAAAGTTAGTCTTGGAAAACTCTTTGGGGCTCTAAACCACTCCGTGAACCACATGGGTAAATACAAATCAGCATTCATATATTCAGCTTTGACTAATGAATCACTACTTGTGAGTAATCAAGGAATTGGGAAACCTAACAATTCGAGTAGAGGGTTTAGGTAAAAGGACAGAAATCCAGAATCCAGGTGGTAGACGTTCGTGAGAGACATGAGTACATAATTGATACATAGAACGTGAAAATGTGAAAAACAAATTTCTAAAGAAACTTGCAACATTCAAAACCCCTCCTTTGTGGAGACAAGTTGGTTATGGAAATAAGTCATTAGGAAAATAGTAAGCAGAGTAGAAATAACACTGCACTCTGGATTCAAGCAAGGGTTATGCAGTATGATTCTAAGTGCAACAGTTAGTCACAGACTCATAATTCAAGAAAGTACTCCAGAATATTCTCTAGCCATGCCTTTCTTCCAGGAAGAATTACTCTGAAACATCTAAAATATAGGAGGAAAATATTTTTTCTCTCTCTCTTTTTCTCTCAAACTTTCTTCTGTAAATAAGGTGTCTTTAAGTATTCAAGTCACCTTTCTCAGCTACAGGCTTTATTCAGCATGGAAATCTTAAATATATGTAGATTCGTTTTTCAGGTAATTCAGAAAAGTAAGCAATTAATGGGAAATTCGGAAATAAAAACAACACTTTTCTTCATGTGTGACCATCTGCAATGAATCCAACTTATAAAATGTGCAGACATCAGGCTTCCAACCTGCAAATGGCTATGAATTAAAGAATAGTTATGAGATGTTTGCAAATGGATGTTTGATATCTTTTTCATGTTTGTTGGGGAAATTTGTCAGATAACCCAGCAATATTTATTGAGTTTCTACTATGTGCAGAACACTTAACTGGCCCAGCTCAATACCAAAACTCATGTACAATTAGAAACAAATAGCTAACCATACTCCCTACAGACCACAGCTGAGCCTGAATGCAACATCAAATGTTCTTCCTACTCTTTCTTTTCACTTTATCTGTAAAATGGTATTTATTCTGTTCTCATTTTTATGAATCCTATATAAATATAGATGAAATCTCTTCATTGCTAGATTCAAGATAAGTGGAGGAGGCTGAAAAGGATGGGAAATAAAAAGCAATGAATAAGGACCTTGTAATTGTCCCAAATTGGCAGCCCAAAGGTAAATTACTTATAGAGAACTTTTTAAATACAAATTTCCAGTACGCATAGAAGATCTTCCTGTGAGAATTTCCAAGGGTGGGAACTGAGTACAAGCATTTAAAAAAAAACATATATAATAGGAGTGAGTTACAATTAAAAATACCAGACATAAAGTAATGTAGAATATTTTCTTATTACATAGGAAAGGATAAATTTATCAAATCAACCAAAAATACATTTTTTTTTCTTCTAAGCAGAGCATGTCATCAGAAACTTGAGTCCCAGTACCATGTCTGTGCTTGAAGGGTGCCAAGCACAGACATTGTACTTCAGTATACTTCTTGTATGTCCTTGGGGATATAAAGGTCTCCTTCTTCTGCCCTTATCCTGTTGAGATGTAGATGATTTGCCTTTATCAAGATTCAGTTACCTGAGCATAAATAAATAAATAAGTGTGTGTGTGTGTGTGTGCGCACGCATGTGTGTGTGTGTAATGGCCTGAAGCAGTGCTTCTTAAAGCATGGGGGTCAGACCACCTGATGTAGAATCCCTGGGGTAACTCTAAAAACTTTAGATTTCTGGTTCATCCATGTTGTTTCCAGTGACAGGATTTCTTTCTTTTTTAAGGCTGAATACAATACAAAACAATAAATACAATTTTCTATTGTATTTATACCACATTTTCTTTATCCATTCATCCCTCCATGGACACTTAGGTGGTTTCCATTTCTTAGCCACTATGAATAATATTTCAATGAACATGAGAATGTGGATATCTCTTCAAGATAATGACTTCATTTCCATTTGGTGTACACCCAGAAGAGAGATTGCTGAATCACTTGGTAAATCTATTTATAATTTTGGGGAAACCTCCATATTGTTTTCCATAGTGGCTGAATCAATTTACGTTCCCATCAACAGTGCATAAGGGTTCCCTTTTCTCCAACATCCTATAATAGATAGCAGCACTTGCTATCTCTTATCTTTTTGATGAAAGCCATTCCAACAGGAATGATAACTCATTGTGGTTTTGTTCTATTTCCCTGAAGATTAGTGATGTCAACATCATATACCTGAAAAAAAAATCGGTAATTATCTGAGGTGAATGATATGTTAATTCACTTGATTGTGGTAA
Organism: Mesoplodon bidens; assembly: GCF_964165515.1. Classification (NCBI taxonomy): domain Eukaryota; kingdom Metazoa; phylum Chordata; class Mammalia; order Artiodactyla; family Ziphiidae; genus Mesoplodon; species Mesoplodon bidens. The sequence continues at coordinate 14,744,191 of NC_138161.1, read as the reverse complement.
TCATTTCACAATGTATGTACATATCAAACATCCTGTTGTACACCTTAAATATATAAAATTTTTATTTGTCAATTATACCTCAATTAAGCTGGGAAAAAATATTTTATTTCTGGATCATACCTCAGATATACCAAGTCAGAATTCCTGGGCGTGAGGCACAAAAATTTACATTTTAAGCCAGCTGCCCAGGTGATGGTCCTGCATGCCACAACTTCAGAAACACTGAATTAAATGTTCTCTGTGGTCTCTTCAAGCACAAATTTTTTATAATTCAGTCATCATTCTAGAACAGTCAGACAGTTTCTAACTTCAATCTGACCCCCTAATTCCTGAGGGAAAAAAAAACTTTTCTTTTTTTATGCACTTCTAACCTGCATGTTTGGTTAAGTTACAGTTCTCAGCATGCATCAACCTGCAGCTGCTAGAAAGTTTCAAACTGGACAATTTACTGATTATAACAATAGTCTACTGGAAAATAATCTACTAAGTCAATTCTTAAACAAGATGTGTTTTGAAGTTTTTTTAAACAGATATTTGTTGGATGAAATACGGTGCAGAAAATATTGTTTTCTAAAATGATCTCTCCAAATAGCCTTTACATTTATAACTAAGATGAAAAATATGCAACATGCCACATGCAGACACTCAATAGAAGAGCAGAGTTAAGCCAAATCCTGCTGTCACCAAGAATATTTGTACTCTACATAAAATGTTTTCAACAAGAGGATTGAGACATTATTGACTTGTCTTATAAAAAGAATACTACTCTCCTCTCTAAAAGAACACAGAGAAAAGCTGATATATCTTCAGGTCTATGAAAAGGGGCTCTTTTAAGAGTAAAATTCACTACCTGGTATTGATTCTACAAAGATTAAGAAGCTTTACATCGTTGTTTCTAAACTGGTGCTTCTAAGCTGTAAAGTAGATACCATAGGTGGTTTGAGATAAGGGATTTATCCTTCCCCCAAAAGACTCTCAGGCTCCTAAAATATGTCTATAGCTACTCTAGATGCCCCAGAATCCTTAAATAGGGGACATAGCATTTTATTCTACAACCCTTAATCCCTGGGAGAGGGAACATAGTGGGTTTCCTTTGCACTAATATAGAAATAAGTGAAATCGGCCACCAATGTTCCATTCTCTTGAAGAGGAGCAGGATGGTGAGATGGTACACCAAGCAATGAATGGTGTGCCATTGGCACCAGAATTGGAGATGGATGTCACAGAGTTAGAGGAAGGTTAAGATAGGATTTTTTTTCATCATAAGCAAACCCCTCTTGCCTGCTTATCACAAAAGATCAAGGATTATTTGCTTTCTCACTACTTCTAACACACACATGAGAAAAATAAATCCACTTCCCTCCCCACTCAATGTACCAAAAAATATGCACCCAAAAAAGGAAACTCCACTCAGGTGAGAATATTATGATGGTTGAGACAAGTTTATTGAGAATTTGACAGACACATCGCAACTTTATGATGACAAACGTCATGAGCATGGTGAAAAATTCAAAAGTAATACATGTTTGCGTGGCAAGTTTCTGCAAATGTCCCCATAAACATCATCCAGGGGAGACAGCTGGAGGCATCAAGTGGTTTTTCATTTTCTTCCCTTGAGACTCTGGCGCTAGGTCTGAAAAGCAGTGACTGGGAGGTTGATGAGCACATGAGGACTTGGAATTATGCCTCTCAGCTTTGGGAGAGAAGATTCCATGCCTCAGGTATTTCAGAAAATCAATAGAGAGCAAATGGCCAGAATCTTCTGTAGTCGAAAGCCCCACAGCCATTGTAACCATAGCCAAAACCATAGCCCACTGGGTAGTGGGTGCTGACATAGCCACAGCCAACATTATACCCCAGGGGGTAGCTGTAGCTTTCCCAGTAGCATCCTGGGAAGACAGTGCTGGAGAAGTTGTTATAGCACATGGTGTCTGGAGTTGCTGGCTTAGATAGCAGTGGAATGCGTTTCCTCAGTGTGATGGATTCCCTACTCTCCATCCTTCTTTATATACCCTGGCTATGGGGTGTGGTGAAAAACACAAGGCGTCATTTTCATTGACACCTGTTTGCTTCACGAATAGCTCATTAGGTTGTTTTGCTTGCTTAAGACATCTTTACACTTGCTTAAGAAATTTCTCATGTGATAGAACATAGGGGCAGGATTCCTTCAAATAAATTGTGTACCTTCATTAAAGTACGTGTTGCAGAGACTTCAAAGCACTGGGTCTTGTAGGTCCTAGACATAAGCCTCTGTGAGCAGGCATTACAATACCAAGAAATTTTCTGAGGTTGTTAACTGTTATTCAGTCCTCTTACTCTTTGAGTGTCCATACCACACAGTTGGAATTCAAAAAATATGTGTTGAATAAATTAATAAATGAAATAACAAATACATAGTAAGACCACCTCAAAATGGAGATATTTCTTAGTATTCACCTGATTAAACAATTCTTTTGCAGTATACAAGACAAATGCCAAAGAGTTCATTGGAAAGACTCCTTTTTTCCCCTCTATCTATAGCTACCCTTTTTACAAAACTGGATACAATTTTAATTTTAATTATAGTACCTGGCTGAACTATATTTAACATCACATTTCTAAACCACTGCCTGAACTAATAATCTTGTGATTATAAAAAAAAAAAAAATGGAGCTTGTGGATTGATCCTAGAAATAAATTGTCAAATATCATCTGTTGGTCTAATATGCTTTTCAAAGTAAATGTTGAAAATAATAACAGGATAAAAACAGAAATATTAATGGGAAATTTTACCTTGAAATGTACACTATTTTTTCCATTAGATCTATTAAAACCAGATTATCTAACAAATGTGATGATCTGGTAAAGAGCCAGATGACAATATTAAATCAAAGTTATTTCACTTTTAGAATGATCATGCACCCCAGGATTGGGAAAGAAAATCATTCCTCTCTCTAAATGGAAATTTAGTCCTCAAATATGAATTAAAGGAGGAATAAGATTGATCAAACCCATCTTGGGTCATGCAAGACTTAAAAAATTATTCTCAGATACCTGCATTAATATTCCTCGGAATGGCACTTAAGAGAAAATTTACAGAAAATACAGCAAAAGAGGACATATGGCACAGAAATAAAAAGACACAGAAATAAAAAGTCACAGAACTGCAAAGAATCATTCTTAGAAAGGCACAGAACAAATACGTATTACATACTAGCCCCGAAAATTTTACTTTAGATTTCAGATGTAAATTTCCTTCTTGTTGCTAGCAGCTAAGACCTAAATTTCTGGAGGCATACAGAGGTCACAGGCTGACTCCAAGGACAAGGTGAGACACTTGGAAAAATGCAAAACTGTGACAGTGTTTCAACCACTAATTAATTAATTAGAGGTATTTTTGAAAATACACCCTGCTCTTGCACCATCCTTGTTCATGAACAAAGCTGTATGGCCACCTAGGGTGATTCAGCATTTAAAATTCAAATACCTCATGTGACTTATAGCTAAATAAGACCAGGGAATTACAATTAGCTTCACTCACAAAACATAAAGGCATTCAACAGCAGATCCTTCTCTAAAAATCATAGAATAATTTATTTCTTATTTCTACCGTCGTCACATTGCCCTGCTCCATAAAGAAAAAAACTGATAATATTTGAAAAAAAAGAAAAATTGAACAAAAATAGCATCGTACAATGGAAAGAAAAAAGATTGAGTTAATGTTAAAATTCAGTTATGATGCTCTGTTTAAATAAGTTCCCCTCTTACTTGCCTACCCAATCTGACAATATGCTAGCTTTGCCCTGCAGGGCACAATACCCAACTCTGTATCTGAGTAGTAATGGTGAATAAAAATTAAAATATGTTGCCTTTTTAAAAACTTAAGCCGTATTTACAAAGAACATTCTGAATTTTCTCTAGAAAACAAGAAAATTTTAGGGAAATACATGATTTATCAAGTTATTTAAAAACAAAATCGGTAGCTAGCTTAATCTTACACTGGGTCTGTGAAAGCTTTATTATAGTATAGGTTTATCTAGGGAGGATCCAGGTTTTGTAGAGCCTGAAGTTTATACAATGTTGAGAAGCCTCTTGATGAAAAACAGTAAACATAAAAATATAAAATTCAGTACAAAAATAAACATTTGCTAAAATGATAAATCACAAATTTAAACACTAATAAAAGTCACAAATATTATAAAATTTTGAAAAAATGTTTTTACTACATAACTGCCTGACACATTTCTATAATATTTTTTCCATAGATGAGCTTTGGGCTCCACCATTTCAAATTTTTTCCTCCACTACTCATTCTACGCTGGATGCCATGGGGCTAATACATACTGAAATGTGACTTCTGGTCCTGCACACTCATGTCACAAATTCTGGGTGAATTGAAAGAGTAGATGGGAGAGAATTCCTGGAAGCCATCACCATACATGGATGGCTAGAAATAGCCTAATTATACACAGAAGTAACTGCAAACCACATAAATCTATCTCCCATATCCAAATTCAACTTCTCCTTAGCTAGATCCCAGAAAGGTCCGTGGTCTCCCTAATGCCTTCCAGCTTGAGGGGAAGTGTGATTGTAGGGAACCCCAGGTGGAAAGCAGCAGCGGGCTAAACCAATTGCAGTTAAAATGTCTTACTTTTGTGAGTTTCTCAAAAAACTAGGGTCATGTGACATGGAGGTTTGAAAAACAGAAAAACATTATATTCTCACATATGAAATGACATGGTATTGAACAAATCTTTGCTGGGTATTTATTGGTTTAGATAAAGTTCATGACCCTTTATCTTTTAATAACAATGTTAAGATGTTATTTAATAAATATTCTGATTTCTTCTTTCATATTTATTTGATTTCAAATAAAATGTGACATGAATAAAGATAGGGAAAAACCTTGCTCTTTGATTTTCTACAAAGGAGCAAGAATGTATTGTGTACAGATCATAGAAATAGAGTCAATTCCAGTGTGCACAATAAAACAGTTCTTGTCTTATCAGTTTCAGATATAAAGTTCCCAGCTTCAAAATATTATAATTCATTAAAAATGAGAGAGAAATTACAAGGGAATGTTTTAAATGAATTTTAGAATATACATCAGTGTCACTCTATAATATAAAAGTTATATTTCATTCTTTTCATTTATTCTTACAAATATTTATTGAGCACCTCCTATATTCCAGGCATGCTGTTAGGTGCTAGAAATCTAAAGACAAATTAGAAATGGTAATTAAATGGAAAATGATAAATAAATGAAAATGCAGTGTTATATGTTCTACCCTGGAAGTCCACACTGCCCTCTTGTAGACTTCAGGGGATGAAACAGAGAGTGGACAACTCTACGTGATGTAGGGGGTAATGTCCATGGAAAGCTTCACTATGAAAAGGATAGATATTTGAACTGGGTGTTGAAAATGGACATCAGTTAGGAAGATAGTGGATTTAGAGGATATTCCAGAAAGAAGTATTTGAAGCAAAGTCTTAACGGTGTTAAATAGTACAATGCCTTCCAAGAGACATTGATAATTCAATGGGGCCATAGCCTTGCATGTGACAGAAAAATTAATGGAAGTCGGAGCTGGAGAGACAGTCAGGGGACATATGAGACTGTGTCTTTTTTGGAGGAAAAGGGAGCCACTCGTACACTAAGCTAGGGTTGGCATAATCAGTTCTGCATTTTCGAGAGATCACTACTCTGACAGTGTGGAGGATGAATTAGAATTGGGAAACCCTGGAGGTATGAAAACCAGGTTTAAAATTGTATCCTTTAGGGATTATTTTGGCTACAAGTAACCAAAAAAACAAAACAAAAACAAAAAACAAAACCAGCTGAAAGCTGCTAAATGAAAAGAGTTTATTTTTCACAAATAATGGAAAATGAGAATGTAAGCAATTCCAGGTTGCTCCAGGGCTTGACAATGTCAGGGGTCAGAGGTGTGATTCTCTGTCTTCTCATGGCTGCAAAATCACAGCAGCAGGTCAATGCTTCAGATTCGTCACATCAACATCTAAAATTAGAGGAGTAAAAAAAAAAAAAAAGGACTTCTCTCAAAGCTCCTTTTCATTGTGCAATGAGCAGGAATTCATTTTATATTTGTTTCCAATGGATTTCTTTTATGTCCCATTGTCCAGAATTGAATCATATCCCAGGGTTGAACTACAAGGGAAGTTAGAAAAGTGTGTATTGGGCACTTTCTGCCTCTATCATGTGAAGCAGGCTCTGGCAACCTAGAAGAAGGAAGAGGAATAGTCACTGGATTGATAATCAGTTACACAAAAGCCACTTCACTAACTAGGTGGCAGTATTAGCAAGGGGATGAATTTAAGAATTGTTAGGGAGGTAGATTTAACAAGTGAGTTAACAACCATCTATCAGGATCATATCCCTACCAGGAATTCTGATGCAAGACATCTGTGGAAGACACTGGGAAAAGGAATACCAAAGGGCAGTGCTTCTCAATCATTCTCCCATTATGGCATCAAAGTACATTACGCATCTTTAGGATACAGTGGGATAATCTGACAAGACTCACTGAGAAGAGATAGCCATCCTGGGAGCTCTGGCACCCCAGGTCCTGTCCAGATCAGCTGGGGGATGAAGAGTAGCAACACTCTGGCACACCTGTAATTCAGTGCTGTGGTCCTCCAACTGGAAGGCTCTGTAAGATATTTGGGACAATTAGAGATAATAAAATAGCCAGTAGAGACAACATCTAATCATTGCTGCAAGAAGAAAATAAAGAAAATTTCCAGAATGTAAAGTTATCCCAAGGAGGATGCTTGCTTAGACCCTTGATTTAAAATCCTCCTAATGCCTTTGGGTTACTATTATCTGGTAATCAGATACTGAGACCCTCAAAATATGACATACTTTCAGGTAATTTACTAACTTCCATACAAAATTTAATTATTGTTGTCTAGGGCCTCATATTCAGAAATTGCATCTGGTTTTTGGTATGAAATTAAGATTTACACCCATGCAGTGAGGTGATACCATCTGAATAATAAGAATCTTGACACCTAGGAGTCACCCTTGACACCCCCCTCCCCTGCATTTGTAAATACAATCTGTCACAAAGTGCTGTCACTTTTACCTTCTAACACTCTCTTGGATCCATTAATTTCTATCAATGTCCACTTCACTACTCTATTTCTTATTGTTTCCTAATGCTACAAATTACCACAAACTTTGTGACTAAAAAAGACACAAATTTATTATCACAAGTTCCAAGAGTCAGAAGTCTGAAATTAAGGCGTCAGCATGGCCAGTTCTTTCTGCAAGCTCTGAGAGGAGAATCTGTTTTCTGGCCTTTTTCAGCTTCTGTAGGTGGCCTGCGTTCTTTGGCCAGTGACAACTTCCTTTCATCACTCCAATCTCTCACTTCTATCATCCCATCTCCTACTACTGACTCTGACCCTCCTGCCCCCCTCTTATAAGGACACTTGTGATTACATTGGGCCCACCTGGATAATCCAAAGTAATCTCCCCATATGAAGATCTTTAACTTAATCACTTCTGCCAAGCCCTGTTTACCATGTAAGGTAACATTTTCATGGGTTGCAGAAATTGAGTGGACAACTCGGGGCTGCTTATTCAGCCTGGCACACTACCTACTTCAAGCTACCAACTTATGTACCGACACTGCTATGGTGACTGCAAAACTAATCAAGTTGACAGTTTCCCTCCTTACACACTGCTTCCCATTGCCAAAGTGTTTACAAAATGTAGATCTGGTTACAATACAAACACCCACACACACACACACAAACAAACATTAAAAATATTTCAGGACTTCCCTGGTGGTGCAGTGGTTAAGAATCCACCTGCCAATGCAGGGAACAAGGGTTCAGTCCCTGGTCTGGGAAGATCCCATATGCTGTGGAGCAACCAAGCCTGCGAGCCACAACTAATCAGCCTGCACGCCACAACTACAGAAGCCCATGTGCCCTAGAGACTGCATGCCGCAACTACTGAGCCCATGCGCTGCAACTACTGAAGCCCCCATGCTCTAGGGCCTGCGTGCCACAATACTGAGCCCGAGTGCTGCAGCTACTGAAGCTCACATGCCTGGAGCCCATACTCTGCAATGAGAAGCCACCACAATGAGAAGCCCATACACCACCACAAACAGTAGCCCCTGCTCTCAGCAACAAAGACCCAACACAGCCAAAATATAATAATAATTTAAAAAAAATTCAATAGCATCCCATTGTTTTTTAGACTTTTTTATTCTTTAATCTGACCTAAAAACCCCCAACTCACTCTGATTAGACATCATTGACTATCTTAGATCTTCAAATATATCATGTGTCTTGCCACTTTCTGTTTGTTCTACAGGGAATTATCTTCCCTCCTCTGTCCTCCTCAACTCCCATCAACCTTCAGATACTAGTTCAATCACTTCCCTTGGGAGGCCTTTCTGACGTCCCTGAGTAGCCAAAGTCCACCTTCACTATCATAGTGGCCACCATCTCCCTCCTACTTGTAGCTCTTTAACCTTTATTTGTGTGATTGATACCTGCCTCAGCAACATGCTTGTTTCAAGGAGAGCAAAAATGACGTCTTTAATCAGCCCTGATTCCTCAGTGCCTAGCTCACTACTGGGCATGATGTAGGTTTTCAATGAATATCAGTTGAATAAATGAGTGAATGAATGAATATTCCAAGTCAAATTTGGCCACTGACTTGCTGTAAGAATTTATGGAAATCACTTGCCTGGGTCCCAAGTCTTTCGACTGTAACAGGAGGTAAGTTGACACCCTGGGACTCACCAGCTTAGCCATTGAATGATCCTAACATCAAAATTACTGATAAGCTAAGATTACAATTCAACCCTCTCCCACTGGATTTGGTCAATTAAGCATGCAACTATATAGACTACTTTTGTTCACTGTGTTACATACCCCTGCTAAGATACACTCATGAGAGCCCAGCTGCCATCACTTTAAAACACAAAATGCAGTGACAGAATTGCAGAAGAGAAATGTTGAAACCTCTACAAGACATTCCACCACAATAGTTTCAAAGTTTAGTCTGTGCAAGAATCTCCTTGGATACTTGTTTAATATGCATATTTCTGAGCTCTGTTCCTGTAGATTCTGATTGCCTGGGTCTGTGCTGGGGCCGAGGAATCTGCATTTTAAATAAGCAGTCCAAGTGATTCCAGTAACATACTTTGGAGGAATTCCCTGGTAGTCCAGTGGTTAGGACTCAGTGCTTTCACTGCCGTAGCCTGGGTTCAATAATTGGTTGGGGAACCAAGATCCTGCAAGCCATGTGGCACAGCCAAAAACTAAATAAATAAAGTGCTTTGGTCACTCCTTGAGAAATTTGTACTGTTCAATGGTTAGCCATCTGAAAAGGTGTCCTCTTTAACAAAACACACAACTTGGGCTTCCCTGGTGGCGCAGCGGTTGAGAGTCCGCCTGCTGATGCAGGAGACACGGGTTCGTGCCCCGGTCTGGGAAGATCCCACATGCTGCGGAGCGGCTGAGCCCGTGAGCCATGGCCGCTGAGCCTGCGCGTCCAGAGCCTGTGCTCCGCAAAGGGAGAGGCCACCACAGTGAGAGGCCCGCGTACCGCAAAAAAAAAAAAAAAAAAAAAAAAAAAAACACAACTTAAAATGGGATGAGTGTAAAATGGTGAAGGAGAAAAAGGAGACACCTTCTTAGCCAGAATTAATAAGCAGAGTTGATGTAACTTATTATCATGGGCAACTTTGCTCCCCAGGGGACTTGGCAATGACTAGAGACAATTTCCCTTGTCATGACTGGTGAGATGCTGCTTTGCCAGGGATGCTGCCAAACATTCTGCAATGCACCGAACACTCCCCTCCCCTCAGCAACAAAAAACTATCCAGCCAAAATGTCAACAGAGCCAAAGTCAAAAACCCTGGTCTAAAGTCAAGATCACATGCAGTTAAATATGATTGCCATGCAACATACCCCAAAAGTATCACATGACATGGGCCAGAACTTGCTGACCAAGACTTGGGACTAACTTGAGACACAATTTCAGCGCCTTGCTATCTCAACACTTTTGGAGCTAAGCCACATTGTGAGGCTACTTAGTTAATTATCAGAGCAAGAACTAATTAACGAAGCTTGCTATTTGACGTAGAACCCATGTGGTTTTCTTAAGAAATAATGTGACACCACAACAATGCCTGGATGCATAATAGGCCCACTGACTCTAGTCAGAAACATTTCACATGTGTTTCAGAATCAATATGAAAAAGAAATTCCAAGGAAAGTACATTTTTTATTGCAAGCTTTTAGTCACTAATGTGATCTGAAGGTCCTTTTTAGCATCTACCCTCTACTCCTGCTGATGCAAAATGGAGGAGCTGAGGTCTATTACTTGTGACACAAAGAGAGAGTTAGAGCCAGACACTGGAAATGTGTATAAAATTAAAACACAGAACCAATCAGCAAGCTGAGTTAGTGAAAAGGATCAAGTATGAGAAATTATGGTCTGTTTGCTACCTTGGTGTTAAGACAGACTTGCTGATGAGTAGAAGCATGACATTTCAACTTGCTTGTTAGCTACCCTTTGGAAGGCCTGAGATCGTGTTCTTCTGATGACCTTGAAAACAGTGTTTCCTATTGCAGCCAAACAAATCATGATGGCAAGTTCAATCTACTAAAAGCATCATTTCTTCAAAGTCTTTGCTGACCAAAAACTAAATATAAAAACAAATAAATTTAAATTTAAAAAATTAGGACCTGTGTCCCAAAGATTCCTTTATCTTAAAATTTAAGGCTGTTCATTAGGAAAGTGTTGAAAATTCTGTCATTGCAACAAAGTGCGTAGGACATAGAAGCTTCAAAATGGAAATAATGAGGCATAAAGCAGATTATTAAAAGGGGAGGATGATTGGAAAGGGAAGAAAATGGAACAGAACACTGTAATGCAAATATCATTGTCAAAGATAATGTCAGGAGCCTCAGAGGCAAGTCAAGGAATTGAAAAGGAATTGGTGTCTGAGGAATAACAGGGTATTTTTAGAGATAACCATAATCAACATACTCAGGAGTCATAGAACATTCTAAGTGGTCTCTGCCTGGCAGGCCTTAGAAGCAAGAAATATTTCCATTTATCTAATAGAAAGCTCTCCTTCTATAATTTTAAGTGCTTTTTTTCTATTCTCAATAGAAATGAAAAACCATGAACTAGTTTTTCTGTAAATAGCAATAAAAAATTGAACAAAAGTATAGGAAAATAATTTTTTATACTTTCCTTTTTTGCTGAAAATGTTAACACCATTTCATCAAGACTTTAAACATCAACAATGAGATATGTCTCCTTCTCTACTTATTTTGGGATAAGAATCAACAGGACTTGGGCCAGTACTCAAATTGTATGTGCACACAAATCACCTGAGGATCTTGTCAATGTGCAGAGTATAATTTGGAAGAGGAAGGCCCGAGATTGTGCATTTTGAACCAGCTCCCAGGTGATGCCCCTGGGATGTCTGCTGACCATATTTTAAGTAGCAAGGGAGTAGGCTTTTTCTTCTATGGCTTTAAATAATTATATTAATTCAACAAATATTTATCAAGTATCTGGGATACAGCAGTGGTGATGGAACATTGAATAAAGCATGGTGCTTGTCCTCAAAAACTTTACAGCATATAGGCTACAGTGAGGGAATCAGACCTGTCAATTAATGATGGTGAGAAAGATAAACAGCAGCGCTGAAAACACTAATAGTAAACAAGAGCATTCCCTGATTCCCACACACATTCTTCAGAACATCAAATCAGACAAGGTCACTCTGTAACAATGATGGAGACAGACAAAAACAAGACCACTCTGTAGCCATACCAGAGAACAGATGAAAACAAGAACACTATACAAACCACAAAAATGACTAAACATCACCTTCAGTGACTACTGCTTTTTTACCAATGACAGCTTTAGCTTTGTTCCACTTCCTCAGTAAAAGTTGTTAAAATACCCAATCATAGAAATTAGGTCTGTTTCCTGATGTTACCTCTGGGAAGTGGACTAATGGTCCCCCAAAGATGCCACCATCCTAATTCCAGAGCCTGTGAATATGTTATATTACATGGCAAAAGGGCTTTGAGGTTGCTAATCCACAAGCCTAGAGGTAGAGAGATTATTCTGGATTATTGGGGTGGGCCCAATGTAATCAAAAGGATCCTTAAAGTGAAAGAGGAAGGTAGGAGCGTCAGAGTCAGGTCAGGAAGAGAGATTTGAAGATGCTATGCTACTGTCTTTGAAGGTGAAGGAAGGAGACACAAACCAAGGAACTGGGGCAGCATCTTGAATCTGGAAAAGGCAAGGAAATGAAATCGTCCACAATGAATACAGCCCTACCAATACCTTGACTCTTGAACTTCTGACCTCCAAAATTGTAAAAGTAAATTTGTGTTGTTTTAGACCACTAACTTTGTGGAAATTTTCTACAGAAGGTATCCAACCCAGAAGAGACCACTGCCTCCTTTAATCCCCTCCAAAATCAACTCCTTCAAACTCAAATCCTAGAACAAGCCTCTCCTAACCCTCTTATTGAGACATCCTACAGTTTCTCATGTTGCATGATCTCCATCATCACAGTAAGTAATAAGCCCAACTTTGTTTGACTACGATGTGTTCCAGGTGGTCTTGGTTGGTGGGCAGGGAGTAGGGTGAGCACTGCCATATTAAACAGAGGTCAAGCTTTTCAGTCGGAACAAGGGAGGACCCCTGGGGTAGAGGAAGGCCTTCTGAAAGCTCCATAGGAGTTCACTGGATGAAGAAGAGGGCAGAAGACAGCAAAGAACCATTGCAGGAGAAAGGGAAGCATGTTTTAACAAAGTAGGAAATGAGACTAGAGAAATTGGCATTCTTATGAGCCACTAATTGATCTTTATCCTGAAATTGATCTTTATCCTAAAATCAGTAAGTAACCACAAAATAACCAGAGTTTGTGAAAGAAAGTCATGTTATTAGATTGGCATTTTGAGAGATGATTTCATCTGTGGTATGGAAGATGGTGTGGAGATTGCCTGGCAGACCGGATAGGCAGCAGGTGTATTAATCCAGGCAAGAAACGATAAGGGTATGAATGGAGGCAGAAATTAGGAGTGAAGATCTGCCACCATTTTGTAGAGATAGTGAGATGGGAAAACCTAAGGACTTGGTACCAAAGTAAAGAATGAAGCCTAATAATTATTAAGATTATTTGGCAAGTTTATGAAATACTGGAGGACCTTCATAACCTCATTTAGGGTCAAATCAGTAAGCACATAATGAATGTTTTGTCTCTGTTATCAGTGGTAGAATAATGTGCTAGGAAGGAATCAGAAGACCTCAGCTTGATACCTTGGCTCAAGGCTTAGCTTTCCCAGTTGGTAGATATTTCCTCACTTGGGGAAATTACTTAATTTCTATCAAATTCCTAATGATACCTATTTCCCAAGACAATTGTCAGAATTAAATAAAATTCTATTGATGTATTCTGTAAACTGTAAATCAATATATACATTTAGGTACAGTTATTTATGGCATAAGAAGTGCATTAGGGACTTCCCTGGCGGCCCAGTGGTTGGGACTTCGCCTTCCAGTACAGGGGGTGCAGGTTCAATCCCTGGTTGGAGAGCTAAGATCCCACATGCCTTGTAGCCAAAAACCCAAATCATAGAGCAGAAGCAATATTGTGACAAATTCAATAAAGACTTTTAAAATGGTCCACAAAAAAAAAAAATGCATCATGCAGGGATACTTCTGGGAAACACTTCTATAGCTTTAAAAGTGTTGTATGGAGGGAGCGGGAATTCCCTGGCAGTCCAGTGGTTAGGATTCAACACTTTCACTGCCATGGCCCAGCTTCAACCCCTGGTCAGGGAACTAAGATCCCACATGCCATGTGGCCAAAAATATATATATGATATTCTATATATATATACATGATATATATATAATTTATATGTATGACATATATCATATATATGATAGAGTGGAGAGATGGATTTAGAGTCAGATCATCCTTGACTAGCTATAGATTGACATTTTCTTTACAAATGAATGATGCAGCCTCAAACAAATTAAACTTTTCGACACTGGTTTCCTCTTCAGTAATATAGTAGATAATGAAATCTGCCTCAAAAAACCTGTTATTCTTTTATGAAAATTATCTATTGTTGTATCTGTTAAATAATTACTACAGGAGAAAAACAGATAAGTTTTTGTTGTACTTAATCCCTTCTTGTCCCTCATTAAGGTCTTTATGTTAGGTTCAAGATGACAGGCGGACCAACCATACAGATTTTTTTCCTTCCTCTTCCCTAGAACCCATTAAATTATAGTAAAGACTGGAAGCCAACAATGACAGAGAGAATTATAGGGACAACATCAATTGAGGTGAGATTAACTAAAGGTCTGGGTGATGGAAAGGAGATGAAGGGAAAACAGAAAGAAGGAGAAACTATGAGAGAAGGGGACTACAAGCAACAGTAAGCTGATCTTCCCTTCAAATTCCCAGGGAGGATTGGGCCTCAGAACACTAAGAAAAATACCAGGACTGGGGCTGAAACAGAGATAAGGTGGTTAAATGAAAATCTCATTGAAGAACACGATGGGGTACTAGGGCAACTTGTGCTGTCACTTGAACTTTAGCGCAAAACTTTAGATCTTTACACACTGGCATTTGAGGACCTCATCCAGCCTAAAGGTCAGCCACCCCTCTCTTACCCTAAAGTGAATTCTGCCTGTCAATGAATTTTTCCCCCATACCCAGAGCTCCAGTGCAGCTCGTCAGTGTGTCATTATTAAATCTGAAAGAATGACTGACAATCATAGCAATGACTGTTATAACATATGAGAGGATAGAAATTAGCATATGTAACAATGATACCACAGTAATAAGTACACTTAACACCTATATCATACTTTCTAAATACCACTCTTCACCTAAGCGATCTAGCACTTCCATGACTGAAGGAGAAAATTTCAAGATGAGCCTGGAATATCTTGTTGAGCCAGAAAGGAAGGCATTGATCAAACAGCGATAGGAGCCATTTCTGAAGCACAAAGGAGCCAGCATGAAGATGTCCCCACTCTCCAAATCTGGAACAATTGAGCATGAAAATTAAGAAGAATAATAATAATGGATGGTACCACATTGAGTAAAATAAGAATCCTCAAGCCCATATTGATATAGATATTGATACTAATAAATAAGCACACAAAATATAAGTGGGGAGAAGAGAAATTTCTTTCTTAAGTAGAATGCCAAATACTAAATATAGAAGGAATTAGAAAGTTAGAAAATTGTGAATGGATCCTAAAATAGTGGGTGAAAGCTTGATAAGGAATAGAATATTTACATAGTGTCAAAGTATTGACACAAATTAATTATTAATTACAAAGGGAGAAATAACAAATTTGCAGTGAAGAAACATGAAGGACGTTACTTTCATCAAGTGATCAAGGTAACCACCAACCAAATTTACATGAACCAACATAAAGTGTCTCTTGATACAATGCAATGAAAAGGATACAGCATCACTTCTATGGCATTTCTACCGAAAAATGCTAAACATGAATCTAATCATGAGGAAAGTTGAATAAACCCAAATCAAGTGATATATATATATATATATATATATATATATATCTTATTATAGGCTGTCTCATATTTTGGGTCCTTGGAAGGAAATGAGTCTTTGGATAATCATTTATAACATGTTAATTGGCATAAAATAGGAGACTATTAAATTTCTTGTAAATATTGAATAAAGTATATTTAGCTCTTAAGGGTCAGAATTGTGTTTTATTTATCTCTCTGTCCCCAAATTTTAGGACAATGCTTGGTATTGTAGCTACTTGGTGAGTGTCTTTTGAATGAGTATCTCTTGAAGATAGTCAGCATCTCAGGCAGGTTTTTACAGCACCTCAAGTTTTAACACAGTGGCCAGAGCCCAATAACTTCATACATAAATGAAGTTTATATTGGACTCTACAATATTTTGTACCCATAAAGCAGAGATTTAACAAATCAATGAATAGTTATTGAGCATCTTCTCTGACACAGGCAGAGGTGCAATAAATACTTGATACATAAATGCATGAGCTTTCATTCAAACAGAACAGAGGTTTCTCAGGAAAGAAGATAAGAAGCATTTTCTAAGTACAGACCACATATCATTTCAAGTGCTTTTGATGGCAACTATCATTCCAAAGAATAAATACTTCATTTTTAATACAGCTATATATATATAATCAGAGGTGAAGAAGGTAGGAAAAATAAAACCCATCAATCAAAAAGGGAAAAAAATACTATGTGATTTTAGCTGTCGGCTTCCCTTTACTGACCAAATCTTAGGATGTCTTAAAAACAGAGTGTCATAACTCAGTCCATTTAGTGAACTGTTTCCAACAGTTTATGGGGTTCAAATCTCTCTAGGACTGAGTTCTAGAAACAGCAGGAAAAGGGAAAAAACAAAATGGAATTGTGTCACTAATGAAAGGAGGAAAGAAATGTTTTTTAACATTCAACAACTAAGAAATGCTCCTGTTTATAATCAGCATAGGGAAACACTAACAACTGCCGTATACAGACTGTACAGTTGACTCTTGAACAGAGTGGGTTTGAGCTTCAAAGGTCCACTTATATGTGGATATTTTTTAATAGTTAATACTGTAGTACTACACAATCCACAGTTGGTTGAATCCACAGAGTCAGAGAAAATCTCAGCTACAGAGGGCTGAACATAAACTATACATGGATTAACCCCCACATTGTCCAAGGGTCATCTGTATTTGGATTAAATTTAGGACTTTTTTAGGGAATTTTTAAAAATTGAAATCTCAACATAAAGGGGCAAAATTATTAGGCATCACCCTATCTTGGTGTACAGTCTGAAATCAGAATAAGATTTGACTAAAGTTCACCATTACAGGTTGAAAGTGGTTGATGAGTACAAAAACAAAACAAACAAACAAAAAAGCATCATAAAATAAACAACCAGAACAAAAATATTTGTGCCAAATGAATTTGATTTATTGAGATGAACAGCAAAACCCCTTCCTCCTCACACCTAATTGCAATGCATTGATGTTGATGTAGAGTTTAATGATACATGGGCAGAGCAACCATAAGAGACAGACTGCCTGCTTCACTAGTAAAAATCAGGTATATCGGAAAAATATATCTTGCTTTGACTGTAGATGAGTATCAGTTCAGCATTTTATGCCTGGGTGACTTGTTCAGCATCATCAAAGACCAGGATTTCAGCAAGAAGTCAGCGAGAAGATGGAAGATGTATCTCTCAAGTGTATCTGGAAGCAGGAAGACAGACTTTGTTTTTCACATTGTTCTGTGCACAGAGTAATGATCGAAGAGTCCTGTAGTCATCTGCAGCCATGGTCCATCAGTAAGTGCTATAGCCCAAGCCAGAGCCAGAGCCCCATGGCCGGCAAAAGCTGCCACTGTAGCCATAGCCTAGGTTGCTAATGTTGCTACCAGCAAAGCAGTAGCCCAGGGAGCTGTAGCCATTTCATCCATAACCATAGTTCAGGGGAGAGCTCAGGGGCATGACGCAGTTCAGGAGTGTGGCTCTGAAGGTCCTGTGGAAATCAGTTCCATAGCAAGGATTACCTGGGAAGTAGCTTGCACAGCAGAAGTAATGAGTCATGGTAGCAAGAGCTGAGAAGGATTTGGATAGATTGCAAAGAGCAAGTTACCCAAGAATGAATGAAGTTCTCGTCCTGCACAGGACCTTTTATATCTCAAGCTGGTGGGCATGACATGCTTGCCTAGACATCTTATGATAAATTTGCATAGATAATTCTATTATTGCTAATAAAATGCATATAAAGGAACCCACAGACTCACTGCCTACATTTTTGTTGGCTTTTCTATCTGCAAAGGAATGTGTCATATCTTCAAAGCCAGCTGCCATCCTTGACACACAATTGAATTCTTTTCATCAGTGTTCCATGGTTTAACCAGTGTTCTGATTGCATCATGTGAGGCTCTTTAAATCCTCTGATTATAAACTCCTCCCAACTGATATAGCTAAACTAAAAAAAGCTTTGGCAACCATGTAAACACTTCTACAGCTTCCTGAAATTCTCTCCATATGTCATTCAAAAGCATTGGTATACCAACTGTTTAATAGGTATGGAGGGGTTTTTTTTGGAGTAAAGAACATTATTTGGAACTAGAGATGGTAGTTGCAAAACATTGTGATGTACTAAATACCACTGAATTGTTCACTTTAAAAATGGCTCATTTTATGGTATGTGAATTTCATCTCAATTTTTTTTAATTTTTAAAACATTGCTACAGAAATCCATCAGAGCAAGTCCTTTTTACAGAGGCTGTAAGAACACTAAATAATAGGATAGCTATGGATAACGTAGTAGTAATTTTAATATATTTCATTTTTGAGCATTATCCTTGTTAACATGTCTTTTTTTTCCATGGAGAACGTACAATCTTTGGTTGTAAATCATCTTGAACATTGTCAAGCTGTCTTGTTGTGGAGTTGCCACACTGGGGCTGAGTGGAATGGTGCCCAATTTAAAGTCATGTTATACCATGCTTTGTTCTTATTGACTTAGTAAAACAAGTTTGGATACCATGATCCATTATGAAATATCAGTTATATTTAAAAGTGCAGCACTTACTTCTGCTCCCATTTTGCAGAAGTATGTCCCCTTTTCATGACAAAAGTAAACCAGAAAGAATTTGAGCTCAGCAAAGCTAAGTCTATTCCAATTCAAATGTTTAGGAAAGAATCGTTTTTATACAGCCTAGATTTTCTGAAAATAGATAAAGAAAACTTCCTGGATACCAACTCCTTTGTATATTTCCCCCTTAATGGATAACCATAGAGCCCAAAGGGCAAAATATTCCAGACATTTCTCTGTTAAAATTCCTCCTCCCTGAGGTTCTCGGACACAAGAACTTCCTACAGGTCATATTATTTAAGTTTGGACGTGCTTTTTTTTTATTCTAAAAGCTGATTACATGTTATGAGAGTTTATAGTTAGAGAGAATCAAAAAGATAAGGTCTATTTTCAAATTCAATTTTTAACAAAAGGAATGAATTAAAATATGAGGCTGTATCCTCAAGAGTCCAAATTATATAAACTCTACATAAGCTAATCCAGAAAACTCAAAAATATGTGTGGGAGTCAGAGAGGGCAGAGGTGACTGCTCTCATTTAATTGTGACTGTTCGGTGGTTACTTGAAAATTTTTACTGCTGATTCTACCATGCAATGACTTCTGAACTTGTAATTTGGATCTACTGCCACCAGGTGGCAGTGGTATTTATTTCAGTTAGTCTGAACTACAGGACTGGAGTTGGAGGGGTCTCAAATGTTAACAGGCAGAAGAACGCCCTAAAGAACTTGTTTGAAATTCAGATTTCCAGAGCTATCCTCTCCCTCTACCACCATGACATCCTGGAAATCTGTATTTCTAATGAGTATCTCAGGTGATTCTGATGAATAAATCATCCTGATAAATTCTGGACCAGTCTTTCATGAGATTTCAAGGACTCTGTCTTTGCTTGGCTGTGTGAAACTGCCCTGAGTTGCTTATTTCTCTTTGACAGACATGTTCAGTGTCAGTCACAGGTGGCCTATTCTCTGGGTGATAGAGATAATTAAAGAAAAAAACCTTGGTTTGTCTTTTCCATTCCCTTGTGCTCTGTTTCTTTTCTCAGGTCACACCTGAATAGAAAGGGAAGTAAGTACAATGTATCCAGGCATATTTTACCAGGAGGTAAAACCCACCTGAGCTGGCCTATGAATCACTTACCCCCAACTAAAAAAAAAACAAAACTGTTTTGCTTGTTTTTTTATTTTCCTATCTCCTCTTAGACTTTCCCAGAGAAAATCTTTAGCCAAGTATTTGATTCAATATTTTTTATTTTAAATATTAGTAATAATAAATATACATGAAGGGCTCACTCTGTGTTAAGTTCTGTTCTAAACACTTTATGTATCCTTCTTGTTTATATATCTTACCATATACATTGTATATATAGATAGATAGATAGATAGATTTATTTATTTATTTATTTATTTATACATACACACACACATATATATATATATATATATATATATATATATATATATATATATTAAGAGGACTTACTACGCATTTGTTTTTGGTTGCACCACACAGCATGCGGAGTCTTAGTTCGCCAAAACCAGGGATCGAACCTGCACCCCCTGCAGTAGAAGTGTAGAGTCTTAACCACTGGACCACCAGGGAAGTCCCACTATGCACTTCTCTAAGCACTTAACAAGTGTTAATTCATTTAATGTTTGCAATGATCTTATAATATGGGTATTACAATTTTTCTAATAAGAAAACTGAGGCCAGAAAGTTTAAGTCAACTTCCCAAAGTCACACAGTTAATAATCAGCAGAATCAAACTCCAAATCTAACCCATGTAGCTCCAAAGCCATGCTCTTCCCAGTTTTTCTCTACTGCCTTTGATGTTAGTGATACTTTAAAGGGTTTCCGCTTATAAAGTGCCTCAGATCACTTTATTTTCTTGAACAGATCAGTAAGGACAGGCTAGATTTTGCTGCCGTGACAAACAACCCAAAGTCTAGATGCTTGGAAAAATCAGAGGTTTATTTCCTGCTCACACTACACATCCCCTCAGGTTAGTGGGTGTCTTAGATGGATGACATTCTCATTCAAAGACTTAAGCTGACAGTTGTCATCTAAAATATTACTAATAGGGGAAGGGCATGTGGCAAATCATACATTAGCTTCCAAAAACTTCCACCCAATTTTGTGCATCCCTGCCACACTCTTCCCACTGCACAGCCCTACCTAACTTCACAGGCCATACCAGCAATGCTGTGTGCCCAGAGGAGGAAGTCCATGATGTTGCCCAGCAGCGTTAATGACTCCCATGGAGACTTTATACTCATTACACAGACTACAATAATTTCTAAAACATAGTTTAGCAATGTTTCTAAACACACTTTCCAAAATTTAGATAATTAGATAAAAACAAATAAAAAGGGTTTTTTAAGACTTTACATAATATAATTTAAAATAGTTCTTATATTTTATGTTGTAAAACATATTTTTCTCTGCAGTTCATTCACTATCAATCTGTACACGGTTATGGATTACTTGATAGTTTTCATTTCTTTTCTTTCTCTTCTTTCCTCCACATCTGCCTAGTCACTATGTAATCTAACTGAGGGAAATGTTGCCATAAAAATTAGTTTTACACGGAATGGGAGAAAATATTTGCAAACTATGCAACTGACAAGGGGTTAATATCCAAAATGTGCAAAGAGTTCATAGAACTCAATATCAAAAAAGTGAACTACCCAATCAAAAAATGGGCAGAAGGCCTAAATAGACATTGTTCCAATGAAGACATACAGATGGCCAACAAGCACATGAAAGGATGCTCAACATACCTGAATATTTAATGGGTATCTTTATCAGAAAATAATTAGGCTCTACAGTATAGCCCTTCAGCTCCTACAAGAATCATCTTTGTTTAGGCTCCAACCAGTGTCAAGTAGATATAAAATGACAGTGCTTACCCATTCCCTCACAAGATCTCTCTTACCTCATACCCAAAGGTTTCACCTCTAACATCTAAAAAAGACATTGACAAGCCTATGTGTTACCCGTGTATGTATAGTCTGGAAGTGCGGGGAGTTAATGCTCTAAGGGGTGAACCTTTGTACAAGAGAGATGGGAGTCAATGGACTGTCCTGGATAGAGTTAGGCAACTTCTTGGGAAATGGTCCTATAGAATCAAACACTTAGTTGTATTTAGCTGTAGTCAACTCAATAAAGCATCTTAATCTGAGGTGCCCACCCTCCCCTGTTTCACTTCCCTGCTCCCTAAGAAAGAAAAACTACATCAGCCCTTCACCAGAAACTTTGCTTTCTGAAGAACCTAGACCGAAATAGCACCTCAAAAAAATTCCTTTAAATATACCTTTGCTGAGATGCAACTCATATATGATAAATTTCACCCTTTTAAAGTGCACAATTCAGTGATTTTTATAGCCTCAGAGCTGTACAACCATCACCACTACTCAATTTCAGAACAATTTCATCATCTCAAAAAGAAACTACATCATTAAAGTCTCTCCCCATTCACAACCATTAATCTAAGTTCTGTCTCTATGATTTACCTCTTCTGGACATTTCACGTACAGTTAATTCTACTACATGCAGCCTTTTGTGTCTGGCTTCTTTCTCTTAGTATAATGTCTTTAAGGTTCATCCATGTTATAGCATGAATCAGTATTCATGCTGAATCATGAATCATTCTTTTTTATTGCCAAATAGCATTTTATTTTATGGATACACCATAGTTTTTTTAATCCATTCATCAATAGATGGACTTCTGAGTTGTTTCCAATATTTGGCTATTATGATTAATGCTGCCATGAACATTTGTGTAAAAATGATTTTTAACTTGTCAAAACTCGAGCTCCTAATTTTCTCCCACATACTTATTCCTCCCCTAGCCTTTTCCATCTTAGTAAATAACACTGCTATATAATTGCCCAAAACAAAAACTTAATTCTTTTTTCATATAATTCCTTTATCCAATCTGTCACCAGGTCCAGTCAGCATTGCCTCCAAAATACATCTCAAATCCACATACGTTTTTCCATTCTCATTGCTGTGATCTAGTCAAACCACCACCATCTCTACCTAGGACTATTGCCATAGCATCCTCTCTGGTTTCCCTTTTCCCTCTTTTAGTCTCCCTCCACATCAGCTAAGCTAATATGAAGTTTCAAAATAAAGTGTTCTATACCCTAATTAGAAATTCTTCAGTGACTTCCTGTTGTTCTTAGAAAAATAAAAATTCAAACTTCTGACATGGCCTGGTTCCTATCTAACCTTCCAACCTCACTTCATCCTACTCTTCCTCCCTTCCTATGATCCAGCCACAATGTTCATCCCCTCACTGTCTGTCACCCCTGGCAGTAGGCACCTTGTCTGTCTTATTTGTGCCTAACTAATACATAGTTGAAACTCAATAAATATCTATTAATCCCTTAAAGGAATGAATGAATGAAATAGTTGTTGGAGTGTATGATGAAAGATGAGTATGATTTGGACAGGTGAAGATAAAAAGATGTTCAGGATAAAGGAAAACCATCAGCAAGGAAAGAGCAGAATTGTCTGTGTTGGTTTAGGGATTGGTGAGCTGATCCATTTAGATGGAGGAATGTACATATGGAGGGAAGTTAAGTTGAAATTTCCAGCAAATCAGTGCCATGGTTAGAGAAAGAATGACCTTACATGCAGGGCAGGTGTGGGAAGAGATAAAGAGATGCTACCAAAGGATTTAATTGAAGAAATGATGCGATTAGAACTTCCTTAGTTTGAAAAATGGATTGTAGGAGAGAGCTATGGAGAGATACCTATTAATATTCTATTAGAATTGTCAATTCAAAAAAATAATCAAGCATCTGAGTGAAGCTTGGTAACAAAAATGGGAATAAGAAGACAGATTTGAGTGACATTATGGAGGGAAATTTTATGGGACTTATTTAGCAATGAATAAGATGTCATCTATGAAGGAAAGAAAGGAACCCAAAAAATCACCTCTGATACCCAGGTAAAAGGTGCTTCTAGTAATGGAAATAGGGACATCAGGAGAAGGATTTTAATTTTAAAGGGGTCACTTGTGCCAAAGAGATTATAAACATTTGGAAATAAAGAAAAACCGCTTAGAAGAAAAAAGGCTAAATACAACGTTCGGGCTTACATCTTTCTTAAAGTAATACTTTAAGCAATGTTGGTAAATAAGATCCACTGGGTAGAAGAAAAAGACTGAGAACAGAACACTGGAGACACTGGGATTTTTAGGGGGATAAGGAACAACAGAAGTCAGAGGTGTCAGTAAATGAGAGTCAGAGTATAGTGGGGAAGTCAAGGTAACAAAGATAACAGATGCCATAACAAGTGGGAACTTTCAAAGTCAGAAAAGTTTAAGGTACCCAATGCCAGAAAGAGTCAAGGAGGATGGAGATTGGGATCACTTCACTGAATTTGGCAAATATAGTTTGTTGATGACCTTTGAGGGGAGACTTTCAGTAAAAGAAAGGGGAGAATCTGCACTGAAAGTGATTAAGAATTGCACCGATGATTTTTAAAAATGAATAAACATAGACTATCCTTTACAGATGGTGATTAAGGAAGGAAAGAAAAATGATGAGAAAAGATAGCTCAAAGGGTAGAAGGATCAAGCATTAGTTTCTGTTATGGGTGATATATATGTTATATATATGTTTCATATATGTAATATGTTTTATATGTGATATATATGTATATATGTATACACACAAATATATATATATACACGCACACATAAACCCACATATAACACATACGCTTTGAGTAGCTCCATTGGTGCAACTCTTAATCACTTGCAGTGAAGATTCTCCCCTTTCTTTCACTGAAATTTGCCTCAATGTTAAAGCTAGAGGAAACATTGGTCCAGCTCTCTCTTCATTTTATATATGAGGAAAGTGAGATTCAGGGAAGAAAGTGAAATATCCCATGTCACACTATCAGTGTTGATTTGAGCCTAAAATCGGGGTTTTTTTTAATTTTTAAATTTCTTTTATTGAAGTATAGTTGGTTTACAATGTCATGCCAATCTCCACTGTACAGTGAAGTGACCCATTTATACACACAAAATCAAGAAGTTTTGAGTCCTTGTCTATTACAGACTTGAATCCAACCAGTTTCTCAGGGAAAAAAAACTGATTCTTTTTTTGCACCTTACCTCCTCTGGTGGGCAAACCTAAGCTGGCCCCCATGACTTCTGCCTCTTGGTATTCACCCCCTTGAGAAATACTTCTGAGTGTGTAGGACCTCTGACTTTCTTATAATGAATTGAACATGACTACAGTGACAGCATGTCACTTCTGTAATTATATTACATGGCATTGTAACATCTGTCTTGCTGAGAGGCTCTCTGCCTTGCTGGTTTTGATAAAAACAAGTACCACGTTTCAGAGACCCACACAGCAGGGAACTCCAGCCAACAGCCAACCAAGGAAACTGAGGCCCTCAGTCCAATAAACTACAAGAATTGAATTCCACCAACAACGATGTGAACTTGGAAGTGGATCCTTCTCCATTCGAGCCTTGAAATGAAGCTGCAGCCCCAGCAGGCACTCTGGTTGCAGCTTTCAAATGAGACACTAAAACACAGAACCCAGAACAAATGTGCCCAGAATCCTGACCCACAGAGACTGGGATAATATAAGTGTGCTGCTTTAGACCACTAAGTTTGTGGTGATATTGTTACACAGCAAGAGAAAACTAGTACAACCCACACACAAATGCACATACACACACACACTCACACAAGCACAGATGCAATTTGTCACTCATCCAAAGGCTCCAATATATATCTCAAATCCTCTCACATTTCTCCATCACCACTGTCACCAGACACCAAAAGCCATTATCTCTTTGTTCTGTACTCACTGCTTCAAATTTGAGGTGAATTAGTCTTCTGCACCTTACATGGCACAAGGAAGAAGGGGTATATACCAGCTGATACACTTGCTCCTAAATAACTGTCCTCTTCACCATTGCACCAGGCTATCAAAATTGCTCCCACCATGGGAGTTTCCCTGGTGGCGCAGTGGTTGAGAATCTGCCTGCCAATGCAGGGGACATGGGTTCGAGCCCTGGTCTGGGAAGATCCCACATGCCGCAGAGCAACTAGGCCCATGAGCCACAACTACTGAGCCTGCGCGTCTGGAGCCTGTGCTCCGCACCAAGAGAGGCCACGATAGTGAAAGGCCCGTGCACAGCTATGAAGAGTGGACCCCACCCGTGCAACTGGAGAAAGCCCTCTCACAGAAATGAAGACCCAACACAGAAAAAATAAACTAATTAATTTTTAAAAAATTGTTCCCATCTGTTTCAACAGTCCTGCATGTGACCAATCCTCTCTGCTTTCCATCTTTAAGAGCTGCCTTATTTCTGCTCTCATCTGATAGCAATCTTTTTATTTTTCCAGGATTGTTATGATTTGTTCTTTTTGTAAAAAAGAAATTATCTTTTCTATCATTTCTAGGGATATGGAGAAAGAGTAAGAGGTAGGTGCCTGTGTTTAGTCTGTCATTTTGATACAATACCCTTTCCAGAGTAATTTTCACTATATTATGCTGCTTCCCCCCAAATCCATTTATAGACATTTTTCCTGGAACTAAATTCTGGCAGGGACTTTTTATAATGGCTCTTGTAAGTATTATGCAGCCACTGCAAATTATATTTATGAAGAATATTTAATGGCATTGCCAAATTCTCACACTATAATGTAAGTAATAAGTCGGGATAAAAACTGTATGAATCTTCATCCTCCCTGAGGTGAAATTTTAAGCCATACTATTGAATGATATTCACAAGAAAAATAGAAAAGGGGGCTGGAAATGGACCTTGGGAAAGCCCCAAGAGACAGAGAAGTAGAAAGAGAGAAAGCCATATATATATATATATATATATATATATATATATATATATATATATATATATATATATATATATATATATATATATATATATATATATATAGAGAGAGAGAGAGAGAGAGAGAGAGGCACTAAACAAGACTGTGGGAGTCCTGGAAGGCTTCCTGGGGTAGGACACAAGCTGATTCTTAAAGGTGAGTAGAAGGGAGCCAAGAAAAGTGAGCAAAGGAATAACAGGATCAAAGGGTCAATGGAGGGACAGGAAGGGGATCAGAATAGCATTGTAAATTTTAGACTTTGAGACATATCCTTTCACAGAGCCTGGCACACAAAAGTGTGCATTTTTTAATAATGAGCATTTTTTAAATATATTAATTAACTGGTGCTAACTGACTAATTAATAAAGTAAAAAAATGTTCTGAATGAAACCAATATTGTAGCCTTTTTATGGCGGCCAAACAGGCAATGTCAACCTTGAACGGTCTTGGGAGCCATGTCCTAAAGCTTGCTACCCTCTGCAGGCTGTCAACGTCACCGGCACTGCTCAGAGGAGCCGGGCCTTGGTTGGCCTCCAGTTCCTCCCTCACATGCATGAGTCATGTCACTTTGAATCGCCCCTGCTCATTTGTTCCAGTATCTTCACAGGGATAATACAGACTGGGGCCAACAGAGAGGGACCAGGAAATATTAACTCCCAAAAAGCAACCCATCGATTCTTACTAAATACCTTTAATCTAACTTAGTTATGTTTCTGAGTTACTAGTCTACCTTTCAGAGCAGAGATCGTCCTAGAACAATTGTCTTAGAACACTTATTCTTATGTGGCCTTTGGCTATCTTCCTCCTGAATTTTTCCATTCCTCAGTTTTATCAGCAAAGAACATAACACGGCTTTAGGTAAGAACGGAGAGATGGCTGTTGGCACAGTTAGTCCAAGAATATCTGTTTCCTCGGTTTCCCAAGCAGAGAAACAAACCAATTTAAAATGAATAATAAATAAATAATTAAAAAACATTATCAGGGATCCTAAATGTCTTAAAACGGTGGGCCTTAGATCACTTCGTAGTGATTGGTCCCATGATTCTATGCATTATTTTATATATGATTCAATAGAACACTTCTTTGTCAGTGCACAAAAGTTGTATCAAAACATAAGAAGAATTTTTACTATACCAGACTTAATGTCCTCTATAAAATTGAAGTTTGAAAGTCAGAAAATTTGGAGATAAGTTCAAAACCAGCAGTGAACAAGGAAAGCTCTTATCTACAGTATCATGAAAAAGAATTTTTTTTTAAGTTTTGGTCTTAGGATTCAAGAAAAACATCCTCATTAAATGTATTTATTCAGACAGCCAACAAATATCTATTAAGTATATTTTATGTAGAAAGTATTGGAAAGTCATTGGAAAGTGACTTTCCTAGTCACTGTTGAAAATATAAAGATTAAAAGATACAGTCACACATACCCTTTTAAAGATGTATTTTAAGTTGTGTACAACTTGTAGAGGAAATGTTGGTTTATCCTTTAAAAAGTTCTTAATCGTTTATCATCTGATGCCATTTGAGGAACTATAGGAGGCTGTCTATGACTGAAATGGACAATCTGACTGGGACTGTAGTGAAAATAAAAGCAACTCTACAATTAAAATCAGAGAGAGATCTCTATGCTGATTGGTTTGATTTTTAAAGAGAGGAAATAACTGATTTAGTTATGCTGATAGGGACTGTGGTAAAAACAATAATCGTGTTAGAATAGATAAATTATGGAAGTCATTGAATTTTTGTCAGAAGAATGAAGATAGTGTTAGTAATGGGCCATGATTTCTCACTTGATTGACTAGCCCTATTCTAAGAGAATGGGATCATGTAAAATAATAAATACTATTATAGATATAAAGAAAAAGATACAGTCACAGACTTTCAGAAATTTCTTGGAGGATTGGGAATAAAGGAGATGGGTATAAATTATGCTGATACCTAGGAATACCAAGAGCCATCAGAAAGTGAATTCACTAGTCTGGGTTGAGAGTGGGGTGGATGGGAGTCAGACTGGAGACCTGAGATTCATGAAAATAGTTGGGAGAAGTGTGGGGAAGTATGCCATGATAATAACCATGATAGAAATAAAAATTAAAATAAAATAAACTATCACTTCTAAAAGTAGAGAAGCACAAATAGCGAGTCCAGTCAGGAGCATTGAAGAACTTTATCTTTGAAATAACACAAATAGTTGGATTAATGAACTCACAGAGAAACAAAGGATTCATATTAAGCCTAGAGAACCAAGCTGCCTTCCCAGGTCTAACAGAGGACTGAGACATCTTCTCACCAATAAAACCATACTTATTTTTAACTAGTCCCAGGCAAGTTGCCCAAAGTTTTTTTGATATAGGCTATTTTCATCTTTTCTTTTCTGAACACTCTCTTATGGCAGAGATAGAAAATAGAACTATTCCTACACAAAGAGTCTCAGCACTGGATTAATATTTTAAAACCCTTTGAGACATCTTCTAAAAGCCTATAAAATTCAAACTATTCCCTTAAGCAAGGAAGTGATATATCACTTAATATCACTATTTCATTGGGTATGAAAAAAGAAGTAGAGAGCATTTTTTTTAAAAAAAACACTAAAATTATGACCACTAGTCATGATTAAGACCTGGATTTTGTGACCTCTAAAATTTATGCTTTTCCTTGTGGACACAAATACATTTCACTGCATTTGGACCATCATTAAATTTCCCATAGGCCCAAGAAGGACTGTTCTGACAGACTGGATATTATTAATATTATAATTAGCACCAATAAGAATAACAACAAAAATTATTATTTATTTAATACTTATCTGGCACTCTTCTAAATATTTTATATGTATTATTTCTTGTAATCTTAACAAAATCCCAATGAGGGATCACCTTTTATTATTCCCACATTACAGTTGAGGACACAGAGGGAAAGAGAGATGAAGTAATTCACCCACTGTCACATGGCTCTTAAGTGTCAGAGCTGGAAGTTGAACCCAAGGGAGGTGGGTAAAATGATAAGAGTAAATGATAGAATAAACAAGAGTCTAATAAAACAATATCTGAGGACAAAATCAAGGTTAAAGCTTGACTCAGGGCACACGAATCTGTATTTTGTATTATGATTTTATTGCACTTTTTAGCAGTAAATAGTGGTTCAGAAAGAAGGAGTAGACTATAAGGGTTGTTGCATTCCCTAAGTTTGGGTTCTAGTGCAAAGAAAGGAGTTAAGAATGGCAAGAGATGCTGAACTACCTCAGAAAAGCCAAATTAAATTGGGTAACAATGGTATCTAGATAAAACTGAATTGATGGGCATGCACATAGGGGAGAGAATAGCCTTTCATTGTGCAACTTTCAAAGAAGTGCTTGTTTAATATTGTGATTTATTAACGATGTGACCATCAGAAAAGAAAAATGGCACAACTCCCTTAAAGGGCAATTTGACACTATCTAGCAAAATTTGACATGCATTTACTTTTTGACTCAGATATTTCTTTTTAAGTTTCTATCTCAATGATTCAATGACAAAAATTAGAAATGACATATGCAAAAGCTATTTGCTGCATCACTTTTTGTAAAGATAAACATTTGAAAACAACCCACCAATAGTAGACTGGTTGAATAAACTATGCTACATCCATACAATTTAGTAGTAAGCAACTCTAAAGTGAATGAGGGAAGATCTCTATGTACCTACAGGGAGTTAATTTAGAATTTCTAAGCAAAAATGGCACCGTGTACAGTATTTGCATCATGCTACATATGGGGTAAGAAATAGGGAAATACAAGTATTTATCCATATTTGCTTACAATATTTAAAAGAAAGAGTGGAAAAATGAATCAAAAACTTGTAAAAATAGTTACCAATAGAAGCAAGGAGAACAGAATGAAGGGCATAGGTTACACCTCATTTTATATTTTTGACTTTGAAATCATGTAACTATTTTAATAAATTTTAAAAATTAAACTGAAAGAAAAAAGGAATCTGAAAATTGAAAACAGTGTGAAGCAAATGAATCTAACCACATCTCATGTTGGTGGCATAACAACTCAAAGAATTATTTCAAGTGATTCTAACATACAGAATTTGGGCTATGCCTCCCTGGAGGTAAAACAATCCTAAAATGAAAAGAAATATTTTTAAAACCTTAAGTGTGTTCAGTAATCTTATTGTTAGTAATAATATTTGTCTTGTTATTCTGAAACTATTACAAGTATCAGGTAAAGTAAATAAAAAACAAAGATTTTCAGCTTAAGATGGGGACGGAAAAGCTTAAAGTCAAAGTAGTTAAGTAAAACTCTTTAAATCTGAATTAGAAATATCAGGAAAAAATTCATTACATATTTTTCTCCTTAAAAAATTATAGATTTCCTGGTTCTGTCTACTAAAATTGTCTACAATGGCAGCTCAGTAGCGAGGAGGACAAATAGCATTCAGATTGTGTGCTCTTAGCACCATTTTGGATCTAAAGGAAAGAACTCTTTAGGGAAATGACTGATTCCAAGTCTGGCAGGAAATGTACAAAATAAACTTAGGACATCTATGTGACAGGGGAAGAGGACAGGAGATGAAGGGAAGGGAAGGAAGAGAAGGGGAGGAGAGGGAAGGAGAGGGGAAAATAAAGGAACAGCCTAAGTCTAACCAAGCTTCTAGATCAGCGTTTCTCAGCCTTGGTACTATTGACATTTGGGACCCAATCATTCTTTGGTTGGGGGCTGCCATATGCATTATACGATGTTTATTTAGCAGCATCCAGGCCCCTACCTACTAGACGCCAGTAACACAATCTTCTCCAAGTTGTGATGACCAAAACTCTCTCCAGAAGGGTCAAAATCATCCCAGTGTAAAACCACAACTTTAGATCTCCAGAAACAAGTTAAATGAAACTCAGGGAAGCGATCAGCCAAATACAGAATGGGTTATCTCATTCCACTTCTCATCAACAATAGAGCTCTTTTGCCATCTGACTAGATAGTGATCCAGAATCCCAACTTGAGGATATGTTTCCTAGGACTATTTCCTGTCCCAAATATCTTAGTGTTACTCCAGAAGCAGTAAATGAGGTAAAGTTTGAGTACAAGTAGTTCATTTGGGAAGTGCAGATAATATTGATATGGAAGCAGGGAAGGGACACAGAGAAAAGAAGGAAGGCAAAAAATAAAACACTATTAAGGTGTCTGGGAGACAGTGCAAAACTGAAACCTAAGAATTAACTATCAGAGAGTTGAGAAAGCTGGGGTTGTTATGCACCAACTTCCTCACATCGCTGATTGTGGACTATTCCTGCCACGTTAGTTCCTTGACACTTCCAGGCTGCTTCATGCAAGAGTTCTCCACAGTTCCAGGGGAAAGCACTGGCACAGAGATTACAAATACTGGTGGTTGGCAACGTGCTGGAGAGAGATATGGAAACATCTGGTATTTAAAGTAAAAGAACACTTGAGATTCATTTTAAAATAATTAAGCAAAAGAAAAAAGTGAGTGAAGCTAGGCTAAACAATATAGGAAAGGATCGATCATTGTTGAAGCTGTGATGGGAGCAAGAGTGTTTATATGATTTGTCTCTCTAGCCTTGTGTAAGTTGAAATTTTCATAATAAAACGTAATAAAAATAATAGCACTACCTGTCATCATATAGTATTTATTATTACAAGAACCCATTGACTTCTGAGAGTTCCATCTCTTCTCTTTCATTTGCCTTAAGTATTGAGACTTTGCAAAAATCCATTAGCTTATTGGCCTCACCATCAATAAAGTAACAGATGAAAATTACAAAATTCTACACACAGTATTTGAATCTGATTTAAATAAGTACTTTTATTCTGACTCAACTTAAATATGTAACTCCTATTAAAATATTTAGGCTACGACAAATGTAGATGAAGGAAGTATACTCAAAAAAAGAGAGAGAGAGAGAGATGCATTTATATTTACAACTTAAGAGAAGAAAGTAAGAAAGCATTTCAGAAGGAAACTTAGGATAATTAGACACCAAAAGGAGAACTCTGTAATTCATTCAAAAAATTTAATATCCATAACTTCTCTTTGAAAGATTGAGACAAAACAGCAGTCCTATGACTGTAAGAGAGAATAGTTAAACCCATCTGCCAAAGAACAGGGATCTGTTCTGTGGGATATCTTGTACTGAGTGTGAGAAATTCAAATCAGAAGTTTACTGTTAAATGGAAAACTACTTTTTCTTAAAATATATTCACTTCTAACAATGAATAATGCACCCTTTTTACGTTTAACAAATTCACTTTACAGTGGCTTTATTTTACAAATATATGAATAAAAGTTAGTCTAATGAACAGACCCTAGAGTTATCATAGCCTCTGAGCTGCAGAAACCTACCTTGCACCTTAAAATGTTCACTACCCTAGTGAAAAGTTCAACAGGAAATTCTGTAGGCATAATCGTGTGATGTGGTATGTTGTAACATTCAAATAAAGGGGAGAGCTTTTTCATTTAATTTTCTAATATTCTCAGAAATGCTCTTCCGGATGTCATCTCCTAATAGAAAAACTAATTAAGCAATTGGCAACTTTCATTCTCTTTCAAAGTGCTATTCCAAGAAATACTGCAATCTTATCCTTTTATTTCCTTTCAAGGGACTATGAAACTTCTAAAACAACTTTCCATGTAAATGCTTGAACTCCAGGGAGATATTAATGAATAAACCATCACATCTGTTCAAAGAGCAAGCCAAAATATGGGAGCTCTAAATCAGTTTGTAAGAAGAAAGAAAGAAAGAAAATCTTCTTCACTTTGGGGTAAAAAATATCAAATACCATGGTCAGAAATGATTCAAAACCATGTCTTTCCAGCAATATCACAATGGCTTCTAATATCTCTGCTTCCAGACTCTTTCTTCTTCCTACTCATTTTGCAATTCTTCAAATGTGTCTTCACAAAGTCCAGCACCATTTTGTTATTTACAGGTTCAACAGCTATCATTGGCTCCCTATTGCCAAGAAGTTCAAACCTCTCATTAGCTCCTAAGCTCCTCCACAATTTGTCCCCAAGCATAGCTTCCACTATTCCTTTCTGTGCACCAGGCAACTAGAATTATCAACATTTCCGTATGTGCATTGCTGATTCCTACTATAAAATTTTAGTTCCTGTTGACTCTGTTGATTGGAATGGCCCTTCCTCTGAAATCATCCACACCTTTGAGATACCCCCATTTAAATCATGATTCAAGTAAATGCCACTTCTTCTAAGAAAGTAACTTGATCAACCTATCAGAAGTTATTTTGCCTAGCTCTTTGACCCATTATTAGAACAAATGAACTCCTTTTATATTTTTACCTAGAAACTTGAATTACCTAAATTAGACCACGAGGTCCTTAAAAGGAAGGATTGAAGACATTTTTCTTAGACCCACCTAGCTGTGGGTTTGCCAAAGTTCCATTGAAGGAGGGTTATACAACAGCCATCAACCCCTTCCAGCTAAACTCTCTAAAAGTATCAATAGATACCTCTGAGTGATTGCTGCTTTGCTGAGGTGAGTGAGACATGTAGGTAAAACTTTGGGGAACTGAGAGAATTATAAATTAACTTACCTGTAGCAACAGAGATAACAGGACATATTATAGAGGAAAGAGCCCAGAAGGGAAGAAGGAGGTTGGGACAAACATAGCTGGAGAGAAACACTAAGAAGAAGCAGAGGAGAAGGATGGAAAGTAGGAAGTGAAAAGGCAAAAACGCTGGCAAAAGAGAAGAAATCAATTGGAAAATCCAAGGGGAATGGAACTTCGGAGAAGGAGAAAGCAATGAAAAGAGGGATTTCAGGAACTTTAATTGCAAAGGATGTGATATAATCCCTTCCTCTTCATTCTTATCACTATCTTGACATTGAAATTTGTAGTGATATGACTACTTGCAAGATTGGCATAAGGTCAGCCTTGGGTAAGGGCAGCTGATGCAAGGGAGTCTGGTTCCAATGTGTTACAGTTAATTCCAGAATCACACCACATCACAGAATCATTTATTGGTTTGGGTATACATATAGGCTCAGCTAAAGCTAGATTTGATGAAGTTTTGCTTCACTCATTCTCTACTATTAATTTCATTATCTTTATAAGATTCCTGTATAAAATGAAGCCCTCCAGGTATTATTAAAGAAAGACAGTATCTTAGCAGCAGGAACAAATTAACATTCACGGCCAATGTTCCATCTAATATTGAGAATTGTAGAAGCAGAATCCATTTGCAGAATTGGGCCTGGACAAAATTTGGTTTTATTTAGGTGGGCTGTACTTTACATTAGCAAAGAGCATCACTTTTTGACTTGCTGAGGGAAAAAAAAAAAGAATAAAGTAAATGTCTCCATCTCTAGTAAGAATCAGAACAGAGAACTTAACAGAATCAGAACTTAACAGAAGTTTGTCAGTGAGGTTTTTTATTACTTATTAATAAATTTATATTTTGTCTGCAAAGAAAACTTCAAGGCACTCTGAGTCCCCTTCTTTTTAATTCTTAACACTATAAAATTGCATCTCTCTTTTCTCACAAAATTTCCATTCTCTCAGGGCCAAACAATCCCAAACAGCAGGATGTGGGGATTGGGGAATAGGTGGAAGAATCTGAATAAATCAATTGTATGAAATTAATTTCTAAGACCATCAACATTTAATTGGTGAAATTTCAGTCACAGAGAAGGGAAGAATTTGACTGGGTACTATTCCACCCACAGTAAAGTGGAGGCTCCTTGTGGGAGAGAAATCTGCAATACCCTCTATTCTCTCCCATGCCCCACTTGAGCAGAAACTGAATTAGCCTGCTCAAAGACTTGGCTAATGAAGAATTAGCCTTATCCATGACATTTAAAACAGCATGCCTCCTTCTTTGATGATTAAAAATCACAAGACTGAAACACTCTAAGATAATAAATCCAAGATCTCACTGACTGGAGTTGAAAATTAATATGCACCATCATATTTTAGCAAAGGTTTAATCACTTACATAAAGTATATACATTCAATACACTGCTAATTGCTGTCATCTAAGAGTAAATGTTTTGAAGAAAATAGGTATGAAGTGATTCCTTGAGCTGCCTGCAATTGGCAGGCCCAAGGTACACCACCTGAAACAATTTAAGTAAGTGAAAAGATGTGAATGCCACAGTTGCTTTACCAACTGTGACTATTTGTTAGAAAATAAAAACAAAAAAATCTTTACCTCCCTTAAACAGAGCAAACAGAGAAAATAAATAAACAGGCACCTCTGAAAATTTAGAAAAACTTGTGCTTGGTCATTCAATATTTAAGGAGATAATTTCTGGATAAAGACAAGCCGGATGCTTAAGAACTGTTCATGCAGCTAATGTACTGACAGCAACCATTAACTACAAATTGAGCTTTGAAACATAGCCCGTTGGGAAAATGCTGTTGCAGAGCACACATAGCCGAAGCACACTAGCTCATCCAAGAAACACCTTGTCCATGACCCGGGACTCAAGGTCATCAGAACCCATTGTAGTCCAGGAAGAACTAGGGCCACATGACCCGCAGCTAACACCATGGATGTCCCACTGAAGACATTACTAATGGATTGACAAATTCAAATCCATGGTCCAAAGAGGTCCCAGTGGCAGAAGGAAAATTATAGGATCTGAATTGAATGAGCAGGGGTCAAAGTCTTCCTAACTCAGACACTAGCTACTGTTTGCTCATCTCTATTATGAAAATAAAATTATTATTTTAAAAGGACAGTTCGGCAGTTAAATGAGATGATGAGGATGAAATATGTTTTATAAACAGTAAAGCATAATTCGTTGTTGTCACCTACTCATAATTAACGCAAATACTCCTACAACTAAGAGTAAGGTCTATAATCTGCTGAATGAAATTCCATTTGCATTATGTATTGAAACCCCAAGGATAAAAATTGAGCCTTGAAATCTTATATTAAAGGTTTAGGAGGGCTTCCCTGGTGGCACAGTGGTTGAGAGTCCGCCTGCCAATGCAGGGGACACGGGTTCGTGCCCCGGTCCAGGAAGGTCCCGCATGCTGTGGAGCGGCTAGGCCCATGAGCCATGGCCGCTGAGCCTGCACGTCCGTAGCCTGTGTTCCGCAACGGGAGAGGCCACAGCACTGAGAGGCCCACATACCGCAAAAAAATAATAATAATAATAAAAGGTTTAGGAAAATGAGATAAGGCATAACCTAAACAGTCACTCTCTGATAAATTGTTATCATATTAAATTAGATATAAATTAGCCAAAGTTAAGGATTCTAAACATTTAAAATTATAAAATACATTGTTTGATTAATGTGGAAATTTTTAATAATATTATCATTAAATATAATCATTAATATAATTTTTAGCATACAATGGCAAAAAATAAATGAAATTTGTATTTATTGAGCTAGGCTTTAATGATAGCTTTTATAATTTGAAGAGAGTAAAAATAGAAGGGGTCTTTTTCGTTTTTTTGTTTGTTTGTTTGTTTGTTTGCGGTGTGCGGGCCTCTCACTGTTGTGGTCTCTCCCGTTGTGGAGCACAGGCTCCAGACGCGCAGGCTCAGCGGCCATGGCTCACGGGCCTAGCCGCTCCGCAGCATGTGGGATCTTCCCGGACCGGGGCACGAACCCGTGTCCTCTGAATAGGTAGGCGGACTCTCAACCACTGTGCCACCAGAGAAGCCCTAGAAGGAGTCTTTAAAGGTTTTGTTATTTCATTCTCTCAGGTTTTATTAGAAAAATCACAATGTACAAAATTATGCTATGTTCTTGACAGATAACAGCTGTAGCAGTATGGTGAGTTCTTGGAATTACACTTTAAGAGGACAGACAATGACTGAAATGTTTCGGAAGGGGTTTAAATATCAAAGGAGGTGGGATGGAAAAATTAGCTACATTACATACAAAGGTCTCTCACAACTCAGATTTTGTCATTTTTAACTTTCTTTCACAGCTCAATATAAAACAAATACAATATACTCAGTTGAAATAGGGCAACCATTTTACATGATGCTCTTTTACATATTTTACAAGTATAGCTCCACAACTTAAAGATGGAATTGTGCTTCAGCACTAGAAGGAAAAAAATTGACTAAGAAAAAAATTGTCCTCTCACAAACTTAAAATATGATAAAATAATAATTAAACACACATACATACACACACACACACACACACACACACACACACTGCATGCTAAATGTCCTTTCATGAGATACACTCAGAGGACCCTAGCGGGCTTTCCATGCTGCAGAGTGTCACTCAACATCCCCAATACTAATTAAAAATAAGTGATTGATTCTGCAGTGGGGTGAGAGCAATTATCCCCAGTCCTCCTGCTTCCTGAAAAATAATAAAACTTTTACTGCTTGGAAGGGACAGGTATAAGAATAACACTTCCAGACCCATTCATTCTCTTTGATTATCTTATTGATGAGACTGGAAGAAAAGCCTACACAGGGCAGAATCAATTCTTTCTGAGCTCTAAAACATACATCTTTCTTCTCCTTTGCCACGTGGTCATCCACCTGCCCTGATGCGGCACCTTGTAGTTGTCCAGTTCTTACCTGCAAAGATGCCAGAAGCATTATTTGGGGGTAGGTGGAGAGAAATATTAGAGTCCAGATGCAGGCTGCATTTTCTAAATCAATTTATAAGTAACCAAGCTGTTATTTTTGTTTGAATCTCCATCTGTAGGCAATCTATGTTTATTTTCTGAAATGGGCTCTAAATGCTATAGTGAGGGAAAGAGATATGTTTAATCATTTGCTTCCAAAACCTGCACAAGTTTTACCCAAATGACAGAAATACATCACATTATATGCAAACCCAGGGTGGCATTGTTGCAGTAAGCATGTTTAGTTGGGAACAGAAACATTCACAAAATTCAAGAAAGCAGGAAAGAGGAAATAGATACATGCTAAATTAAAAAGAAAAACAAATCCTTATTCAACATATAGTGAAATTTGTTCTTTATATAAATAAAATTTGAATTATGAAAAGTTATATGTGGTAGCTGTTGCCTAATTTAGGGCAAAAAGTTTATTGCAAATTTACTATAAATAGGTGGATGAAACACAGCTGGTCTTAGAAACTGGGCTGAAATATCACCACAAAATGAATTTTTTTTTTTTACTGCCTATGAAAGAATTCTGCAATAAATGAAAAGAAAATACTGCACTCGAGAAAACAATGCATTTTTCAAATAATTTATTGTAGGAAAGAGAACATTTTAAAGAATGCATATGTTGTGACCTCAACAAAATTAAATTAAATAGGAAATAAAAGGTGAAAATAAGAGAAAAAAGACAAAATGAGATGAATAGGGAGCTTTCTTGAGAAGTAAGTTGTGGTGAAAGTTTCCTAAAAATAATAAAATATTATCCAAAATCGGAATAGTAGAATTTATATCTTTATCACATTGAATAAAGAGCAGAATTAACTGTATAAAAAAGTATGTAATATGAAGGATAACCTTAAGAAGTCTTCTCGAAATGCAGAAGTTAGAAAAAATGTAAAAAGAAATAAAACAGTAATAGTGGGTCCCTATTTATGCCTGGAGATGAATGGATCACAATAGAATAAAGATGAGATAAAATAAAATACACTGAATTCTGAAGTCCTGGCTTTAATATTTTAAAAATAGAAGTGTTTGCTTATTGTATTAAAAAGTTTAAAGCAGTAATGGTGAACTCAAATACCTATAACAGTTATGCAAAAATGTAAATATCTGAATCATGGTAGATGAATGAGAATCAAGGCTTGGGGGAACTGAAACAAACAGAAGAAACATGCTGCATCCAAATGCTTTCAAAAGTCAAAATTTTAAACAAATGTGCAGGCCAAAAAATATACATATTAGCCACATTGGGCCTACTGTCTGCCTGTTGATAACCCCTGGCCAAAAAACTTAACTTTTCTTATTTTAAATCCTTTTATCTTTCTCTCCTTCATATATATATTTAGTTTATTGTGAATTTACTATAAATAGGTGGATGAAACATAGCTGGTCTTAGAAAATGGGCTGAAATATCATCACAAAATGAAATTATTTTTACTGCAATAAATGAAAAGAAAATACTGCACTGAAGAAGAGAAAGAAAAGCATTTTTCAGACACACACACATTTATATACATACACACACATACATATCTAAGATATAAACATACACATATAAATACACAACACCTATTCTAAAATGGTGTGAGTTAATGAATTAATTTCAAAAAATACACACATATAACAAGGCTCCTAAAATACAATTTGAAAGCAAGAATCATATGACACAGTAGGGTGGTGGCAGCATCTTGAAGCTCAGTTAATTGATAACAGCATAACACAGAATTGAGCTCCAGGCAGCCTCTCTTTAAGTGGACTTTAGTTTTGGAATCATAGAGACAAAGCCTGAAAAGATATGTGGAATGCAATCAATGGCACCTTATAATCTATCAGCTGTGATTTGGCCAAAAGGAAGACTACAAAAAAAAATTCAGGGAGAGTTTGACTCTAAACAAATTAGTCATATTCAATCAAGTCTTGAAACCAAAAGGAAGGGCTGAAGACCCAAACATGAGAAAAAAAATGTAATACGTAATAAACACTGAATACAATGTTGGTTTCAAAACTAGCTCCATTTAAAGTAAATGGACTTGAAGTTCCTAATGTCACAGACACTGCCGAAAGGGCTCAGTTACCCCAGACCTAAAGGAATAAGTGGTTAGCTGACCTCTTACACCCAAACACCATGAAATTTGTAGTTAAATTTTTGGCAGGAACAGAATAGAAACTTTCTACAACAAAACCCCCAATAATCCTAACATGTAAGTCAACTAAGTTGTTGGTTGAAATGGAAACCATTTATTTTAGGTGTCTTTTGGGGAAATGTCAACCTCAGCATTCTGGTATGAAAACTTATGTTTGACTAATAACTGGGCACCCAAGGAAAGATGTCATGGCCCCTTTTGACTTTCCCAGGCGTCCAGTAGAAATTGCAGTTATTTCTACTCCTTACCATGACAGTTTGGGGTAGGACCATATCTGCAACCCCATCCCATGTCTAGTCAGGCCCATGGCAAGGACCTGGCAATTACACGTACCTTCTGAAATGTCTGAAATGCCATAGAGAGCCTGAGCAAGAGGACATGGTCACAATTAGAAAGTCCTCCCTTGTAGCTAATAGCAGGGTGCTAATCATTTTGAAATTTCTAAAGGTATCAAATCAATGCTATACACTTTAAACTTGCACAAGATTATATGTCAATTATAACTCAAGCTGGAGGGAAAAAAAAAAAAGAAAGAAAGCCTTCTCCCAAAGTTCTAATCAGTAGCTCCTCATCACATATCTCAGACTCCTACATGGAAAACACAAAATCTGCTACAGGAAGCTAACTGAATAGAGATATATGATTATCTTTTTGAGTTTGATGAAGTCAGTATATTTATTTAAGGAGTAGAGGAGACATAAAGAAGGTGATGTGTTCAGAATTTCCTTCTAGAAAAGTGAACTCATTAATCAACATACGCAGAGCTCAGTCATGAATAAATAAAATCTGGAATTCTGACAGCTACAGATGGTACCTGTTGCACTGGAGAAAAGAAGACAGCAGTTTGTCATTAGCTAAGAAATGATTATTGAAGCTTGAAAAACATAAAATGATAGTATAAATCTGTATATATTTGTATTCCATAGAATCCAAAGTGTGGCTTGGTAGATACTGCCCACTCAAATTCAGCTGAATTTTCAATTTTTAGTAACCGTCACAACCTCAGCAAGAACCAAATCCCCTTGACATAGCACTGCCACCAATCCTTTATTTTTTTGGAACCATAATTCACTGATCCAAGGCCACTCTCACTGGAACTAAATCTGCCAAACCCAACACTATAGAACAATCAAAAATCTGCCAAGTTGACATGGCCAGGCCCATAAGCATCATCATTAAAAAAAATCCCAAGATGGAAGATCAAAGAAAGGACTGTATACTAAAAGCTAGAATGGAAATTCCCTAATTATGAGGTTTGGCTCATTGCGTCAGGAGCTGGAGATGAGGTTTGTTGAGCCAGGAGGCTGCCAGAGCTCTTCTCTCAGGCACTAAAAAATGAAACTTTACCTGAGACCATTCTTTCTCAGCATCCACATCTGTTTATTTGGAATATTCATCTGTTTAAAGAGGCAAAAGATAGATAGATGATAGATAGATAGATGATAGATAGATAGATAGATAGATAGATAGATAGATAGATAGACAGACAAGTAACAAACATACCCAGGAAGGGTTTATACAAATGACAACATGATAGAATTCCAACTACTGACTGAGTAAATTGGGAATGTCCCATCAAACAACCATGTATAGTGACTGAAATGAGACGAGCAGATCCTTTGGGGGCTGGTCATGTTCTGCTTCTTGGTTTGGGTACAGATTAAATGGATGTGTTCACTTTGTGAAAAATTGACTTTGTTGCCATTCTTCTGTATATTTTTTGCTTTTTTGTTATATTTCAATCAAATTGGCATTTAAAAAGTCAATGGATAGTATAAACTTGCAATTCACTCCCCACTGGAGTAATTTTGGTAGATCAAGTAAATTCATATTCATTAACTTCTGTTAACACTTACTTAATATGGTTGGCGTATATCTCCCTGCACTTAAATCTACCCTTATCACTAATGGCTTCAAATTGACATGGGACTGAAACATATGCTAAATGGCTCCTGATTGCATATATTTTCAATCTATGAAGATCCAGATACAGCAAAGCATTGCACAAAGAATAAACACTGTATCAATATGATTTGACAGATTGCCTCTATTGAACCTAACTGTCCCACACTAGCTATGTGGGTTTGAGAAAGTTCTTTAACCAGCTTTGTGATTTTTAAATCTGCACAGTAGGAACAATTATAGTGTTACTTCATAGGGTAGGGTTGTTGTGAGGATTAAGTTTGTTAATCCATTAAACTCTCAGAGCACTGCTGACTTATGGTAAGTTCTAAATAAATGTATAAATGTTATTATAATAATTACCTTAAATTTTGCCACTAAATTCTGGTCACAAGACAGTGTGTTGGTGAGTTTTACACTTATATGATGCAAGTTATTTTTTCAGCTGCTATGAGTCTAAATAAGTATGACTTCAAAAAGCAGAAGTTTATTCTTCTCTCTTATAATAGTACAAAGGTAGGCAAAGTTGGCGACAGTTCTACCATCCTAAAAAGATAGATTCCACATGGAGGTTTAAATCAGCTACTCCTAACTTTTGCC
This sequence comes from Mesoplodon bidens, assembly GCF_964165515.1. NCBI lineage: Eukaryota > Metazoa > Chordata > Mammalia > Artiodactyla > Ziphiidae > Mesoplodon > Mesoplodon bidens. The sequence continues at coordinate 14,701,474 of NC_138161.1, read as the reverse complement.
ACATCTCAGAAAACAAGAAACTTGCCAGAGGAAAACACACCCAATGCTTTTAAGAATTAGAGCTAGAGGGTTCATCACTTCTACTTGTATCCCATTGGTCAGTACTTAGTCACATGGCCACACTTATCTGCAGGGGATGCTGGAAAATGTAGGCTTCAGCTGAGTAGCTACATGCCAGCTGAAACTCTATTGATATTGAAAACGTGGAGAATGGATATTGATAACCAACTAGAAGTCTGCCATTATTACCAAATGGTACTGTCTTTTATGCAGTCTTTAAAAGATCCAGGATACTCTATGTACCACATTAATTTATGTCCTTTCTCTTCTGAGGGTCCATTAAAATATTTGTTAGTAAGGGAATAAAACAGCCATTGATCCATAATAATGGATTGCAATAATGGATATTCAATAATGCAGAATAAGTTCTTAGGGGCCATCAAAGGACAAAAATGTTTCAACAAATTTCTGGAAGATGGCATAGCTGATAGAGAAGAGTGGAGCAATGTTAAGTTCATGAGGAGAATAAAGTCAAGGAAGAGGCTGCTCTGCCTTGTAGGATGTTAAGAAGGCTGAACACTTAATTGGAAGTATTCTGAAAACATCCAAAGTACCAGACACGTGAATGGAGAAGCTTTCAGATGATGAATAAAGACCCATACCTAGTGTTTCAGTTATATACTGCTGTGTAACAAACCACCTAAAAGTCAGTGGCACTTTATTATGCTCATGGTTTTGTAGGTCAAGAATTGAGACCGAGCACAGAGGAAGGATGGCTTGACTGTTATAGAATGTCTGGAGCCTCAGCTGGGAAGACTTGAATAGATGCGAATGATCCAAACAGCTGGAGAGTGGGATCATCTGAAGGCTTCTCCAGTCATATGTCTGGCACTTGGGTTGGGATGACTTAAAGATTGATCTCAGCTCAGGCTATCAATAGATCACCGACATATGACTTCTCCACATGGTCCTGGCTTTTTACAACAAGGCAGCTAGTTTCTGAGAGAAGAAATCCCAAGACGGACTTTCTGGGAAGCACGAATTCCAAGAGCCCCAGGGTGAAAGAACATGGTCTTTCATAACCAAGCCTCAGAAGTCACTTAGTGTTACTTCCTGCAGACTTTAATCATTGAGGCAGTCACAAGGCTATCCAGATTCAAGAGGAGGGGACATGGACCCTATCTCTATATAAGAATAATGTCAAAGAATTGGGGGCTATGTTTTAAAATGGGAACTCTACATACATCACTGTGGAATTTCATAACACTAAGGCTAAATGCATCCAGAGGAAAAAAAATTTTAATAACTTTGTACTTTGTAAGTACAATGGAAAGAGAACCAGCCTGACAAAAGATATTGTGTCTGAAACACAGGGAGCTAAAGACAGAAAAAGAAAACTGTCTATACAGTGATAGAAAAATTATTTTCAACCTAGTATTTGATACCTAGTCTAACTATAATTCAACTATGAAATATAATAAGACATTTTCAGGTGCATCCAATGATTCAGAAAGTTTATCCTCCACATACTCTTGTAGATTGCCTTGAGAAAGTGCTCCAACAAAACAAAGGATTTAACCAAAGAGTGGGAGACACGGGGGCAGTCAAACTATACATCCAACCCAGAATAATAGAGAAGTGGAAACCTAGGATGACAGCCAATCATCAGTTTAGTTTGAGTAGAAATATAGAAGACAGAAAATAAGATCTCTGGAAGGAAACAACAAAAACCATGCATCTCCAAAGTTTCTAGGAAAAAGTGACACTAAAAACAATTAAGGTAGAGTAATGGCAAGTAGTGCAAGAAAAAAATGATATCATTAGAAAGTACAGGAAAAACATCAAGTATTTAAGAAAGCCAGTATAATCATGGTGTGCTACTTGGCTCTACAAAATAACTGTATAGTCTTCATAACATGAAAATGATTATTGATTAGCCAAATAACAGATAACAAAATACGAAGAACATGTTGACGGAGAGTTACCAGGGATTGGATTTTGTAAGAGAGCTAAATCTTCATCAATTGTATAGCAGCATACTATACTAATTAAGGATATAGCAGTAAGTATTTACTAAAGAATCAATCTAAAATAAAGTAAGGTGGCTTCTTTTGGAGAACAAGACTGAGGAGGAGTCAAGAATAGAATTTTCACACTTTATGTTAAAAGTCACCCTGTACTATTTAATTATTTAATTTGCATGTTTTAATTACATTAAAAATGTTAATGAGTTTTAGAATGCTGATTATCATATTTTAGTGTTAGTTAAAGATCAAGGGAAAACATAGAAAAGATTATTATATTATTGAAGATTATGAGCCTCAAAACACAAATATATTCTCATGTATTTAAGAATTTAATATATTACAAATATGAAATCATGAATCAGTTAGTAAAAGACAATATTAGTTAAATAGCCATGCTGATATAACTGTTTAACATTCGAGCGGGAAAAAAATGCTTTATCAGATGATATCACTTACATGTGGAATCTAAAAGAAAAAAAAGACAGAAATGAACTTATTTGCAAAACAGAAAGACTCACAGACACAGAAAACAAACTTATGGTTACCAAAGAGGAAAGGGGAGTGGGGGGAGGGATAAATGGAGGAGGCTGGGATTAATATGTACACACTACTATGTATAAAATAGATAACCAACAAGGACCTACTGTATAGCATAGGGAACTATACTCAATATTATGTGATAACCTATAAGGGAAAAAAACCTGGAAAAAAATATATATATACACACACACTGTGCTGTACACCTGAAACTTACACGATATTGTAAATCAACTATACTTCAATTAAAAGAATATTTTTTTAGGGCTTCCCTGGTGGCGCAGTGGTTGGGAGTCCGCCTGCCGATGCAGGGGACACGGGTTTGTGCCCCGGTCCTGGAAGATCCCACGTGCCACGGAGCGGCTGGGCCTGTGAGCCATGGCCGCTGAGCCTGCGCGTCTGGAGCCTGTGCTCCGCAACGGGAGAGACCACAGCAGTGAGGGGCCCGCGTATGGCCAAAAAAAAAAAAAAAAAAAAAGAATATTTTTTTAAAACCACACTTTATACCATAAACTATATTAAATTATGACTCTGGAGTTAAATTAAAAATCTCGAAAGGGGCATACCTTCCCTTTCCTAAGGAGCAATCACTACAATCAAAAACTTACTGTGCCTGGCAACTAGGATTTCAGAAGAAATAAAAAGGTTAATTTTCTTTTATAAAATTAAATTCATCACATGTGAGGCAGAGAGATTTCTTTTTTTCTCTTTTTCTTGCAGAACACACAATATCACACACCTGTAGGAAAAGGAAATTGACCAGAAAGAGCTGACAACAGAGTTTTGGCCAGTGTGATGGTCCCCTTGGTGACAACAGCCAGCACCCAGAAACATGAAGGAGAACCTGTGCATCACCCACAATGGCAACTGTCGTGGAAGACTAGAGATACTGTTTTCATCTTCAGCTTTTTCTACTCTCTGTACGAACAGGTTCCACAATTGCCTTTATTAAAAACTTCCTCTTATACATTTTAATGTGCTTTTCTAAGTAAAACATACTTTTTACCATTGCCAGTGTTCTCAGCTCTTCTAAGATTGCATATGAGGTATAACCTTAGATGTAATGCTAGCCAAACAAATCAGATTGGAATGGCCTAGGAAGGTGCAGTGGGTTGAATAGTTGCCCCCAAATGTATGTCCAAGTCCTGACCCCCAGGACACATAACTGTGGTCTTTGCAAAAGTAATTAAGGATGTTGAGATGAGATCCTCTTGGATTTAGGGCAGGCCCTAAATCCAGTGACAAATATCCTTATCAGAAACAGAAAAGAAGACACAGAAACACAGGAGGAAGCCATGTGAAGACGGAGGTAGAGACCAGAGAGATGATGCCACAAGCTAAGGAACACCAGGGGTCACCTGAAAGAGCCAAGGAAAGATTCTTCCCTAGAGCAGGGAGTGGGAACACTGCTGCTAACACCTTGATTTCAGACTTCTGACCCCACAGCTGTGAGACAAATTCCTGTGGCTGTAAAAGCCACCCAGTGTAGAGTCATTTGTTACAGCAGCCCTAAGAAACTAATACAGAAGACCTCATGAAGAAATAATAGCTCAATGCCTCTTTGAAACACAGCACAATTTCAGCAGGAAAAGGAACTTAAAAAAGATGTTTAAGTATAAAAGCCCAAGACCTTCATAGATAACTTTCTATTTTAAATGAACTATCTTATTCACACAAGCAAGTGGTCAATACACTGGAAGGTATTTCTGGCCTAGTAAGTCATTCATTGCCAGCCTAAGAAATATAGACTTGGCAGAGTGAAAGTAGTACTTTCCATGTATGTTTTGTTTCAAAGTTTACAAAGACCCTTTACATATTTTTTAAAACCCATGGCAAATTTATGAATCAGGCAGCAAGGCTATTATTATATGAATTTTATAGGTGGAAATAGCTTTACCTCTAGATGTCAAATGACCTGCTCAAGGTTGCAGAGATCATGCGTGGTTCTCAAAAACATGACTTTGTTCACTCCAAATCCAATGCCCTACCCATTACACCTTGATGATTTTAATAAATGATTAGGAACTAATGAAGTTTGATTATGAGATCACAATAGTGCAGTCAGAATACTCATTTGGAAAAGAGGTTATAGTTAGCAAAACCCATTAGCCAGCTATTGTAACAGTCAGACATAAGATAATAAGGGCCAAGGTCAAGATGCTTTCGGATGCAGGCAGCATCCTGCAGCAGCTTGCAGAAAGCAGCAGTGAGCAGTAGCTGGAAGCAAGATCTCAGCTCCCTGACTAGGAATCAAACCCAGGTTGCCTGGATGGAAACCAGGATCTTACCCACTAGACCACGGGGCCAGCAGCTGGAGTCCAACTCCCCAGTCCTCTGTCTACCTTGAAAGGAAGAATCTGACAAGGTGACGGAAGGTATAGAAGAAAGTGTTTATTAGAAAAGCAGAGTACATGAAGAAAGACGCACTGGCGAACTCAGTGAGAAAATCACGAGAATCCACCTTTGGGAAGATTAAATTCTTTTTTTTTTTTAATTAGTCTCTGCTTAACAACAAAGTAAATCAGTCATACATATACATCTGTTCCCACATCCCCTCCCTCCTGCATCTCCCTCCCTCCCACCCTCCCCATCCCACTCCTCCAGGCGGCCACAAGGCACCGAGCCGATCCCCCCACCCCACGCGGCCGCCCCCCACCATCCATCCACCCCACGCCAGGCAGTGTATACACGTCCATGCCTCTCACCCGCCCCATCACAGCCCACTCCCCCCCTCCCCATATCCCCAAACCCACCCCCAGTAGGTCTCTGTCTCTATTCCTGTTTTACCCCTAAGTTCTTCATGACATTTTTTTTCCTTAAATTCCATATATATGTGTTAGCATACGGTATTTGTCTTTCTCTTTCTGACTTACTTCACTCTGTATGACAGACTCTAGGTCTATCCACCTCATTACAAATAGCTCAGTTTCATTTCTTTTTATGGCTGAGTAATATTCCATTGTATATATGTGCCACATCTTCTTTATCCATTCATCCAATGATGGACACTTGGGTTGTTTCCATCTCCTGGCTATTGTGAATAGAGCTGCAATGAACATTTTGGTACATGTCTCTTTTTGAATTATGGTTTTCTCAGGGTATATGCCTAGTAGTGGGATTGCTGGGTCATATGGTAGCTCTATTTTTAGTTTTTTAAGGAACCTCCATACTGTTCTCCATAGTGGCTGTACCAACTCACATTCCCACCAGCAGTGCAAAAGTGTTCCCTTTTCTCCACACCCTCTCCAGCATTTATTGTTTCTAGATTTCTTGATGATGGCCATTCTGACTGGTGTGAGATGATATCTCATTGTAGTTTTGATTTGCATTTCTCTAATGATTAATGATGTTGAGCATTCTTTCATGTGTTTGTTGGCAGTCTGTATATCTTCTTTGGAGAAATGCCTATTTAAGTCTTCTGCCCATTTTTGGATTAGGTTATTTGTTTTTTGCTATTGAGCTGCATGAGCTGCTTATAAATTTTGGAGATTAATCCTTTGTCAGTTGCTTCATTTGCAAATATTTTCTCCCATTCTGAGGGTTGTCTTTTGGTCTTGTTTATGGTTTCCTTTGCTGTGCAAAAGCTTTGAAGTTTCATTAGGTCCCATTTGTTTATCTTTGTTTTTATTTCCATTTCTCTAGGAGGTGGGTCCAAAAGGATCTTGCTGTGACTTATGTCATAGAGTGTTCTGCCTATGTTTTCCTCTAAGAGTTTGATAGTTTCTGGCCTTACATTTAGGTCTTTAATCCATTTTGAGCTTATTTTTGTGTATGGTGTTAGGGAATGATTTAATCTCATACTTTTACATGTCCCTGTCCAGTTTTCCCAGCACCACTTATTGAAGAGGCTGTCCTTTCTCCACTGTACATTCCTGCCTCCTTTATCAAAGATAGGTTGACCATATATGCATGGGTTTATCTCTGGGATTTCTATCCTGTTCCATTGATCTATCTTTCTCTTTTTGTGCCAGTACCACACTGTCTTGATTACTGTAGCTTTGTAGTATAATCTGAAGTCAGGGAGCCTGATTCCTCCAGCTCCGTTTTTCGTTCTCAAGATGGCTTTGGCTATTCGGGGTCTTTTGTTTTTCCAAACAAATTTTGAAATATTTTTTTCTAGTTCTGTGAAAAATGCCAGTGATAGGGATTGCATTGAATCTGTAGATTGCTTTGGGTAGTAGAGGCATTTTCAAAATATTGATTCTTCCAATCCAGGAGCATGGTATATCTCTCCATCTATTTGTATCATCTTTAATTTCTTTCATCAGTGTATTATAATTTTCCGCATACAGGTCTTTTGTCTCCTTAGGTAGGTTTTTTCCAAGATATTTTATTCTTTTTGTTGCAATGGTAAATGGGAGTGTTTTCTTGATTTCACTTTCAGATATTTCATCATTAGTGTACAGGAATGCCAGAGATTTCTGTGCATTCATTTTGTATCCTGCTACTTTACCAAATTCATTGATTAGCTCTAGTAGTTTTCTGGTAGCATCTTTAGGATTCTCTATGTATAGTATCATGTCATCTGCAAACAGTGACAGCTTTACTTCTTCTTTTCCAATTTGGATTCCTTTTATTTCCTTTTCTTCTCTGATTGCTGTGGCTAAAACTTGCAAAACTAAGTTGAATAAGAGTGGTGAGAGTGGGCAGCCTTGTCTTGTTCCTGATCTTAGTGGAAATGGTTTCAGTTTTTCACCATTGAGGACAATGTTGGCTGTGGGTTTGTCATATATGGCCTTAATTATGTTGAGGAAAGTTCCCTCTATGCCTACTTTCTGCAGGGTTTTTATCATAAATGGGTGTTGAATTGTGTCAAAAGCTTTCTCTGCATCTATTGAGATGATCATATGGTTTTTCTTCTTCAATTTGTTAATATGGTGTATCACGTTGATTGATTTGTGTATATTGAAGAATCCTTGCATTCCTGGAATAAACCCTGCTTGATCATGGTGTATGATCCTTTTAATGTGCTGTTGGATTCTGTTTGCTAGTATTTTGTTGAGGATTTTTGCATCTATGTTCATCAGTGATATTGGCCTGTAGTTTTCTTTCTTAGTGACATCCTTGTCTGCTTTTGGTATCAAGGTGATGGTGGCCTCGTAGAATGAGTTTGGGAGTGTTCCTCCCTCTGCTATATTTTGGAAGAGTTTGAGAAGGATAGGTGTTAGCTCTTCTCTAAATGTTTGATAGAATTTCCCTGTGAAGCCATCTGGTCCTGGGCTTTTGTTTGTTGGAAGATTTTTAATCACAGTTTCAATTTCAGTGCTTGTGATTGGTCTGTTTATATTTTCTATTTCTTCCTGATTCAGTCTTGGCAGGTTGTGCATTTCTAAGAATTTGTCCATTTCTTCCAGGTTGTCCATTTTATTGGCATAGAGTTGCTTGTAGTAATCTCTCATGATCTTTTGTATTTCTGCAGTGTCAGTTGTTACTTCTCCTTTTTCATTTCTAAATCTATTGATTTGAGTCTTCTCCCTTTTTTCCTTGATGAGTCTGGCTAATGGCTTCTCAATTTTGTTTATCTTCTCAAAGAACCAGCTTTTAGTTTTATTGATCTTTGCTATCGTTTCCTTCATTTCTTTTTCATTTATTTCTGATCTGATCTTTATGATTTCTTTCCTTCTGCTAGCTTTGGGGTTTTTTTCTTCTTCTTTCTCTAATTGCTTTAGGTGCAGGGTCAGGTTGTTTACTCGAGATGTTTCCTGTTTCTTAAGGTGGGATTGTTTTGCTATAAACTTCCCCCTTAGAACTGCTTTTGCTGTGTCCCATAGGTTTTGGGTCATCGTGTCTCCATTGTCATTTGTTTCTAGGTATTTTTTAATTTCCTCTTTGATTTCTTCAGTGATCACTTCGTTAATGAGTAGTGTATTGTTTAGCCTCCATGTGTTTGTATTGTTTACAGATGTTTTCCTGTAATTGATGTCGTCTCATAGCATTGTGGTCGGAAAAGATACTTGATACAATTTCAATGTTCTTAAATTTACCAAGGCTTGATTTGCGACCCAAGATATGATCTATCCTGGAGAATGTTCCATGAGCACTTGAGAAAAATGTGTATTCTGTTCTTTTTGGATGGAATGTCCTATAAATATCCATTAAGTCCATCTTGTTTAATGTATCATTTAAAGCTTGTGTTTCCTTATTTATTTTCATTTTGGATGATCTGTCCATTGGTGAAACTGGGGTGTTAACATCCCCTACTATGAATGTGTTACTGTCGATTTCCCCTTTTATTGCTGTTGGTTTCTGCCTTATGTATTGAGGTACTCCTATGTTGGGTGCATAAATATTTACAATTGTTATATCTTTTCTTGGATCGATCCCTTGATCATTATGTAGTGTCCTTCTTTGTCCCTTCTAATAGTCTTTATTTTAAAGTCTATTTTGTCTGATATAAGAATTGCTACTCCAGCTTTCTTTTGATTTCCATTTGCATGGAATATCTCTTTCCATCTCCTTACTTTCAGTCTGTATCTGTCTCTAGGTCTGAAGTGGGTCTCTTGTAGACAGCATATATATGGGTCTTGTTTTTGTATCCATTCAGCCAATCTGTGTCTTTTGGTGGGAGCATTTAGTCCATTTACATTTAAGGTAATTATTGATATGTATGTTCCTATTCCCATTTTCTTAATTGTTTTGGATTCGTTATTGTAGGTATTTTCTTTCTGTTGTGTTTCTTGCCTAGAGAAGTTCCTTTAGCATTTGTTGTAAAGCTGGATTGGTGGTGCTGAACTCTCTCAGCTTTTGCTTGTCTGTAAACGTTTTAATTTCTCCATCAAATCTGAATGAGATCCTTACTGGGTAGAGGAGTCTTGGTTGCAGGTTTTTCTCCTTCATCACTTGAATTATGTCCTGCCACTCCCTTCTGGCTTGTAGAGTTTCTGCTGAGAGATCAGCTGTTAACCTGATGGGGATTCCCTTGTGTATTATTTGTTGTTTTTCCCTTGCTGGTTTTAATATTTTTTCTTTTTGTTTAATTTTTGACAGTTTGATTAATATGTGTCTTGTCGTATTTCTCCTTGGATTTATCCTGTATGGGACTCTCTGTTCCTCCTGGACTTGATTAACTATTTCCTTTCCTATATTAGGGAAGTTTTCAACTATAATCTCTTCAAATATTTTCTCAGTCCCTTTCTTTTTCTCTTCTTCTTCTGGAACCCCTATAATTTGAATGTTGGTGTGTTTAATGTTGTCCCAGAGGTCTCTGAGACTGTCCTCTGTTCTTTTCATTCTTTTTTCTTTATTTTGCTCTGCATCAGTTATTTCCTCTATTTTATCTTCCACGTCACTTATCTGTTCTTCTGCCTCAGTTATTCTGCTATTGATCCCATCTAGAGTATTTTTCTATTTCATTTATTGTGTTGTTAATCGATGCTTGATTCATCTTTAGTTCTTCTAGGTCCTTGTTAACTGTTTCTTGCATTTTGTCTATTCTATTTCCAAGATTTTGGATCTTGGAAATAGAATCTTGGATCATCTTTACTATCATTATTCTGAATTCTTTTTCAGGTAGACTGCCTATTACCTCTTCATTTGTTACGTCTGGTAAGTTTTTATCTTGCTCCTTCACCTGCTGTGTGTTTTTCTGTCTTCTCATTTTGCTTATCTTCCTGTGTTTGGGGTCTCCTTTTTGTAGGCTGCAGATTCGTAGTTCCCATTGTTTTTGGTGTCTGTCCCCAGTGGCTAAGGTTGTTTCAGTAGGTTGTGTAGGCTTCCTGGTGGGGGCGACTAGTGCTTGTGCTCTGGTGGTTGAGGCTCGATCTTGTCTTTCTGGTGGACAGGTCTACGTCTGTTGGTATGTTTGGGGGTGACTGTGGCCTTATTATGTTTTTAGGCAGCCTCTCTGCTAATGGGTGGGGTTGTGTTCCTGTCTTGCTAGTTGCTTGACTTTGGGTGACCAGCACTGTAGCTTGCTGGTCATTGAGTGAAGCTCAGTGCTGGTGTTGAGACGGAGATCTCTGGGAGATTTTCACCCCTTGATATTATGTGGAGCTGGGAGGTCTCTTGTGGACCCGTGTCCTGAAGTTGGCTCTCCCACTTCAGAGGCACAGCACTGACTCCTGGCTGCAGTACCAAGAACGTTTCATCTACCTGGCTCTGAATAAAAGGGAGAAAAAGTAGAAAGAAATAATTAGTAGAAGAAAGAAAGAGAGAGAGAAAGAAAGGAAGAAGGAAAGGAAGGAAGGAAGGAAGGAAGGAAGGAAGGAAGGAAGGAAGGAAGAAAGAAAGAAAGGAGGGAAGGAGGGAGGAAGGAAAGAAAAAGAAAGAGTGAAAGGAAGAAGGGAGGGATGGAGGGAGGAAGGAAAGAAAGAAAGAAAGAAAGGGGCAGAGGGAGGGAGGGAGGAAGGGAAGGTAGAAAAAAAGGAAGAGAGAAGATAAAGTAAAATAGAATAAAGTATAAATTTTAGTAGCATTATTAAAAATAAAAAAGTAATTATTGAAAAAGGAAAAAAAAAAGGACAGATAGAACCCTGGGACCTATGGTGGAAGCAAAGCTATACAGAGAAAATCTCACACAAATGCATACACATACACATTCACAAAAAGAGAACAGGGGGAAAAAATCGAAAATCTTGCTCTCATAGTCCACCTCCTCAATTTGGGATAATTTGTTGTAAAAAGAGGAAAAGGGGGAAAAGTCTTAAATCTTGTCCTCAAAGTCCACCTCCTCAATTTGGGATGATTCGCTGTCCATTCATGCACTCCACAGACGCAGGGCACATCAAGTGGACCGTGGAGCTTTAATCCACTGCCTCCGAGGCTGCACAGAGAGATTTCCCTGTCTCTTCTCCGCTCACACAGCTCCCAGGTCTCAGCCTTGGGCCTGGCCCCGCTTCTGCACGTAGGTCGCCGGAGGGCATCTGTTCTTCACTCAGACAGGACAGGTTTAAAGGAGCCACTGATTTGGGGGCTCTGTTTCACTCAGGCCGAGGGAGGGAGGGGCACGCAGTGCGGGGCGGGCCTGCGGCGGCAGAGGCCGGCGTGACATTGCACCAGCCCGAGGCGCTCCTCGCGCTTTCCCGGGGAAACCGTCCCTGGGTCCCGGGACCCCGGCAGTGGCGGGCTGCACAGGCTCCCCGGAAGGGGAGGTGGGCAGTGACCTGCGCTCGCCCACAGGCGTTGTGGCGGTGGCAGCAGCAGCCCCAGCGTCCCACGCCCGTCTCCAGGGTCTGCGCCTTCAGCCGCGGCTCACGCCCGTCTCTGGAGCCCCTTTAAGAAGCGTTCTTAATGCCCTCTCCTCGCGCACCAGGAAACAAAAGGGAAGAAAAAGTCTCTTGCCTCTTCGGCAGCTCCAGACTTTTTCCCAGGACTCCCTCCGGGCTAGCCACGGCGCACCAACCCCTTCAGGCTCTCTTCCTGCCGCCAGCCCCAGTCCTCTCCCTGCGCTCCGACCGAAACCCGATACCCGAGCCTCATCTCCCAGCCCCGCCCGCCCCGGCGGCCGAGCAGGCAAGCCTCTCGGGCTGGTGTGTGCCTGAGGGCACCAATCCTCTGTCCGGGAATCTCTCCGCCTTGCCCTCCGCACCCCTGTTGCTGTGCTCTCCTCGGCTACTCCGAAGCTCTCCTCCTCCGCCACCCACAGTCTCCGCCCGCGAAGGGGCTTCTAGTGTGTGGAAACCTTTCCTCCTTCACGGCTCCCTCCCACTGGTGCAGGTCCCGTCCCTATCGTTTTGTCTCTGTTTACTCTTTTTTCTTTTGTCCTACCCAGGTATGTGGGGAGTTTCTTGTCTTTTGGGGGGTCTGAGGTCTTCTGTCAGCGTTCAGTAGGTGTTCTGTAGGAGTTGTTCCATGTGTAGATGAATTTCTGATGTATCTGTGGGGAGGAAGGTGATCTCCGCATCTTATTCTTCCGCCATCTTCCTCCGGATCTCAGATTAAATTCTCTTTAAGGGGGCAGTTTGCCAGGTGTCTGTCTTCTTCTTGGCCAATAGTATTGTTTTGACCCCCATGGCTAATTTGCCCTTGGACCCTCCCCTGGGTGCACACGCATCCCTCAGTCAAGATGGATTTCATCGTAAAGGCCTCTGGGAGGAAGATAGGGCTGACTGTGGTCTGGCATCCCCTGCCTTTTTGACCCCATGAAGCCTTTTGTGCATGCATAGTGTCTCCCTTGCCCCAAGGATGGGAAAAGTATGACCTCTTTCACAGGGTTTAGCCCCTCTCTGTCCCTGCCATAATAGTGCCCAGTGTCCAGTTATCTACCTTATTCCTGTTACTGTTTCTTATATCAAGGTGCAGATCTCAAAATATAGACAGGAGTCGGGTCATAAACATGTAGTCCTGGAGACCGTTTGTCTATCACCTCAGGAAATGTAAATAGGGGGCTGGTAATGAATGTCTGGCCTGGAGCTCATCTTCTTCTCACCCCAGGAGGTGTGAACAGGAGGCCAGTTGTAAATATCTAGCCTGGAGCCCATCTATCTCCTGCCTCAAAGATGGTGTCGCTTCAGATACACGAAGGTACATAAGGGAAATAGTGAGAAAGAGCCTACCTATTTCACACAGTGTATATCATGAGTGCCCAAATTTTGTCATATTTTCTTAAATGCTTTCCCATTTGGAATTTTATATAAACATTAATTGCATTCATGTCTACTGAAATATATTATGCTTCTTCCTGCTTATCCATTTAGCATAATTTTCTAGGCAATTTGGTATACGTGTTTTTCCCCAAAGGACTAGCAACTCCTAACCTCCTGTTTGCATCAGGTAGGATTTAGCCTATGTGAAATCTAATTAAAAGATTCTAGAATTCAAATTGATTAGATACACACACACACACACACACAACCATGAATTTGTGTCAGTTACCTAAACCTATCGTACTTGTATGAGCTCAGATAAAATACCTTGATGACACATAACACATACATTGAAAGAGACTATAAGAAACTATTATCACTCTGGCGAGTGAGAAAGAGGACTGGGTAAGACTGAAACTTGAAATCTGAAAAGCCTTCTTTCTTATGCAATAACTATTTAAAATACTGAAAATGAATACATCTTGAAACTTCCAAAAATTAGATCGCTAACATTGAAAACCACAATTTAATAAAAATTACCCATGTTCAACTGGATGCATGGCTTAATGCATGGCTTTAGAGCAGGGGTCCCTAACCCCCAGGCCACAGGGCAGTACCAGTCCATGGCCTGTTAGCAACCGGGCTGCACAGCAGGAGGGCAAGTGAGCGAAGCTTCATCTGCCGCTCCCCATCTCCCCATCGCTCACATTACGGCCTGGACCATCCCCACCCCCTCACCCCCGGTCCGTGGGAAAATTGTCTTCCAGGAAACCCGTCCCTGGTGCCAAAGAGGTTGGAGACCGCTGCTTTAGAGTATGTTTAATGGGACTCTGGTCCTTCAAGATATCCTAGGGGTAAAAGTGTTTGGGATGCATTCCAAGTTATATTCCATTCTTAAAAGAGTCATGATGTATATTAGAATATTAAAAGCTCACATAAAATTTATAGTAAAGAAACCAGCTTTACTTTCATTCATCTAGTGTTTTTCAAATTTATTTATTTTTTTGAGGGAGAAGAGTTATTTATTTTTGATAATTCATTGAACTAGAGCTCTGTATAATTCTGTTCTAACATGTTAAGTCAACATGCCCTCAGCAGAATAACTATTTTGAGCTTGTGTCAAGGAAAAAAAATGGTTTTTCTTTGTGCAAGAGGCAGTCATCATATGAATTAAATGAAATAATCCAAATAAATGACAAGATGTGCCAACCATGTCAAGTGAACTGGAGTCATTACTTTTATCAAGAAACATAAAAATATGCACAGAAACTAAGAAAGCTGAAAAGAGAAAAGAGAAAAATGCTGATTTTTAAAAAATATTTGGGAAAATAGTTTTATCTTTAATATTACACAAACTACACTCTGGGTGAATATCATCTGGATTCTTCACACTGAAGTACAAAGATAAATGACAATATGCAGAAATCTGAATTCCAAGGTATAGGCAAAGAAGAGTGTGAACATTCAGGATCTACTTGCAAACTCTTCAATAGCCATTGATTTCAGAAGAAAGTGCCATGGCCAGGAGACACAATTGTAGCCATGGTCTCTGACCCCTAACCTCCAGAACCAGAACCATAGACCTCAGAATTTGAGCTTTCGAACCCAAAACCAATGGAAGACACTGTGCCCACATTTTCTTTTGCAGTACACCTCCAAGGCCCACTCCTTATGACTTATGGGTCCCTAAAGACTCCAAGAGCAAAATCCCAGAGAAAGAACTGCAGCTCTCTGTGTCAGGAGAGAAAGATAAGGTATGAAGGGAAAAATAAATTCCTGGAGTTTGATGTCCCCTTCTGCTTAAGGACATCTATATCCTTTCCCTCATTAAAAAGTGTGGCTTCACTCCCAGAACCTTCCCTCTCCACATGCATACTAATTGTTTGAAAAACACTTTTTTCTAATCTTAATATTTCCTGGCTCATTAAGAAATGTACCTTAACTTGCAGAGGAATTAAACCACTTTAACCAAGTCATATAAAACATATTATATTTTCAAAGTCACTGAGTAGTAGTAAGCTATTAAATTCATGCACCTTTGATATTTATCAAGGGACTACTCTTTGTTGATATGACTTTATTAGTTTGTTTCTGGGGTGTATATCATTGCCAAGCCATTGTCAACCTAAACTTTATGTTATGCACAGTATCCAAAACCTACCAATGATTTGTTAGAAAAATCATTTCTAACAATTTCTTTCTAGATATAGCAAATGATCAGTAGAAATACACAGAACTTGTTCATGAAAGAGTCACCACATAAATTTCAATGAGTATAATTAAGCCTCTCTCTCTGCCTACAGGAAAAGCCATACTAAAATAGCACAGCTTATGCCTGAAGATACAATTGCCACATGCTCATACCCACCTGATGTTCTACAGATGTCTCAAATGCAATCGTCTCTAAATAAAAATTATTATCTGTAGTCCACCTCATTTATCCTTCTGTTATATGCCTTCTCATGGCTAAGACATCACAGTCCACCAATCTTCCAGAATAGAAACTTCAAAGTCATCTTTGAGCACCAATATTTTAGAGCTCACCTCAAGCATCTATCATCACAGGTCTCTGTGGTTATCAGATAAAGAGAACTCTTACAACCCTTGCATGGCTCCTTCTTACTTATCCTAAAAGGTTAAATGCATCACATGACATTCGAGATACCTAAGAAAGGGATTCTTTTTTGTTTGTTTGTTTGTTTTTTGTTTTTTTGAGGTACGCGGGCCTCTCACTGTTGTGGCCTCTCCCGTTGTGGAGCACAGGCTCCGGACGCGCAGGCTCAGTGGCCATGGCTCATGGGCCCAGCCGCTCCGCGGCATGTGGGATCTTCCCGGACCAGGGCATGAACCCGTGTCCCCTGCATCGACAGGCGGACTCTCAACCACTGCGCCTCCAGGGAAGCCTAAGAAAGGAATTCTTGATTCATGCTTTGTCTTTCATGCCTAACATTCATTTATAATAATTTTTGGAGCCACATTGGAACTCACTGTTTTCTGAACTCATTATAAGCTTTCATGCCTCCACAACTTGGGCCTTACTGTTTAATCTATGGGAAGCTACCCTCTTTTTTCTCCCTTCACTCTACCCCACCCAACACCACTACTCCCTTAACTAACTGGGCCTTGTGAATTCATCTATTCTTTAAGACCCAATTCAAATTATTTTCCTCTGAAAACCCTCCCATATGGTTCCACCCACAGCAAAATTGATCCTACTAATCCTCAAGATACACAGCACTTTATCTATGTTTCCCTACTAAGGCACTTATTTGACATTAGTTGGGTGTTTATATATCTGCTTCCCTGCTATATTAGAATCTTCATAAGAAAGACTGTCCAATTACCAACATATGTTCAATAAATATTAGCTGGGTAAATGAATGATTAACTGAACAGTTTACACTATAAGGTCATTCCAGTGACCCCAATTTTAAATGTATAAATGAAACCTGAAGAGTTCCCGGAAACTCCCTTTTCAATACGATGTCTCCTGAGGCCATCTTATGCATCTCTTCTCAGGGAGATATGCAAAGTTAGGGGATAAAATGAGAAAATAAAGCCATCAAATAAGAAATAAAGAAGGAAGGAATAGGAGGAGAATCTAATCAAAATTCTAAAACATCAATCTTTCCTATGATCTTGAAGAGACTAGTCAGAAGCTTTGAAAAATCACTCATTTGATAGGTCTGCACAGAAATAATTTATCTGGGGAAAAATAAAGAGAATCAAAAAACTATTCTAAAATGCTAAAGGTTTCTGGTTGTTTTGCAATGGCTTTACTTGGCATTCAAATGTCACGTCTCACTTTGAAAGACCCAAACTACCCATCAAAAGATTACACAGCTCAATCAGCACTATTCACTCATAAATGTAGTTTGCCTTTTCAGTCATCATTGCACCAGAGATATGAGTAGCCTCAAATAGTTTTGTTGAGAGCCACTCGTATAAGACACAGCCTAGACATGTTAATTTAACAGTACATATGGAACACTGGAAGTTGGTGGACTTAACTTTGAATTGGATAAGAATTGGATCAGCCAGCCTGTCTGACCCTTCATATTACAAAATGCAGAAGCGGAAACAATTCAATGATCCATCAAAATTACGCTGTACAGGCTCTTCTGCAAGTCATATGAATATTTCTATTTTTCTTCTTAAAATTCATGTAACCTTCTTGGTCTTCTCATCCTTCTCTTTTTTTTAACATCTTTATTGGGGTATAATTGCTTTACAATGGTGTGTTAGTTTCTGCTTTATAACAATGTGAATCGGTTATACATATACATATGTTCCCGTATCTCTCATCCTTCTCTTATATTAGAGAAAGAGTGGAATACATCTTGCAGGCTGGTTTCTCTGAGTCAACTAACACTGCTCTTCATTAGTGCCTACAAAATACATTTCACAGAATGATAGTCCCACTATATGCTCCAAGATGAAGGGGTTTCATGGTTAAAATGGTAAAAGAAGATAGATAGAGATGATAGATAGATAGATAGATAGATAGATGATAGATGGATGAACATTTGAATACTATGTCTCTGTAGCAGAGATTCACAGTACATAGTAGCAATATTAAGAATCTGAGAGGAGTGAGAAAGCAAATCATGTAAAATGAATTGGACATGAACTTTTCAAACCTTTACCCTATGGAACTCCTTCTTTCCATTCCAAAATTAGTATAACATCAAACAAGACTTCTGCAGAATTTTACAGATGAAATACAGAATCCAAGATACATTTGAACTTCAAATAAACAATGAATTTTTGTCAACAAATACTTGTCTCAACTGGGACATACCTATAACTAAAAAAAAAAAGAAAGAATTCAGAGACTGAGACTACTAGTAGTGAGAATTAGACACAGTAGAGGATGAGGGTAGGGAAGATGTCTTGAGTCAACAAAGAGAACAAGAGATTGGTTGTGAGATAGGGCTCAGTAGAATCTTCAACTAGAACAGCCTACCACTTTGCAGGTGGTGAGTTGTATACCAGCTTAGACTCACTGCCCCATCATGTGTCCTGAGGACTGCTGGGGGGGTGGGGGGTGCATGTCCAACAGGACAGGATGGACATCAGGAGAGGTCATTCAGGCCTCTGTGGTTAGAGAGCCAGCTAAGTCTTCTAGAGAAAAGAGTAGTTCCCTAAGTGTATCCTGTGTAAGGTTGCCAGATTTAACAAATAAAAATAAAGGACTACCAGTTACATTTGAATTTCAAATAAACTACCAATCATTTTTTGCTGAATGAAAAGGGTTTATGGGGCCCTTGTAAAGAATATAGAATCTGACAGTGGTGACATAGCATGTGATACTCCAGGACAGACTACATGCAGAGCAACTCATCAAGAAGTGAGAGTGAATAAGGAGCCACAGTATCTGAATTGTGCGACCTGCATATCTCTATAAAAAAAAAACACTCAATTAAACATCATTTAGTGGTTCCATCACTGACTATGTTTATTGGACAAACAAGTCGCTCCTGTCCTATTTCCTCATCTGTCAAATGAGGGAGTCATATAAATTGACCTGTAAAGTCTCTTCCAGCACTAATACCTTACAAAAGATATTGTTACACAATGAACATAGAAGTCAGAATGGAGGACTCCATCATTCAAGATGATATTATGTGCCTTATGTTTACTAGATGGAAATATAACATTATGTATCTGCGTTTCATTTACAGAGACGTTGGCTGGTCAATTCCCATTTTACTTCAAGTTAGAAATATCTAAATAATTCCCAGTCCTTGTAGACGTTACCAGAATTATTTACATCTCAACCATCTAGAAGTATTTTCCTTGGGTTTAAAAAATAACACCTCCTAGAAAGTTAGATCCTTCAATGTTGTGAGCAGCCCATGAAGTGTTAGATTAGTGCCCAAGTGAATCCCTTCTCATACATTCTGCTTCCTAAAACAGAGCTCCTTTCGTGGACGGATACAAATAGAAATCTAATTCAGATTCATCCACCAGGTTCAGAGTGCCCACCATGAGTCAGATTTTTATATTATACTCTCATTCCTCTTTCAATTATTTTTTTATTTTTATACAATTTTAAAAGTTACTTTCCATTTACGGTTATTAAAAAATATTAGCTATATTCCCTGTGTTGTAAAATACATCCTTGAGCCTATCTTACACCCAATAGTATATACCTCCTGCTTTTCCACCCTTCTCTTGCCCCTTCCTGCCCCCACTGGTAATCACTAGTTTGTTCTCTATATCTGTGAGTCTGCTTCTTTTTTGCTATATTCCCTAGCTTGTTGTAGTTTTTAGATTCCTCATGTTAAGTGATATCATACCATATTTGTCTTTCTCTGACTTATTTCATGTATGTGCTCTTCGATCTTACAACCACATTATGAAACATTGCAGACACAGGCTTGCTGTTCACCAAACTCATTTTCTTTTCTCTTCCTCCTTTGCCTGCATCTAGATCATATGAGCCAGTTCTTTGCACTTAAGTGTGACCATATGACTGGGAACTTGACATTGAAAAGTGGGCAGAAGCAATGCATGCCACTTCCAAGGCTGGCTCATAAAAACTCCCCACATGAAATCCCACACTCTTTTCCCTTCTGCAGCCACATTAGAAGCCTTGGTTAGAAAAGTCACAAGATAGAAAGTGCCTGTTTCCAAATCAGCTGTTGTAGAAGAGCTACCCACTGCTTAGGAACACCCATTCAAGACTGGGGATGAGCAGGAAATAAACTCCTATTGTGTTCTGTTGAAACTGTTGAAACTATGCAGCTATGAGCATCACCTTAGTTAATACTTGAAGATAGAATTATTATAGCCATTTTACACATGAGGGAACAGAGGGTCTCAGAGATCAAACCACTTAACTTAACATCAATGTAGTAGAACTGAATTTATCACCAGACTTAACCCCAAGTCCGGTGATTTTTCTAGAAGAGAGCTGCCTCTCTTCCAAAATTTCTGATTTCCAGAAGTACATTATATATGCTTTTTAGACCATTTTCAGGCTTTTCTTTAAAAAAAGAAATTTTCCAAACCCTTTCCAGTATGCTGACATAAGGGAAGAGTCAGTGAATTAATATCTTTTTTTTGTTGTTTGTTTTTTTGCGGTACTCGGGCCTCTCACTGTTGTGGCCTCTCCCATTGCAGAGCATAGGCTCCGGACGCACAGGCTCAGCGGCCATGGCTCAGGGGCCCAGCCGCTCCGCGGCATGTGGGATCTTCCCAGACTGGGGCACAAACCCGTATCCCCTGCATCGGCAGGCAGACTCTCAACCACTGTGCCACCAGGGAAGCCCAGTGAATTAATATCTTGGTAATGGCTACCAGAAGAACTGAGATCTGTCCTCATTTTAATCAAATCAAATTGAAAATGAATGCACTTCTTAATCCTGGGATTTATAACTATAGCTTTTGTCCAGGGAGTAAGTTTTAAGGTAAAGTAGCTTCACTTTCTGGTGAGTTTTATTTCCATATTTCATTATCTACTACGGAAAAAAGAAGAATGCAAAGATTATTGAACACATTATTTTTTAATATGATTTCTGGTCTCTTAGCAATCTTTTACCTTTTCATAAATGTATAGTTGCATGAATCTGATTGGTAAAAAAGACACAGCAATGTAGAGCATGACTATGCCTGTTTACCAAGTCTACTTTAATCAAAAGATGAATTCTGGGAAAATATAGAAATGAACAAAAAGAGTTCTGCTTGTAAATAACTGAGTTAAGCTCCCCAAATCCATAAAATGTAATGTTTCCATACCTACATTTATGAAAACCCAGAACAGTTTGGTGACAACTTTTCTGTCAGAAAATCACTACAATCTTTTTCGAGAAACTATTTCTTCTCTTTAGGATTATTACCCACATTTATTTCTTCCAATAAATTTTAAGATGCATGTAATGGTTAATTTTATGTCAACTTGGCTGGACCACAGTGCCTAGATATTTGATCAAGCATTATTCTGGTACCTCTGTGAGGGTGTTTTGGATGAGATTAAGATTTAAATCAGTGGACATTGAGCAAAGCAGATTACTCTCCATAACATGGGTGGGCCTCATCCAATCAGTTGAAGGCTGAATAGAATAAAAGATTGACCTCCCCCAAGCAAGAAGGAATTCTGCCAGCAGACAGCCTTTGGACTTGAACAGTATTATCTGTTCTTCTCTGTGTATCCATCCTGATGGCCCACCCTGCAGAGATTGGATTTACCAGCCTCTATAATCCAATAAGCCAATTCCTTAAAATAATCTCTCTCGCTCTCTCCATTCTCCCCTTCTCTCTCTCTGTCTCTTTATTTCTAGACACATACATCCTATTGGTTCTGTTTCTCTGTACTATTATTAATAAGACTTTCAATTATAGAAATAAATAAGAACTTAAAAATTCAAAAATTATAGTCTTCTTATATTTATTAACATTTATTAAATACTCTTCTGAGAATTATGAATGTCACACCAGCAAGTCTTAACAGCATTCATCAGGTAATGAACATGTTTTGATATTTTTGAGTGGAAAAGTGACATTATCAGATTTATGGGTTAGGTTGTGCCTCCTACAAATTCATATGTTGAAGTCCTCAGCCCCAGTATCTCATAACGTGACCTTGCTGGGAAGTAAGGTTTCCTGTAGATAGAATTAGTTAAGATGAGGTCATTCTTGAGTTGAGTATGTCACTAGTTCAATATGACTGACGTCCTTATAAAAAGAGAAAATTTGGACATGACATGAACACACACACAGGGAGAATGGCACGTGAAGATGAAGGCAGAGTTCAGGGTGACGCTTCTACAAGCCAAGGAACGCCAAAGATTGTCAGCAGCCACCAGAAGCTCAGGGTGAGGCATGGGACAGTTTCCTTCTCACAGTCCTCAGAAGGAATGGGCCTCACTAACACCTTGATCTCAGACTTCCATCCTCCAGAATTTTGAGACAATATATTTCTGTTGTTTAAGCCACCCAGTTTGTGATCCTTTGTTACAGCAGCCCTAGCAAACTAATACAGATAGATCTGAGAGTGCTGTACAGAAAGGGAAGAATGACACTTAGATCACATAGGAGCTAATCACAATACTCTAGTGAAAGGCAATGAGTTCCCACAGTAGGTAAGACTAGAGGAAATGCTAAGAAAAAGACATTGTTATGGTAGAAGGAATTAAAAGTGTGAAGTTAGGGGGAAGAAGAGTGAAAAACAATGACAGGATTTCAATCCTAGGTGACTTGGAAGATGGTGGCAGCATTAATCAAGAGGAAAAAGTCAATATGATGGGGCTTCCCTGGTGGCGCAGTGGTTGAGAGTCCGCCTGCTGATGCAGGGGACGTGGGTTCGTGCCTCGGTCCAGGAAGATCCCACATGCCGCGGAGCGGCTGGGCCCGTGAGCCATGGCCGCTGAGCCTGCGCGTCTGGAGCCTGTGCTCCGCAACGGGAGAGGCCACAGCAGTGAGAGGCCCGCATACGGCAAAAAAAAAAAAAATATATGATGAGAAGTTTTAGCAAAAGAATATTTCATTTTAGTGAAACGGCCTTCTCTACAATTATGCAATTGATGTGTTCCTAAGAACACTTGCATTAAAATGCTTAATAGAGGGAAAAAAGAATTTAGGGGCTTGACTTTCAGGCCCAAAATGATACACTTTTTTATGTAGGAATAATAAATTCCAAAATAAATTTACACAAAGATAAATGATGGTTGTAAGTATATGGCTATGAAACCTACACATTTCTAAACAAGTCCTACACTTGTCTACCCTTGACCACACCCAGCTCTGCTCCAGAGTAATCACATGTCTTTCTTACAGGCATTAAGACTATCATTATCACAATTTTTATACTAGATTGTACTTTGATCATCCATTTTTATAATAAAGCACAGAACAACTTACACAAAACAATTGCGTTTGCTTATAATAGATTCTCACCTGTGCTGATGGGAGCTTGTTCCCAATCCTAACTGTTTTATAATCTGAAGTGTGCAATACAAACCCTGATTAATAAATCACATCCCTGATTAATAAATTACACTATAGCCAATTTGAGCTTTGAAATTTTCTTTGAATTTGATTATAACACATCTTTTTGGAAATGCCCATGAGGCAGTTACATATAGGAAAGTGGAATATATGAAAGTAGTTGGATCTTAATCAGTGAAGACCTCATTTTCATAAAAGCTACATGATGCCCTCTAGATATGGGGCCATTTATAAATTCCTAAGCACAAGCTGTAGCTTCCTAAAAATAAAAAGAGGCAGAGTGAATATTTACCAAGGCTAAGGTCAAATTGCAGAGCCCACCTTTACTGAAGGCAGAGGGCAGCTGTAGAGGGCACCAGTCTGGGTCTCTACCCCAATGTGCCAACCATTCATTCTTGCCATTCAGTTGGTTATCAGTACATTCCCTTGAGTCTCACAAGCTTTCTGACTCCCAGATATTATTTTAATGATTAAAACTTTTTAAAAAATTTTATTGGAGTATAGTTGATTCACAATGTTGTGTTACTTTCTGCTATACAGCAAAGTGAATCAGTTATACATATACATATATCCCTCTTTTTTAGATTCTTCTCCCATATAGGTCATTACAGAGTATTGAACAGAGTTTCCTGTGCTATACAGTAGGTCCTTACACATAGTAGTGTGTATATGTCAATCCCAATCTCCCAATCTATCCCTCCCCCCTTTCCCCCCTGGTAACCATAAGACTGTTTTCTACATCTATAACCCTATTTCTGTTTTGTAAATAAGTTTTGTAAATAAGTTCATTTGTACCATTTTTAAAGTCAAATATTCCAGAGGTTGGTTATATGAATTTTCAGCTTTTACTGTAGTTGTATTATTTTAAGAAGCATCATATAAGAGAAAAGGGTAGAAATTTTTACCTTTTTAGAGAATTTATGGGATATAGCACTTTGGTAAGCACTTACAAGCATTTGTAGGGAAAAGGCAAAGCACATGGAATCCCTAAGTGGAAGATACAGAGGAAAATATAAAAGGTCTAGAGATATTGCTCTACATAACTAAGATATGAACTCCATGAGGAGCAGAAGTCACAACCGTATAACCAGTACCCAGCAAAGAAGCTGGAACGTTAGAGGTACCCTAACGTTTGTGGAAGGGAGGGAGGAAGGGAGGAAGGAAAGGAGGGAGTGATTTTGTTTTGAGTTGAATGTGATAATGTCCCAGGGACAATGGCCAAGGAACTTCTTTATGTCTAAAATTTAATTTTGAGTTGTTTTCATCACTAAAGTATAAGTATCATCTATGCACCCAGACTTTCAGTAAAGTCTGTTCGATACACAAATGCCTGTGTAAGTAGATTTTGTGGAAATCAAGGAAAGGAAACAGTGCCATGGTGTCTGAATCATTACACTCTGAACAGAAACAGAGTATAGACAAGGAAGAAGATCAATAAAATGAACTAATTCTTCTAAAGTAAAAGTTCAGAGCCAGAAAATATTAGGAAATAAAACAGTAAGTCACCATCCTCCAACCTCTCCACCCTTGGGTTCCTCAGCAATGCTAGGAGTAGCCAGGATTCCCACCAAAGAAGAAAAGATGGTGAAAGCCAATTTCACTTCCATATCAAATGACAGGATGCCACAGTGATACCTGGGATGCACACTTATTGTCTCAGTTTATTCCTGAAACAGAGACATACAGTGGTATCATTATCTTTGTTCTACAGATGAGCTAAGGTTTAGGGAGCTGAACAAACCTGCAGCCAAGGGGCAGAAACCAGGATTTTTGTTTGTTTGTTTGGTTTTTTGTTTTTTTTGCATTATGCGGGCCTCTCACTGTTGTGGCCTCTCCCGTTGCGGAGCACAGGCTCAGGACGCGCAGGCTCAGCAGCCATGGCTCACAGGCCCAGCTGCTCTGCAGCATGTGGGATCCCCCCAGACCGGGGCACGAACCCGCGTCCCCTGCATCGGCAGGCGGACTCTCAACCACTGCGCCACCAGGGAAGCCCGAGAAACCAGGATTTGAACCAAAGTCCCTCGAACCGCTTCCCCACAGCTACAGACTATTAAATACAAGACATATTTCTGGGTCCTAGACCAAGACGAGAAAGAAATCATCATTGCTCTATATTTTAAAAGACTGTCCTCAAAGACAAACTGAAATTTTACAATTATTATGAAATAAAGCAAAGAATGGAGAGAACTTTCAAAGTTCAAGTACAAATAGAATAGCTCTAATAGCAAAATAGATGATTCCCCAAAGAGAAATAAAAGCAAGAAAATAGCTCGGCAGGATACCTACAATATCCTTGGATGTTCACACCATCACAATAAATAGCCCAAGCAAAAGTTCACTCATCTCAGTCTATAAAATCTATGTTATTAAATATTACTACTACATGAATCTTAAAGATGATTAGTTGTCTAAAGAAAAAGAAAAAAAGGCATCTCTGTTTTAGTAATTTTTACTGAAAACTGGAAAGCTGAAGAAAAAAATGAACAAAAGAATTATTAATAATGTGTAAGCCTCTGAAAAACTTCATATTTTCCAAATCATATGTGAAGTGACTGAAATAAACAATGTGAGAGTTCAGTAAATGACAGCTTTGAATGGGCCATCTAGGATTCTCCTAGTGATTTCCATTATAGAGTAAACCAGAGCATTTCTGAAAGCCAGGGTGTTATTTTTAAAAAGAAGAGTCATGAAACCAATGTATAGTAAAAGCTATGACTTGCTTTAATGAGATAGTACAGTGAGTCATACATACATACATACATACATACATTTCTTCTAAGAGTAGAGTCAGTAATAGGAAAAAATGAAAATTTCCCTCCAGAAATTGTCCATACGTTTTGCCTCTCTGAAAAACTGTTAGTGAAATAAGAAAACCATTTTGTGCTGACAAAAGAAGTGGATGGTCACATTCTCCACAAGGCACTAAGCACCTCTGTTATGAGAAAAGACACCCATTGCTCCTGGCAGACACAACTCATGTGCCTCCATTTTCTGTAAAAAAAAAAAAAAAAAAAAAAATTTCTCTGCTGTTTGTCCTTGAGCAACTCTGAAAAGGAAATATAGAGATGTGTTTCTGGACATAACAGAGAATGAGGACAAAAGGAAACCAACTGGCGGTCAGTTTTCACTTTCTAAAAAAGGCAGAAGGAGTTAGCGTGTTGACCACCAGTCCAGATGGCTTGTCTTATCTGCATG
The DNA here is from genome assembly GCF_964165515.1 of Mesoplodon bidens. Taxonomy (NCBI): domain Eukaryota; kingdom Metazoa; phylum Chordata; class Mammalia; order Artiodactyla; family Ziphiidae; genus Mesoplodon; species Mesoplodon bidens. The sequence goes on along the minus strand of NC_138161.1, from coordinate 14,675,241 downwards.
TGGGCTCCAATGGAAAGCAAGCACAAAATAAGGCTCTAAGTATTAAAATAAACCAACATGTGTTTGAAATTTGTTTTTAAGTCTTCCCTGCCCAGATTAACTAAAACGCAGAACTTTAGTTTACTCAGAACATGTTTGGGGGTCTACCAATACACAGCAGCAAGTGAGGGAACTAGAAAGCTACAGCCACCTTTTTGATGCCATAAATCTCAGGGCCTAGAAGCTGACTTCATCCTTCCTCCTTCTCCCTGCCTCCCATCTAATCATGGAGGGATCCTTTGCAAAGTTTTCCACTGTGGTCCTCTGATGAAGTAAGACTCTGAACCTCTACCTGACTCCATTGTCCCCTTCGCTGTACAATTCCCCAAACTACCTGGTTTCTCAGATAACATTTCTTTGTCCTGCATGGAAATTATTCTGCAAGCCCATAAAAAATTGGGGGAAATATAGAGGACTAGTCACTCGACTTGAGTATACATCCAAAGACTCTCTAACCAAGTAAAATATAAGATAATCCCTTGCTTGTCATTAAACACAATGACTGAACCCATACTCCATTCTTGGAAAAGAAAATCAGACCCTAATCAGCAAAGAGTGATTCACAGACAACAAAAATTCTTGCAAATAAAGAACTCTCCTGAGACGTACATTTGCAATGCCAAGTAAGTAAGATTTATTGAGAAATACAGAGCGAAACAAGTTCCCTTTTTCCGAGGCACAAAAACAAGCTAGAAGACAAAGCAACTAGACCAAAACCAAATGCCAAAACCATTAGAGACTGGGGCATGGGTGGTAAATTTCTGGAAACATCCAGAGGTATACGTGCCACCAGTGATCAAACCCTTAAAACAAGATTGGTCCTGGCCAGAAAAACGTTAGATTGCCAAAGTCAGCTTATTCAAGCCTGGCAGCCAGCAATCAGGCAGTTAGAACAGGGGTCAGCAACGAAGAGTTATTCAGGGACAGGCAGCTTGTTGGAAGATCCTGGAAACACAGCTGGCAGGTCATGGTGTCTTGATTCGCTCACGGGCCCCTGCACACTCAGCAAATTCTTCGGCAGCTGGACACGCAGGACTGCTTGTACTTCCTGGAGACCCCGCAGGCTGGTTGGCAGATGGTGGAGACTCCTCCCACCGGCTGGCAGACAGTGGAGACACTTTTCACTGGTTGGCACACAGTAGAGATGCCGCCCAGGGGCTGAGAGCCGCTGGAGACAAAGGTGAGCGGCCGGCTGCAGGGAGTTGAGCAGGAATTGGAGACACAAGTGGTTTTCCTAGAGCAGGTCACCTGGACAGGGCTGGAGACACAAGGATTTGGCTGGTAGCAAGTTGGCTGGCAAGCAGTGGGCTCGCAGCAGGTCTTCTGACAGTGGTCCTGGAGCCAGGAACCAGTTCGGAAGGAGCTGGGCAAATCGATGCCACTCAGGCAGTCGACATTCAGGGTAGAAACTGTGGCAACTGGGGCCACTGGCACAGTGTATTGTCTTCCAATCAGCCTGGAAGAGCATTTCTTTGTGGAGCAGTTGTAGGACATGGTGCCGGACGGAGAGATGTGAGTAACTTGCTGAAACTGGCTCCTGAACTGTAAATGCCACTTCAGGCTCCCGAGCTTTTATATATCCTTGCTGGTGGGTGGGGCTCCCACCCTGGTCTTCCTGGTTTCCTTGGCTCACACCGGCTTGCCTTAGAACATCTTGTGACTCTCCAGGTCAATTGTCTCTTCATGAAGAAGCCTTCATCCTCATAAAGAAAGTTTAGTAGTTTGGTAACTAAATCATAGGCTTCTGGACTGTACTTAGTCCCAGGATTAAGAAGGTTGGTTGACAACTTCAAAGTTATTGGTCATCCCAGCCCACACTTCATCCCTCATTCATTTTGCTTGGATACAATGAATGTCCATCTGACAGTAACATCAAACATGTCACCATTCCACCATGACACTCTCTCCCTTCTGACTGGGACTGATTACACACCCACACGGAGTTTGGGTTGTTGATACTTAATGTTTTAGGCATAACTTAATCAGTCACCCTCCCATAGCTAACAGAGCTTCTAATGAACAAGGAACATTCTTGAATATGCTTCAAGGTGACAACGACAACACCTGTCAGGAAAAAGGACACAAAGACATATCCAGAGTACAAACTGGCTTGGAAAATCAATTAGGTGATCAGAGCAAGATGCCCCTAGGAAAGTTAGAGGGCAGTGGGACTCACCCTTTATGTCCAAGCAGCAAAGCAAATCAGAAGCTAATTAAGTGGGACTGCATTTGTAGCCAAGTTTCTTTCTAAATAAATTGGATGAGCTTTATTCCTAAAATGTTTAATCTTGTAACAATGGATAAGAGTGACTCATAAGACTCATCAATATGCCAGTGGAACAGTCTTAGTTAATTTTTTAAATTATTATAACGTTAATTTGAAAGGGTAGGGTGTCTTTCTCCCAAGATGCTCAATATATTCAAAACATATTTATTTTCACAGAAAAACATAGATAGGATGCACTTTTATTATGCACAAACGAAAGACTTTTTAAGGTCACTGTCTCCATCAAGGATAAGGGAAGGAGAAAGTGGGAGAAAGCAGGCCTTTAATCAATATTTGGTGATGAAAGGATATGTGAACAGTGTACTATAACATTTAATTATTCTTTTTATTCTTGGTGAAACCATAGGAGGATATCATTCTCCTTTATTTCATTTTGCTAGAATAGAGTCAATCCTCAACACCAAAATGACTGATCCTTTTGATCCATCTGTACACAACCATTTCAACTCTGGCAAAATAAGTCACTTCAACGCAGCTTAAGTGGTTGGTGATATTTCTACATCAAAACAGCTGTAAGAGCTGACTCATTTTGTAACCTGGCTTATGTGGGGTAGGACAGAGAGACAACAATGGATTTATATATATTCGAGGGCTACAGTAGACTGCATTTTACACATGCACAAAGCAAACGGCTTTATGTTAGAACTCATCAGAAGTCCTTTTGCCAAATGCTTCATTCTCTATTCATCCCACTGAAGCCATGTTGGGAGCTTCCCATGGCTCTAATTTGGAGGCTAATAACACACTCCAACAAGATGATGCTGTGCTGCGGGCGGTATTGTAATTCCCAGAGATCAGACCATCACTCCCTCAGTGACTCGCAGAGTGTTCTCAGGTATGGGGTGAAATTAACGAGATGACTACTTTCCACAAGGTTGGGACTATGCTCTTCCCACCATGGGGAATGTCCCAGTTGGTGTTTGAATGTCCCAGTCCCTGGTCACAAGGGTCGGCTTTCTTGTTTGAAAACAGATGCATAGTTTACAGGCTTCTACCAGCCATGAATTCACAGGCTGATGTGGAAAAGTATTTCATCATGTAAATTAATCAAGCAACCAAGTGAAAACGTGAAGTTAGTGGTAAAGTGACACAGGAGAAGTTTTCAGTACCCATTGCCACATTTCTGGAATAGAAGAGATTTGTAGAAATCATTACTCTGCCTTGATTCTTCTTTTCCACTGCAAGAAAATTACAAATTAAAAAAATTCTAGAAAATATCTTCCATCAGCTTCAGAAGGAAGGAAATGAACATTTTTTGAGGCTCTTCCAGGTATTAAGTTAGAAGCTTCACATACACCATCACAACTGAATGCTTCCAGCAACCCTATGGACTAGGTATCATGTCACACAAAGAAGCTGAAGTTCAGGGAGACTGAATGGCTAGTCAAAGTCACACAGCTTATATTTGACTAAGTTGAGATGCAAATAAAACAGAGCCATGAGCTGTCAACCTATGCTGGGAATATTTAAACATGGTGAGATGCCTTCATTACAGTTCAAGCAAAAATTTATTTTAAAAAATCAATCAGGGCTTCCCTGGTGGCGCAGTGGTTGAGAGTCCGCTTGCCGATGCAGGGGACACGGGTTCGTGCCCCAGTCCGGGAAGATCTTACATGCCGCAGAGCGGCTAGGCCCGTGAGCCACGGCCGCTGAGTCTGCGCGTCCGGAGGCTGTGCTCCACAACGGGAGAGGCCACAACAATGAGAGGCCCGCGTATCAGAAAAAAAAAAAAAATCAATCAATCAGTGTTCAATTGATGATACTACAAAGACTGTAGTCTTTATTTCTACTCCAGTTTCATCAATTGACAGCAACAAAAATAAATAAAATTTTAAATAGTAAGTTACAAGCACTGCTATCTTTAAACTTCATGTGTTTTTACATTCTATATACTTTTGACAATTTTACTTCATTAGAATAAAATGCAAGGTCACTACAAACAAAACAGGAAGAGACAAAAAGGCTTTCATAGCTAGGAACTATGATTTGAAATTAAAATTATTTAAAATGGCAATGAGTACAACTAATTATTAGAGAACAGCAGAGGAGTGAATTGATTTTTCAGATGTAGGTGGCAAGACCCTTCTGAAAAACAGGATTCACAAACTTTGAAATCACTTTAAGATGATATTTTAGTTTTCTTCCAGTCACAAAGTAAGCAAAACAAATAGATTCTTTAAGTAATTAAATCTAGGGCTCTCCTCAACAGATTGCTTTCTATTTAGCACCTGGCAGGCTCTCTGGAAAACAGAAGAGGCTCATGTCCTACAGTATCCTACGTAGAGTTAGGAAAGCTACTTTATATTCTCGTACATTCAATATTTAAATGCAAGCATCTAGACTCTTCATCTGGATGGACTGTAAGATGCAAAGGTGAAGAAATATGCACTGCCAGCCACATGAAGCTTGAAGAAACTCTACACAAATCTAAGTCTACAATGTTGTTAAATGAAATCAATAAATCATCCTTTCATTGGAATGTGTGGAAAAAATTATGCGGACAGCAGCTATCATGATGTTGTTATATGCAACATGAAACTTCAACTCAGTGAAAAGGTTTGTGAAGATTATTCTTGTGTCTGCAGGGCGTGAAGTGGGAGTAGGGTGTGATGAGAGCAGATGAGGAGAGATTAAAGAACTACTACCCATTATCTTCATCCCTGATGGGTAATTTTCTCTCGTTTGTTTAGAACAATCTAAGCCTTATACAATAATTATCACAGACTGGAAATGAGCAATTCTTTCACTCAAAACTGAATCACAGCAATCACTTACAAGGCCAAGTGTTTGAGAGTAAAAAGAGTTAAGCAAATGTGGGAGGTTGAAGGTTTGATGTGCTGGAAGGATACTTTTCATCACAAAGTTGGGGTAATAATGTTGACCAATGCCAGTTCAAAAAAATCACTTAGTCTCATCAAATGGAGGAATAGTGAACTTGCTGAAAAATTAAAAATCATAAAATGAGATTTTGTCATTCTGCACTTTTTCAGGATGCTCACATTCTCAAATTGAAGCTATTCATTGTCTCTTAAGAAATATAAAAAGAGAATTCAAAAATTTAAGTACAGAAAATAAAGACTGCTTTAAAAATTAACTACATCTTGGCTGAATTGTTCTGCCATTTTTTTCCCAACTTCACCCAGACCTCTGGGTTGAATCTCCAGAATCCTATTAACCAAGACATTATAAACCCCCAAAGGCTGAGTGATTTGCACCAAAACTGAACTGAAATTCATTTTCAAAACTCTTTTCAAAAAACATCAATCATAAGAAGGTTTGAATCTTTGGGGCTGGAAGGAAATGTAAGGCAGAAAGCAGGTAAGTGAAAGAAGCAAACAAAGACCAGCAAAATAGTTCCTGCTTTTAGAACTTGAAAATAGCAATCACCAGCTACATGACTTGTAGACAAATAAACACTCAGAGGATAATATCAAGGTTGAAAAATCCTAAATTGAACCACCATTCTCTTTTTCTTGATGCCAGTTTTCAAATTCATGTATTTTTTCATGGGTGCCTTTACTGGGAATCAGAATCAGGGTGCTATCAATAAAAATGGGTAGAATCCCAAGTTTTGAGACCATAGCAATCTCTCTTGCAGGACATCCCATGTGTAGCTGGCATGTGCTCCATGTCCAGTCTTTCAAGTAATAAGAGGTGAACCCACTTGTGACCAGACATGAGTAATATTTATGCATAGGGCCTGAGAGAGAAGTCCTCAGGTCACACAGATATATTATCCTTCCCTGATACAGAAATATTCAGGGCCTACTTATTACCCAGCAGAGTAAGGATGCTAGGAGCTATGTAAGAGACAGGAGATGTATAAGTCTTGTATTGGCCTCACCTAGCTGACCTGTGCTTATGCCCTTTCAGCCCAACCCTTCTTGGTCTGATCTGCCTATCCAGGGGATTAGGAGTATAGCATTAGGCCAGTACTAGCTCAGGTTAGTAATTGGACTATCAGAACTGGATCTTAAAGTCCTCTAGTCTATTTCTCTCATCTGACTGATGAGAAACTAAGTCTCAGAGAAGGAGCATCATTGCCAAGTGTATCAGACACGCTTGTACACTAGTTCGAAATTGTTTCATCCCATCTCTTACGGCATCCTCTTTGCACAGACTTAAGCCAACTTCGTGGTGGTGCACCCAGACACTTCTTCCTTCATTTTAGGGCCACTCACCTACTCCTTGCTTCCAGTCCTAGGTCTTCTCTGACACCACTACAAGGGAAGTCCATGCTAAATGACTGCACTCCTGTATGCACTGCCCAGAAATGGGGTCTTGCTTGAACAACAGGAAATGCAAACCAACGGGTACTTGTTCCCACCTTTCATCCTCCAGGTAGATGGTTCTGAAACTATTTCAGAAAGTCCCTCAAAATCATGCGTGAGTTGCTTGTGATGGTGGTGACTCGATAACAATTTCTGTGGTGGCCTTCCCCCCTCCTCTATTTCACTCCCCCTTTGCTGCATTCCCCAAAATAAGATTCCTAAACTAACTGTCTCAAGTTCTGCTTTTAGAGAGCTCAGATTGAGACACCAGATTCCAAACACTTTCTATTTGAGTTAAGAAAAGTAACTGGTGAAGGAATTCCCTGGCAGTCCAGTGGTTAGGACTCCACGCTTTCACTGCTGACCCGAGAACTAAGATTCCATAAGCTGAGTGGTGCAAATAAAAATAATAATAATAATAACTGGTCCTTCTAATCCTTAGTTCAGAGTCCCTCAAGGTACATCCATGTCTCTGTCCGTGCAAGCTTAAGGAATATCTTGTACACAAACTGAGCATCAAACAAGTAACATTTGCATTTTTAGAGCAATTTCTGAAATGACCAAATGAGAAACTGCAAAAGTGCTTAAACACAGCTAGAATATAAGCAGATTTTTAATTTCTCCCAAGTAACGTCAATCACACTGTGTTCTTTCATCAAATAGACTAGTTCCTAAGAGTTGACAGCCAAAACACTAAAAGTTTGAAAGATCTCATTGTCAGCTTGATGTCACAGTTGTTTTCCAAAATGAAAGATTTTGTTTTCCAAAGTGAGATATAACTAACTATGCAATGGGAGATAATTTTAGTTACTGACTAAACAGTTTTTAGTCTTAAGAGTTATATATTCATTTTTAAGTGTATTAATAAAGTATGGCTAGGTTATACAGCCATAAATTCATGGATATCATTACATAGGATGGGGCTTAAGTTATTTTTGTTTAAAAGCTTTGACAAAATTCAACACCCATTTATGATAAAAACTCTCCTGAAAGTGGGCATAGAGGGAAACTACCTCAACAAAATAAAGGTCATATATGACAAATCCACAGCCAACATCATTCTCAATGGTGAAAAACTGAAAGCATTTCCTCTAAGATCAGGAACGAGACAAGGATGTCCACTCTCAAAATTATTATTCAACATAGCTTTAGAAGTCCTAGCCATGGCAATCAGAGAAGAAAAAGAAATAAAAGGAATACAAATTGGAAAAGAAGTAAAGCTGTCACTGTTTGCAGATGACATGACACTATACATAGAGAATCCTAAAAATGCCACCAGAAAACTACTAGAGCTAATCAATGAATTTGGTAAAGTTGCGGGATACAAAATGAATGCACAGAAATCTCTTACATTCCTATACACTAATGATGAAAAATCTGAAGAGAAATTATGGAAACACTTCCATTTACCATTGCAACAAAAAGAATAAAATGCCTAGGAATAAACCTACCTAGGGAGACAAAAGGCCTGTATGCAGAAAACTATAACACACTGATGAAAGAAATTAAAGATGATACCAACAGATGGAGAGATATACCATGTTCTTGGATTGGATGAATCAATATTGTGAAAATGACTATACTACCCAAAGCAAGCTACAGATTCAATGTAATCCCTATCAAATTATCAATGACATTTTTTACAGAACTAGAAAAAATCATCTTAAAATTTGTATGGAGACACAAAACACCCCTAATAGCCAAAGCAGTATTGAGGGGAAAAAACGGAGCTGGAGGAATCAGACTCCCTGACTTCAGACTATACTACAAAGCTACAGTAATCAAGGCAATATGTTACTGGCACAAAAACAGAAACATAGACCAATGGAACAAGATAGAAAGCCCAGAGATAAACCCACACACCTATGTCAACTAATCTATGACAAAGGAGGCAAAGATATGCAATGGAGAAAAGACAGTCTCTTCAGTAAGTGGTGCTGGGAAAACTGGACAGCTACATGTAAAAGAATGAAATTAGAATACTCCCTAACACCATACACAAAAATAAAGTCAAAATGGATTTGAGACCTAACTGTAAGACCGGACACTATAAAACTCTTAGAGGAAAACATAAGAAGAACACTCTTTGACATAAATCACAGCAAGATCTTTTTTGATCCACCTCCTAGAGTAATGGAAATAAAAACAAATGGGACCTAATAAAACTTCAAAGCTTTTGCACAGCAAAGGAAACCATAAACAAGACGAAAAGACAACCCTCAGAATGAGAGAAAATATTTGTAAATGAGTCAACAGACAAAGGATTAACCTCCAAAATACATAAACAGCTCATGCAGCTCAATATTAAAGAAACAAACAACCCAATGCAAAAATGGGCAGAAGACCTAAATAGACATTTCTCCAAAGAAGACATACAGATGGCCAAGAAGCACATGAAAAGCTGTTCAACATCACTAAGTATTAGAGAAATACAAATCAAAACTACAATGATGTATCACCTCAAACCAGTTAGAATGGGCATCATCAGAAAATCTACAAACAACAGATGCTGGAGAGGGTATGGAGAAAAGGGAACCCTCTTGCACTGTTGGTGGGAATGTAAAATGATACAGCCACTATGGAGAACAGTAAGGAGTTTCCTTAAAAATCTAAAAATAGGGCTTCCCTGGTGGTGCAGTGGTTGAGAGTCCACCTGCTGATGCAGGGGACACGGGTTTGTGCCCCGGTCTGGGAAGATCCCACATGCCACGGAGCGGCTGGGCCCGTGAGCCATGGCTGCTGAGCTTGCACGTCCAGAGCCTGTGCTCTGCAATGGGAGAGGTCAAAACAGTGAGAGGCCCGCGTACCACAAAAAAAAAAAAAAAAAAAACTAAAAATAGATTTACCATATGATCCATCAATCCCACTACTGGGCATGTACCCAGAGAAAACCATAATTCAAAAAGACACATGCACCCCAATGTTCATTGCAGCACTATCTACAATAGCCAGGTCATGGAAGCAACCTAAATGCCCGTCGACAGACGAATGGATAAAGAAGTTGTGGTACATATATACAATGGAATATTACTCAGCCATAAAAAGGAACGAAATTGAGTCATTTGTTGAGACATGGATGGATCTAGAGACTGTCATACAGAGTGAAGTAAGTCAGAAAGAGAAAAACAAATATCATATATTAACTCACGTATGTGGAACCTAGAACAATGGTACAGATGAGCTGGTTTGCATGGCAGAAGTTGTGACACAGATGTAGAGAACAGACATATGGACACCAAGGGGGGAAAACTGCGGTGAGGTGGGGATGGTGGTGTGCTGAATTGGGCGATTGGGATTGACATGTATACAGTGATGTGTATAAAATTGATGACTAATAAAAAAATGAATTAATATAAATTAAAAAGTTAATCAAATAATAATGAACTTAATATGAAAATATGGCAAAAATTGTCAGGATAGAAATCATGGCAATGGTTTAGTAAATATTTCAATGGTTTAATGGTTTAATAAGATGGTTTAATAGATACCTAAATAATAAACATTTAAAATGGTTTAATAAATATTTTTTAAAGTTTAACTTATTTTAATCCTGAGAATGTTACCACTTAAAAATACCCCACTCACACATACATATATAATCCAAAAGCCTTAGTCCTTCTGCTTATCAATTACTGTGTAACAAATCACCCCAAAACTTAGTGGACAAAACAACCATTTATTATGCCCATGGATTCTGTGGCTCAGGAATTTAGACAAAGCACAACAAGGTTTATCTCTGCTGCAGGCTGCATAGAGGGATGCGGAGGGGGAGAGCTGGGGACTGTAGTTATCTGAAGTATCATTTGTTCATGTGTTTGTCAGTCAATGATTGCCATCAGCTAGGATACCTATTCATGGCTTCCTCGTATGGCCAGGAGTTCTCCAACAAAGAGGCTGGTTCCAAGAGTGAGAATCCTCAAAGCAAGAGCTAGGCAGAAGCTTTATCATTTTTTCTGACCTAGGCTCCAAAGTCATGCAACATCACTTTGGCCACATTCTGTCTCAGAGCATCACAAAGGCCCACGTCTGAGGGAAGGTGAAGTAGACGTCACTTCTTGGTGAGGGAGTGGCAAAATTCTAGATGAGAGTATGGGACTGAAAATATCACTTTGGCCATGAAACTAAAATTAACTTATTCCTTGAATTGCCAGGATGCCAGAACTGAACCAGAAATCCCTGACATGGACTTAGGGTACCCTCAGAGAAAAATCTGAATTTCACATTCTATATTATTAGGTATGTTCAAAGTAGACAGACAGTTCATTATCTCCTGTGAGTTCCCTGTGAAGGTGACTCTTACAAGAATTGGTATCAATGTGATGACCTCAACAGCTCCCTCTAACTCTCCAATTTGACAAGTTTTTGACTCACAGTACCAGCCACTTACCTGCAGTCCCATGTGCAGAGACAATGCATCTGGCTAAAGATAATTCTCCATACTTTCAAGTAGCTTCAGCCATTCAATAGTAATCTTTTCCTCTGGTTTTACTTCTCATTAAACACGATGAAACCCCAGACTCTATGGACAATAAGTGTGTTCTATAACAGATGAAGTAGTAAGACATATGGGAGCCTCAGGTATCACTGGAAACCATGAGAACTCTACCAGTCTCAACCCACACTTTGAAGACTATGCAGTCTTATATTTTAGATGGAATTGTTTTGTGATTTGTTGTGGTTTGTAAATCATGAAGGTGCAATTAAAATTCAAAGAAGATCCAATACCAGTAGTAGGGCTGAGAAGAGTGAATTGTTCCCAACTGCTAGACTGCCTTCCATTTTCTGCTACAGCTTTAGAGTCTAAGAGTCAGCTTCCTTGGGATGTCTCTTTATTTAGGGTGAGGGTGAACCTGAACACAAACATTGTTTGTGTTTTAAGACGATGTGTCTCTCCCTTCATGCAACTTAGCCACAGGTCAGGAAGGTCACAGTTCAAGGTAAAGGACCAGTCTTCTTACAGGAATCCTAGAACAATGCTCTATCCTTGCTTTTGTGACCATGGTTATCTTTGATATTGAACTATGAGGTGACCTGAAAGACAGAAATTACATTTGCTAAGTAACAAAAGAACTAAAGGTTGACCAAATGATCCTACAGGAAAAAAATCAACTGGGCCTGATACCCAATTTCATCTTTCATTTCCTCCCTTAGCTTTAATATCTTTTTCCCCTCTTGATACCAATACAGCCACCAACTTCTCTTTATTGGCCCAGAAATCTACTGTAAGCTCCACAGTAAAAAATGCCTTTTGGTTCTGAAGCTTTCAGATTTAGATATTATTCTAGGAGAGGTACAAAAATAGATAAGGTGTTGCAAAAATTAAAAAAAAAAGAAATAGAAAATGTGCATAAAAGAAAAAAACCAAAAAATAACTAGGAAGAGCTAAAAGGAATGATTAATATGCAATTTGAGAGATGAAATTATGTTATATGTAATTTAAATATAACAGTAGTCCCCATTTAGTGCCATCCAGATTCTGGGGCTATAAATCAGAAGATGGACATAGTAATAGAAATCAATAAGAATCAATCTAAAATGAAAGAGATAAAATGAATGAAATGTGTGCACAGTTTCAGAATAATCAACTTTTGAAAAGATGCCTTCTAAATGGATTTTTTTCAGACTAAATTGTCTTCTACATCTCAATACCCAGGCAAATAATTATCATTAGAGAACCTGCAGTCCAACTAATGGAAACATGTCAAGGGTAATGTAATCTTTGCAGAAGAGTAGAGGCCTACAGGGCATCCGATCAGCCAAGCAGATGTTCTCATTGTCCACTGGGCAAATGCATCTTTTTCAGACATAATGAACATGTCACTCAGATCATTCAACCCTCGAACTAGACTCTTCAAGTAGAATCCTGATATTAATTTGGTTTCCCAATTGGCCTCACCTACTAGAAATACAATGCACTAAATATCCAACACAAATAAACTAATCTGATTTCAATGTGAATTAAATTTTCACTTTCACTTATACATCAGTCTCTTTCAAGTTTGGCTAACTTGACTCAGTCCTCCAGAGCCTGCTAACCCCAGGTAAACTAACAAAACCAAAAGGCTCAGCAGGCAAAGCTGAGACCCTGGTCCTCTGGCAACTCTAATCAAAGTGCAGCCTCCAGGCCCAACCTGGATAGCTGTTCTGCCTCCCTCAATGACTAAATCATTTCACCAGCAGCAAATAGACGTACACATTTCAATTACAGTTCATTTCTAACATTATCTAATGAAGTCCTGCCTCCTCAGTTACTTTTAGCAAATAGAATTCTCTCTTAAATGGAATGCTTTAAGTGTAGCAGAGGTTGGACTAACTAAATGACCTCTATGAAAAGTGGCTTCCAGTTTTCTAATTGTTCACTGTTACATACCTAAATATTACACTAAATCAATTGAAATTATTTTTTGCTTCTCCCATTGTATTTTCTACTGTTGATATTTTAAATATCTTCCTCTTTAGTTATTGACATCACCTATTAGGGGCCACCAAAAATTACCCTAGTAATTGTCCCATAGCCTCCCATTTATATACACACATAAACGCTAAATTCAAAAACCAATAGACCCAAAAAGTTTTATGCCATGGTGAGCTGCCAGGAAAAAATATAGTGCAATTTCAGATTCATTTAAGCTAAGACATACTTTAAATAATTCATTAGAACAATGATTGCTCACTGCAAAACAGTTCTTCAAATGGATCTCCATTTATCTTGCTCATTTATTAATTCCTCACCCTTCTTAAGGCATCACATTCAAGGTGCATGTCAAAAGTTCTACCAGTTTTTTCTCCCGACTTTCCCACTGACTCATTGCCTGACCAGAGGCTACTCATTGAAACTCCCTGCTCCTGTTTCATGAGCATCTGTGAAACAGTGTTAATGGGATCTGCCTCCCCAGGGAGCTGCAAGAACTAAGTTATGGTTTGCAAAATGCTCTGTGATTCATACATAAAAGACTCTACAAGAAAGCAAACTGTCATTGAGTGTTACAGTTTGCATCCCAATTATCTTAAAGTAAGGAAAGGGCTTCCCTGGTGGCGCAGTGGTTGGGAGTCCGCCTGCCGATGCAGGGGAGACGGGTTCGTGCCCCGGTCTGGGAAGATCCCACATGCCGCGGAGCGGCTGGGCCCGTGAGCCATGGCCGCTGGGCCTGTGCGTCCGGAGCCTGTGCTCCGCAACGGGAGAGGCCACAACAGTGAGAGGCCCACATACCACAAAAAAAAAAAAAAAAAAATGTTTAAAGTAAGGAAAGATGACTACCTTAAGCTTCCAAAAGTAACAATTCCAGAGAATTTTCAAAACAGGTGGGCAATTGCTGACTCAAGTGTTTTTTTCTAGGAATTGGAAATGTCATTCACAGATAAGTGCAAGGAGAAGCAAAAAAGAGAGAGACGTAAAGGAAATTCTTGGCTCTGGGATTTAGTAATAAGGGAGCTTGCCACTTTCAAATTACCCGCCGGAATCCGGCTTAAGAGACTTATAGATAAAAAATCTTCCTAGTTTTCAGCCACCTACCCAAATTTGATATTGAGTTTATACTTCCTAAAGTTGGAGCAATGATTTTCATGTCTTAGGGGTAAATAAATTAAGTTAATCCTATTAGGTTTGTTCTTATACCAGAGAATATTAAAACTGGAAAACTTAATTCCGAATTGTACAAAGTGATGGTGAGGTATCTATGTTGTACTTTAAATTTCCTGCAAACATCTTAGGAGGAGACTCTGGGGAAAGACATTATTCATAGCTTGTAAAGTCACAATGTTTGACCAACTAATAATTCCATTTAGCTGCATTGTACTTATTTCCACCTTTAAATTATAACCACACTAGGAAGGAGTAAATTTTTTCCTATTATCATTTGGTGGATTTCCATATTAAAAAGCCTCCCGGGCACTCTTGGCCTGAAAATATCATAATAATAATTCAAATGATTAACATTCACCCTCTTCCAATTAAGAGAGTACCGTAACTGCACTGATCCAGTGGTGAATGTCAATGTCTTAGCTATAACAGACATACTGGAAATAGAAGTTAGCAACAAGTAAAGGGTGAAAAAAAAATTTTTTTTAACAACCACTGAAATGATTTAAAAAAAACTTTCAAATCAAGGAAGGGTAGACAGTAGACTCAAGAAGACCAAGGAGCTTCTCCTGGAAAAATGCTAAAAATTCCAGTTTATCAAAAGTCTTGCCAGATTTCCATTATAGAAAACCCAATTATTCAGGTAGTTTGCATAATTTAGATTCAGCAAGCAAAAAACATGGATTATCTCAGTTTTCTGTGAAGATTACATATGAAAACTAGGCTCAACTAGCTGTGTGACCTTGATCATTAACCTCCTGAAGTCTCTTTCCTTGCCTGTAAATGGAAATGATAATAGGACATACCATATAGAGTCTGGTGAGGCAACATTTTTATGCTCACTAAATAATTGTTCTCTATTCCCCTTTATCTTTTATTTAAGTCAAGGCTTTGTAGGGGTCTGGTTTTGCCCAAATAAAATTTTCAATTTACTTAAAATCATAGTAAATTCTTAATCACATATAACTTTTTTACCTATATGTATATACCATGCAATTAATGAAATATAGAGCCCAAATGACTTGGTATATGTAACAGTTACAGTTCCACATTTTAGATCAGGAATAAGACTCAAGATTCTAACACAAATCCTCAAATTCCATGCTGGCTATAATTAAAGTGCATTATATCTATTGATAATCTTCATAGCTATGACCAAGAACAGCTCACTTGGTCATCACTAGTCACCACAGTGATGGGGGTAAAGATAGTCCTTCTAAACTTTAGAACCTAAAGTTCTGAAGGAGGATTCCTTAAGTGGTAAAAAATAATCCTTGGAGATTTGCAAACTTGTCCACAGTCATTCTAACGACAATGGAGAATAAACAAATGTCCCTAAGAAATATTGGTAGAGACCATTAGGGAATAATCTAAAGCAGCCTACAGCCAACACAAACTTTTTGTTAAAGACTCATGTTTGGTCTTACTAGAGTGGCAGAACCATTATTATCCTAACAGCCAGCAGCCAGTTCTTCATAAAGAACTGTCCTGTTTGAGGAACTGCTTTGATAGGCTCTTGGGGATAGAATTTGAGACGTTCAGAGCACACTTGTCAGCAGAAGCCAAGGCAACAGACTGCTAAACTTCTCTGTCACCTACACTAGAGGAATTGCTGGGGATGGGAAGAGAAAAAGGAGAGGAAAACCATGGAGAACCCGGGTGGGAGAGAAAGAAATGAGGCAATCCAGTATGGCAAGGCTGAGGCATCTCACTGAACAAGACCACAAAAATTCCTCCAAAGATGGGGACGTGAAGGAAATTTCAGGGAGTATCTGCTTTCCAATTTGAAATTGTCTAAACTGTTGCTTTACAAAGACCTCTACTCACTTCCTCACCCTGATATCCATCAATGCTTCATACCGTGTGTGGTGGCAGGGTGGAGGGGTGTGTGTGTGTGTGTGTGTGTGTGTGTGGAAAGGGCCTGACTTTTACATGTGGTCAACTCAAGGCTGACAAAATTAGCACCCATTGAATAATTCCCCAAACAATTCCTGAGGACCCAGAGTCAGCGGTGGCATGAGAATATGAACTCTAGGAATACATCAAGATCTTCTAAATATCTTTGGACTTCCACAAGATCAAAATGAAGTGATCATAGCTTGATAGTAAGCCATTTCTAATGTTTTGATTACTGAAGAAGCTGAGTGTGTTTGTTTGTTTATTGGTAGTGTTCATTAACTTTTTGGTGAATTGTCTGCTTTCATCTGTGCCCAATTTTATATCAAGGCATTCATTTTTTAAATTTATATCAGCCCTTTATGTATTAAGCATACAAGCACTTAGACAGAGCTTTGCAATTTTTTTCCCTCTTTGGCTCTTGTATTTCATTTGGATCATTGCATTGTTGATAAACATTTATGAACTATTTTTTATAGTTTCTTCTTTTGTAATTATGTTTAAACAGACCTTTCACACTCCAAAATGTTCATCCATATTTTCTACTAGTTTTGTAATAAATTTATTTTAAACATGTAATTCTATAATTTTTCTGGAATATAACTTCCTATAAATTTATTTAGAATGTTGAGATTATATTTATAAATAAGATTAGTTTTTTGGCTTTCTATTTTGTACTTTCCTAATCAAATTCTTTTGTACTTTCATAATCAAATTTTGGTAAAACTAGTTTGTAAAATAGTGTCAGTTCTTTGTATGCCATGACACAATTCATAGATCACAACACGGATCTGTGTTCTTACATGTCCTTAACAAAGTGAGAGAGTTTATTAGCTTAGTATTCTAAGCCCAAAGCATTTTCAGAAAGTAATTTTTGACAAACATTTTCAATATTTAGCTCAATTATTTTTTCATATGCTCAGTTTTTTTTCTTCTTGAATAACTTTTTATAATTTATATTCCCTCCTATTCATTTTTTTGAGATTTTAAAATTATTTAGGATAGAGTTATAAATAATATTTGCTTATAATTTTTATTTTCTCAATATCTGCCATTCCCTTTTTTACCTAGGCATCAATTATTTTATTTTTGTGTTTTCTAACTTCATTAATTTTTGCTATCTACATAACTTCTCCATTCTCCTTTAAAGTTATATTTTGTTATTCTTTACCTAATTTTTACCTATATACTATCTATTATTTTTATCCTTTGTTATAGAAAAAATAGCTCAATATATATGGAATAAATCATCTAGTTTATTATATAATTCAGATCAGTTTTTAACATTTATTTATCTCCTACTTCATCTGTGAACTACTGAGAAAAGCATATTAAAGTCTTCCATTTCTACTGTACTTATAAATTCTTTTTGAATTTCTAACAATTTGTGTTTTTATATAATTTGGTGTTTTTTCAGTTTGGAGCATAAGATTTATTACACTTTTTAAAAATATTATGGACCTTCTTTGTCCTATTTAACGATTTCACAGTGTCCAAAGTTCAGAAATAACAAGTAAAACCAGTGCCTCACCAAAGTAGTAATTAGTAAAATTTTATTGTGTACACACCAAATAGTTTGGAAACCAGGAGCACTCAAACCAAAATATAAAGTGAGGCTCAGGTGTATATTGTATAAAGCACCTTATATAGTAAGCTTATATTCTTCACAGTGATTGGTTATAATATTAGAATTTTCTTAAATGATAGGAATTTGGTTAGTGGTTACCTCATATCAAACTCGGAAAACAGTTCAAGTGTCACTTGTGATTTCCAGAAGCATCAGCAAGAAATGACCCAGGTCAAGTCAGTCTTGCAATGTAAGCTAAATTAGGCTTTATTTGTATGACCAAACTGGTTTTGTCTGCACAGTGAATTTTCAAGGCTGACCTCCACTTGTTTTTTATTTTAACAATGGTAAATCCTAATTGTTGAATATTATAACTGTAACTCCAGTTGTTTTGTTCTTTGATTATGGAGATTTTCCTACCCTTTTAACCTTTCGGAATTGTTTCATTTTATGAGTATCCATGATAAGAGGCTCTCCCTCAGACATTGTTTTTTTTTTTTTTTTCAATTTTTTTTTAATTTTTTGCTTTATAACAAATTTAATCAGTTATACATATACATATGTTTCCATATCCCCTCCCTTTTGCGTCTCCCTCCCACCCTCCCTATCCCACCCCTCCAGGCGGTCACAAAGCACCAAGCTGATCTCCCTGTGCTATGCAGCTGCTTCCCACTAGCTATCTACCTTACGTTTGGTAGTGTATATATGTCCATGCCGCTCTTTCACTTTGTCACAGCTTACCCTTCCCCCTCCCCATATCCTCAAGTCCATTCTCTAGTAGGTCTGTGTCTTTATTCCTGTCTTACCCCTATGTTCTTCATGACATTTTTTTTTCTTAAATTCCATATATATGTGTTAGCATACAGTATTTGTCTTTCTCTTTCTGACTTACTTCACTCTGTATGACAGACTCTACGTCTATCCACCTCATTACAAATAGCTCAATTTCATTTCTTTTTATGGCTGAGTAATATTCCATTGTATATATGTGCCACATCTTCTTTATCCATTCATCCGATGATGGACACTTAGGTTGTTTCCATCTCCAGGCTATTGTAAATAGGGCTGCTATGAACATTTTGGTACATGTCTCTTTTTGAATTATGGTTTTCTCAGGGTATATGCCCAGTAGTGGGATTGCTGGGTCATATGGTAGTTCTATTTGTAGTTTTTTAAGGAACCTCCATACCGTTCTCCATAGCGGCTGTACCAATTCACATTCCCACCAGCACTGCAAGAGTGTTCCCTTTTTTCCACACCCTCTCCAGCATTTATTGTTTCTAGATTTTTTGATGATGGCCATTCTGACTGGTGTGAGATGATATCTCATTGTAGTTTTGATTTGCATTTCTCTAATAAGTAAAGATGTTGAGCATCCTTTCATGTGTTTGTTGGCAGTCTGTATATCTTCTGTGGAGAAATGTCTATTTAGGTCTTCTGCCCATTTTTGGATTGGGTTGTTTGTTTTTTTGTTATTGAGCTGCATGAGCTGCTTATAAATTTTGGAGATTAATCCTTTGTCAGTTGCTTCATTTGCAAATATTTTCTCCCATTCTGAGGGTTGTCTTTTGGTCTTTTTTATGGTTTCTTTGGCTGTGCAAAAGCTTTTAAGTTTCATTAGGTCCCATGTGTTTATTTTTGTCTTCATTTCCATTTCTCTAGGAGGTGGGTCAAAAAGGATCTTGCTGTGATTTATGTCATAGAGTGTTCTGCCTATGCTTTCCTCTAAGAGTTTGATAGTGTCTGGCCTTACATTTAGGTCTTTAATCCATTTTGAGCTTATTTTTGTGTATGGTGTTAGGGAGTGAGTGAATCTCATACTTTTACATGTCCCTATCCAGTTTTCCCAGCACCACTTATTGAAGAGACTGTCCTTTCTCCACTGTACATTCCTGCCTCCTTTATCAAAGATAAGGTGACCATATGTCCGTGGGTTTAACTCTGGGCTTTCTATCCTGTTCCATTGATCTATCTTTCTGTTGTTGTGCCAGTACCATACTGTCTTGATTACTGTACCTTTGGAGTATAGTCTAAAGTCAGGGAGCCTGATTCCTCCAGCTCCGTTTTTCGTTCTCAAGATTGCTTTGGCTATTCGGGGTCTTTTGTGTTTCCATACAAATTGTGAAATTTTTGGTTCTAGTTCTGTGAAAAATGCCAGTGGTAGTTTGATAGGGATTGCATTGAATCTGTAGATTGCTTTGGGTAGTAGAGTCATTTTCACAATGTTGATTCTTCCAATCCAAGAACATGGTACATCTCTCCATCTATTTGTATCATCTTTAATTTCTTTCATCAGTGTCTTATAATTTTCTGCATACAGGCCTTTTGTCTCCTTAGGTAGGTTTTTTCCTAGATATTTTATTCTTTTTGTTGCAATGGTAAATGGGAGTGTTTCCTTGATTTCACTTTCAGATTTTTCATCATTAGTATATAGGAATGCCAGAGATTTCTGGGCATTAATTTTGTATCCTGCAACTTTACCAAATTCATTGATTAACTCTAGTAGTTTTCTGGCAGCATCTTTAGGATTCTCTATGTATAGTATCATGTCATCTGCAAACAGTGACAGCTTTACTTCTTCTTTTCCAATTTGGATTCCTTTTATTTCCTTTTCTTCTCTGATTCCTGTGGCTAAAACTTCCAAAACTAGGTTGAATAAGAGTGGTGAGAGTGGGCAACCTTGTCTTGTTCCTGATCTTAGTGGAAATGGTTTCAGTTTTTCACCATTGAGGATGATGCTGGCTGTGGGTTTGTCATATATGGCCTTTATTATGTTGAGGAAAGTTCCCTCTATGCCTACTTTCTGCAGGGTTTTTATCATAAATGGGTGTTGAATTGTGTCGAAAGCTTTCTCTGCATCTATTGAGATGATCATATGGTTTTTCTCCTTCAATTTGTTAATATGGTGTATCACGTTGATTGATTTGCATATATTGAAGAATCCTTGCATTCCTGGAATAAACCCCACTTGATCATGGTGTATGATCCTTTTAATGTGCTGTTGGATTCTGTTTGCTAGTATTTTGTTGAGGATTTTTGCATCTATGTTCATCAGTGATATTGGCCTGTAGTTTTCTTTCTTTGTGACATCCTTCTCTGGTTTTGGTATCAAGGTGATGGTGGCCTCATAGAATGAGTTTGGGAGTGTTCCTCCCTCTGCTATATTTTGGAAGAGTTTCAGAAGGATAGGTGTTAGCTCTTCTCTAAATGCTTGATAGAATTCGCCTGTGAAGCCATCTGGTCCTGGGCTTTTGTTTGTTGGAAGATTTTTTATCACAGTTCCAATTTCAGTGCTTGTGATTGGTCTGTTCATATTTTCTATTTCTTCCTGATTCAGTCTTGGCAGGTTGTGCATTTCTAAGAATTTCTCCATTTCTTCCAGGTTGTCCATTTTATTGGCATAGAGTTGCTTATAGTAATCTCTCATGATCTTTTGTATTTCTGCAGTGCCAGTTGTTACTTCTCCTTTTTCATTTCTAATTCTATTGATTTGAGTCTTCTCCCTTTTTTTCTTGATGAGTCTGGCTAATGGTTTATCAATTTTGTTTATCTTCTCAAAGAACCAGCTTTTAGTTTTATTGATCTTTGCTATCGTTTCCTTCATTTCTTTTTCATTTATTTCTGATCTGATTTTTATGATTTCTTTCCTTCTGCTAACTTTGCGATGTTTTTGTTCTTCTTTCTCTAATTGCTTTAGGTGCAAGGTTAGGTTGTTTATTCGAGATGTTTCCTGTTTCTTAAGGTGGGATTGTATTGCTATAAACTTCCCTCTTAGAACTGCTTTTGCTGCATCCCATAGGTTTTGGGTCGTCGTGTCTCCATTGTCATTTGTTTTTAGGTATTTTTTAATTTCCCCTTTGATTTCTTCAGTGATCACTTCGTTATTGAGTAGTGTATTGTTTAGCCTCCATGTGTTTGTATTTTTTACAGCTCTTTTCCTGTAATTGATGTCTAGTCTCATAGCATTGTGGTCGGAAAAGATACTTGATACAATTTCAATTTTCTTAAATTTACCAAGGCTTGATTTGTGACCCAAGATATGATCTATCCTGGAGAATGTTCCATGAGCACTTGAGAAAAATGTGTATTCTGTTCTTTTTGGATGGAATGTCCTATAAATATCAATTAAGTCCATCTTGTTTAATGTATCATTTAAAGCTTGTGTTTCCTTATTTATTTTCATTTTGGATGATCTGTCCATTGGTGAAAGTGGGGTGTTAAAGTCTCCTACTATGAGTGTGTTACTGTCGATTTCTCCTTTTATGGCTGTTAGTATTTGCCTTATGTATTGATGTGCTCCTATGTTGGGTGCATAAATATTTACAATTGTTATATCTTCTTCTTGGATCGATCCCTTTATCATTATGTAGTGTCCTTCTTTGTCTCTTCTAGTAGTCTTTATTTTAAAGTCTATTTTGTCTGATATGAGAATTGCTACTCCAGCTTTCTTCTGGTTTCCATTTGCATGGAATATCTTTTTCCATCCCCTTACTTTCAGTCTGTATGTGTCTCTAGGTCTGAAGTGAGTCTCTTGTAGACAGCATATATATGGGTCTTGTTTTTGTATCCATTCAGCCAATCTGTATCTTTTGGTGGGAGCATTTAGTCCATTTACATTTAAGGTAATTATCGATATGTATGTTCCTATTCCCATTTTCTTAATTGTTTTGGGTTCGTTATTGTAGGTCTTTTACTTCTGTTGTGTTTCTTGCCTAGAGAAGTTCCTTTAGCATTTGTTGTAAAGCTGGTTTGGTGGTGCTGAACTCTCTCAGCTTTTGCTTGTCTGTAAACGTTTTAATTTCTCCATCAAATCTGAATGAGATCCTTGCTGGGTAGAGTAATCTTGGTTGCAGGTTTTTCTCCTTCATCACTTTAATTATGTCCTGCCACTCCCTTCTGGCTTGTAGAGTTTCTGCTGAGAGATCAGCTGTTATCCTGATGGGGATTCCCTTGTGTGTTATTTGTTGTTTTTGCCTTGCTGCTTTTAATATGATTTCTTTGTGTTTACTTTTTGACAGTTTGATTAATATGTGTCTTGGCGTATTTCTCCTTGGATTTATTCTGTATGGTACTCTCTGTGCCTCCTGGACTTGATTAACTATTTCCTTTCCCATATTAGGGAAGTTTTCAACTATAATCTCTTCAAATATTTTCTCAGTCCCTTTCTTTTCCTCTTCTTCTTCTGGAACCCCTATAATTCGAATGTTGGTGCGTTTAATGTTGTCCCAGAGGTCTCTGAGACTGTCCTCTGTTCTTTTCATTCTTTTTTCTTTATTTTGCTCTGCAGCAGTTTTTTCCACTATTTTATCTTCCACCTCACTTATCCTTTCTTCTGCCTCAGTTATTCTGCTATTGATCCCATCTAGAGTATTTTTTATTTCATGTATTGTGTTTTTAATCGATGCTTGATTCCTCTTTAGTTCTTCTAGGTCCTTGTTAACTGTTTCTTGCATTTTGTCTATTCTATTTCCAAGATTTTGGATCTGGGAAATAGAATCTTGGATCATCTTTACCATCATTATTCTGAATTCTTTTTCAGGTAGACTGCCTATTACCTCTTCATTTGTTAGATCTGGTGGGTTTTTATCTTGCTCCTTCTCCTGCTGTGTGTTTTTCTGTCTTCTCATCTTGCTTATGTTACTGTGTTTGGGGTCTCCTTTTTGCAGGCTGCAGGTTCGTAGTTCCCGTTGTTTTTGGTGTCTGTCCCCAGTGGCTAAAGTTGTTTTAGTGGGTTGTGTAGGCTTCCTGGTGGAGGGGACTAGTGCCTGTGTTCTGGTGTATGAGGCTGGATCTTGTCTTTCTGGTGGGCAGGTCCACGTCTGGTGGTGTGTTTTGGGGTGTCTGCGGACTTTTTATGATTTTAGGCAGCCTCTCTGCTAATGGGTGGCGTTGTGTTCCTGTCTTGCTAGTTGTTTGGCTTTGGGTGTCCAGCACTGTAGCTTGCTGGTCGTTGAGTGAAGCTGGGTGCTGGTGTTGAGATGGAGATCTCTGGAAGATTTTCGCCGTTTGATATTATGTGGAGCTGGGAGGTCTCTTGTGGACCAGTATCCTGAAGTTGGCTCTCCCACCTCAGAGGCACAGCACTGACTCCAGGCTCCTCAATTTGGGATGATGTGTTGTCTATTCATGTATTCCACAGATGCAGGGTACATCAAGTTGATTGTGGAGCTTTAATCCGCTGCTTCTGAGGCTGCTGGGAGAGGTTTCGCTTTCTCTTCTTTGTTCTCACAGCTCCTGGGTCTCAGCTTTGGATTTGGCCCCGCCTCTGCGTGTAGGTCGCCGGAGGGCGTCTGTTCTTCGCTCAGACAGGACAGGGTTAAAGGAGCAGCCTCTGCGGGGACTCTGGCTCACTCAGGCCGGACCGGAGGGAGGGGCACGGAGTGCGGGGCGAGCCTGCAGCGGCAGAGGTCGGCGTGACGTTGCACCAGCCCGAGGCGCGCCGTGCGTTCTCTCAGGGAAGCCGCCCCTGGATCCCGGGACCCCGGCAGTGGCGGGCTGCACAGGCTCCCGGAAGGGCGGTGTGGGCAGTGACCTGCGCTCGCACACAGGCTTCTTGGCGGCGGCAGCAGCAGCCCCAGCGTCCCACGCCCGTCACTGGGCTCCGCGCTTTCAGTCGCGACTCGCGCCCGTCTGTGGAGCCCCTTTAAGCAGTGCTCTTAATCCCCTCTCCTCGCGCACCAGGAAACCAAGAGGGAAGAAAAAGTCTCTTGCCTCTTTGGCAGCTCCAGAGTTTTTCCGGACTCCCTCCCGGCTAGCTGTGGCACATTAGCCCCCTTCAGGCTGAGTTCTCGCCGCCAGCCCCAGTCCTCTCCCTGCGCTCTGACCGAAGCCCGAGCCTCAGCTTCCAGCGCTGCGCGCCCCGGCGGGCGAGCAGACAAGCCTCTCGGGCTGGTGAGTGCCGCTCGGCACCAATCCTCTGTGTGGGGATCTCTCCGCTTTGCCCTACCCAGGTATGTGGGGTGTTTCTTGCCTTTTGGGAGGTCTGGGGTCTTCTGCCAGCGTTCAGTAGGTGTTCTGTAGGAGTTGTTCCACGTGTAGCTGTATTTCTGGTGTATCCGTGGGGAGGAAGGTGATCTCTGCGTCTTACTCTTCCGCCATCTTACCCGGAAGTCCAGACATTGTTTTGACCCAGTCTAGTATTTACCTTTTAGTAAAAGATAATATATTCACAGTTATTCCATATATTTGGATTTACTTTTATCATCCCATTTTAGAGCTCCTGTTTTATGCTTCCTTGCTGTATTCTTTTTACTATTATTTTGAGGAGTAAATTATATTTTAACTTATTTTTTCAACAATACATCTTGTTTTCAATTCTGTATGTCATCCCCTTTTAAGATATTTAGACATACCTCTCATAAAAGCCAAGAACTGAAAATAACCCAAAAGTTCACCAACAGAGGAAGACATTAGTTAATTTAATGAATAGACAATGAAATCCTATAAAGTAATAAAAGCAAACACACTAAGCTGTATCAACAACATGGATGACACAAATTGTTGAACCAAAAAAGCAAAACATAAAATAATTCATATATTATATTTATATAAAATTTAAAATCAGGTAAAAGCAAACCGTATTGTTATCCTAAGGCAACAGAAGTTGGGACGAAGGGAAATTAGTGGGGAGGAAGGGAATTATGATCAGAGATGAACAAAGAAAGTTTCCGGGGACCTGGGATAGGGCCCTTTCTTCACTTAAGTTGTAGTAACACTGGTGTTCACATTGTAATTACACACCAAACCCCTACACATCTGTTGTGTGCAGTATTCTGTATAGAACGTTATATCTCACAATGAAAAAAATAATCTCACACATAACTGTAACTTCTTTAGAAAATTGTCAGAAAATACATAACCATTTATCCTCTTCCATGTAACTTAAAAACACTTCTATTTTTACCTGTACCCCACCCTCACTTCTTACTTTCTATTTTTGTTAGTATGACCTTGTTTCTATATTTTTAAATTTTTATCACCATTCAATAACTATTTATGACCTATTTAATTGATTTTACACTATAAACAGAATAATCATTTAGGTTCCATTCTATCATATTTTTTTCAATATTTACCATTAGTCATTTTCTATAAAAATAGTCCTATTCTAAATCTGGGTTTTCCTTCCTTTTTTATGTTTTTAAAAATCTCTAATGGTTTAAAATGAGTACATTATTGGTGGTATACATTTTTTAGCCAATTTATATCTGAAAATGTACTTCAACTGCATTTTCCTGTAAATGAAAACTCAATATGTTAAAAAATTCTAAGGACAGATATCTTTTTCCTCAAAATTCTGAAAGTCTTGACCCATTTCTTCTTTTTCTTTCTTTCTTTAGTTTTTTATTTTTATTTTTTATAGATCCTTATTGGAGTATAATTGCTTCACAGTACTGTGTTAATTTCTGTTGTACAACAAAGTGAATCAGCCTTGTGCATACATATATCCCCATATCCCCTCCCTCTTGAGACTCCCTCCCACCCTCCCTATCCCACCCTTCTAGGTCGTCACAAAGCACAAGGCTGATCTCCCTGTGCTATGCTGCTTCTTCCCACTAGCTAACTATCTTACATTAGGTAGTGTATATATGTCACTGCTACTCTCACTTCACCCCAGCTTCCCCTTCCCCCTCACCATGTCCTCAAGTCCATTCTCTATGTCTACATCTTTATTCCTGCCCTGCTACTAGGTTCATCAGTACTTTTTTTTTTTAGATTCCATATATATGCATTAGCATATGGTATTTGTTTTTCTCTTTCTGACTTACTTCACTCTGTATGACAGACTCTAGGTCCAACTACCTCATCACAAATAACTCAATTTCGTTTCTTTTTATGGCTGAGTAATATTCCATTGTATATATGTGCCACATCTTTATCCATTCATCTGCCAATGGACATTTAGGCAAACAATCCAATTAAAAAATGGGCAGAAGACCTAAATAGACATTTCACCAAAGACATACAGATGGCCAAGAGGCACATGAAAATATACTCAACATCACTAATTATTAGAGAAATGCAAATCAAAACTACAATGAGGTATCACTTCACACTGGTCAGAATGACCATTATCAAAAAATCTAGAAACAATAAATGCTGGAAAGGGTGTGGTGAAAAGGGAACCCTCCTGCACTATTGGTGGGAATGTAAATTGATACAACCACTGTGGAGACCCATTTCTTCTTGAATTCAATGTTTCAGAAGACTCTGAGAATGAGATCATTCAAAACACCACAGTCCTTTTGTTACATCTCCAGAGAACATGGACCATATCTTCTTTCTCATCAATTTCACCCCTTTATCCTCTTCATCTGAATTCTGGAAAAGCTTCTCAAATTTATCTTCCACATTATGATTCCTTGCATCATAGAAAAGCTTTTCCATTTTAATCCTTGTAATGCAAATTTTAGTCCTTCTCATGCAGATTTTAAATGGGTTATTACATTTTAGTTCCCTTTCTTCTTTTTCTAGCTCATCCAACTCATGTTGAATTTCTATGCTCTCTGTCTCCTAACTCCCTTTTTAACCTCTGTCTCTTATTTTATTATCTCGTGTTCTGCTTCATATTTTCTAGAGTTTTATTGAAAACACAAAGAGCCTATCCTAAATTTGTTCTCTTTCCTATGGAAATTACTTGTTTTAGAAATAAAACTTCTGGGCTTCCCTGGTGGTACAGTGGTTAAGAATCCGCCTGCCAATTCAGGGGACAGGGGTTTGAGCCCTGGTCCAGGAAGATCCTACATGCTGCAGACAACTAAGCCCGTGAGCCACAACTACTGAGCCTGTGCTCTAGAACCCGTGAGCCACAACTACTGAAGACCACACGCCTAGAGCCTGTGCTCTGCAACAAGAAAAGCCACGGCACTGAGAAGCCCGTGCACTGAAACAAAGAGTAACCCCCGCTCGCCACAACTAGAGAAAATCCCGCGTGCAGCAACAAAGACCCAACGCAGCCAAAAATAAATAAATAAATAAATAAAATTTTAAAAAAGAAATAAAACTTCTTTGCCATACCTTTCCTTTCAGGACTTAGGACACTTGATTTCGTACCACACTGAGCTGTTCCAATGTGGTACATCCATATTTAATGAGGATGGCTTATGCTCTTTGGATCCCCCTCACTGAATTTTACATTTCTCTTAAAATGTTCTTTGTAGACTTTAAACAGCAAGGTTACTTTCTATAACTTACATGTGTAGCTGACTGTTCCAGAGTCTGAGGAAATGGAGGAGGAACTCTTTCTGGTGGTCCACTCTGTTAAAGATCAGCTTTGGGTCTTTTATTCTCTTCGGTTCATCCATAATACCAAGTTCATAGAAGATATGCTTCCCCAGTTTGCTGCTTACCACATCAAATAGAAAACTCAATGTGTCTGGAAGAAATCTCACCTGACAGACAGTTTTCTTCTTTATGTGAATCTTGAGTGAACTCTAAAGTCTCCTAATACAGTGCTTTCATCTGCTACAGATCCACATCCCTGAATGGGCATCAAGTGGATGTCCTGGACTTTCTCCAAAATTCACCATAGGCTGCAGGGCTCACCCTCCAGACTAGCCACCACAGGAGCATTTCTGAAAGTATCAGTCAGCCCTGTATCCTCCTTGCCTTGCTTCATTTTGGAAAAATCTGCATTTTTATATATAAATTTTATATAAATATAAAATAATTTATATTTATAAATATAAATAAAATATATTTATATAAATATAAAGGAAATTATTCAATGTTCCCAGCTTTTTAGTGGCCCCTTTCCATAATTTGCAATGGAGATGTCTGCTTCCTGTTATTTTTAAACTGTTTTTCAGTTATTGCTAAGGCAATTTGAGATAGAAGTGGTGTGCTATACAAATTAGCACAGCCATTATTATCTGAAGGTCATGATATAAATATTTTTAAATTAAAGAATGAGCTAGAAATTCCAAAATTTTCCAAGTGGGTCAGCCTTGAGGAAAGAAAAGCAGTGAGAGAGAGATAAAGAGAACACTTTTAGGAATCTCAATCTTGGCGAGTCTCCAATCTCACATTCATCATTTGGGTGAACTATCTCATTCAGTCTGCTTTTAGCTCAATTTTCAGGTGAGCCACCTCAAAACTTAAAGCTGCAAAATGGCCCCGTTGCAGCAGGGAGCAATGACGCTTCCCAGAATCTTGTGAAATAACATGATTTATGAGCAGAATCAACCAAACAATATTTCTCAGGGTTATTTTTTGCTTTCCTTTCTCCCTGATAACATTAACTCAGATGAAGACATGGAGCTTTACAGTGCTAATCTAGAAAAATGGGAAAGGTAATATTATTATTAAATAAGAATCTACTTACAGAAATACACTTGCACTGGGTTCCATATTACACTGTAAAAACATCAGGATGGAATTATACATCATTCTTAAAGTCAGAAATCTCAAAATGAATGTAATCTGAGGCTCCCCATAATTCACTGAACAAGATGAAATAATTATTTAGCAACTAGAAAGACATGATCTACACATTTCAAATGCTTCCTAAGGTGAGAAATATTCCCTGGTGGTTTTCTCTTCCCATTAAGTGAGGATGTATCTGACCAGTTGATGAAGAATAGAGCATGTGGAACACAAAGAAAGAACAACCACTCTCAATTTCTACCTGCCCCTGGGCTGATGAGGGAACCTGTATCAGAGTAGAGGGACCTGCTGCCACCCAGCTATAGCTTTGGTGATGATTCCTTCATCACCTGACTTTACACCCACTGTCCCCCAAACTCAGGACTCAGCTGCAATTGAGAAGGGGCAAAACAAACTCCTCTGCCTTGTATTCCTGTACTTCCAAGTGATCAAGTTTCAAATGTGTTCAAGGTTCCTACTCACCAGCTCTGATCATCAAATAGGCAAAATGAATGAGTTTGGGAAGTGCTTCATTGCCAATTTAGCCAAAAATATAGACGTTAACAATATCACCTTCAGTTATCTACAATAATGGTAGGTAACAAACCACTCAAACCCAGTAATAATAAGCACTTATTTTGCTTAGGAGTTCATGTTGTTGGTTCAGGTTGGGTTCAGCTGAGAATTTTTGGCCTCAGCTGGGTGTACTCTCAAGTTTGAGAGTAGATGGTTGTTGGCTGATCTAGGATGGCCTCAGCTGGGATATCTGGAACAACTCGACTCTGCTCTATACATCTCATCTTACAGCAGGCCAGCCAGGCATCTTCTCAGGGTGATCACAGAGGAGCAAGAGAACAAGCAAAAACATGCAAGGACTTAACCTCTGCTTGGGGGGTCACATTTGTTAACATGCCATCATCCAAGGCAAATCACATGCTGAGCCCAGAGCATAAGGGAGGAATAGAACAAACACCCAACCCAGAGCAAAGCAAAGAGAGTGGGTACAGGGATGGATGTGGAATGGAGAACAACCATTAATGCATTCACTCTACTGGACTCCTTTAATGCCAGTTTGTCTACTGTTTGAACCAACGGAATCCTGAGTAGGCTGGTTGCTTTATAACATGCCTAATCCTTCATTTAGGGCCCCCAAATCTAGAACTACTCATTCAAATAAGAGTATCTAGGCAACTAACCTCAAAACAGTTGAAATTGAATCACTGAATAATTATGATTATAAACAGATGAAATTTAATTACTAATATGTAAACAAAATTCGCTCATATCTCAGTAATACATGAAACTATGGTAAGTCCATCTTTGTTCTAATGTGCAATGCAATGCAATATTTTTCACAATGCAGGACAATACAAGATTATTCTCTAACAAAACAGTACATCCTGGAGAATGGTTAAAATCATGATTGTGCCTTAAGGCAGACACATGCAAGCTAGATGTAAGTAAAGAAATGAGATTCCCTAAAATTACAATATAAAATCAACCTTTAGAAGTGCAGTACAAAGATCATCAGTGTTCTAAATAATAGTGTGCAAAAATAAATTAGAAAGCAAAGATATATTTCCTCAAATTAGTCATTAGAAATATATCACCCCTTCATTTAAGATAAGCGTATCAAGAATTCTCATTATTATATCTGCACTGAGTGCTTTCGAAGGAAATTCTAACCCTACCTTCAAGATGCTTGACGTTTGGGGATCCCCTGGTGGCACAGTGGTTGGGAGTCTGCCTGCCAATGCAGGGGACACAAGTTCGTGCTCCGGTCCAGGAGGATCCCACATGCCGCGGAGCGGCTGGGCCCTTGGGCCATGGCCGCTGAGCCTGAGCGTCCGGGGCCTGTGCTCCTCAGCAGGAGAGGCCACAACAGTGAGAGACCCATGTATCGCAAAACAAACAAACAAACAAACAAAGATGCTTGACGTTTGAAGCAGAACACTTAGCTCTAGGTGCTTTGTTGTTGCAGAGATTTGTTTGAGATCAAACTTTGGAAAGTTGAATATGAATTAAATATTAAGTGAATTTTTGAGTTATAATTTAGAGTGAATTTCCCACTTCCATTTGATGAAATGGGAACCCCAAATTGCTTGAGATGGCTTCAGTGTTTTTTAAGTAGAAAATAATGGAATAAAACAAATTCTTAACATTAATGTTCTTGCAATAAATTCAGTAGTAACTTTTCTTGATCATTGGCATAATTCTTAATCTAATCATCTGATTTGGACATCTGGTCAGATGAAATTCTTGTAGGACCACAACTCATAGAGATAGTTAAAATGAAAATTGATTAGATTTGTATATCTCTTAATATTTCTTTCCTCTATCTTCCAAAAAGTAAAGTCATGATAATGATAGTCACTTCCAACCAAAAGGACTTTGAATAAAACAATTCTTCTATGAAGGCAGCAGAATTATATCCCATTCCTGGCCTTAGTCTTTCTGGCTAGTTATCTGTGAAGTTTCTCTTCTTTTTCTTAATCCACTTTTTTTTTTTTTATCTCTGAGCCAGAATAGAAATCTTTCTGTAAGAAACTGCTGCACTACCAATTTTAACTCTCATTTTATTTTATTTTTTGAGACTTAAATATGGAAGCAGATCACATAATATGGTGTGATAAGAGACATAACAGCAGTAGGCACTCTTTCATCCAATTTCTCTTGTTATCAGCACACGGGTTGTTTTAGACATTCGGTTCAGCTGAGGTGCTTTCAGGGGCCATAGGGGCAAAATCTCCTCATCCACAGAGAATCTTATGCAACACTAGGAGCATAAAGTCTTTTCAGTAATCCTCAAAGGGAAAATGGAAAAATTCAACCAAGTATCTTTCTTTTGTACAGCTGAGACATCCCCTGCCTTCCCTCGATTTCCAGTCCCAGCAGTCATATGGAATGAACAAAATTACAAAAGTAGCAATTTATAAGAGAAGGTCTATTTCTTCCAAAACCTAATATTAGTGCAATTTGAAGAGGCATTCAAATAAAGATAAGGAACCAACACCATTAGAATTTTATGGAAAAGTATCAGGAAATAAAAAGGCAAATTTATGTCTTCTGATTCTTGAACAAAAACAAGACTCAACTAATAGCTAAAATGTACCAGAATAATGAAAACAGAAAATTTTATTTTCTGACCTTTGCTTCCACTGCCAAACACCAGTGAAAGTGATTTGTTAACTGTTGTTTCTACATCTTGCCAAGGCTTCTCTACATTAACCTGTCTCAGTAACGCTGCTGAAAATGCTCTCTTGAAGATCACCATGACTGCTTTACATTTTTTCCTTATTTTATTATAAAATATAGCACACAAACAGAAAAACGCATGAAACAAAAGCAAGCATCAATAATTTATCATAGGGCCTCCCTGGTGGCGCAGTGGTTGAGAGTCCGCCTGCCGATGCAGGGGACACGGGTTCGTGCCCCGGTCTGGGAGGATCCCATATGCCGCGGAGCGGCTGGGCCCGTGGGCCGTGGCCGCTGGGCCTGCGCGTCCGGAGCCTGTGCTCCGCAACGGGAGAGGCCACAACAGTGAGAGGCCCGCATACCACAAAAAGAAAAAATAATAATAATAATTTATCATAAAGAAAACACTTGTGTACCACTTTCCAGAGCCGGAAATTGAACATTGCCAACATTTCAGAAGCATTCCCTCCTGCTTTTTCTCAATCACGAAGTCTCCCCTCTCCCCAAAGATGCTCTTTATCCTTATGCTTAACACTGGAATTTAGTTTGCCCTGTTTTTCAGGGTTTTATCAATGGAATCATGTTTCTGCTTTATTATGGAATTGTGTCTGACTTACAGCATTCAACATTCAGATGGTGAGATTCACCCATGCCATTGCATGCAACAGCAGTTCATTTATTTTTGTTGTACAGGTGTTTGCTTTGTATGACTGACTATTCCACAATTTTATTTACCCATATTACTATTGATGTATGTTTATGTTGTTTCCAATTTCAACTATAACAAATATTGTTGTTGTGAGCATTCTTTTTTTTTCTTTTCCATTATAGTTTATTACAAGATACTGAATGTAGTTCCCTGTGCTATACAGTGGACCTTGTTGTTTATCTATTTTATATATAATAATGTGTATATGTTAATCCCAAACTCTAATTTATCCCTCCCCACCCCTTTCCCCTTTGGTAACCATGTTTGTTTTCTATGACTGTGAGCCTGTTTCTGTTTTGTAAATAAGTTGCTATAAACATTCTTATAGTCTCTTAGTGCACACGTGCACACACATCTGTTGGATAACTAGGAGTAAAATTTCAAGAGCATGGAGTATACATATATTAACACTAATAGATAATCAGCAATTGTACTAATGTCTACTTTCACCAGCAGTAGATGAAAGTTCTTTTGTGTTCCAGGGCCTCTCCAATATTTGGTGTTGTCAGTCATTGTAGCTTTAGCCACTTTGGTGTATACATTATGCCTCACTGTATGCTTAATTGATAATTTCCTAATAAATAATAAAGCAAAGCACTTTTTTGTATATTTTTATTGGCCATTGGATATCTTCTTTCATAAAATGCCTGTTCAACCCTCTTGATTTTTTTCTATTAAGTCGTGTTTTCTTTATTGATTTCTGATGGTTGTTTATATAATTTAATACAAGCTTTTTGTCAGTTACTTGTTAGGCAAATACCTTCTGTCACTCTTTTTTCTTGTTGTTTTTTCCTTAATTTTTAAAAAAATATATATATATTTATTTATTTATTTATTTTTGGCTGCATTGGGTCTTCATTGTTGCACACGGGATTTCTCTACTTGCAGGGGACTACTCTTCGTTGCAGTGCACAGGCTTCTCATTGAGGTGGCTTCTCTTGTTGCAGAGCACGGACTCTAGGCGTGCGATCTTCAGTATTTGTGGCATGTGGCCTCAGTAGTTGTGACTCACAGGCTCTAGAGCACAGGCTCAGTAGTTGTGGCACACAGGCTTAGTTGCTCCGCAGCATGTGGGATCTTCCCAGACCAGGGCTCAAACCCGTGTCCTCTGCATTGGCAGGTGGATTCTTAACCCTGCGCCACCAGGGAATTCCACCACTCTTGTTTTTTTTGTTTCTCCATGAAATATCTTAATTTTTATATCACTATAGTCTTGCCTTTCCTAGAGTCTCAAGTAAATGAAATAATAGATTGTGTAGTCAGTTGTGTTGACTTCTTTCACTTAATGTAATATTTTTGAGATCTATTCATGTTCCATGCATTAATATTTTACTACTTTTTATTTCTAAATAATATTCCATAGTACAGAAATACCACAATTTGTTTATTGTTTGTTTATGCATTCACCACTTGATGGCCATTTGGGTTGTTTCCAGTTTTAAGCGTCTATGAACAGTACTGCTCTGTACATTCTTGACATAAAATGTGCGCAAATGTTCCCTTTCTCTTGGTTAAATAACTAGTAGTGGGATTTCTGGGTCATATGCTAAGTGAGTATTTCACTTTATAAGATATTGCCATATTGTTTTCCAAAGTAGTTGTGACAGTTTTGCATTCCCGCTAACAACATTATCCCACATTCTCCCCAACCCTTGGTATTGTCAGTTGTTTTAACTTCAGTCATTCTAATAATGTGTGATAATATCTCATTTGGTGTTTCATTTTGTATTTCCCTGATAACCAAGGATGTTATGCCTCTTTTCCATGTACTTATTGGCTCTTTTCGTTTGTAAAGTATCTGTTCAAATCTTTGTATACTTTTAAATTAGACTGCTTTCTAACTGTTGGATTGTAAGATACACACTCTTTGTCAGATACATGTTTTGGAAATATTTATGCTGTTGACTTTTAAATTTCTTTTGATGTAATATGTGTATTTAAGGATCTATATTAACCTTTAGCCACAGTTTTAGCTGAATCCCACAATATTTTATAAGTAGTATTTTTACTTCATTCACCTCAAAATATCTAATATTTTCCATTATGAAATCTTCTTTGACCCATAGGTCAATTGGAGTGTATTCACTTCCAAAAGTTAAGATTTTCTAGTTAACTTTTTGTTATAGATTCACAGTTTAATTTTTCTGTATTCAGTGAAATTTTCCACATAATTTTAATCTTTTGAAATTTGTTGAAATTTGCTTTATGGCCTTGCATATGATCAAATTTTATAAATGTTTCATGTGTGCTTAAAAATAATGTATATTTTATAGTTGTTGGCTATAGTTTCTATATCTCTAATTAGATAGTATTCATGTTTTTCATAATCTTATATTTCTTTACTGGGTTCCTTGTCTGTTTGCTCAAATATTTTTTTTGAGAGAGACATTTTACAATTTTCTGTTAAGATTTAGAATTTTTCCAGTTTGGGGAATTGAATATTTATTGTTTTGAACACTCCATCTTTATTCTTTATCTTGCTTTTGCCCACAAATTCATATTGCCTGGTATGTAATCGAGTATGTATGCAAGCTATCTTTTTGTTAGAGTTTGCATGATATGCCTTCTCTCGTCTTTTTTTCACTTTTAATCATATACTTTTGATGCATCTCTTATAAGCTACATATAATTAACTTTTTTAACACATTTGACACACTTTGTGTTCTAACTGGAGAATTCATTTACAGTTCCTATAATAAGTGACATATTTGGGTTTATATCTACTATCATACTCAGCCCCTTCTATTTGTCTCAATAATTCTTCATTTTTTTTCTTCATTTTTTGGATAAAGTATTTTTATATTCCATTATTTTTCCCACTATTATCTTCATAGTAATATCTGCCTTACAATTCTTTTGGCAGCTTCCTTAAAGGTGACAGTACTCATCCTCCAGCTCTCGAGGTCTAATGTACTTGGCACTTTTTCTCTTTTCCAGATCAGTGCAGAGACCTTGGAAGATTTTAACTTCACTCATTCCCCTCCCACTTGTATTATATGGTCCTATTTTCTCATGGGGCTCTACTATTATTTTTAACATAATCATTATTCATTTAAATCTGTTCATCTGTTCCTCATTTTCATTGTACTTCATTTCTTTCTGTAGCTCAACTTTTGAACTTGAATAATGTTCCTTCTGTCTTTGGTGTAGATTAGAAGTGATAAATTCTCCTAGCTTTTACTTATCTGAAAATGCTGTTTATCTATTTTTGGAAGGTATTTTCACTGAGTATAGAATTCTCTGCAGCAGTTGTTTACTATGAATGCTTTAAAGATAACATTTCATTACCTTCTAGCTTTCATTGTTTCTCTTCTAAAGTCAGCTTGTCACTCTAATAGTTGTTCCCTTGAAAGTAGTTTGCCTTTTTCTCCTCTGGATGATTTTATTATTTTTTCTTTGTTTTTGGTTTTCAGATGTTATCTTATGACAAGACTACATTGGTTTGTTTGTTATTCTCCTGCTTGGGGTCCATAAAGATGATTGACTTTGTGACAATATGTTTTGCTCACTTTAGAATATTCTCAGATTCACTCCCTATCACACACTGCTTCTGGCCCATTATCTCTCTTCAGTACCCCAGGGGTTCCAATCATTTTTTTCACAGTGTTGTTTACACTCTGTATTTCCTAATTTTAACTTTCCATACTACACTTTGTGTTTTGCAGTGGTAAATTTTTTTTTTTTTTTTTTTGCGGTACGCGGGCCTCTCACTGTTGTGGCCTCTCCCGTTGCGGCGCACAGGCTCCGGACGCGCAGGCTCAGTGGTCATGGCTCACAGGCCCAGCTGCTCCGCGGCATGTGGGATCCTCCCAGACCGGGGCACGAACCTGTGTCCCCTGCATCGGCAGGCAGACTCTCAACCACTGCACCACCAGGGAAGCCCCTGTAGTGGTAAATTTTTTATGTGATTCATTTCCATATGGAATTGCTTTTAATTCAATTTTAGGAATTGAGAAAATTCAGAGTATGACTTCAGTCCCTTCAAGGACTGGCTGACTTCCAGTTCACCCCAACTCCCCAGGTTTAATCATTTGGGTTCTCAACCCAAAATAAGAAAAGTTACCCTGTCCCACCAGAAAGTCCTGGACTTTAATCTTCTTGTCCCTAGCTACAGATTTTTTTAAATTTCTGCCCAGTATCTCAACTTCTCAATGATCTCTTCCAGATTTAGCAGATTCCAAAAAAAAACAGCCGTAAATGCCAGGCTCACCTTTCTGAGTGAGTCAACCCAGTAGTTTCTCTAATGATTTTAAACAGATAAACCATTTTTTAAACATTTTGTTCATATTTTCTATTTGTTCTTAGTGGGAGGCTTAATCCAACTTACCCTGTTCATCATTACTGGAGAACAATAACTTATTTGTCTTAAAATTCAATATCCCTTCTTGAATCATCACTCTCCTCTAACCCTCTGAAGCATTCAAATCTATTGCTTAATTTCTTATGATTTTCTTTTCACCTTCATCAAACTATGCATTTCTGACTTATCTATATAACCCTTATATTTCTACACATACTCTATACTCCTTCCTCATTTATCTTCCAGGACTTTGTTTTCCCTTTATACACATTCTTTTCTATATGTGTCTGTCAGGACAAATTCCCCTTCAGTAAGTTTATCTATTCTTACAGCTGCAGCTAGCTGGATGATTTCACAACATCCTCTCCAATCCTAAAATATCATTTATGCTTCTGTCTCATATTTTTAACTACATAGAAGACATCTCCATTTAGATGTCCAATCTTCATGTCTCATTAAACATGTCTGTAACCTCCTTCTCAGCTAACTATTTTGAAAGGGTCTGGGGTACCAGGAAGAAGAAAAAAAAAAAAGAGTAGAAAGAAATATACATGCCAAAAGAGCCACATTAAACTATATGTAGATTTCATGAATTCAGAAAATAAATGTTAGAGAAGTAAAGATGATTCAAAGCTTTCTTGCCTGGAAGATATATAAAAGTACCTCCATTTGATATTAATTAGTTGACTGGGAAAAAGCTGCTTTGGGGAGATAGGTGCTATGCTTGTTTTTTCTCACTCATCTCCCACTCCCATCCCACACCTTCACCACCACCTCCATTAGAAATATATTCTGAATAATGTTTTCATAGTATTCTTCCTAAAACACAATATTTCTCACATCACTCCAAATATTAGGAATCAAGAGTGTTATCTGTTATCTTCTGTGCCAACTCCAAATAACTCGGCCTAATTTTCAAAGCTGTTTATAGTGTTTTTATTCTACCTAGTCATTGTTTCTCATAATGCAATCTCTGCTCTAATCAATAAACTTCTGCAAAATATTTAACTTTCCTTCCTACTTTCCAACTGTTCTTTATGCTGATCTCAAGCCTGAAAGGTTTTCTCTGCTTCCTTATACTCTTATTAGTCTTAATAGTTCTTCAAGGTTCAATTCAAGCCCCACCTCTGCCACAAAGCCCTCTGAAACTATATCAGCTCATGCTGCTCCCAGCATTCTCTCAAAAACCTATTCCATGGAGATAACATCAGCAAAATGAAGGCATAAGAATTTCTAGTTCTTGTCCACCCCAAACACATCAAATTGAACAACTATTCCCATGCCAGAAAATACCTTCACAAGAGCCAAGGATTCCAGGTGAGGGGTTACAGCACCTCAGTGAAGCACAGAAATAAGAAAGGACACATTGAGGAGGGTAGGAGGGATAGATTCACATGACCTCCATTACACCTCCCCCAAGACCGGACAGCCCAACATGAAC
Source organism: Mesoplodon bidens (assembly GCF_964165515.1). Taxonomy (NCBI): domain Eukaryota; kingdom Metazoa; phylum Chordata; class Mammalia; order Artiodactyla; family Ziphiidae; genus Mesoplodon; species Mesoplodon bidens. The sequence continues at coordinate 14,636,593 of NC_138161.1, read as the reverse complement.
AGAGAGAAGGAGAGTGAAGTGAACGTCAGCCTTCACCTCAAACCCCAGAGCCTGCTGACCCCATTATCAAGCTTACTCCTGCAGCCCTGGGTGACTCCCTGCAGGGTCCCCCAAACCCAGACCAATCCCTGATATACCTCAGTGCTAGCTGGCTCCCATGGCCCCAAGCAGCTCCTGGGGCACCAGGGTCCCAATGAGCCCCTGCAAACCTGCACTTCAGGTAGGAACCCGCAAACCCAGGCTTCTGTCTGGGCTCAGGACCAGGCCAGCTACTGTGGAGTGAGGCTTTTGACTCACTCCAGCACCAGGCCCTCCCTGTGGCCCCAACCTCTAAGCCCACTCCCGTGGCCCCAGGCTTCAGGCTGGTCCAGGTGGCCCCAATGTCTAGGATGGCTCCCTCAAAACCAGGTTCTCAGTCAGAAATGGACTGGCCCCCTACCCAGACTCTAGGCCCACCCCAGGTGTCAACTGATCTTTGACAAAAGAGCAAAGACAGTATAATGGAGCAAAAATAGTCTCTTCAACAAACAGTGCTGGAACAACTGGACATCCATGTGCAAAAAAAATCTAAATATAAACCTGATACCCGACACCCTTCACAAAAATTATCTCAAAATGGATCACTCATCTAATTATAAACACAAAACTATAAGAGTCCTAGAAGATAACATAGGAGAGAATCTTGATGACCTTGGCTATGACAATGACTTTTTAGATGTAGCATCATAAGCACAATTCATGAAAGGAATAAAATTGATAAGCTGGACTCCATTAAAATTAAAAACTTCTGTTCTCTGAAAGACAACATCAAAAGAATGAGAAAAGTGGGAGAGTCTCAAAAGATTCCAAAGATTGGGAGAAAATTTTTGCAAAAGATACATCTGATAAAACACAGTTATCCTAAATATACAAAGAACTTTTAAAACTCAGTGAAAAGAAAATGAACTACCCAATTAAAAAATGGGCAAAAGGGGCTTCCCTGGTGGCGCAGTGGTTGAGAGTCCGCCTGCCGATGCAGGGGACACGGGTTCGTGCCCCGGTCTGGGAAGATCCCACATGCTGCAGAGCGGCTAGGCCCGTGAGCCATGGCTGCTGAGCCTGCGCGTCCGGAGCCTGTGCTCTGCAAGGGGAGAGGCCACAACAGTGAGAGGCCCGCCTACCGCAAAAAAAAAAAAAAAAAAAAGGGCAAAAGACCTGAAGAGACACCTCACCAAAGAAGGTACACAGATGGCAAATAAGCGTATGAAAGGATGTTCAATATCACATCATTAGAGAACTGTGAATTAAAACAACAGTGTGATACCACTAAACACCTATTAGAAGGCCCAAAATCAAAAATAGTGACAACACCAAGTGTTGACAAGGATGTCGAGCAACAGGAACCCTAATTTATTGCTGGTTGGTGGAAATGCAAAATCATACAGCCACTTTATTAGACAGTTTGGTGGTTTCTTACAAAACTAAACATACTCTTATTAAACGATCCAGCAATTGTGCTTCTTGGCATTTACTCAAATGAACTAAAAACTTATGTCCACACAAAAACCTGCACTCAGATTTTTATAGTAACTTTGTTCAAAATTTCCAAAATGTAGACACAACCAGATGTCTTTCAATGGGTGAATGGATAAATAAAGTGTGGTACATCCAGGCAACAGAATAATATTCAGTGCTAAAAAAGAAATGAGGACTTCCCTGGTGGCACAGTGGTTGGGAGTCTGCCTGCCGATGCGGAGGATGTGGGTTCGTGCCCCGGTCCGGGAGGATCCTGCGTGCCGCGGAGTGGCTGGGCCCGTGAGCCGTGGCCACTGGGCCTGTATGTCCGGAGCCTGTGCTCCACAGCAGGAGAGGCCACAACAGTGAGAGGCCCACGTACTGCAAAATAAAATAAAATAAAATAAAAGAACTATCAAGTCATGAAAATACATGGATGAAACTTAAATTTATATTACTAAATGAAAGAAGTCAAATTGTAAAGGCTATATACTGTATGATTCCAAGTATATGACATTCTAGAAAAGGCAAATAAAATAATAAAATATCAGTGGTTACCAGGGGCTGGGCAGAAGGAGGGATGAATAGGCAGAGCACTGGGGATTTTTAGGACAGTGAAACTATTCTGTATGTGATACTACAACTGTGGATAAACGTCACTGTACATTTGTCAAAACCTATAGAACGTACAACACCAATAGTGAAGCCTAATGTAAACTATGGACTCTGGGTGATAGTAATGTGTTTAAGTTCATTAATTGTAATAAATGTACCACTGTGGCATAGGATGCTGTTAGCTGGGGAGGCTGTATATGTGTGGAGGGTGAGGACAGGGAGTGTATGGGAACTCTGCACTTTCTACTCAATTTTTCTGTGAACCTAAAACTGTTCTAAAAAAATAAAGCCTATTGATAATTTTTAAAAATAAAAAAAAATAGTCAATAGAGTCAGATCCAAGGGTGACCCTGATGATGGAGTAACTTTTAAAACATTATATTAAATAACTATATTAAACTTTAAATAGATTAAATAATTTAAAGGAACAATGGGGACTTTAAGCAAAAAAAAAAAAAAAAAAAAAAAAAAGGACCAAACAGAACTTCATTAGATGGGCTTAATAGAAAACTGGACAAAGCAAAAGAAAGAGTCAGTGAACTTAACAACAAATCAATAGAAATTTTCCAAACAGAAACACAAGAGGAAATAGAATGAAAACAAAACAGAATAAAAAGCCCATAAAAACAAAAAATCATAGATCTGAGATAAAAATATGGAATGAACTAACATTCATGTAATTGGTCTTACAGAAGAAAAGAGAGAAAATGAGATGCAAGAAAATTTTGAAGACCTAATAGCCAAGGATGTTCCAAAACTGATGAAAGTCACCAACATGCAGATCCAAGAATGTGACAAACAACAAAGTGAATTTTAAAAACAAACAAAGGCACATTATAGTCAAACTGCTGAATACCAAAAACAAAGATGAAATCTTAAAAGCAGCCAGAAAGCAAAAGCCTCATTCTATTCAAGGAAATCACAGTAAGAATGATCACTCATTTCTCATCAGAAACAACAAAAAACAGAAAACAATGGAATAATCTTAAAGTGTTGAAATAACTCTATAAACAGCAAGGGTCTGTTGCAAAAATGAAGGCGAAATAAAAATACTTTCAGTCCAACAAAATCTCAAAAAATTCATGGATATAAAAAGTAACAAAGGAAGTTCTTCACACTAAAGGAAAAAATGAAGACTATGGGAAAAATCAGCAACAGTACAGAAGACATGATACCTTGCTGTTTCCTCTGACCCTGATTCCTCATCATGACATAGTCTAAGGATGGCATGGAGAGCAGGAAGAGGTGCTTTCACTGAAAAAGCAACATCTGCAGGTGAAAGTAGAAAATGGAAGCAAAGGCAAACCATCTGCTTAGAATCTGTTTGCCTTTAAAGAATGGCAGCAGCAGAAAACCGACAGGAGCTGATGGAAAAATCACAGAACAGAAATTCCATGTGAACCCTCAGTTTCCATCAGTGTGGCAAGCTTAGCCAGTAATTGGACTAATCTGAAAGCAGAAGGTCACCTATCCTGCAAAGGAATTAGTTGCTGCCCAATATGGGGGAAACTGGAACCCAGCTGAGTGTTTTCAACAATGCAAAAGAGAAATTGTAACATTTTTGTAATCTTGGAGGCAAAATTATTGCTATATTCAGAAGAGGTCATTCTTTCCCTGGAAAACAAAGAGACTATATTGAAAAACTATTAGAAATATAATACTTCGGTAAAATGATTGTTTACAAGTAAAAATACAAAAATCAAGTGTTTTCTCATAAACCAAAAATAAGCATTTAGAAAACACCCATAAAAGCATATTAATACATTTGATGAGAAATATAAGTATCCTATAGAACTTATAAAGGTCTGCCTAGAGCCATGCACTTTAGACCTCATCATAAAAAGTCAGTAATAATATTAATTTCCTCCCAATTGATTTGTAACTGTAACACAATCCTAATCAAATTTCAACTTAAATCAAAATAAGAAGAGTGGTGAAAACAGTGTGAACTAAAAATGCCACCTGCCATATCAGTAAACAAAGGATGTTGCAGCCATCAAACCATCACACTGCAGCCTCCCCAGTGGTGAGCCCTGAGGGAACTCAGGATAGAAATAGGATTTGCCCCCCATTTAACAGTTAGCCACTGCAGCCTCCCCAGTGGTGCACCCTGAGGAGACTCAGGTTGAGAAAGCACAGGATGCTGGCCCGAGATAGCGGAGATGCATACCAAATAAACGACTTCAATGAGCCCAGACTTTGCATCTTTCCATACATGGAAAAGCACTAAATTCCTTTACTTGAGATATCTGGTTTTCTTTAATTAACAGTAATCTTCTGATGTTCCGACTACCTGGTCTTTTGCTGCAAAAACTCCTGTGTATCCTGGCTTCCCACCTTACCCCTTCACAGCAGTCTCTCAGAGTTATCTGAGATGATATCCCAGGGTTAATTCTTCAGTTTTGTCCACCGAATAAAACATAACTCTCAACTTTTACGTTGTGCATTTTTTTTCAGTCGACAACAGTCTGGCCTAAAAATATAATGTCAGAACAATAAAACATATTAGAATCCAGTAACAGATACCAGGTACATAATAATTTAGGAAATGATCAAAGGGACAGTTCAAATAGGATAAAAAGGATGGACTACTCAAAAACATGGTTTTGGCTTAACTGACAAGCAATTTAGAACAAGAAGGTTATTTTCTTATCTCACATTTTTTGAATATCTAAAGTAAATCCAGATATTTTAAAATTTTTAATGCTTATTTAAAAAAGAAAGCTAATTGCATTTATAGTAGGAAACAACATTCAATCCTAACATTCATTCCAGTCTGGAACAACTGAGTGTAAGATGTGTATTTACCCTTTTTCATTTCCTCTATAGCACCTAATACAGTGTTGAGATCTACACATTAAATTTTCAGGAAATTCAGCATTGACTGATTCATCATAAATACTATGTTTCTTCCTAGAAGATAAGAAAATTTGCTTGTGAGATTTTCATTTAAAAGAATTATGCTATTCATCAAAATTTTTACCCTGTCATCTGTTCTCAACATTATTTCAAATTATGTTTAGCATAGCAAAGCATATGAATTTTACTTTAGAAAGCATAAGAAGTCTATAAAAGTTTGTTTACTAAACTATATTCCATAGAAATGCTAATTTTGAAGGCCATATGTGCATATGGGCTGTTAGAATTCATCATAACTTAAACTACTTCTATAAAGGTGAGGATCAGTAAGATTTAGAGTATCACCTACATTGCACAGCATGTGTTTTACTTACTCTCAAAATGAATTTCTCTCTTAAATAGAAAAAAGCCAAAATAGGTAAATTACTATATCACAATTTAGCAGTATGTGTCTCAGAAGTCTTGGTTTTAGGCTTACAATCCAGAAGACTAGAAAATGGGTTATTAAATCTGCTATAAGCAGAGTCTTTCACCTTCTAGATTCTAGGTATCATTATTCTGCCTCATTTGAAGTGGAGTAAACAGCGTGCCCAGAAATGGTCAAGGATATCTGGAAGGACTACTTTCCCTTATACGTGTCAAAAACTAGAGAGTCATTTGAATTAACATTATTTTCTTATAAAATGTAACTATATCATGGGAAGCACAGTCATATTAGTTAGTCACATAACAACCTAATAACTGAAATCTGCAATGGAAGGAATAAAATTTTACATTGGAGAGTGGCCGAGAATAAAAGAAAAGAGGACCATTTTGGATCATTGAACACCATCAGAAAAGTCTGGTCTGGAATGGAGAGGGAATGACAAGAAGTGGTATTCCAATGAGAAACTACCAAGAGGAGGGTGCTGTGGGTCCATAGTTCAGGAATGAGGTCAGAAAAGTTGCTGGGGAACAGGAGATAGTTAAGCTGAATCCAGCCTCTGTACCCTGACACCGAATTATTCTCAGAGACAGAATGTTGGGTGAAGTAGAAAAGAATAGCTTTATTGCCTTGCCAGGCAAAGGAGGCCACAGAGGGCTAATGCCCTCAAAACTGTGTGTCCCCCCTTGGAGAGTGTAGTGAGAAGTTTTATAGCAATGAGTCAAAGAGGGTGTGATCAGTTCATGGACATTCTTCTGACTGGTTGGTGGTGGAGTAGGAATCAGCATCATCAACCTTCTGGTTCCAACCGGTCTGGGGTCTACGTGCTTGTGGACACCATACCCTAACTTTTCCCTCCTGGTGGGGACTTCAGTATCTGCAAAACAGTTTCAAAGATATTGTTATGTATATCTCTTGATGGGGAACCAGGACACTGCCCCAAGGCTACACTATTGTTTCTTTTGACTGTTCTTCCTTTGTCTCTGGATCCCCTCCCTTCCCTAATTAGCAACTGTTTGAACCTGCCCATTGGAACTCAGGGGAGGTCATGGAGGCTGAATGAAGCCTACTTCCTGTAACAAAAAAACGCGAAACACAGAACGTCTTTTGTGCCCAGAAACCCCACAGGGTTCTGCTCAGTATCAGTGGTAGAAGAAAAATAGCTGAAAAGATTGCAGAGGGAAAACTGTGACTGTCTAAAGTCCGTTCCAAGCCTGACTGTTTTGTTGCAGCAAAGTTTGTTTGAGGAATTGAAATAGGCTTCAGAGATGGATTCTAAGTATTTTAAACTAATTGTTCTCAAAAGGTGAGCCAAGACCAGCAATATAAGCATAACCAGAAAGGGGTTAGAAATGCAAATTACTAGCTGGCTCCCATGCAGTCTTACTGAATCGTAGACTCTAGGAGTGGATTCCAACAGTTTGTTTGAACAAGCCCTTCAGGTGATTCTGATGCACCCGCAAACCTCAAACAATGGTTTAAACCAATCATGGAAATCCAGTCTCTGTGGAATGTGAAACAGCCCAAACAAGCAGCACACAGCATTCTCTTAGCATTAGCAATAATTTGGGGGTCAGGCTTGGGTCCCTGGTCCGATCTGATCTCAACCAACTGAAGAGATTTTTCTCCGTGTGTCCCCTGAGGAAGTAAACGAAGTAGAATTAGCCCCAATTGCCTCAGAGAGAGAGGAAGCAAAGCTTAGAAGGATGCCAATTCTTTTTTTTGTTTTTTTGTTGTTGTTTTTGTTTTTTGGGTTTTTTTTGTGGTACACGGGCCTCTCACTGTTGTGGCTTCTCCTGTTGCAGAGCACAGGCTCCGGACGCGCAGGCTCAGCAGCCATGGCTCACGGGCCCAGCTGCTCCGCGGCATGTGGGATCTTCCCATACCGGGGCACAAACCCGTGTCCCCTGCATCAACAGGCAGACTCTCAACTGCTGCGCCACCAGGGAAGCCCAGAATGCCAATTCTTTAAATGGCAGCAAGGAGAGACAGAGAGCCCTGTGTTTGTGACACTGTTGAACACAGGATCCTCTAACCTAAATCCTGCCCTGCCTGTGGACTGCTCATAACCCAGTAAACTTCCTGATTGTTTAAGCTTATAGAAGTCAGATTTCCTGGAATGTTCCCGAACTGCTAATTTTCAAACATCACTTCTTCTGCCGCAGACTCTGGTGTTGGAAACTATGATCAGCCCACCCAAGATGGCTGTTTTCTTGCTCTCTGTGCATCCCCTGCTTGACCCATACCTGCCTTACCTACACCCTATTCACCTGACTGACCTTCCCTCTAAATCATAGAGCCTAATCAGTAAATGCCTATGTACTTGCCCTTGGCTCCAGCTAGGGAATGTTCTAATCTTTAGATCAGAATTACCTCCACTCTGATAGTTTATCAAAGGGACACACTCCTCTGCTGGTTTCCCTGGCAACGGATGAGCCAACCTGACATCACTTCCCCCTATAACTGGTAATCTCCCTTTTCCTCTGGGAGCAAGAACTATTTCCATGACATTGCTTCAGACATGTAAGCTCTTCCTATCAATTAAACTACTGATGTCTCTGTCACTGACTCCAGGTTCTTTCTTTGGTCTTGAGGCTGGGCAAGTACAGGGCTTTCAGGCCTGGGGAGTGCAACCCAGCAGCAACCTTTGACCAGATGCTCAGACATTCAGGTGAAAAGTCAACTACATTATGGGAAAAAAAATGGAATTCCAAGTAAAATAACAGATGTGAAAATTAAAGAGACATACCCAACAACCTAACAACCTATATACAGGTGTGGTTGAAAACTGAAACTCACTTCTGAAAGGAAGAATAAAAAGCATCCATGCAAAAGGATGGCAGACTGGATGTATGTCCTGGATATATGTCCTATTTCTGGCCCTAAGTGTTCTCCTTCTTGACAACACATATGCTGCACAGAATCACTAAATAAAATTTGAATGTTCTCAAAGGTCAAATAATGATGAACAAGATGGCACAAGAATTACTCATTACACAAATGCTATCAATAAACCAGAGGCAGCATTGGAAAAGACATGTATTTCCTTGAATTTCAGAAATATCTGCACTCTCCCCAGGCCTAAAGCAAAGGGGAGAAATGAATAAGACTATTATATAAAAACAAACACTAGATTTATTGTATATGTCTTGAAATTAAAGTAAGCACCAAAGGAAACATACCATGTTTTTATCAGCATTAACGAAACAGTTTTTTTTTAAGTGTGAGAAAAAGAGGACTTTCATGTTATTTGTACATAGAGAGCCAAATATTTACTTGCCTGGTTCTTAGTCTTTGAAACTTCTCACCTGGTAGTGGATACATAATGCCCTGAAATTTGCTTTTGGTGTTACTAGAGAATATTTGTTGTATAGAATTGTAAACACTGCTGCTGGTTTTGACATTTAAGAAGCAGGTGGTCTGATTTGAAATGCTCCAGCTTTCTAAAACCTGGCAGCTTGGGTCCCATTCCTGAATAAAGGGGAGAAAGAGCAGGTTACGTTTTCTGACCTCTGAAGTTTTCCAAAGGGTAAACTTATGTAATCCCCAGTTGTTGATTGGGGGTGGGAGGGGAGAAGGGGAACAAAGAAGTTCTCTGGAGAATTAGGAAGGCAGCACTACAGTGATGGCTGCCCACAGGGTATCAGTGCTGGTCAAAACAAGAGCAAGAATTATAACTGTCCCTGCCAGTTATGTTGTTTCAGCAAGCTGCCAGAATTTGATTGAGAAATAACACTTCCACCATCTTAGAAATAAGCACTTAAATTTGCCAACCAACTTCCTTCTTTCAGGAGAATCCAGGTTATAAAAACAAAGCAATGCATTTGACTCATACCATGGGCCTCTTTTCTAATGCTTTTGCTACTCAGAACAAGAATTTTAAAGTATAGCACACAGTGCTTCCTTACTGAAGCACAAAATGACAAAATTTAACTTAAAATCTTGAGGTGACAACCCTAAGGACATTACTGTATTTGACAAGACTGGGTATTTTTAGAGAGCTGATGATTATTCTTTCCATGACCAGTGCATATGTCATTGTCCCTGGCAATTTAATAGCTAATATTTGTTAACTTACTATGTGCCAGACACTGCTTTGATTCATTTAAGCCTCAGAAGTACCGAATGAGGTGTGGGTGCTATGATTGTTATCCTTCAACTGATAAGAAATCAAAGGTACACAGATATTAGATAAGTTGCTCAAAGCTACCTCTCTAATGAGTGGCAGAACTGGATTTGGATTTGATCAGTCCAGTTCTCTGCTCCACACTCCTAAACTGCTATAAAATACTGTTTTCCTGAGGACAAATAATTCAGTCTTGCTCAAAGCTGGTCACAAACACACTCAACTGTCACAAAATAGTGCAGAATTTTCCTTACTCTTCCCAAATGGTTGGCTTTAAATTTATCAGAGCCAGGGCTTCCCTGGTGGCGCAGTGGTTGAGAGTCTGCCTGCCAATGCAGGGGACACGGGTTCATGCCCTGGTCCGGGAGGATCCCACATGCCACGGAGCAGCTGTGCTTGTGAACCATGGCCGCTGAGCCTGTGTGTCTGGAGCCTGTGCTCTGCAACAGGAGAGGCCACAACAGTGAGAGGCCCACGTACCGCAAAAAAAAAAAAAAAAAAAAAAAATTATTAGAGCCAAAGTCACCTTGGATGGGCACCAGGAAGCCCTTGTCCCCTGGTCAAATTGTCCTCTTTTTCCACTCCACTGCGCTCCTGGTACCATCCTCCCACAGTCCTTCATGGCTGAAGCTCAGGATCCTGCTTGAGAGTCATTCCAAGTCCAGGGGTTCTTACTTGAATCCCCACACAGGGAGCGTGGAGAGAAATCCTACCTTCCTCACACTGTAGCATCTACAAGACAAGTAAACCTAACTTACTTCTAACTGCCACTCGTGGCATGATTTTGCTGTGTTATCATGTGAAGGCACACTTCCCACCAGATACTGGTGAAGAGAAAAGAAATGGCGATGATGAAATAAAAAAACTGTGATAGTCAGGGTTCTCCAGAGAAACAAAACCAGTAGGACGTATATAGATATGTAGAAAGAAATTTATTAGGAGAGATTAGCTCACGCAACCACGGAGCCTGAGAATCCCACAATTTGTAGTTTTGCTCTATTCAGACCCTCAGTGCATTGGATGACGCCCACCCACCTTCTCTCAGTCTGCAGATTCAAATGGTAGTCTCTTCCAGAGACTCACTCACAAACACACTCAGAAATAATGTTTTACCAGCTGTCTGGGCACCCTTTAACCCAGTCAAGTCAACATATAAATTTAACCAACATGCAAAACACACAAAACAGTTCATATAATTTCAGTAGGTTTATAGATTCCTTGTCTACAGCAGGGTATGAACCACTGGCTCTAGAACAATGCTGAGTTTCTAGTTACAGTCCTCTAAGGCAATACTCTAGGGCAATCTTCATTTTTTAATGAAAAAACACATTCACTTGTTCTTGAGAAGAAATCACCTGTTTAGTGACAGCTGGAGGGAGAAGCTGAACATCAGCTTGCTCAACTGTATTTCAGAAGTGTCTCCCATGTGGATCTGGGACCTATCAAGGAGGCATTGAGCATGTCCTTTTGTATGGGCCTCAGCATTTAAGGAAGCTAAATAGATCCCTTAAGAAACCACCTGGCCGTCTGTGTGGTCTGACTCAGCCTAGTGTGGGAGAGAGAACTTGGCCTAAGTATCTAAACATAGTTGCTAGCTCCTCTTTTTCCAGTGTGTTGCTCTGATATCTTGCTTAGTCAGTTCTCTTCTGTAGGTCTCAATTTTCTAATCAGCAGAATAAGGGGTTCTGCTCAATTATCCCAAAGTCCCTAAACACTCTATGATCATTTACTTTTGGATCCGATGTTGAGAACTGATGAGATGAACTTGAAAGACTCCTTAGGGTTGGTGCTAAAACTGGATAATCCTTAGACTAGACCTCACCCTGCAGGAAAAGTAAACTTCAGCCAACAGGAAACTCAACAAAAACAATTGCCAGCTTTTGTTTGCACTCCCTTAAGTGCACCAGACAGGATGACAAAAGTCTGTTAGGACAAAGCATGTAGAAAGGGTGAGGAACTATCCCCACCTTTCCCCAAACCCTCACTCAACCTGACCACAGTCAATAAGCAGACAAAGTTTTGCTTGGCCTTCAGTTCCAAGAAGAACCAGGAATCAAGAAGACATCAGGCCTGACACAACACTGAGGGGCTCAGCTTCCATGGACACGATGTCCCTGCAACCCTCCTAGACTCAGTCAGATCCATACAACATTGCCTTCCTCATTTTCAAAAATATACAAGTGGTATGGGATGTGCTTAGAGGGAAATGGACTAGTTCACATCACCTAGTGCCAGGGCCTGAACCGGGATGAGACAAGCAGGTGCCTAAGGCCTGAAATTTAAGGAAGCAAGTTTGTGCTAGTGCTCACCTTGCACTGCCAAGATCCAAAAGTGAGAGCCTTCATGAAAAGATGCTCACAGGCTTCATGAAAATATGCTCAATATTACTAATCATCAGGGAAATACAAATCAAAACCATAATGAGTTATCACCTTACACCTGTCAGAATGGCTATCATCAAAAAGTCTACAAATAACAAATGTTGGCAAGAATGTGGAGAAAAAGGAGCCCTTGTGCACTGTTGGTAGAAATGAAAATTGGTGCAACCACTGTGGAAACAGTATGGAAGTTTCTCAAAAAACTAAAAATAGAACTACCATATGACCCAGCAATTCCATTCCTGGGTATATATCTGAAATAAACAAAAACACGAATTTGAAAAGATACATGCACCCCAATGTTCATAGCAGCACTATTTACAATTGCCAAGATATGGAAGCAACCTAAGTGTCCACCAACAGATGAATGGATAAAGAAGATGTGGTATATACATACAATGGAATATTACTCAGCCATTATAAAGAATGAAACGTTGCCATTTGCAACAACATGGATGGACTTGGAGGGCATTATGCTAAGTCAAGTAAGTCAGACAGAGAAAGACAAATACTATGAGATCACTTACACGTGGAATCTAAAAACTACAACAAACTAGTGAATATAACAAAAAAGAAACAGACTCACAGATATAGAGAACAAACTAGTGGTTACTAGTGGGAGTCAGGGGGTAGGAAACATAAGGGTGGGAGAGTGTGAGTTACAAACTATTGGGTATAATATAGGCTCAAGGGTGTATTGTACAGCACAGGGAATATGGCCAATATTTTGTAATAACTGTAAATGGAAAGTAAACTTTAAAAATTATATTAAAATTAAAACAAAAATTTTAAGTGAGTGCCTTCTTAAATTCTATGCCCAGGAACCCTAGCTCTCTGGTTCATACACAGGTAGAGTCAGCACTTACACAACCTTGCCTCCTTAAGTTTCATGCCCCAGTGACCTGCTTGTCTCATCCTTGTCCAGACTCGGTGCTTGTGATGTGAACTAGTCATTTACTTCTAAGGGCACCACCAATTGTTTATTTTTGAGGATAAAGAAGGCAGCATTGAGTACACCTAGCTGAGTCGAGGAGGGTGGCAGGGAAACCATGTCCCTGGAAGCTGAGTCCCTTAATGCTGTGCCAGGACCTGGCATCTGATTCCATGATCTTCTTGGTCCTGAAGACCAAACAAAACTCACCTGGCGCTGTATTTTGTACTTATTCAATAGGGATTTGTGGACTTGAATTTCTTCACTCCTCTTCACCTTTTTATTCCTCCTGATGACCATTTTAATCTGCTGCTCAAGCAAATTTAAAAAACAAATGGGGTTCAACTCAGATTCATTTTTCCAAACCCTAAAATAGTGGTTCTTTCATTTTATTGTGCGCAAAAATCACTTGCGGAACATCTTAAAAATGCTTATTCCACTTACGTTAGTTTGCTAGGGCTCCCATAACAAAGTATCACAGACTGGATAGCTTGAGCAATGGAAATGTACTTTTTCACAGTTATGAAACCTGAAAGTCCAAGATCACGGTGTCATCGGATTGGGTCCAAAGTCCCTTCTCTTATAAGGATACCGGTCAGATTGGATTAGATACAATCTTAAGGCTTCATTTTAATTTAGTGACTTGTTGAAAGACCCTATGTCCAAATATGGTCAGATTATTCTAAGGTCCTGTGGGTCAGAGCTTCAACATATAAATTTGGGGAGAACACAATTCAGTCCATAGCACCATCCCACTCTACCCCTCTACACTTTGATCCAGTAAATCTGAGATGGGGCCAAAGTTTTTTTTTGTGGTTTTGTTTTTTTTTGTTATTTTGTTTTATTGTTTTGTTTAAAACAAGCACCCCTGTGATTCTGCTTTCACAAAATAGAGTTTGAAGGGGATACTGCTTTAGGACCATTTCTCCTGAATTCCCTTGGACAACTCTCCCCACTTCCATTTCTACTTCTTCTCATGAGTTTCCCATGCTCAGTTTCTCCACCAATCTATAAGATTGGGGCTTTTTGTTCCCTTCCCTGTATTTTCCATCTATAGCTAATGTCTTTAGCCACTCTTTCAAAGTACACAGGAGCTAATGAAACAAAATTTCATCAAAAGGAAAAACACAATTTGGCTTTGAGTCTGCATCTCAGTGGCTGAGAAGAAGAATCAGAGTAAGAAAAACTTCAACAAGAAATAAGAAGCCAAGTTCCCAATCTACCTTCAGAACCAGCCTCCTCTGCCCTCATATAGGAGATGCTATGGATCCTACAGAGAAAAGTTGCCAGCAAGGTATCTGAGAGAACAGAAATCTCCATGGGACTAAGTACAGTCCCTGCCTCGGAAGCCCACAGACAATGCCAGTGCCCACCCCTCAGGGAATCCACATGAACCACCAAGGAGCTCGTAGTACTTGGCTCTGGGCTAATGGGACACTGCCAGCAATGAAACACACCAGTTCCAGCCAGATGTACCTGTGCCTCCTTCAGATTCAATGCACACTGACTACTGGGAATTTCAAGAGAACACTTTCCAGGAGATTCCACATATCCTGTGCTTCCAGTTTGGCTGCAAACTGCCAGAGCAGCGTTTTCTCTAGCTGGCAGTAACCCAAACTAGGAAGCAAAACACCCAACACAAAACCACATTTCCGCCTTGAAATGTTTGAAGAGAAGCCTATGAAATAATCAGAATCTTAAAGGAACAGTTCAGTTTGTCTTTTAATAAAATGATAGAGCCCAAAGACCTTATATTTCCTTCCCTCCCCATCATACTTACCTCCTCAGACCATAGTGTTCTGCCTACAACACAGTTTACTCAAATGAAAGCATTTTCTATGGAATTCCAAAAATATAAAAACAAGGATCACTTATGATTTCAGACTTAGTCTGTTTTGATCAGATTAAAAGAAAAATGTTTACAGTGTTTTGATAAGGAAAATCAGAAGCAAAGCCAAAAACAAGTCAAAGACTCTTTCTGATTTAAAAACATGAGATATGGGGGACCTTCAAGATGGTGGAGGAGTAAGACATGGAGATCATCTTCCTCCCCACAAATACATCAGAAATACATCTACATGTGGAACAACTCCACAGAACACCTACTGAACGCTGGCAGAAGACCTCAGACCTCCTAAAAGGCAAGAAACTCCCCACATACCTGGGTATGGCAAAAGAACAAACAGAGACAAAAGAATAGGGATGGGACCTGCACCAGTGGGAAAGAGCTGTGAAGGAGGAAAAGTTTCCACACACTAGGGAGCCCCTTCACTGGTGAAGATGGGGGGTGTGGGCAGGGCGGAAGCTTCAGAGCCACAGAGGAGCGCACAGCAACAGGGGTGCAGAGGGCAAAGCAGAGAGATCCCCGCACAGAGGCTCGGTGCCGACCAGCACTCACTAGCTTGAGACGCTTGTCTGCTCACCCTCCGGGGCGGGTAGGAGCTGGGAGCTGAGGCTCGGGCTTTGGAGGTCAGATCCCAGGGAAAGGACTGGGGTTGGCTATGTGAACACAGCCTGAAGGGGCTAGTGCACCACAGTTATCCAGGAAGGAGTTTCAGGAAAAAGACGGGAACTGCATAAGAGGCAAGAGACCATTGTTTCAGGGTGTGAGAGGAGAGGGGAGTCAGAGCACTATGTAAATGAGCTCCAGAGACAGGCATGAGCTGCGGCTATCAGCGTGGACACCAGAGATGAGCATGAAATGCTAAGGCCGCTGCTGCTGCCACCAAGAAACCTGTGTGCAAGCACAGGTCACTATCCACACCTCCCTCCTGGGAGCCTTGCAGCCTGCCACTGCCAGGGTCCTGTGATCCAGGGACAACTTTCCCAGGAGAACACACCACACACCTCAGCCTTGTGCAATGTCATGCTGGCCTCTGCAGCTGCAGGCTCACCCCACATTCCGTAACCCTCCCTCCCACAGGCCTGAGTGACCCAGAGCCACCTAATCAGCTTCTATTTTAAACCCCTCCTATCTGGGTGGTGAAGAGATGCCAGAGGGTGACCTACATGCAGAGGTGGGGCCAAATCCAAAGCTGAATGCCAGGAGCTGCACAAACAAAGAAGAGAAAGAGAAATTTCTCCCAGCAGCCTCAGGAGCAGCAGATTAAATCTCCACAATCAACCTGATGTACTCTGCATATCTGGCATATCTGAATAGACAATGAATCATCCCAAAATTGAAGTGGTGGACTTTGGGAGCACCTGTAGACTTGGGGTTTGCTTTCTGCAACTAATTTGTTTCTGGTTTTATGTTTCCCTTAGATTAGTATTTACAGCTTATTATCATTGGTAGATTTGTTTATTGATTTCGTTGCTCTCTTCCTTTTTTTTCTTTTATATATATAATTTTTCATCCTTTTTCTTTTTTTGTGAGTGTGTATTTGTATGCTTCTTTGTGTGATTTTGTCTGTATAGCTTTGCATCTACCATTTGTCCTAGAGTTCTCTCTGTCCGTTTGTTTTTGGGGGTTTTTTTTGTTTCTTTTTTTTAGTATAGTTTTTGCTCTTGTTATCAATGGTGGATTTGTTTTTAGGTTTGGTTGCTCTCTTCTTCCTTTCTTTTTTTTATTCTTTTTTATTTTTAATAATTTTTTTATTTTATTTATTATTTTTTTCTCCCTTGTCTTTTGAGCAATGCGGCTGACAGGGTCTTGGTGCTCTGACCTGGTGTCAGACCTGAGCCTCTGAGGTGGGAGGGCTGAGTTCAGGACATTGGTCCACCAGAGACCTCCCGGTCCCACCTAATAACAAACAGTGAAAGCTCTCCCAGAGATCTCCACCTCAAGGCTAAGATCCAGCTCCACTCAATGACCAGCAAGCTACCCTACTGGACACCCTATGCCAAACAACTAGCAAGACAGGAACACAACCCCACCCATAGCAGAGAAGCTGCCTAATCACAAGTTCACAGGTAGCCCAAAACATACCACCAGACGTCATCCTGCCCACCAGAACGACAAGATCCAGCCTCATTCACCAGAACACAAGCACCAGTCCCCTCCACCAGGAAGCCTGCACAACTCACTGAACCAACTTTACCCCCTGGGGGCAGACACCAAAAACAATGGGAAATACGAACCTGCAGCCTGTGAAAAGCAGACCGCAAACACAGTAAGTTAAACAAAATGAAGACAGAGAAACACACAGCACATGATGGAGCAACGTAAAAACCCACTAAACTGAACAAATGAAGAAGAAATAGGCAGTGTACCTGAAAAAGAATTCAGAGTATTGATAGTAAAGATGATCCAAAATCTTGGAAATAGAATGGAGAAGATACAAGAAACGTTTAACAAGGACCTAGAAGAACTAAAGAACAAACAAACAATGATGAACACCAAAATAAATGAAATTAAAATTTTTCTAGAAGGAATCAATAGCAGAATAACTGAGGCAGAAGAACAGATAAGTGACCTGGAACATAAAATAGTGGAAATAACTACCACAGAGCAGAGTAAAGAAAACAGAATGAAAAGAATTGAGGAGAGTTTCAGAGACCTCTGGGACAACACTAAACACACCAACATTCGAATTACAGGGGTCCCAGAAGAAGAAGAGAAAACAAAAGGGACTGAGAAAATATTTGAAGAGATTATATAGTTGAAAACATCCCTAATATGGGAAATGATATAGTCAGTCAAGTACAGGAAGAACAGAGAATCCCATACACGATAAATCCAAGGAGAAACACGCCAAGACACATATTAATCAAACTATCAAAAATTAAATACAAAGAAAAAATATTAAAAGCAGCAAGGGAAAAGCAACAAATAACATACAAGAGAATCCCCATAAGGTTAACGGCTGATGTTTCAGCAGAAACTCTGCAAGCCAGAAGGGACTGGCAGGACATATTTAAAGTGATGAAGGAGAAAAACCTACAGTCAAGATTACTCTACCCAGCAAGGATCTTATTCAGATTTGATGGAGAAATAAAAACCTTTACAGACAAGCAAAAGCTAAGAGAATTCAGCACCACCAAACCAGCTTTACAACAAATCCTAAAGGAACTTCTCTAGGCAGGAAACACGAGAGGAGGAAAAGACCTACAAAAACAAACCCAAAACAATTAAGAAAATGGTAATAGGAACATACATATCAATAACTACCTTAAACGTATATGGATTAAAAACTCTCACCAAAAGACATAGACTAGCTGAATGGATACAGAAACAAGACCTGTATATATGCTGTCTACAAGAGACCCACTTGAGACCTATGGACACATACAGACTGAAAGTGAGGGAGTAGAAAAAGATATTCCATGCAAATGGAAGTCAAAAGAAAGCTAGAGTAGCAATTCTCATATCAGACAAAATAGACTTTAAAATAAAGACTATTACAAGAGACAAAAAAGGACACTACATAATGATCAAGGAATCAATCCAATAAGAAGATATAACAATTTTAAATATTTATGCACCCAACTTAGGAGCACCTCAATACATAAGGCAAATGCTAACAGCCATAAAAGGGGAAATCGACAGTAACACAATAATAGTAGGGAACTTTGACACCCCACTTTCACCTATGGACAGATCATCCAAAATGAAAATAAATAAGGAAACATAAGCTTTAAATGATACATTAAACAAGATGGACTTAATTGATATTTATAGGACATTTCATCCAAAAGCAACAGAATACACTTTCTTCTCAAGTGCTCATGGAACATTCTCCAGGATAGATCTTATCCTGGGTCACAAATCAAGCCTTGGTAAATTTAAGAAAACTGAAATTGTATCAAGTATCTTTTCCGACAACAACGCTATGAGACTAGATATCAATTACTACAGGAATAAAACTGTAAAAAATACAAATACATGGAGGTTAAACAATACACTACTAAATAACCAACAGATCACTGAAGAAATCAAAGAAGAAATCAAAGAGGAACTCAAAAAATACTTAGAAACAAATGACAATGAGAACACAATGACCCAAAACCTATGGGATGCTGCAAAAGCAGTTCTAAGAGGGAAGTTTATAGCAATACAATCCTACCTCAAGAAACAAGAAAAACCTCAAATAAACAACTTAAACTTACACCAAAAGCAATTAGAGAAAGAAGAACAAAAAAAAACCCCAAAGTTAGCAGAAGGAAAGAAATCATAAAGATCAGATCAGAAATAAATGAAAAAGAAATGAAGGAAATGATAGCAAAGATCAATAAAACTAAAAGCTGGTTCTTTGGGAAGATAAACAAAATTGATAAACCATTAGCCAGACTCATCAAGAAAAAAATGGAGAACACTCAAATCAGTAGAATTAGAAATGAAAAAGAAGTAACAACTGACATTGCAGTTGGATCATGAGAGATTACTACAAACAACTATATGCCAATAAAATAGACAACCTGGAAGAAATGAACAAATTCTTAGAAAAGCACAACCTGCCAAGACTGAACCAGGAAGAAATAGCAAATATAAACAGATGAATCACAAGCACTGAAATTGAGACTGTGATTAAAAATCTTCCAACAAACAAAAGCCCAGGACCAGATGGCTTCACAGGCAAATTCTACCAAACATTTAGAGCGGAGCTAACACCTATCTTTCTCAAACTTTTCCAAAATATAGCAAAGGGAAGAAAACTCCCAAACTTATTCTACAAGACCACCATCACTGTGATACCAAAACCAGACAAAGAAGTCACAAAGAAAGAAAACTACAGGCCAATATCACTGATGAACAGAGATGCAAAAATCCTCAACAAAATACTAGCAAACAGAATCCAGCAGCACTTTAAAAGATCATACACCATGATCATGTGGGGTTTATCCCAGTAATGCAAGGATTATTCAATACATGCAAATCAATCAATGTGATAAACCATATTAACAAACTGAAGGAGAAAAACAATATGATCATCTCAATAGATGCAGAAAAGTCTTTCAACAAAATTCAACACCCATTTAGGACAAAAACTCTCCAGAAAGTAGGCATAGAGGGAACTTACCTCAGCATAATAAAGGTCATATATGACAACCGACAGCCAATATCATTCTCAATGGTGAACAACTGAAACCATTTCCACTAGGATCCAGAACAAGACAAGGTGGTCCACTCTCACCACTATTATTCAACATAGTTTTGGAAGGTTTAGCCACAGCAATCAGAGAAGAAAAAGAAATAAAAGAAATCCAACTCAGAAAAGAAGAAGTCAAGTTGTCACTGTTTGCAGATGACATGATACTATACATAGAGAATCCTAAAGATACTACCAGAAAACTACTAGAGCTAATCAATGAATTTGGTAATGTAGCAGGATACAAAATTAATGCACAGAAATCTCTTGCATTCCTATACACTAATGATGAAAAATCTGAAAGAGAAAATAAGGAAACACTCCCATTTACCATTGCAACAAAAAGAATAAAATACCTAGGAATAAACCTACTTAAGGAGACAAAAGACCTGTATGCAGAAAACTATAAGACAGTGTTGAAAGAAATTAAAGAGATGGAGAGATATCCCATGTTCTTGGATTGGAAGAAGCAACATTGTGAAAATGACTATACTACCCAAAGCAATCTACAGATTCAATGCAATCCCACCCAACTACCAATGGCATTTTTCACAGAGCTAGAACAAAATTTTCATAATTTGTATGGAAACACAGAAGATCCCGAATAGCAAAAGCAGTCCTAAGAAAGAAAAAATGGAGCTGGAGGAATCAGGCTCCCTGGCTTCAGACTATACTACAAAGCTACAGTAATCAAGCAGTATGGTACTGGCACAAAACCAGAAATATAGATCAATGGAACAGGATAGAAAGCCCAGAGAAAAACCCACACACTTATGGCCACCTTCTCTTTGACAAAGGAGACAAGAATATGTAATGCAGAGAAGACAGCCTCTTCAATAAGTGGTGCTGGGCAAACTGGACAGCTACATGTAAAAGAATGAAATTAGAACACTCCCTAACACCATACACAAAAATAAACTCAAAATGGATTAAAGACCTAAATGTAAGGCCAGACACCATTAAACTCTTAGAGAAAACATAGGCAGAACACTCTATGACGTACATCACAGCAAGATTCTTTTTGACCCACCTCCTAGAGAAATGGAAATAAAAACAAAAATAAACAAATGGGACCTAATGAAACTTAAAAGCTTTTGCACAGCAAAGGAAACCATAAATAAGACAAAAAGACAACCCTCAAAATGGCACAAAATATTTACAAACAAAGCAACGGAAAAGGATTACTCTCCAAAATATACAAGCAGCTCATGCAACTCAATATCAAAGACACAACCCAATCCAAAAATGAGCAGAAGACCTCAATAGACATTTCTCCAAAGAAGATATATAGATTGCCAACAAACACATGAAAAGATGCTCAACATCACTAATCGTTAGAGAAATACAAATCAAAACTACAATGAGGTATCACCTCACAGCAGTCAGAGTGGCCATCATCAAAAAATATGGAAACAATAAATGCTGGAGAGGGTGTGGAGAAAAGGGAACTCTCTTGCACTGCTGGTGGGAATGTAAATTGATAGAGCCACTATAGAGAACAGTATGGAGGTTCCTTCAAAAACTAAAAATAGAGCTACCATACAACCCAGCAATCCCACTACTGGGCATATACCCTGAGAAAACCATAATTCAAAAAGAGTCATGGGGCCTCCCTGGTGGCGCAGTGGTTGAGAGTCCGCCTGCCGATGCAGGGGATACGGGTTCGTGCCCCGGTCTGGGAGGATCCCATATGCCGCGGAGCGGCTGGGCCCGTGAGCCATGGCCGCTGGGCCTGCGCATCCGGAGCCTGTGCTCCGCAACGGGAGAGGCCACAAGAGTGAGAGGCCCGCATACCGCAAAAAGAAAAAAAAAAAAAAAGAGTCATGTACCACAGTGTTCACTGCAGCTCTATTTACAATAGCCAGGACATGGAAGCAACCTAAGTGTCCATCGACAGATGAACGGATGAAGAAGATGTGGCACATATATACAATGAAATATTACTCAGCCATAAAAAGAAATGAAATTGAGTTATTTGTAGTGAGGTGGATGGACCTAGAGACTGTCATACGGAGTGAAGTAAGTCAGAAAGAGAAAAACAAATACTGTATGCTTACACATATATATGGAATCAAAAATAAATGAATGGTTCTGAAGAACCTAGGGGCAGGACAGGAATAAAGACACAGATGTAGAGAATGGACTTGAGGACATGAGGAGGGGGAAGGTTGAGCTGGCACGAAGTGAGAGAGTGGCATGGGCATATATACACTACCAAATGTAAAATAGATAGCTAGTGGGAAGCAGATGCATAGCACAGGGAGATCAGCTTGGTGCTTTGTGTCCACCTAGAGGGGTGGGATTGGGAGGGTGGGAGGGAGATTCAAGAGGGAGGAGATATGGGGATATATGTATAGGTAGAGCTGATTCACTTTGTTATACAGCAGGAACTAACACACCATTGTAAAACAATTACGCTCCAATAAAGATGTTTTAAAAAATGAGATATTAAGATGTGGTGCATGATAAAATTTAGCATGTTTATCAAGAAGTTTTCTCAAAGAGGTTTTCTTTTCCCAATTCTATCAACGTCTTTTTAAGATAAGGAGAGAAACAGCATTTCAAGGATGTTCTCAAAGCTAGATGAAAAATATCCAACGACTCCAACTTATGGGAAGCCACTGACAGGGCCAACTCAATAGGAGAGGGAACCTACTTCAAGGATATCAATAGTTTATAAATCCAAGACAATAGCAGGAGTAACCAGCGTTACTCTTAGCCGTAGGTGTTCAGAACTGACCTCCGCAAGATGTGTCACTTTGGCATGTGGATTATTTCAAGCTAAAGGCAGGGGAGACCCTGTGGGCTCAGGAGAAACTACTGCCTTCCCCTAAACCAGAAGAATTTAAATTGGGGATTTTCCCCAGCAAGAGTATTATTACCAGAGATAAGTTTTATCTAAGTGGTCCCATCTGTATGATGTGGCAAATATGTAATTACCAAACATCTGCTCTTCTTTTATCGTCCTGTGAATGAACCTCCTGTCCTTGGGCTCCCCGGGCCCCATTCCATTCCTTAGCTCAGGATGGCATATTTACCTTGTTTAACATTTCTGTCTATGAACCTTTCATATATGTGGGATCTATGAACCTCTCATGTATGTGGGATTCTAGTATATATAAAATGAAATTTGATTTTCTCCTTGTCATCTGTCTCATGTCAAGTCAATTCTTAGACCAGCCAGAAGAGCCTAGAAGGGTAAAGAGTTCTTCCTCCCCAACACTGCCAAGGAAAACATATCCAGTGTGTGATAATTTGCCAGTTTCAAAATGGTCTCATCAGTCATCTCAAATTACACCTGTAGCCAGGGAACTAGTCTGAAAAATATTTATGGGCTTTTCTCCTTTCCCTTCCCCACTTCCTACCTTTGAAGGCTGTGTGGGGATGTGATGACCAGCACAGCAGCAGCTGTGTTGTAACCATCACAGTATATGTTCGAAATGAAAAGCTACCAGGTTAAGCCTGGTGGATTCAAAGCTAGAAAGAAGCGGGGTCCCTGATGTGTTGCTGAGCAGATAAAACAACCCTGAGAACCACTTGTCTCCAGACTTCTTGTTAATTAGACAATGAATGTCTTGTGATTTAAGCCAGTAGTTCTGAAAGTCAGGCACCTGGATCAGTATCAGCATCACCTGGGAACTTATTAGAACTGCAAATCCTTGGGCACCACCCCAGACCTACGGAATGAGAGGTTCCTAGGATAGAGCCCAGCAATCTGTGTTTAACAAGTCCTCCAGGTAATTCTGATGCAAGGAAAGCTGGAAACCACGAGTTTGTCATTGTTAGTATGTTTTCTGTTATTTGCAGCCAAAAGAATTCCTCATTAATACAAACAATTGTATCAAATCTCAGTGTGTTACCTCTCAGTGACTCATTTGCAAAATGTTTCTTCTGTAATATTTACAGAATTATTATTTACAGAATTTTTATTCTAACAATGCTTATCACACTGTTGCAGGGTCACAATTTACTCACACTGAATGTAAAACTTCAGAGAAAATGAATTAACTATTTCTTTACTAATAGCTCTATATCCCTTACTGCTAAATGGTGTTGATGTGTGCAAATCAGAACAGCCAATCTGCATTTTGATCTTTCCTGGTTGAAATGTTCTCTTTTCAGTTTATTCCATTCAAGGTCAAATCCCTATCAAAGCTTTGGTTTAAATAGCATCATCTGGATTGCTCAGCCTCTTTAGCTGTGGTGCCTAGTTTCTCGGCATTCCTCTCCTGAAGGTGGGTGGCTCATGTGATGTTCTGACAATGGGCTGAAGGAGTCTTTTGGCTCCTATGGTCTCTGGACCAATGTCCCTTGTCCACTGGCTATGCTCCTCTTCCTGGCATCTGTGGCTAGATTTGGTGGCTGGTGAGACCCAAGGTCTTATTCCTCTTGCTGTGTCCAGTGCCTTGTGGAACTGACTTCCTGAGATCCTGGAGTGTCCGCCATGCCCTCCATATAGTGTCTGGCCTTGCTCGTAGTGTGACATCGCTCCACCCCACCTGGCTGACATACAAGAGATTCTGTGTCTTGTTCATGCCATGAATGCTTCAAGAAAATGAAATTCTATCTGCATCTTGTTCTGAGCTATAAAATTCACTTTGCTGGTCTATTCCAGGGTTGGTGAAGGAGAAAACTCTGAAATAATCTCATTCTAGAGTTTTTCACTTATCTAACTGGCCACAGTTTTTCACTTATCTAACCACTGGAATCAGTGGTTCCAAACCCAGGGTGATTTTGTTTCCTAGGAGACATTTGGCAACATCCAGAAACATTTTTTTTCTTTGGCCACACCGCACAGTGTGTGGGATCTTAGTTCCCTGACCAGGGATCAAACCCGTGCCCCCTGCATTGGGAGAGCGGAGTCTTAACCACTGGACCGCCAGGGAAGTCCCTGGAAACATTTTTGGCATCACAACTTAGGGAGTGGTAATCGTTGCTACTGATATCTACAGGGTAGAGGCTGGGGGTGCTACTAAACATTCTGTAATATTGCGGCAGGTGGCACCCAAGGTTCCCATCTGCCCTGCATAATCCCCTCCCCTTAAGTATGGAGACAATATGTGAATATGATGGGATATTGATCCTGCAATTATACTACTTTATGTAGCAAAAGGAATTTTGCAGCTGTGACTAAGACCCCTAATCACTTGACTTTTAATTAAGCAAAAGGGAGAAATCCTGTGTGGGACTCACCTAATTAGGTGAGCCTTAAAAGAGACAAGGAGCCCCAGCAGACATGCTTCTATTGGCCTTGAAGAAGCAAACAGCCATGTTAAGAAGTGCCTATGGGAGGGGCCTCTAGGAGCTGAGAGCAACGCCCATTCAGGGCCAGGAAGCAAACAGAGAGGCCTGTCCCACGACAATAAGGAAGAGGACGCCAAGCCTCAGATGAGCAGCGGGCAAAAGCAGCACCTTGATTTCAGCCTGTGAAACCCTGAGCAGAGAACCGAGCTGCACTTCATGCCATCTTCTGATCCATGGAAACTGTGAGGTAATAAATGCATGTGGTTTTAAGCCACTAGGTTTATGCTAACTTGTTATGCAGCAATAGAAGGCTAACACAAATAAACAGGACAGCCTCCACAAAACAAAGAATATATCCAGTCCAGGGGCTTCCCTGGTGGCGCAGTGGTTCAGGGTCCACCTGCCGGTGTGGGGGACGCAGGTTCGTGCCCCGGTCCGGGAATATCCTGCATGCCGCAGAGTGGCTGGGCCCGTGAGCCATGGCCACTGGGCCTGCGCGTCTGGAGCCTGTGCTCCACGGCGGGAGAGGCCACAGCAGTGAGAGGCCTGCATACCCCCCAAAAAAAGAATATATCCAGTCCAAAATGCCACCAGTGCCACTACTGAGAAACCACACCCTACAGGGAAAATATGTTCTCCATTCCTCTCCCCGCCCACCCCCAATTCCTAAGGAATAGAAGGAGAAAACGTGCAGGCATTTCACTTTCTCGGGTTGTACCCCACATTTTATTTTATTCCAAGCCAGCAAACCTTATAACGATGCACATGGAGTGTGGGGATGGGAGCAGGTATCCAGGGGGCTCTGGAAAAGACTGGAATCTCCTGGAGGGGTGATATTCAAGGAGATGAGGCAGCTGTGGGATCTGGAAGAGGTCATATGGGAGTTAGTATTAAGC
Source organism: Mesoplodon bidens (assembly GCF_964165515.1). NCBI lineage: Eukaryota > Metazoa > Chordata > Mammalia > Artiodactyla > Ziphiidae > Mesoplodon > Mesoplodon bidens. The sequence goes on along the minus strand of NC_138161.1, from coordinate 14,610,598 downwards.
TTTGCTGTGCGAGGTACAATGAAGCACATCTTCTTAACCCCTGTGATGTTTTCAGCAAATTCTTTCCTCCTTGCTAACGCTGTGTGAAGTTAGATTTGCTTTCAGGTGTGTAACAAAGGACTGAAAATGCCAGAGTCCTTCTTTGTCATGAGAATGAGGGTGAGAACAGAGAGCTTCCCTGACCACATCTCATAGGAGTCTCCAGAAACCTGCTGGCATAAGCATTATTATTCCAATTATTATTTTTATGAATGAGGATGTTGACGCTAACAGATGTTGGGCAATTTTTTTTTTTCTTTTTTTGCGGTACGCGGGCCTCTCACTGTTGCAGCCCCTTCCGCCGCGGAGCACAAGCTCCGGACGCGCAGGCTCAGCGGCCATGGCTCACGGGCCCAGCCGCTCCACAGCATGTGGTATCTTCCCGGACCGGGGCACGAACCCATGTCCCCTGCATCGGCAGGCGGACTCTGAACCACTGCGCCACCAGGGAAGCCCTGGGCAATTTTTTTAAAGTAATTCAGCTAATAATCAGCTGAATAAGGATGCCCAGCAGTGGCTCCTCCTATATTTTGGAGATCTCAGGATTCTCAGCACTCTATTACTATGTCTTCATTACGTCCATAAAGATTCCTATATAGAAGGGGTTCTCAACACTTGTTACATCAGAAAGACCCCGGGAGCTTTTTTTTTTTTTTTTTTTTTGTGGTACGCGGGCCTCTCACTGTTGTGGCCTCTCCCATTGCAGAGCACAGGCTCCGGACGCGCAGGCTCAGTGGCCATAGCTCACGGGCCCAGCCACTCCACGCCATGTGGGATCTTCCCGGACCAGGGCACGAACCCGCGTCCCCTGCATCTGCAGGCGGACTCTCAACCACTGCGCCATCAGGGAAACCCCCCAGGGAGCTTTTAACGAAAGGCTGAAGGCCCTGTTCTTCCTCCCTTTCCTCCATCCCCACCCGCTTACCCCAGAGAATCTAATCTCATTGCACCAGGATGTGGACTGGCATTTTGTACGAGCTCCTAGTTCCTGTGTGATTCTAATGTGCACTCAGGGTTAAGAATCATTACTCTTAAAATGCAATTTTCTTTGTTCCATATGTGATTAGAATATATCCAAGTCCATTTGTTCTTCTGGGATTTTTTTCAAATCATTTCTCTTTCTTAACTGAGCTCTCAATGATTGCATATTCATATTTATTATTTTAAGAGACAAGCTTGTTTGTTTTTTTTCACAGGAAAAACATACATCAGCAAAGCAGCTAGCAAAGGCCAAGAAGGGCTGCACCAGCATGAAGAGAAGTGTTACCATACTTCATTGGCAAGACAAACCTCTCAGGTATCACCCTTGGCATTTGCAGATTTTTAACCTATTTAATCTTGGTCACAAGGTCATGAACAAAGAACAATAATGAAAAGCAAGTCTTCAGCCCCTCAGCTGTGAATGGAATATATTGAGACTCTGTCTTCTCTCACATTCCTTATGTATCTAAATATTAAGAAAGCTCATAATGATTTATTCTTAGTGTATTTATGATCCTTTTCCTATCAGGAACTTTATTTTTCCTTTATTTTAAGGAGACTCGGGGGAGGATTGATAGAGATTAAAATGCTCAGGTAAAATGAAAATCAACCAATCTCCAGTCATGCTTATAGGGAATATGAGGTGACTGGTTTCTTCCAGCCATTATAATTATTTAATGTGACCACATGAACATATGACAGCATCCTTTGTAATCTCCCAGATCAAAAGCCAAACAAAAAAACGTTCATCTCAAATAACCAACAACACAGCCTTTTTCATGGAATCGTACTTATAAAGCTGAGCGCACTGCCTGTCCAAATGAAAACACCTGCAGCCCACCTGCAATGAACCTGGAATCTTGATTCCGCCCATGCCACAGTGCAGTGTGTGAGCACCACAAACCTGCGGTAGAACCTTCCCATCCGGGATCTGGCCCAGAAGGAAAGCATCCCAGACCATAGTTATCAAAACCTGTAGCAACCCATGCATCCCAACTCTGACTTCACACTTATGGGTAAGGTTCTATATGGCGTTATCTGCACCTGGAATTTTTATGGGACGTACGGAGACAAGGGAGGTGAGCATCATCACAGCAGTAATAGTAGCTAATATTCATGACACCCTAACAGTATGTCACACTCTTCACTCAGCTCCTTATGCATCTGTCCTTTAATATTTGCCAACAGCCCTGTGAAGTGCATGATAAGGAAACTGAGACCGGAAGAGGATCATAACATTTCCAGGGTGACAGCATGTAAGTAACAGAGCTGAGATTTCAATTCCGATTACCTGGTTCTGGACCCCTTACATCATACTCCTTCCTGGGTAAAAGAGGTGTGTGCATGGTACAGAAACTTGCAACGGCTCAGTCAGTACTTCCAGCGAGCGTATTTCAGGCAAGTGAGATCTAACTTCACATTATACCTAAGAAAAAAGAAGGCCATGGAAAAGTTTTCCATTAAAAAAAAAAATAAGTATTAGTCTAACTGGTGGAAACACAAGTTCTGTGCCGGTCTGATAAGAATTGGGGCTCATGCTGGACCATGAGAAGAGGAGCAGTGGTTACCCTCTACCTGGCCTTCAGGGCCTCCTAGGCTAGACGCAGCCTTCCTCATTTCTCTTTGTCTCCTGTGCCTCCACACCTACTTTGCCCACGTCGTCCTACTAATTTACTCCCCACCTTGTTGTTCAGTCATCTTTTCCATATGCAAATCTGATCATCACTCTTTAGGATATACCTGTGACTCCACATTACTCTTAGGACAGAGGCTCCCAAATTTCTCAGCTCACAGTGACTGTGCATCTCAGTAATTTCTCCCCAGTGCCCCGGTAGGAACCTGCTGTATAGTTCAGGGACCTCAGTTCAGTGCTCTGTGATGACCTAGATGGGTGGGATGGGGCGGGAGGAGATCCAAGAGGGAGGGGATACATGTATACATATAGCTGATCCACTTCGTCATACAGCAGAAACTAACACAACATTGTAAAGCAGCTCTACCCCAATTTAAAAAAAAAAAAAAGAATACCTAGGTGTCCCATTTACTAAGTAATTAGGTACAAATAACTTAATAGTAGTAGTAGTTCCCATGGTGTCCAACAGATGGTGCTATTTCCCTCAAATTTAAAACATTGCATGATGCCCCCATCAGCTTAACCTTGGCACCGCGGGGCACCCTCAGCACGCAGTTTGGGAAACTTAGCCCACTGGAATTCACACTACAGGCCTTACAGTAGCCATCTATGTTCTGCAAATTCTCCCCCACTCACCTGCCTGGCCTCATGTTTTTCAGCTCCCTGTCACCTCTCAGGTTCAGACATTTTCTAAGGCCCCTCATACACACCACCTTCTACCTGAAAAACTCTCCCCATTCCATCCAGCCAATCTTTTGATTAAGTGAGGCTTGCTAAACCCTAATTCATCAGCTCCACCAGCAATTTCCTGGAGAACCCCCATGACTGGTCAATCGCTATCAGCACATGCCCTCTCACCACCTTAAAATTGCATGTGTGTGTGTTTCGTTAATAACTCTCTGACTCGTGTCTGTCTGAAAGCTCCGTGAGGTCAGGGACTCCATCCCAACCATTACCAACGAAGTATCCAGAAGCTCTAGTCATGAGTCCAACAATAGATATACAAAGCATCATTGTTGAATGAATGAATGAAGGAATCTCTACTTCCCTGCACAAACAGCCTCCTCAAGTGCTTTGATGATCATTACTTCTTCTGGACTTTTACTCACATATGCAACAATAATGCCTTTCCTTTTCTTTGACCACCTATTCCAGTCATACCCAACTTTTAAGGCTTGGTTTAAATCCTATTCCATCTGTGTAGCCCCTCAAGACAACATGGCTCACGTTGATGATGGGCTTCTCAGAACACCCATTCTACCTGCATGCTATACCCTGATCTTATGCAACCTCCTGTCCTCAAAAAACTTAGCAACTTTCTTGAACAAAAGGGGACTATTTCAAAGCCTCACATTCTGTAGGGGTGCAGTTAACACCTGTGGGTCCGTTATTCCAGGTCTTTTTCTTGAGGAAGAAGATGGAGCAATGTGGGTTAATGTGTCTTCACTATATGAATGAAAATGTCTCACCTCATTCTCCTCCCTGTCTTGGGGTGACTCCCAGCTTCCCTCTACTCTCCTCAATAGTCTCCGCTAGAAACCAGGATAGAAGAGCCCAAAGATTCCACACTGAAAGCCCACGAAGACCCTTAACATCATCACCTCCCAAAGCTAGTATTATCATCTCGGTTTTACAAAAGAGAAAATATGGACTCAAGTAGATAAAAGGATGAGCCTAAAAGATCGTAGATGTTTGTGATAAATTATTGTTCAGGGATATTTACCTTATCCCCCAACCCACTTGATTTCCCAACCCCTGGCTTTAGGTCCACCTTGTAACTTTCTCTGGCCAAGACAGAAATGATGTTCTGTGAGTTCCAGCTGTTAAACGGCAGTGTATATTTCCACTTGCTCTCTTGCTCTTCCACCAGTAGCCAGCCAATATATATTTCTTAATGAATGAATGACTTGACTAAGATCAGAGAGCTAGCAATTCACACTTGGAAGATTTTCTGAATCCTTGTCTCTTGCTTGTTTGACTCCTCTTGTTTCTCTCAAGCTGGAGAAGAATGAGAAGGCTGAAAAGAGAATATTAAAGAATTCAAAAGTTAGGAAATAGAGATGAAAAGCAAAAAGTGTAGTAAAGGAAATAAAACTAGTTATCTAGACAAAAGAAATCAGCAGCTCACCAGGCTCCGATGTGCAAATGATGCCTGATGTCATCAGTTGTTCTTCAGTCCCTGAAACAACATAGATTTAATCTGAACAGGAAGGACTTGGGTTAGATCTGAAAGAGAATTTCCAAACTGCAGGAGTTTTAAGCTTGAAACCATGCCTCCAATGGTATCTGAGAAATCTACAGCAGTTTCCTACAGATTTTTTCAAAGAAATACTCATCTTTCCAGAAAGTTTTAGGTTGGTGGTCCCTGAATATAGACATGCAGACAGGGGTTAGGCTAGCTCTCTAGCTTCTTTAAAAAACAGATTTCTGGACCCAACCACCCAAGACTCAAGCTCGGTAGATGGGACTAAGTTCCAGGAATCCGTGTTTTTGAAAGCTCCCCCAGGGTTCTGCCATGCAGCCAGGTTTGGGAACCTCTGGTTTACATGGGAGGGACTTGACCACATGAGCTTTAGCAGTACCTTCAGTGCAATTTCCTGTTTGTCTCAACGTATCGTGTGAACACTAGTGTCTATTAAGCTACCTGTGATAGATGGAAGGAAGTTTTCAGAGGAAAAGACAATGAAACAATTATGCTCAAATATGTTTTACAAATTTGTAATGTAAATTCAGTTATGATTTCTGCAAACATCCCATTAATATCTTAATTGTCCAACTTTTCCATGGTTGAGTATGCACTGCAAGATCGTTTTGCCTCAGATTAGATTTAGTTAACAGGATGCAGTTTATCTCAGCTGAGGTTCCTATCCTTGTGTTTTACTCTTGGGTAAGTTTTCTTTTCGTTGTTGTTACCACTCGGTTGCATTTTTCCCTAAATTAATGAATGTGAATCATTGGCTCAAAGGAATTTCCTTTAAGTATAAAAGCAAATATTTTTAAAGTAACATGAATGGTAGAATTCAAAGTAATGTAAATGTAAACAGACCTTAACATCAACATGGAATTTAAATGTGTAGGTACTAAGATAAGTGAATCTGTGCATATGATTATTTTATATAAGAGCAAAAAAAGAAAAGGATGACTATAAGGTCAATAATGAATATTTGATTACTGGATTTCGTTGGACTGGCAATCTATCACCCTAGTGAGTCGTCTACTATGAAATGTTGTCAAGTAATAGTCTGGAGAAGTCAAAGATTTTCCATAAATTTTAAAGCAAGTCCAATAAAATCTGTTTGCTATAGAGACTTCACCTACACACTAACCAATATACAGTTTCTAATTAATTGTGAATTAACTGTGAGAGATAATCCATTTCAATTTACATCATAGATGAGAAGCAGAAAAGTTAAATGACTTAAAAACAAAGAACCAATAATTGCTATAGTCAGGACTAAAACTCAGATCTCCTGGTTTGGTGTGTGTATGTGAGTGTGTTGGACATGTAGTCAAACATTCCCAAGTCTGTCTTCTCACATTATGTAACAGTTCTCATATCATTTCCACTCAATGATGTCATCATGTATCTCATATCCCTGCCCAAATGAACTTAGGGTCATCTACTAATACAGACAGCGGTTGGCAAACACAGGGCCTGTTGAAGACAGGAGACAGTCTTCTTATAAACCCTCTGGCATCCAGCTTGCCTTCCACCCCTCCTCTAAAAGGCGATTTCTTGTTTCTCCTGGAAAAGCTTTCTGTGTACCATTAGCCATTTGAGAACCCCCTGGCATCCTATCTTCAAATTTACGTTTGGCAATTCTGTGCCCTGTATTAAGCCAAATCTACTTCAAAAATACCACCCTAGGGCTTTTACAAGCAAGTTCCAAGTCACGTTAAATGCTTTGTACATTTGTACTTTCCCTTGTGAACTGCTGGGAAAATCACCTAGGAGATGGAAATTAGCTCATTAGTTTTGATATTCAGCAGTTAGCATTAGCAGCCATGGCTGATAATATATTACATTCCAGATAGATCAGGTAGGGGCCTCTGTGTCATGGAACAAATATCGTGGAACCCTAGATGAAATGACTATTCGACAACACGTTAAATCTGGTGACAGTTTGTATGCCTAGGGAGTGAGCTCTGCCTGAGTGCAACCAAGCAGATCATTCCATTCCCTCAAATCCATAAATTCTAATGCTTCCCTTTTTACTAAATCTTCTTGAACTCATACCACTTCACCCAGTCATAAAAATAAGGTATCGGGTTGGCCAAAAATTTGTTTGAGTTCTTCATAACATCTTACTGAAAAATCCAAGCGGACTTTTTGGCCAGGCCAATATTTTCCCTCACTCACAAATCTCAACAGACTTTTTTGTTACCTGGGATATGCCTCAACTGAAACCCTCTCTTATTATAGTTAGATGTATTTATTTTTAATTTAGTAGAGTAACAACTTCATCCAAGAAACCTGAGGTTTAGTTCAAAAAAAATTATTTGATCTGGGTGAATAATTCTATTTAATAAAACTTAGGTACTTTTCTCCCATATGGTACATACTCTGTACATATTTTTCTTCATATATAAGGATACCACATTTGGTTACCTGGTTTCCCATTTTATAGCTGATTAAAAGCATGAAAAAATAGGTTGAGGGGATAAAGCCTGAATGAAGCAGGCATACTTGGAGCAATGAACAATCCGACATCAAGGGAGACAAGAAAAAATTAAAACAGAGGATGATGAGAATCAAAAGCATAACTCACTGTATCTTTTAGTCTAATGACAAGTAACCCAATATTCTTTGGTGGCCCTGAAGGCACTAGACTTTATATAATACCAAATAATTTATGTGCTTTATAATAGCCTGTGTAAAGGTGCTCATCATATAGCATTCATAAAAAGAAAAAATGTTGAAATAGGCTTATCATCAAACAGTGGAAAAATATTAGGTAAATTATAAATTTCCATGCAACTGAATATTCTACAATCTTTAAGTGATGTTAACAAAGAAATTTTTAAAAGGTAATCATAAAATCATTCTGAAAAATGTTGAAACCATGTTCTATATGTTCTGTTCAACAAAGCTGAGAAGTTCAATACATTCAAAGACACTGTTCAACATGGTTAAAATTAAAAGATGTGATAATTAAAGAAATAGAGTTTGATTCTTGAGAAAATTCAGTTATGTGTAATACTTCAGTTTTTCAAGATACAGGATAAATAATGCTGTCCTAGGAAGTGGACCAATCACAAAGTGATTTGCTTTGAAATCATTTCCCAAGCTTTCTTAAATTTATTCTAATAAAACAATCACTATCTTAATCCTAAATATTCCATAGAGTACTTAGATATAGCAATCACAGCAAAGGTGGCTTTTCCCTTAGAAAGACATAAGAAATATTGAAAATAAAGTAAAAAAAGCTAGTGGTATCTTCAACCATAGGTAAGAACCAGAAACACGTTGCTTCACACAGTATGGAAAACTTTGGAAGTCACAGGCAGGCATTTATAACCACAACCACATATTCATCTGAGACGGAGGGACTGTATGACCTCAAGTGTACCCTCCAGCTCTTACTGTCTATGATCCTAAGTGTCCCACACAAGGGCAAGCCTCCTTGGGGAAGTTCATCAACATATACAATATGAAGGAACTCTGCTATACCTCTATTACATCTACTCTGCACTAATTTATCTTCTGACATTTATTTCTTTGACGTTCTAGAAGTTTCAACTTTCTAGTACTGTTTATTTTCCCCTTTCACAAGCCTACATATTCTAAATGTCTCTTATTGCCTCGGTTTCTAGCTATGGTTTTTCCCACTTATAATTATCAATGGTCAAATGTTTTGTTGCATTATCTCATTTTGTCCTGTACGGAATTTATAATGTCTAGTCCTTCACATCACATATTTTAGAAATAAGAATTCTATTACACAAACACTCTTGTTATTCTAACTATCCTACATTTACTTCTATTATTTACCCAGGAGTTATATCCTAAATATTTAAAATTGGTACGTCTCAGCCACCAACCAATCAGAATAGAAGTAAACTCACTTCCAGTGGATACAGACTGTGAATAATTCTTATGCCTATACCAGTGCATGACAGCAGAATGTGAGCCCCAAGTCAATCCCAAAATGCTCTGAAATATTACAGTTCCACTTTTTCCTCTATCTCTTTTGGGCAAATTAATCCTGGTGAGTTCTCTTTTATTTTTCCCTAATCCACAACTATTTATCTCTAGTTTTAGTACTGCATCTTAAGCAACACTTTACAATGGTCTGTATCTGTAAGATGCTAATCACAATTATTTGCCAACTAATTAGATGACCTAGATGAAATAGACAAGTGCCTAGACAGACACAAAATATCAAAAATGACTCAAAAATAAATAGAAAATCTGAATAAGCACAATAAAAAGTAAGTTAATTAGTAACAAAAATAATTCCCAGGAAAGCCAAGCCTCAGATGGTCTCACTAGTGAATTCTACCAAATGTTTAAGAATTAACACCAATCCTTCACAAATTCTTACAAATAATAAAAAAGGAGGGAACACTTCCCAATGCATTGGATAATATCATATCCTTTGACTTTGCTCATGGTGGCTTTGCCAGGCAATAATCTCTTATATATTTATGAAACTAAATTTAACCAGTACTTGTTATGGCCTAACGGCTTTGTAACATACCTAAAAGGGCCATTCACACTCTGAAATTATTAAAATATAAATGGATAGTGTGAAAGAGACTGCTTTGATGGCCACTAAACTGTTTTGTCTTACTTTCATAGTGAAAGAATTGAAGTCTCAGACTATACCAGTTGTAAACTTCAAACCACAAAATTATGTGAGGCTGACACCTACAGTTTCAATTTCTCACCAAGAACCCAGCAAGAAAAGGAAAAATGCTTTGTGTTCCCCCTATTCCAGTGGGCAGTTATTTTCTAATCTACAGATGGGTGCCACTCTTCAAGCGTCCAATTTAAGGCAAATGTGTAAGTTCTGAGACCCACCTCTCACAAGGACAAGACTTATCCTCTTCCACCTCACAGATGCCAAAATCCAAGCCCTCACATCAAGACTGACAGCCCAGCTCAGCCAGCCATCAACTCACATGCTTTCTGCTCTCATTTTTATTTCTGGCTTACTTTCCAAAGCCTGGGATTTTCTTTTCTTTTCTCAGCTATACATTTAGAATAATGTGTGTTAGATGTTACTTCACATTTCTGAGTGTGCAGAATTTTAAGCCATTTACTTTGCCACATTTCCTGAACCAGAAACCCATTCTTCAATTTTTTAAGGGTTTCACTGCCAGTCATTACAGGAAAGCAGACAGAGATTACTAAAAGAGATGGGAAACCACAAAAATTCTGGAATTCTTACAAAATTGTTAACGCTACAAACTGCAAAACAGCAGCTTCTGACTTCTTTTAAAAATTGGGCTCAGAAGCTAAGTGTTCACTGCTCTTTTCTCCTAAGAAAGAAGGTCATGAAAGCTTCCTAATTACTGACTCTTCCACTTTCTACAAGTCAGGTCAACTCTTTCCTCCATAACGGCCCCTCTGTAGCATAGAAATTTTATTCCATGAGTATGAACCATGGAAAGCCCTCTGGTTTACGATGGGTAATTACCACTCCAGGAATCACTTGACAGCCAATTCCCATATTAAGCAAAACTCAATTTCCAAATAGGAGAGATGACTTCCTGGTACAATTTTAGAGCTCCTTCTCTAAGCTAGAACTCTGTGGAATTCAAGAATGTTGTAGGGGAATCAAAGACACAATGTCTAATGGGATTTTGTGTAATATGTGGAAGCTACTTATACTAAAAAGTTAATTATTATATATTTGAAATTCAAAATTAACTGGGTGTCCTATATTTTTGTTTGCTAAATCTGGCAGCCCTACTCTACAGCAGTGCAGGGATCTTTTTCTGTGGCTCGTGGCCCTGTGAGTTTCTGGAATAACTTTGGAGAAAACAAAGACTGGTTTGGATAGTGGAATCCTACCAGACAATTAAAATCCTAGTACCTGCAACTTCACAGGAGCTCAGACATGACTATATTCCAATGGATAGCTTCACTAAAGATTACAAGAAAGGAAGACAAAACTGTTTCCCAGTACCTTTCACAATTTCCCCCAGATTCAAGGCATAAGTACACATCACTGAGGGTAACAAGTGGTGGCGTGAGGTGGATGGAGTGAGTATATCAGGTTATCACTGCAGGTTTCTTTTAATCCAAAGACTGTTTTCCTAGAAGATCCATTCCTACATTTTCCTTATGAACTTTCAGCATCTCCTACCACTGATCAAATGCACTAAAGATTTGGACCCTGCTAAATCCTTTGGTCCTTGGATCGCTTCTCCCTGACTGACATCAATAGAGCAGCCAGATGCCCAGAATTACGAAATCCTGCCTATTGCCTGGGGAAATGGTGAAACATTCTGAGGCAAAAGCAGTTTCTGACTTTATCAAGTGACTCTAGTTATGAAAGTCTGGCTATTAAATCTATTTCAAAGCAGGTAGAAGGTAATAATGTTAGTTTAAACTCTGGGGAAGCCAGCTACAGCCATAATATCATGTGCCCATCTCCTGATTCCAAAGCAATTTTAACATTTCCTATCACTCAGCTTTCATCTCTAGACTCCAATTCAAAATAGGCCTCCCACTTCTCATTAAAGGCCCCCCTATAATCCTAGCCTTAAAACATTTATAAATCAGTAGGAATTAATCAGAATGTTCTTCCTTAAAACAATATTAAACCAATAGGGGAGTCAAAATATGCGTAGCCCATAGACCAAATCCTGCACAGACATGTTGAGAGGTATGGAATGGAGAGACAGAGCTTAATTTCATTTCCACTGTGTGTCTTTAGATGAAGCAGGTACGCTCCAGAAACTCAGAGAGTCTACCTCTCCCAATTGTCTTATATTGACCCATCCCATAGTTTATGATTCTTGTCTGCCCCGGAAGAGAGTTCATCCAATGTGTTCAAGGAACATCCCATGTGCCAATCAGCTGTTTTCAAATGCAGTTTTACGGCTTCCTATCACTAAACCTTTTTCTCTAGGCACCAAGTCATAGAAATCATAGAAACAATATAAAGCTATGTATTTGTATGAATTTCATGTAAATTTCTCATTTCCTGGGTCTTTTCTTTCTGTTGCCTGGACACAGCTTCTCTCATACCTGTATGCCTTTGCACGCAATTTTCACCTTTTCTACAATGATTTCCTCCAGTTCTATTCACACCCTAGCCTCCCTGCCATGTTCTACTCATTTTCAAGTGACAGCTCAAACGTTGCTTCACCATGGCATGCTTCCTGCTGCCCTAGGGCAGCCTTAAATGCTTCCTCCACTAGAACTTATACATCCCTTCATGTCAGCCTTTCTTACTACAATATTTGTTTGTATTTAGATTCCTAGAGATTAGAGACACTGTGGTCTGTATCTAATTCTCCTGTAGCTAGCACAGTAGCTGCCCCATTGTAGGTTTTAAATATTTGTTCAGTGAATTAATGAATAAATGAAGGAATGTAATGTAGTTGAATCGTAGTGTGCCTGAGACTAAAGTCACAACCTCAACATTCATATGAACAAATAAGTTTCATTTTCCTTAACAGCACCATCTTCACCCTTAACCAGTCTAATGCCCTAAACACTTCTATAAGACAAGTCGAGTTACATATGGAATGACTCTATGTCATTCCTTCACCACTACCCAGAGAAGGCACTGCTACTAGGGACTGAGGGTGGCATTATCTCTGAGTTTAAATGACAACGTATTTTCTTGATGTTTAAACATCCATTACCCTAGGTTTGCTATGGCTGTCTAAACATTTACACTCAATTGCTGGTGTGTGCTCACCCATTTCTTATTGCATTCTATGGCACAGAAGGAAAAGAACGTCACTTTTTAAAAATCTTTCTCCTTTCTGGAGGTGAGAAGTTTGTCTTTGTCACAGATGTAAGATGGTGTGAAATCAAAATGAGACTTTTCAAATTTCCATCCTGTGAGTCAAATAGCATTTCCACAGTATTTTACCTTAGAGAACTCAATCTCAAAGTTTCTACAGAAAAGTGTTTTTTTTTTCCATAATAGCCACTGATTCGAAGTTTGGTGGCCTGACCCAAAAGTCACCCTGCCAAAGTGAAGTCAAGTTGTATTAGTCTGTAGCCTTCAATGCCTGGAATTGTGGTCTGTGGACCAAGAGCAACAGTATCTCCTGGGACCATACAAGAAATGCAGAATGTAGGGTCTCAGCCCAGAACTAATCAATCAGATCTGCACTTTAACAAAATCCCCTGGTTATTCAACTACATATTAAATTTTGGAAAACACTGCTCTGGAATCTCCATTCTAAAGCACAGGCTTCCTCCTTGACTTCTGATACGTGTTCATTAGGTGCAAATCTGAATATTTGCCATGTTCCTTCCCTCCAGCTAATGGGTCAGAATTGATTTTTTTATAGTATGTATCCATTAGGAAGCTTTTATCTGCAAGTAAACCCAAACAAGGACATGCACAGATGTACACACAGGCACAAGTTCAAAGTGACTTAAGAGGAGTCATTATCTCATGTAACAGAAGGTCCTGAGATGAGAAGGTTGCAGGGTTAGTCAATTAGGCATCCTAATGAGCTCATCAAGTTCCCAGCATTCCTTCTATCTTCCCCTCAGCCACCCTTCACATGGTCTACTCAGATTAATTTCCTTTCTTATCCCAAGATGGCTGCCACAGTTCCAAGCATCACATGCAGAAACAAAAATAGCAGCAGCAGAAAATAATTTTTCTTCATGATCACCTATTTTTGAGTATGAAGAAAACATTTTTTTTCAGAATCCCCTCCACAGATATCCCCTTGTATCACATCAGCCAGAATTATATCACATGACCTTGTCTGAGCCAATCACTGGCAAGGAGTACAGATCCTCCTTGGTTGGCTTAGACCAATCATTATTCATCCTTTTTTTATATACAAATTTTATTTCATTTTATTTATTTATTATTTTTGGCTACATTGGGTCTCCCTTGCTGAGCCTGGGCTTTCTCTAGTTGTGGTGAGCGGGAGCTACTCTTTGTTGCGGTACGTGGGCTTCTCATTGCAGTGGCTTCTCGTTGCGGAGCACGGGCTCTAGGTGCGTGGGCTCAGTAGTTGTGGCACATGGGCTCAGTAGTTGTGGCTCTTGGGCTCTAGAGCGCAGGCTCAGTAGTTGTGGCGCACGGGCTTAGTTGCTCCGCGGCATGTGGGATCTTCCTGGACCAGGGCTCAAACCTGTGTCCCCTGCATTGGCAAGTGGATTCTTAATCACTGTGCCACCAGGGAAGCCGTTTTGTGGTTCATTCTAAGGTTTGCTCTCCTAAAGCACATAAAGAGTGAAACTTGTGCAAAATAGTGTTTGGTTAGCAGTGGAGAAGGTGGGCAAGAAGTGGGGGGTGATTTGAGGTGGAGGTAGTAATGGGACTTCTAAAGCAAAAAAAGAATATTCCTAAATATAAGCCATATAAACAAAAGGAAATTTATCTTTTTTGACTAAGGACATTGCTTACAAGAGGCATGTGATAGAAATCAACATTGAATCTTAGTCCCCAGGTAACTACCAGAGTCTCCCTGAGCCCTCCCTCTTATCTGTGCCTGCCTTGCAGTGGTCAAGGATCTCCACCCTCTATGTGGAGCACAGCCGGGAAGTGGACTCTGAAGCTGATGCTCTGCTGCTGTGCTACCACATGGCTCTCTAGGGCCTAAACTAGCATACCCAGCAGGTCATTTAGATCAGACCCCAGCCATTTAGTCAAACTGCTACACCTGTCACTCCTAAGCAAGAAGAAGGTGGGGATGTTATAGGCTTGACTCCCTCGGCAAAACAAGTCTGCAGTTGATTGCTATAGTAGTGACATTTCCAGTGGACATGGTAGATAATAGGGAACTAAAAGGAGGGGAGAGGAATATATATATCAATCAAAGGGCAAGAGAGTCAGGGACAGTGATACTTGAACATTAGTTAGTGTGCTTTATTACCATCTGCCTCAGAGGTCTGGCATGAGAAGCAAAATGGTTAATAAATATCCCAGGTGATTCCAGTACAAGCGGCCTTTTACATCATTCTTGAGGGGCACTGATCTGGAGGAAGAAACTATTCCTTTTCTTTATCCTTTGGTACAATATTGCCCCGATATCTTTTTGGATTAAGAACAAGGATCATTTCCCTCTTACCACATACCCCCCTTACTAGGGCAACTTGTATGTTCGGATCCAGGCATTCACACAAGAAATGCCAAGTGGGGAGGGGGGAGTCCCACAAACACTAAGTCTTTGAAACAGGCTTTGCCAACTGCCACAGTAGCACAGAGGAGTGAAAAGAGGACTGGGGTGCTGGTCCCTCTTCTGCCACGAGGACCAACCTTGGTCATATCACAGCTTCTCTAGGTCTCAGTTTTCTCATCTATAAAGTGGAAATAATAATACCTACCTTGTCTTACAGACTGTTTGAAGACTTATATGTATATACATATGGAACTTGTAGTAAACTGGGTGATACAATAAAAACGTATTCCTTTCCAGTGTTGATTTATAGAATTATTTTCCCATGATATTGAAACATTTTTTTTACATCTGTATTGGAGTATAGTTGCTTTACAATGGTGTGTTAGTTTCTGCTTTATAACAAAGTGAATCAGCTATACATATACATGTGTTCCCATATCTCCTCCCTCTTGCACCTCCCTCCCTCCCTCCCTCCCTATCCCTCCCATCCAGGTGGTCACAAAGCACTGAGCAGATCTCCCTGTGCTATGTGGCTGCTTCCCACTAGCTATCTATTTTACTTTGGGTAGTGTATATATGTCCATGCCACTCTCTCACTTTGTCACAGCTTACCCTTCCCCCTCCCCATATCCTCAAGTCCATTCTCTAGTAGGTCTGTGTCTTTATTCCCGTCTTACCCCTGGTTCTTCATGATATTTTTTTCCCTTAGATTCCATATATATGTCTTAGCATATGGTATTTCTCTTTCTGGCTTACTTCACTTTGTATGACAGACTCTAGGTCCATCCACCTCACTACAAATAACTCAAATTCGTTTCTTTTTATGGCTGAGTAATATTCCATTGTATATATGTGCCACATCTTCATATCCATTCATCCAATGATGGACAATTAGGTTGTTTCCATCTCCTGGCTATTGTAAATAGAGCTGCAATGAACATTTTGGTACATTACTCTTATTGAATTATGGTTTTGTCAAGGTATATGCCCAGTAGTGGGATTGCTGGGTCATATGGTAGTTCTATTTGTAGTTTTTTAAGGAACCTCCATACTGTTCTCCATAGTGGTTGTACCAATTCTCATTCCCACCAGCAGTGCAAGAGGGTTCCCTTTTCTCCACACCCTCTCCAGCATTTATTGTTTCTAGATTTTTTGATGATGGGCATTCTAACCAGTATGAGATGACATCTCATTGTAGTTTTGATTTGCATTTCTCTAATGATTAATGATGTTGAGCATTCTTTCATGTGTTTGCTGGAAGTCTGTATATCTTCTTTGGATAAATGTTTATTTAGGTCTTCTGTCCATTATTGGATTGGGTTGTTTGATTTTTGTTATTGAGCTGCATGAGCTGCTTGTAAATTTTGGAGATTAATCCTTTGTCAGTTGCTTCATTTGCAAATATTTTCTCCCATTCTGAGGGTTGTCTTTTGGTCTTGTTTATGGTTTCCTTTGCTGTGCAAAAGCTTTGAAGTTTCATTAGGTCTCATTTGTTTATTTTTGTTTTTATTTCCATTTCTCTAAGGGGTGGGTCAAAAAGGATCTTGCTGTGATGTGTGTCATAGAGTGTTCTGCCCATGTTTTCCTCTAAGAGTTTGATAGTTTCTGGCCTTACATTTAGGTCTTTAATCCATTTTGAGCTTATTTTTGTGTGTGGTGTTAGGGAGTGATCTAATCTCATACTTTTACATGTCCCTCTCCAGTTTTCCCAGCACCACTTATTGAAGAGGCTGTCCTTTCTCCACTGTACATTCCTGCCTCCTTTATCAAAGATAAGGTGACCATATGTGCTTGGGTTTATCTCTGGGCTTTCTATCCTGTTCCATTGGTCTTTTTTTCTGTTTTTGTGCCAGTATCATACTGTCTTGATTACTGTAGCTTTGTAGTATAGTCTGAAGTCAGGGAGCCTGATCCCTCCAGCTCCGTTTTTCATTCTCAAGACTGCTTTCGCTATTTGGGGTCTTTTGGGTTTCCATACAAATTGTGAAATATTTTGTTCTACTTCTGTGAAAAATGCCAGTGGTAGTTTGATAGGGATTGCATTGAATCTGTAGATTGCTTTGGGTAGTAGTCATTTTCACAATGTTGATTCTTCCAATCCAAGAACATGGTATATCCCCCCATCTATTTGTATCGTCTTTAATTTCTTTCATCAGTGTCTTATAATTTTCTGCAGACAGGTCTTTTTTCTCCTTAGGTAGGTTTATTCCTAGACATTTTATTCTTTTTGTTGAAATGGTAAATGGGAGTGTTTTCTTTATTTCACTTTCAGATATTTCATCATTAGTGTATAGGAATGCCAGAGATTTCTGTGCATTAATTTTGTATCCTGCTACTTAACCAAATTCATTGATTCGCTCTAGTAGTTTTCTGGCAGCATCTTCAGGATTCTCTATGTATAGTACCATGTCATCTGCAAACAGTGACAGCTTTACTTCTTTTCTGATTTGGATTCCTTTTATTTCCTTTTCTTCTCTGATTGCTGTGGCTAAAATTTCCAAAACTATGTTGAATAAGAGTGGTGAAACTGGGCAACCTTGTCTTGTTCTTGATCTTAGTGGAAATGGTTTCAGTTTTTCACCATTGAGGACCATCTTGGCTGTGGGTTTGTCATATATGACCTTTATTATGTCAAGGAAAGTTCTCTCTATGCCTACTTTCTGCAGGATTTTATCATAAATTGGTGTTGGAAGTTGCTGATAGATTTCTCTGCATGTACTGAGATGATCATATGGTTTTCCTCCTTCAGTTTGTTAATATGGTGTATCACATTGATTGATTGGTGTATATTGAAGAATCCTTGCATTCCTGGGATAAACTCTCCTTGATCATGGTGTATGATCCTCTTAATGTGCTGCTGGATTCTGTTTGCTACTATTTTGTTGAGCATTTTTGCATATATGTTCATCAGTGATATTGGCCTGTAGTTTTCTTTCTTAGTGACATCCTTGTCTGGTTTTGGTACCAGGGTGATGGTGGCCTCCTAGAATGAGTTTGGGAGTGTTCCTGCCTCTGCTATATTTTGGAAGAGTTTGAGAAGGATGGGTGTTAGCTCTTCTCTAAATGTTTGATAGAATTCACCTGAGAAGCCATATGGTCCTGGGCTTTTGTTTGTTGGAAGATTTTTAATCATAGTTTCAATTTCAGTGCTTGTGATTGGTCTATTCATATTTTCTATTTCTTCCTGATTCAGTCTTGGCAGGTTGTGCATTTCTAAGAATTTCTCCATTTCTTCCAGGTTGTCCATTTTATTGGCATAGAGTTGCTTGTAGTAATCTCTCATGATCCTTTGTATTTCTGCAGTGTCAGTTGTTACTTCTCCTTTTTCATTTCTAATTCTATTGATTTGAGTCTTCTCCCTTTCTTTTTTGATGACTCTGGCTAATGGTTTATCAATTTTGTTTATCTTCTCAAAGAACCAGATTTTAATTTTATTGATCTTTGCTATCATTTCCTTCATTACTTTTTCATTTATTTCTGATCTGATCTTTATGATTTCTTTCCTTCTGCTAACTTTGGGGTTCCTTTGTTCTTCTTTCTCTAATTGCTTTAGGTGCAAGGTTAGGTTGTTTATTCTAGATGTTTCCTGTTTCTTAACGTAGGATTGTATTGCTATAAACTTCCCTCTTAGAACTGCTTTTGCTGCATCCCATAGGTTTTGGGTTGTCGTGTCTCCATTGTCATGTGTTTCTAGGTATTTTTTGATTTCCTCTTTGATTTCTTCAGTGATCACTTCGTTATTAAGTAGTGTATTGTTTAGCCTCCATGTGTTTGTATATTTTACAGATCTTTTCCTGTAATTGATATCTAGTCTCATAGCACTGTGGTCGGAAAAGATACTTGATACAATTTCAATTTTCTTAAATTTACCAAGGCTTGATTTGTGACCCAAGATATGATCTATCCTGGAGAATGTTCCATGAACACTTGAGAAAAATATGTATTCTGTTGTTTTTGGATGGAGTGTCCTATAAATATCAATTAAGTCCGTCTTGTTTAATGTACCATTTAAAGCTTGTGTTTCCTTATTTATTTTCATTTTGGATGATCTGTCCATTGGTGAAAGTGGGGTGTTAAAGTCCCCTACTATGTATGTGTTACTGTCGATTTCCCCTTTTAATGGCTGTTAGTATTTGCCTTATATATTGAGTTGTTCCTATGTTGGGTGCATAAATATTTACAATTGTTATATCTTCTTCTTGAATCGGTCCCTTGATCATTATGTAGTGTCCTTCTTTGTCTCTTGTTATAGTCTTTACTTTAAAGTCTATTTTATGTGATATGAGAATTGCTACTCCAGCTTTCTTTTGGTTTCCATTTGCATGGAATATCTTTTTCCATCTCCTCACTTTCAATCTGTATGTGTCTCTAGGTTTGAAGTGGGTCTCTTGTAGACAGCATATATACAGGTCTTGTTTTTGTATCCATTCAGCCAGTCTGTGTCTTTCGGTGGGAGCATTTAGTCCATTTACATTTAAGGTAATTATCGATATGTATGTTCCTATTCCCATTTTCTTAATTGTTTTGGGTTTGTTATTGTAGGTGTTTTCCTTCTGTTGTGTTTCTTGCCTAGAGAAGATCCTTTAGCATTTGTTGTAAAGCTGATTTGGTGGTGCTGAACTCTCTCAGCTTTTGCTTGTCTGTAAAGGTTTTAATTTCTCCATCAAATCTGAATGAGATCCTTGCTGGGTAGAGTAATCTTGGTTGCAGATTTTTCTCCTTCATCACTTTAAATATGTCCTGCCACTCCCTTCTGGCTTGCAGATTTTCTGCTGAAAGTTCACCTATTAACCTTATGGGGATTCTCTTATGTGTTATTTGTTGTTTTTCCCTTGCTGCTTTTAATATGATTTCTTTGTGTTTAATTTTTGACAGTTTGATTAATATGTGTCTTGGCGTATTTCTCCTTGGATTTATTCTGTATGGGACTCTCTGTGCCTCCTGGACTTGATTAACTATTTCCTTTCCCATATTAGGGAAGTTTTCAACTATAATCTCTTCAAATATTTTCTCAGTCCCTTTCCTTTTCTCTTCTTCTTCTGGAACCCCTATAATTCGAATGTTGGTGCGTTTAATGTTGTCCCAGAGGTCTCTGAGACTGCCCTCAGTTCTTTTCATTCTTTTTTCTTTCTTCTGCTCTGCAGTAGTTATTTCCACTATTTTATCTTCCAGGTCACTATTCCGTTCTTCTGCCTCAGTTATTCTGCTATTGATCCCATCTAGAGTATTTTTAATTTCATTTACTGTGTTGTTCATCATTGCTTGTTTCCTCTTTAGTTCTTCTAGGTCCTTGTTAAATGTTTCTTGCATTTTGTCTATTCTATTTCCAAGATTTTGGATCATCTTTACTATCATTATTCTGAATTATTTTTCAGGTAGACTGCCTATTTCCTCTTCATTTGTTAGTTCTGGTGGGTTTTTATCTTGCTCCTTCATCTGCTGTGTGTTTTTCTCTCTTCTCATTTTGTTTATCTTACTGTGTTTGGGGTCTCCTTTTTGCAGGCTGCAGGTTCGTTGTTCCCGTTTTTTTTTTTTTTTTTCTGTCCCCAGTGGCTAAGATTGGTGCAGTGGACTGTGTAGGCTTCCTGGTGGAGGGGACTAGTGCCTGTGTTCTGGTGGATGAGCCTGGATCTTGTCTTTCTGGTGGGCAGGTCCACATCTGTTGGTGTGTTTTGGGGTGTCTGTGGACTTATTATGATTTTAGGCAGCCTCTCTCTTAATGGGTGGGGCTGTGTTCCTGTCTTGTTAGTTGTTTGGGATAGGGTGTCCAGCACTGTAGCTTGCTGGTGGTTGAGTGAAGCTGGGTGCTGGTGTTGAGATGGAGATCTCTGGGAGATTTTCGCCATTTGATATTATGTGTAGCTGGGAGGTCTCTTGTGGACCAGTGTCCTGAAGTTGGCTCTCCCACCTCAGAGGCACAGCACTGACTCCTGGCTGCAGTACCAAGAGCCTTTCATCTGCACAGCTCAGAATAAAAGGGAGAAAAAGTAGAAGGAAAGAAAGAGAGAAAGAGAGAGAAAGAAAGAAGGAAAGGAAGAGGATAAAATACAATAAAATAAAGATAAAATAAAAGTTATTAAAATAAAAAATAATTATTAAGAAAAAAAATTAAGTAAAAAAACAAAAATGGATGGATAGAACCCTAGGACAAATGGTGAAAGCAAAGCTACACAGACAAAATCTCACACAGAAGTATAGAAGTATACACATACACACTCGCAAAAAGAGGAAAAGGGGAAAAAATAATCTAACTTGCTCCCGAAGTCCACCTCCTCAATTTGGGATGATTCGTTGTCTATTCAGGTGTTCCACAGATGCAGGGTACATCAAGTTGATTGTGGAGATTTAATTTGCTGCTCCTGAGGCTGCTGGGAGAGATTTCCCTTTCTCTTCTTTGTTCGCACAGCTCCCGGGGTTCAGCTTTGGATTTGACCCCACCTCTGCCTGTAGGTCCCCGTAGGGCGTTTGTTCTTCGCTCAGACAGGACGGGGTTAAAGGAGCAGCTAATTCGGGGGCTCTGGCTCACTCAGACCGGCGGGAGGGAGGGGCACGGATGCGGGGTGATCCTGTGGCGGCAGAGGCCGGTAGAACATTGCACCAGCCTGAGGCACGCCGTGCGTTCTCCCGGGGAAGTTGTCCCTGGATCCTGAGACCCCGGCAGTGGCGGGCTGCACAGGCTCCCCGGAAGGGAGGTGTGGAGAGTGACCTGTGCTCACACATAGGCCTCTTGGAGGTGGCAGCAGTAGCCTGGGCGTCCCACGCCCGTCTCTGGGGTCCGCGCTTTTAGCCACGGCTCGCGCGCATCTCTGGAGCTCCTTTAAACGGTGCTCTGAATCCCCTCTCCTTGCGCACCAAGAAACAAAGAGGGAAAAAAAAAGTGTCTTGCCTCTTTGGCAGGTCCAGACTTTTCCCCGGACTCCCTCCCGGCCAGCCGTGGTGCACTAACCCCCTGCAGGCTGTATTCACGCCACCAACCCCAGTCCTCTCCCTGGGATCCAACCGAAACCCAAAACCCGAGCCTCAGCTCCCAGCCCCGCCCGCCCCGGCGGGCGAGCAGACAAGTCTCTCAGGCTGGTGAGTGCCGGTCGGCACCGATCCTCTGTGTGGGAATCTCTCCACTTTGCCCTCCGCAGCCCTGTTGCTGTGCTCTCCTCCGTGGCTCTGAAGCTTCCCCCTCCACCACCCACAGTCTCCGCCCGCGAAGGGGCTTCTATTGTGCAGAAACCTTTCCTCCTTCACGGCTCCCTCCCACTGGTGCAGCTCCCATCCCTATCCTTTTGTCTCTGTTTTTTCTTTTTTCTTTTGCCCTACCCAGGTACGTGGGGAGTTTCTTGCCTAATGGGAGGTCTGAGGTCTGCCAGCGTTCAGTAGGTGTTCTGTAGGAGTTGTTCCACGTGTAGATGTATTTCTGGTGTATCTGTGGGGAGGAAGGTGATCTCCGCGTCTACTCTTCCACCATCTTCCCAACCAAAAACTGAAGCATTTTTCAATTTTATATATTTGCTGTGTGCAACATCTTGAACTTGGTAATTTTACAAGGGCTAGCCATTCTGTTCCACTGGACTGCTATCCACATGGCATCAAGCAGGGCTTTGTCTTCACTAACTCACTCATGGGCTATATGAGACCAAAGATTGTGGCATTAACTGGCATTGTCTCCTCTGAAGTCTTTGGTTTGCACTTTGAAAAAATTGAAAATGTGTTTTTAATCAGCGTGACCAAGGAAACACCAAAAACAAGAGCTGTTTCCATTTCTGCCTTATTAACTTCCCCCGGAACAAACACAAAAAATACTGCCAGCAATACTGTTTTAAGAGTTTCAATATGACATTCAACCGAGACATGAACAAAATTATTTCCATAAAGAATGAAGATTGAGGCATCAAGAAGAATCATAGAAGAGGCAATAACTTTTTACTGAATCAAAAATTGACTCAATGAGAAATATATCACTTGCTCTGACTTACAAATAATCATTCTATTCTCTGACATACCAATACATTTAGTAAAATTGTTTCCTTTCGTAACAATACACTTAGTAAAATTGTTTCTTCTTATTATTTGTGATTTGCACTATGGATTCCAACTGGGACAGAAATAAATGGGATACGTGTACCAGGACCTCCCCGTGATCCCAACTCATGTAGTCCTGTCAATGAAGGCAATTATAATTCTAATGAATATGATTGATGCTCACTTACAAGGAAAGTGATCTCAGAAACGATTTTTGCCTTTTTGTTTAAATGTACAGACCAACTGGCTCCCAAATGAGTCTCATACAAATGTCTCCCATCCTATTTTCAAAAGAAATAATAATAGTACCAGGAGCTATCAAATAAAAGCTCTTCCTCAGGCATGGAGTAATTTGATGGAATTACAGTATCCAAGGGCCACATACTTGTTTTTGCACAAAAACACAGGCAGGCACAATAAACCAATATGTAACACCTGTCCAGGCTAGAGGCAGCAGGATTTACTTATCAGACAATAATGTCCATAAATCCCAGCACTTCCCAGATCTTCATTTTTCTAGGCACAGAAACCTGAAGGACTAACTTTTATGACCTGGATTCCAGTAGACTGAATAATGGCCAAAGATATAGGTCCTAATTCTTAGAACGTATTAAAGTTACCTTATAAGGAAAAAGGATCTTTGCAAAAGTGATTAAATTAAGGCATCTTGACATGAGAAGATTATCCTGACTTGTCCAGGTGAGCCCTAGATACAATCACAACTGTCTTTTTTAAGAGGGAGGCAGAGGTAGATTTGATACACAGAAAAGAGAAGAGATGTGAAGACAGAGGCAGAGACTAGGGTGATGCAGCTTAAGTGAAAGAATTCTGGGAGCCACTAAATGCTGAAAGAGACAGATTCTCTCCTAGGGCCTCTGGAGGGAGCGAGCCCCAGCCGGCACCTTGATTTCAGACCAGTGAAACTAAAGTTGAACTTCCGGTCTCTAGGACTGTGTGTAAACTTCTGTTGTTTTAAAGCACCCAGTTTGTGGTGATATGTTACAGCGGTCACAGAAAACTAATATACGGATCCAAATCGCCTTTCTTTTTTTTCTTTTTTTTATTAGTTTCTGCTTTATAACAAAGTGAATCAGTTATGCATATACATCTGTTCCCATATCCCTTCCCTCTTGCATGTCCCTCCCTCCCACCCTCCCTATCCCACCCCTCCAGGCGGTCACAAAGCACCAAGCTGATCTCCCTGTGCTATGCAGCTGTTTCCCACTATCTATCTACCTTACGTTTGATAGTGTATATATGTCCATGCCTCTCTCTCGCTTTGTCACAGTTTACCCTTCCCCCTCCCCATATCCTCAAGTCCATTCTCAAGTAGGTCTGTGTCTTTATTCCTGTTTTACCCCTAGGTTCTTCATGACATTTTTTTTCTTAAATTCCATACATATGTGTTAGCATACGGTATTTGTCTTTCTCTTTCTGACTTACTTCACTCTGTATGACAGACTCCAGGTCTATCCACCTCATTACCAATAGCTCAATTTCTTTTCTTTTTATGGCTGAGTAATATTCCATTGTATATATGTGCCACATCTTCTTTATCCATTCATCCGATGATGGACACTTAGGTTGTTTCCAGCTCCGGGTTATTGTGAATAGAGCTACAGTGAACATTTTGGTACATGTCTCTTTTTGAATTATGGTTTTCTCAGGGTATATGCCTAGTAGTGGGATTGCTGGGTCATATGGTAGTTCTATTTGTAGTTTTTTAAGGAACCTCCATACTGTTCTCTATAGTGGCTGTACCAATTCACATTCCCACCAACAGTGCAAGAGGGTTCCCTTTTCTCCACACCCTCTCCAGCATTTATTGTTTCTAGATTTTTTGATGATGGCCATTCTGACTGGTGTGAGATGATATCTCATTGTAGTTTTGATTTGCATTTCTCTAATGATTAATGATGTTGAGCATTCTTTCATGTGTTTGTTGGCAGTCTGTAAACATAGGCAGAACACTCTATGAGATAAATCACAGCAAGATCCTTTTGGACCCACCTCCTAGAGAAACGGAAATAAAAACAAAAATAAACAAATGGGACCCATGAAACTTCAAAGCTTTTGCACAGCAAAGGAAACCATAAACAAGACCAAAGACAACCCTCAGAATGGGAGAAAATATTTGCAAATGAAGCAACTGACAAAGGATCAATCTCCAAAATTTATAAGCAGTTCATGCAGCTCAATAGCAAAAAAACAAACAACCCAATCCAAAAATGGGCAGAAGACCTACTTAGACATTTCTCCAAATCGTCTTTCTTTTTCTGCTTCCCTTTAAGGCCCCAGAATCCAGCCAAAGTGAATTCCCTGTTCCTGTTTTACACCCCCATGCTATGTCTCCATGCTTTCTTGACTAGAACATCCCACCTCATTTCTCTAAAATAAACCCTATTCAGTCCTCAAAGAATAATTCAAAGGTCACATTCTCCTCATTTTTGACTTGAATTTCAATGTACCAATGAGGGGTTGTTGGCTTTTTTTTTTTCTCATAATAAATAGATTTACCCAACAGCTGGGAGCAAAGACAGTTTCTATGCTATTTCTTACATAATTAACTTTTACTTATATGCACACTATATCCACTGTCTACCTCTGCCCAGTTCCTAAGAAATTTCCAGTTGGTCTGCTTCACTTCCACCGTGGGCAGGAAGAGCCTGTCCTGTCAGAAGCCCACCCTCACACAAATTGACCAAGTCCTCTCCAGCCTCTGTTTCCTGCAGTCTGGGGAGGGTCTGAGCTGTTAGACAGTGACCCCCCATGATGGGTCGTTCAGAGGTCCATGCTCTGGTGTGGCTTGGTGACAAGTCATGTTCACACCTCTTTCGGATATTGTGATGGATGGTCCTCCTTCCCCATCCACTTTGAGGACCTCCCATTCCTTCCACTCTGTGTTGAGAAACACTTTCCATGCCTTCTCCCCTCTTCTTCCAGCACTGGTCCTAATCTACAGTTGGGGAGCAAACACACATGTCTCACACTGAGACCGGTAGCTTTTTTTTATTCTATGTCTTGATGTTTTTAATACCATTTTTTTAAATTAACCTTTCATTCTGTAAGCAAACCATGTACATGATAAGCAAGAAATTTAAACAGAATGCCATAAAATGAAATATAAAATTGTCCTTTTCATCTCTCCCAACTTCTCCCTCTAAGAGAGTTGACTGTATTTCTTCAATCTTCCAAATATTTTCTATAACTATATTACCATGTATGATATGTACATTGTAAAGGGTTCTTCTTTCATATTTTATTTTATCTTTTATTATGAAATATAGCACATGAATAAGGAGTATAAGGAAATATGTATGTACAGTTTAAAGAATACTCATACCTATAAGCTCACCAACCAGTCAAGAGAACATCAACATATACCTCAGGAGCTCCTATATATTCTTCCCAAATTGCATTTGTCTTCCAGTCTCTCAAAGATATCCTGATTTTTATGGAAAATATCTCTTTGGTAGTCATTAGATTTGCTCATAATTATTCCAGCACTCTCCATCTGGCCACTTGGTAGAACTGTGCTTGCCCACACATTTGAAGTCGGTTTGGCCATGTCAAATTTTGGCAAATTAAATGTGATCAGAAGTGACTGGATAGACGCTTTAAAAGCCAGTGTAAGCTGTGCTACATTCTCTTTTTCCATCTGTGTCTGTCAATGTTCTGGATGATGGTTTTCCATCAGCCTGGATCCTCAAATGAAGAGAGCAACAATGTGAAAATAGAAATGACTGTTATTTCAAGCAATGAAGCGTGGGTTGTTGATGACTGACCACAGCAGAATACAGGTTTCCTGACCCAGTCCCTGTGCTTCTTGCCATAGTTTTGTCACCATGATTACAACATGAAATAAAATATAGGGACTTCCCTGGTGGTCCAGTGGTTAAGACTTCACCTTCCAATGCAGGGAGTGTGGGTTCAATCCCCGGTCAGGGAGCTAAGATCTCACATGCCTCATGGCCAAAATACCAAAACATAAAATAGAAGCAGTATTGTAACAAATTCAATAAAGACTTTAAATATGGTCCACATCAAAAAAAAGTCTTAAAGAATTTTTTTTTAATTTTTAATAAAATATAGTTGCAGATGGATGCCCTTGAGCTTAGTTGCTGTAGTCAGGAGATGTTTGAAAATGGGAAGGAGGAAAGAGCTATGGAGGCCAGGGAGAAACTGGTAAGAAGTTTCAAATCAGGTTTCTTTTTTTTAAATTAATTTAGTTTTTATTGAAGTATAGTTGATTTACAATGTGTTAGTTTCAGGTGTACAGCAAAGTGATTCAGTTATACATACATATATATCTATTTTTTTCAGATTCATTTCCCTTATAAGTTATTACAAAACATTGAGTATAGGTCCCTCTGCTATACAGTAGGTCCTTGTTGGTTATCTATATTATACATAGTACTGTGTATATGTTAATCCCAAACTCCTAATTCTGACTGGAGAGTGATCTTTGTTTCATTCTCAGGCTAAGGAGACTCTCAAATCCCTCTTATATCTCTGGTAGAAAACATCATAAGAAAGACACTTTCAGGTAGCTTTGAATTTAAAGGCCAATATAGGGTAATCTCTTTAGCATTTTAGCCTTATTAGAGCCAGGGAAATTTGGTTGAGGAAGTATTTGTAATGGAAGAAGAATATAGGAATAATGGTGAGGCTGATGACAATGTGGAAACAGTAATTTTCAGTTATTGAGTTCTTATTAAATGCTGGACACTAGCTCTTCACATTTCCTAGGATGATTCACTTAATCCTTCCAAGACATTCTTAGAGGCTCAGACCCCTAATCTCTTTAACTATAACTTCTCACTTAACCTCTTTTGATCTTTGTTTTCCCATATGAGAAATGGGGGGCAGTAATTTTTACTTCTAAAAATTGTTGCAAGGATTGTGTGAGATGATGGACAGAAAGCTCTCAGCACAGTGTCTGTTATGCAGTGAGCATTCCATATAAGTGGTATTCCCTTTGTAACTTTTACAGGAAAATGTCCTTAGCCCTGTGTCCAAGGGCTTCCGTGCCCTGCTCCACCCCATGTGCAGGTATGTTTGTCACCCTTCCTGGAATTCTGTGTCACACCAGGTGGCTTCCCCAGCTGTCCCCAGTTGTTACTGGTACAGTGTGTGTCTCTCCCTCTAGTCTCAGCCCCTTAGGCTCCAAAGTGACAGAGGACATTCCCTAGAAGAATCATGGGAGGTTTTTTTGACTCCCTGAGATTTGTCACACCATGTGGATAGGAGATACCCTAATCTGTGCCTGAGGGAAGCCCCCAGCTTCTTTTATAAGTCCTGGTGTTCTAATATCTTCTCCAGCAGTCCCCCACTTTTCCTGCCCTCAAGTCTCTGGTGACTAACATCACAAAGCAGAAAAAGGAACAGTTTCAGATGCATTTCTGTTTTAGTCAGCGTTCTCCAGAAAAGAAGACCAACAAAATATATCTTTTTGTTGTTGTTGGAGTATAATTGCTTTACAATTTTCTGTTAGTTTCTGCTGTACAACAAAGTGAATCAGCTATATGTATACATATATCCCCTCCCTCTTGGACCTCTCTCCCACCCACTCCCATCCCACCCATCTAGCTCATCACAGAGTACTGAGCCGAGCTCCCTGTGCTATACAGCAGGTTCCCACTAGCTAGCTATTTTACACATTGTAGTGTATTTATGCCAAACCTAATCTCCCAATTCATCCCACCCTCTCCTTCTCCCGCTGGGTCCACATGTCTGTTCTCTACGTCTGTGTCTCTATTCCTGTATCTTGAGGGAGAGAGAGAGAGAGGAAGAATATATGAATATACTCTGTCTCTCAATATATATGTAATATTGATGTTTATTTATTTTAAGGAATTATAAGGAATTGCTTCACATGATTATGGAGGCTGACGAGTCCCAAGATCTTCAGGGTGAGTCAGCAAGCTAGAGACCCAGGAGCACCCATGGTATAGTTCTTGTCCATACGCCAGCAGGCTCAGGACCCCAGAAAAGCCACTTTGAGTCTAAAGGCAGGAAAAAACTAATGTCTCAGTTCAAATGCAGCCAGGCAGAAGGAGTTCTCTCTTACTTGGGGGAAGTCAGCCATTTTGTTCTATTCAGGCTTTCAGCTTGGATTGGATGAGACCCACCCACAGGAGGGAGGGCAACCCGCTTTACTCAGTCTATTCATTAAAATGTCAATCTCACCCCCCAAAACCCTCACAGCAACACCCAGAATAATGTTTAACCACATATCTGACACCCCGTAGCCCAGTCAATCTGACACATAAAATTAACCATCACAATTTCTATTCTTGTCTCTTTTGAAGCCCTCATCCTGCCAGCGAAACTGCATTTTGCTTAAAGGTCCCAAGTTATTTAAATTTCACCCATTAATGGGGGTGAGATTTTATCTAAGGATAGAGAGGGAGATGGGGTAAGGAAGGAATGGCAGAGATATTAAAAGTAATTGTTATAACTAAAAGTAATTGTTATAACTAAAAGTAATTGTTATAATTTTGTTAAACCTAACTAATTGGTAAGAAGCAACAAGGAGAAGGCCATCATGCAAATGCATGGCTATTGTATTCCACTAGAAGTAAGGATATCAGAGCAGAGAATGGGTCCATTTCTACTAGTCAGTTCCTTGAAGGTCTGTTCATTATACTTCCTTATCAGTAACACCTGGTCTCCACTGCATCTCTATGATCTTAATTTGTTAATTTTTCTCAACCTACTCCAAACAGGCTCTATTCCAGGTGATCCCGACCTCTAATTTATGCTGCCTGCATCTCTGTCACCCCACTATTGGCATCCTTCAATGTACAGCTCAAATCCCATCTTCTCCTTGATGCTTCCTGTGACTCTTCCAGTCTTCATCATCTTTTCTTCACTCTGCTTTCTTTTCTTCTAGACTTTTCTGTACACTGACTGCTGTCCTTTGGGCAGATAAATCTGTATGAACTCATCCTATTTAGTGGCTGTTATTCCCCATTCTCTCCTCATCAGCATAGCAGACAACGTCCAGACGAAGCTTTGTTTGTTCTGTGTCTCCTTTAGCACCCACAGGAGTTCTGAGAATAAAGAGTTGCTCAGTCAGTACCTACCAATTTTATAAGTGACTCGAAAATGGAAGTCAGACCCCATCCCATCTCTGGTGAAAACTCTAATGAATTTCCACCTTACTCACAGTAAAAGCCAAAGCCCTGCAACAGTTGACAAGGGGCAGCTTGATCTACTCCCTGGTCCCCTCTGTCTCCCACAATTTCCCCCCTTGTTCACTGGAGCATCACCTAGAACAACCTGTGACTCTCCCCTGCCAGGAAGATCCCTCAGGTGTTGGGGTTCCCACATACCGTAAGGGCAAATTTAAATAAAATAAGACGCTTAATTTCTCTGCTGAAAATAGGGAAGAGAGCTCATTTTTCTTAGAGCATTTAGTTTAGAAACCTTGTAATAGTCAAATTCTTTCTCTGTCTCTTTGAAACGTATGTAAATCTTTTTAAAAGCTAAGTAAGCCTCTTGTCAGTTTTATGAGCCAGGAATGTCTTTCTTAAGTGCCCCATCTCCTAATTTCTGTGAGAGGGTGGGAGCCTAACTTTGGCTGGCACCTCACTCCGAAACTACCTCCTGCCATGAAGATGTGAGAAGTTGATTTTTTTTCCTTTGAATAAAGCCAATTAGCTAACACAGATGGCTAATTACCAGGTTCAGTTACCAGGTGAATCTAGGATGATCTATGTGGGACCAGTGGTGTTGTCAGGAGGAGTAATTATTGTTTATCTTGCGACCGTGCATGGGATGGGTGGTATCTGCTTGGCTCTATAAAATGGCTCTATAAAATGATGTCTTTCCATCTTTGCAATCTCTTCACAGATCATCAGTGATACATACACACCCCATTCTGGTTTAATGCTTATTCAATAGTAAAATTGTTTTATTTCTCTTCTACCTTTGTGGAGAGGTTTTCTGGGTTGGGAGAGATTTAGCTTTTAATTATATTTCTCCAACAGTACCTGGATATGTCCATATGTCTCCCATGCTATAGACTTCTACCTTGAGAGGGGGAAGATGAGGACTTGCGTCTTCAACGTTCCCCTCCACCCTTTCCTTTGATATTTCATTGCACCAAATAGTAGGTTTTCCTTATATTATATCCTCTTGCTTCTAGGCTGCACTAATCTCCACAGATCAGACTTAATGAAAGAAACTACATCCTCTGAGTCTATGAGTCTACCAAGCTTTTTTTTTTTTTTTTTTGCTAAGGGGAACTGTTTAGTTTGGATTCTCACCAAAGCAGATGCTTAGACAAGGATTTGGGTGCAAGTAGTTTACTTGGTGGGGGGGGGGGAGCTGGGAACACTGGCAGAGGAGTGGGGGACTGAGAATGGGAAAGGGAGATGGCCAATAAAGGGTGAATTATTAAGACAGTTGTTGTAGTGGGTGATGGGAGCTTAATCTCACATGGAAACTCGAGGAACTGTGTAAAACACATGCATCAAAATGATATCACTGAGAGGCCAAGAAGTTGGGGCATTTCTTCACTCCCAAGAGTCAGTAATTAAAAGCTGCTGGAAGATGGGGGTGTGGGGGGAGGCATTTTCAACTGTTCTCTCTTGTGAGAAAAGAAACTTTCAGTGGCTCAATGAAAAGCTGGCAGTTATATCAATTCTAACTGTGGGAGGACTGCCCACAGTGGAGGTCTGGGCACTAAAGGCAGGAAATGGGAAGCCTCTGCAACAGGAACTCGAGGTAGCATGTGGAGTTGGCACCAGGATGCATGGGCAGACTTGGACCCCAGCCTCTGGGAGTATGGTGGGCACACAGCTTTCAGCACCATCCCCTCTAGGACCAGCTCAGAGGTGGAGAAACACCCAAGGTCATGCTCACATCCAATAATTGATCAATATAGGAGTATAAAGGCCAGGCCACCTCGACCCTACTTGGCACAATGCTAGAGGGTCATCCTAGCTGCAGAGACTGCTCAACTCTGCTTCCTGCTGCTCCCGCCCTCAGAGCCATCCCATGGACTCTTCTTAATAAACATCACAACCTTCAAACCTCTTTCCCAAGTCTGCATCCCAGACAGCTCAGCCTACTTTAATGTGGAAGCAGGGATTCCTAAGAATGAAAGCACATTGACTCAATATCCTAAGATTATTATCCCTGCTAAGCAACTATAAAGAATCTACAAATCCCAGTTTCTCCAGAATAAGCCATAGTGGGTCTTCATAAGAGCAATTGTAATGGGGAAGAGCAAAATCCAACTCCATGTGGAATCTGTTTCTTTTACTTTAACCTTTGCTTTTCATTGCTTTTGTTATAATCATTAAAAGGATGCTGTCTATAGCTGTAACCATACATAATGGCCTGCCTCGGGGAACACTGACCCTCTGCCTGAATGTTAAACTAAAGTGCTTTTGTTCAGCTCACAGGGAGACATTCTGCCCACCTGTGAACAGCTGCAGAAAAGAAGAAAATAACACATCCCATCCCTCAATGCTGGCCAAGCCAGGAGATATTTTGCAAGACTAATGGCCTTTTTTACTTTACTTCCTCACCTCCTCCACCTCTCTGTTCTGTAAAACAAACTGGCATCCAGACCCCAATAAGATGGTACTCTGGGACGATAGTCCACCACCTTCTTGGACACCCAGCTTTCCACATAAAGTCACTATTCCTTGCCTCAACACTTCCTCTCCCAATTTACTGGCCTGTCATGTGGTGAGCAGAGTGAGCTTGGACTCGGTAGCACAATGATAATTTTTAATCAATGATTATCTCCATTTCCTCAGAGAAAATTCTCTTCCAGTTTGGGTTGTCTTCTTTGTGCCCAGCAATGTTCTTGCATTGGGGTCTCTTTTTCTTGCTTCAAGGACCTCATTAAGGCAGTTCTAGTCAACCACTCAATCTTCATCAACTTATTTCTAAGGAAATATTTATTGCTCTGCAGTATCCGCCAGAAGCTTGCTGCCTCCTTAGGGAAATGTTGGCCCCAGGCTGAAACTCTAGGTCTCACTAACCTCTGTCCTTCTTTTACCAGCTGCATTTGTTTTTCCTGCTGTGATTGGAGTTCTGTTTGCTGTGGAAATAAGAGGGGTGTTTGAATTCCTTTCAGTGGGAAAGAAATACTTCCTCCTTGGTGTCTAGGCTGAAGACACACCTCCCCACTGTAGAATATCAGGGCATGTTTTGTGTGACACTGTGAGTCAACCCCCTGGCAGAAGCAGCTCAGGGGTAATTTTTCAGGCAAAATTCACACAAATTATTGAAATATACTAGTTTTAATAAATATGTTTTAGAATAAAATTCAATATCCACTCATGATAGAAACTCTCAACAAACTGGGCATAGATGGAATGTTTCCCATTATAATAAAGGCCATATATATATGGCAAGCCCACAGCTAACATCATACTTAATGGTGAGAAGCTGAAACTTTTTTCTTTAAGATCAGGAACAAGACAAGGATATCAACCCTCATTGGCAGTCCTAGTCAGAGAAACTAGGCAAGAAAAAGAAATAAAAGGGATCCACATCAGAAAGAAAGAAGTAAAGCTATCTCTATTTGCAGATGACATGATTTTATATAGAGAAAATCCTAAAGAGTCCACCCAAAAGCTGTTAGAACTAACAAACAAATTCAGTAAAGTTGCAGAATACAAAATCAGTATACAAATACTGGTAGTGTTTCTATACACTAATAACCAACTATCAGAAAGAGAAATTAAGAAAGCAATCCCATTTACAATTGCATCAAAAAGAACAAAATATGTAGGAATAACTTTAACCGAGGAGGTGAAAAACCTGTACATTGGAAATTGTAAGACATTGATGAAACATTGAGGATGGCATAAATAAATGGAAAGATATTCCATTCTCATAGATTGGAAGGATTAACATTGTTAAAATGTCCATACTACCCAAAGCAATTTATAGATTCAATGCAATTTTTTTAAGATTCCAATGGCATTTTTCTCACAAATAGAATGAACAAGTCAAAAATTTGTATGGAACCACTGAAGACCCTAAATAGCCAAGGCAAACTTGCAAAAGAACAAAGCTGGAGGTATTACACTCCCTGGTTTCAAATTATATTACAAAGCTATAGTAATCAAAACAGTATGGAATTGGCATAAAAACAGACATAGATCATTCAAACAAAAGAGGGAGCCCACAAATAAACCTGTACATATATTATCAATTAATTTATGACAAAGGATCCAAGAATTCACAATGGGGGAAAGGAATATACAGTCTCTTCAATAAATGGTGTTAGGAAAACTGGACAGCCACAGGTGAAATAATGAAACTGGACCCCTATCTTACACCATAAACAAAAATTAACTCAAAATGGAAATCAAAATGGATAAAGACCTGAAAAAGTTTATGTTCAAACTTCTAGAAACAGTAAAGCTTCTAGAAGAAAACATAGGCAATAAGCTACTTGATGATTTTTTGGATTTGACACCAAAAGCAAAGTCAACAAAAGCAAAAATAAACAAGTGGGACTACATCAAACTAAAAACTTCTGCACAGCAAAGGAAGTCATCAATAAAGTGAAAAGGCAGCTTATGGAATGGGAGAAAATATTTGCAAATCATATATTTGAAGAGTTAATATCCACAATATATAAAAAACTCATACAACCAAATACCAAACAAATAATCTGATGCAAAAATGAGCAGAGGATCTGAATAAACATTTTTCCAAAGAAGACATACAAATGGACAACAGGAAAACGTGTGCAACATCACTAATCATCAGGGAAATGCAAATCGAAACCACTATGCGATATCACCTCACACCTGTTACAATAGGTATTATCAAAAAAAAACAAGAAATAACAAGTTTTGGTGATAAGGCAACCTGTTCACTGTGGGTGGGAATGTAAACTGGGGCAGCCACTATGGAAAACAGTATGGAGGTTCCTCAGAAATTAAAAATAGTACTACCAAATGATCTAGCAATTCCATTTCTGGGTATTTATCTGAAAGAAATGAAAACACTAGCTCAAAAAGATACCTGTACCCCCCTGCTCATTGCAGCATTATTTACAGCAGCCAAGACTTGTAAGCAACTTAAGCACACATAGATAGATGAATGGATAATGAAATTGTCAGATATATATCAGGATATTGTTCAGCCGTAAAATACATAAGAAAATCCTGCCATTTGCCACAACATGGATGAAACTTGAGGGTATTATGCTAAGTGAAATAAGTCAGCAGAGAAAGACAAATACTGTACAATCTCAATTATATAAGGGATCTGAAAAAAAAAAACCCTCATAGATACAGAAACCAGATTGGTTATTACCAGAGACGGGGTAGTAGTTAGTGAAATATGTGAAGGTGGTCAAAAGGTACAAATGTCCAACTGTAAAATAAATAAGTCCTGGGAATGTAATATACAACATGGTGACTATAGTTAATAATACTGTAGTGTATATTGAAAGTTGCTAAGAGTAGATCTTTTTTTTATATATATAAATTTATTTTATTTATTTATTTATTTTTGGCTATGTTGGGTCTTTGTTGTTGCACACAGGCTTTCTCTAGTTGCGGCAAGCTGGGCTACTCTTCATTGCAGTGTGCGGGCTTCTCATTGTGGTGCCTTCTTTTGCTGCAGAGCACAGCTCTAGGCACGTGGGCTTCAGCAGTTGCAGCACAGAGGCTCAGTAGTTGCAGCTCGTGGGCTCTAGAGCACAGGGTCAGTAGTTGTGGCACATGGGCTTAGTTGCTCCACAGCATGTGGGATCTTCCCAGACTAGGGCTCGAACCCGTGCCCCCTGCATTGGCAGGCAGATTCTTAGATACTTCACTACCAGGGAAGTCCAAGAGAGTAGATCTTAAAAGTTTTCTTTTCAGGAAAAAATATTTATAGCTACATGTGGTGATGGATGTTAACTAGATTTGTGGTGATCATTTCACAACATATACAAATATCGAATTATTAAGTTGTACAAGTGAAACTAATGTTATATGTCACATATCTCAATTAAAAAAATTTTTATAGTCCAGTGGGACTTGTGGATATAAGCCCCATTAGCTATCAGAGCTAGGTGATTTGCAGGCCTGTCCCTCAGGTGGAAGCCATAGTAGGTGGGGTGCTAGATGTGTGGACAAGCTCCTTCAAGGGAGATACTGATGGCTTGGTTTTACTGTTGGAATGAGCCAGAGGGAGAAGTGTCCACTGGTTCTTTCAGGCTCCAGGGGAGGATTGCAGTCAGCACCTGGATGTATGCTCATTAGAAAACTGGATCCTTAGGCAGCAGCTTGTAAAGTATGCGGTCAAACTACTTTCAGGGAAAGACTGGGAGATGGGTGTTTCTGTCTGCTCCCTCTATGCTGAGTCCCAGGGAAATCGCTGCATTAAGTGCTCATGCTCCCTTTAAGAACAGCTTCTTTGTTTGCTATAGTCAAGTTCATGAACATAAGCACCATTGGCTTTCAGAGCTTGGTTTTTGGGGTGTCCACGCTGCAAGTGGGAACCTTAAAAGTTGGGGTGCTGAATGTTCAGTCCAAACCCTTCACTCTGAAAATGAATCCGGCCTCTGTACCCTGACACTGAATTAAACCTCAAAGACAGAGTTTTGGTTGAAGTAGAAAAAAAAAATAGCTTTATTGCTTTGCCAGGCAAAGGGGGCCAGAGCGGGCTAATGCCCTCAAAACTGTGTGTTCCCCTTTGGAGAGGGTAGTGAGAGGTTTTATAGTGATGAGTCAAAGAGGGTGTGATCAGTTCATGGACATTCTTCTGACTGGTTGGTTGTGAGGTAAGTAAGAATCAGCATCATCAACCTTCTGGTTCCAACCAGTCTGGGGTCTCTGTGCTTGTGGGCAGCATACCATTAACTTCTCCCACCTTGTGGGGATTTCAGTATCTGCAAAACAGCTCTAACATAGTGTGATGTGTATCCCTTGATGGGGAGCCAAGACCCTGCCCCAAGGCTGCACTATTGTTTCTTTTGACTGTTCCTCCCTTGTCTCTGGATCCCCTCCCTTCCCTAATTAGCAACTGTTTGAACCTGCCCTTGGAACTCAGGGGGGTTCATGGAGGTTGAATGAAGCCTATTTCCTGTAATCAAAGAAATGAGGGGCACAGAAAGGTTTTTGTGCCCAGGAGGCCCACAGGGCCATGCTCGGTATCAACTCTTCAGGGAGAAACTGGGAATTAGAGGTTCTCTCCAGATTGTATGGCACTGTGCTACAGATGGGGCTTATGGCACAAGTATATCTCCACCTTTCCAACCCGTTTTTTGTTTTGTTTTTTGTTTTTCTGTGGTGTGCGGGCCTCTCACTGTTGTGGCCTCTCCCATTGCAGAGCACAGGCTCCAGACACGCAGGCTCAGCGGCCATGGCTCACGGGCCCAGCCGCTCCATGGCATGTGGGATCTTCCCGGACCGGGGCACAAACCTGCATCCCCTGCATCAGCAGGCGGACTCTCAACAACTGTGCCACCAGGGAAGCCCTCCAACCCATTTTGATGTGGGTATTCTCTCATTCCCCTGATGTGTCACTCAGCTAGTCTCTGGATTTCTCTCAGAGGGAATTGCTCCTCATGTAGCTATACATTCAGTGTGTCTGTAGGAAGAAAGAAATTCAGGAGCCTGCTATGTTGTCACCTTGTTCTGGAGTCTCTCAATTTTCCACTCTAGAACTTTTGGACTAACTTTGCTCTTTCCTCTTGGAGTTACATCTCTTAATCAATGCAACAAGCATCTTGACTGTAATCTCATTGAGAATAAGTGGATGTTGCTTCAAGTTTTCACGTGCTAATTTTAGCCCTTTGAATTCTAGCCAAGAGGAAAGGAAAAGCCATTCAGCATACAGATCAGAAGTCAAAATTAGGAAGCTCACCAACAGAGAAAGCAAAGGAGAGTTATCATTCTTCCATTATGAAAATGAAATACCTCTTGCTTTTACCCATGTTCATACCACATCTATAAAAATGTAACAAAGAGGGTGGTACAAAGGAAAGTGAGAGATGGAGATGAAAGGTTCTAGGTTCTAGCCTGGGCTTTGCCACTTATGGGGCTATTTGGAACACTATTCTCTAAGTCTTGGTTTCATCATCTGTAAAATTAGAGTGTTAAACCAGTTTTTATATTGTAAGATTCTATCTGAAACCATTATTAATATTATATGATATATTTCTATTGCTGGTATTTTTTAAATTAGTTTTGATATAAATGGCTAAGTAGGGTGATTCCAACCCCTTACCATGAGAATATTAGTGAGCTTCATTTTTAGAAAGAGTCATATCTAATTATTTATTTTAATTTTTTATTTTATAACTTCATATTTCTATAAATAATATATAGTTTCCTTAGAGATCAGAAAAATGAAGGAGGCCCAGAACATGGAAAATAACGTGTAAGGGAACAAACTTTGTCATTTAGTCTTCTTTTTTTCTCTTGTAAAAGTATTAGTTTGGGCCTCTACACTGCCACCATCCCCTCAGCTGCTCGCTTCATGGGTTGGGCCCACTGGCACAGGGACTCCAGCTGCACTGCAGCTGCCCTCTGAGCCCTTTAGTCTGCCTGGGTCTTCTGACCCAGCCCAACCCAGCCCATGAAGATGGTGGACCATGAGCAACTAGTGCAGAAAGCCAGGCTGGCAGAGCGCTATGATGGCATGGCCATGGCAGAGCTGAATGAGCCACTGTCCAATGGAGAAAGAAACTTCCTCTCAGTGGCCCACAAGAATGGAGTTGTGAAACCGAGAAGGACCCATGGGGCTCCTGGGCTCAAAAGCCTTTCTGTGTCCCCCATTTCTTTGATTACAGGAAATAGGCTTCATTCAGCCTCCATGACCTACCCTGAGTTCCAATGGGCAGGTTCAAACAGTTGCTAATTAGGGAAGGGAGGGGATCCAGAGACAAGGGAGGAACAGTCAAAAGAAACAATAGTGCAGCCTTGGGGCAGGGTCTTGGCTCCCCATCAAGGGATACACATCACACTATGTTAGAGCTGTTTTGCAGATACTGAAACCCCCACCAGGTGGGAGAAGTTAATGGTATGCTGCCCACAAGCACAGAGACCCCAGACTGGTTGGAACCAGAAGGTTGATGATGCTGATTCCTACTTACCTCACAACCAACCAGTCAGAAGAATGTTCAAGAGCTGATCACGCCCTCCAGGCCAGGACACACAGTTTTGAGGGTATTAGCCCACTGTGGCCCCCTTTGGCAATGTAATAAAGCTATTCTTCTCTACTTCACTCAAAACTCTGTCTCCAAGATTTACTTTGGTGTCGGGGTACAAAGACCAGATTCTACTTCAGTTGGGGCACACCATTCTTCCTGGACAGTCATTATTAGCACTAAGCAGAAGATATCCATAAATGGTAATAAGAAAAAGATAGAGATTGTCCATGCTTACCGGGAAAAAATGGAGGAGTTGGAGGTGGTATGTCAGGATGTGCTGAGCCTGCTGAGCCTGCTGGATAACTACCTGACCAAGAATTGCAGTGAGGCCTAGTGTGAGAGCAAAATGTTTTACCTGAAGATGAAAGGGGACTATAACTGCTACCTGGCCGAATTCACCACTGGAGAGAATAGGGCGACCATTGTAGAGTCATCTGAGAAAGCCTATAGCAATGCCCATGAGATCAGCAAGGAGAACATGCAGCCCACTCACCCCAATAAATTAGGCTTGGCCCTTAACTACTCCATTTTCTACTATGAAATACAGAGTGCCCCAGAGCAAGCCTGCCACTTGGCCAAGACTGCTCTCAATGACACCATCACCGAGCTCTAGACGCTCTCACCAGGACTCCTATGGGGACTCCACACTCATCATGCAGACCCTCTGCAACAACCTCTTGCTCTAGACAAGCGATCAGCAAGACCATGACGGGGGAGAAGGCAACAATTAAGACCCCCAGGTGGACTGGCAGGGCACACTGATGTTATTACTGCAGTCTTTATTTTTTACCATGAGTTGAGTGTTGGGTGGGGGAGGGTAAGGGAGGGATGACCTTCCTAGGGAGAAACCCATGACCTGTGCTGTCTTTGATCACCTCTTTGACATTTTTGCTAAAATTCCACTAGTGGAAATCAGGCTAGCTGTGCTTGTATTGGAAAGCAGCCTCACATTGGCATATGGGCTGTTATGTAGCTTAATGCAAGTGGAGCTGTCTTTAACTTATTGCTAGAGAACAGGGTTTTAAGATGAAAAGAATACTTAAATGGAATGGCCCTTATTCAATAAGTCTTGTGGTTCCAGTAAGGATTTTGTGTACTTTCTATCTCATCTGTTTTAGCTGTGCATTTTTTTTAGGGTATACTCTACCACAGCAGTCCCCAACCTTTTTGACACCAGAGACTGGTTTTGTGGAAGACAATTTTTCCACTCATGGGGGTAGGGAAGGACGATGGTTCAGGTGGTTATGCGAGCGATGGGGAGTGGCAGATGAAGCTTTGCTCACTTGCCTGTCACTCACCTCCTGATGGGTGGTCTGGTTCCTTACAGGACCGGTACCGGTCCACGGTCCAGGGCCTGGGAACCCCTGCTCTACCAGACATGGAATAGTTTAAAAGCCAAGCTGATAGACTTAGAACATGATGTATATTTATCCTTATGGTTTAGGCCTTGCCAGTTTTCACAAGTTTCTACTTTGTTGACAGTATTAACACTAAATTGCCATTTATAGTATTTCTACATTATAGCCACATGTAACATCAAGCCATTGATTGTGTATTTTTCTTTATTTTGGCTTTTACATCCTCCTTATTCAGCCTTAGCCAGGTTGGTTTTACTGTTATCTATCTCCTAGGCCAAAAGGCTTGCCTGAGGAGAATCAAAGCTACTTTTTAAAGGTTTTGGTTAATAGGTGCTTGGCAGATGGCTGTGGAATTTTTGTCCTTCTTTCTTCTTAACTTAAATCCACCACAAAAATTGTTAATCACTTTAATAGAAACGTTAAACACCACAAAAATAGAGAAAATTCAGGTCTGGATCTCATTTCTTGTGTTGATATTTCCACGGAAATCCTGATTTTTAAGCTGCCACAGCTCCTACCTCTGGGATTACACTGCTGTTTCACTCCTCACTTGAGTCTTCCCCACTGTACCTTATGCTGACGGAACTGACTCCGGTGGATTGAAAAGCTGTTGGATTGTAGAAGTTGGCAGTCATTTTGAGAGAGTTCATGGTGCAGTGTGTGAAAATTCAGATGCTAGGAGCTTACTGGTAGAAAAATCCTATAGGAAGAGTTCATAAACATTCTGTCCAACTTCAGAGCCTTGTAGGTGTGTGTCAGTTTTTCCTCCCTGAAAATACTCCTTCCCCAAATAATTGTTGTAGGAAAATAAACTAAAATCATTATCAGATAATAAATACTTAACTCCTATTTGACCAAAACTTTTTCTATGTATTTTTTTTCTTCTTAATGAAAGTGTAGAAGCTGGAGATTGATTTCTCTTATGCCATCTGTGCATGTTTTAGAACTGTAGGAAACCACAATGCTATTTCCACAAGTTTGTTTCAGTGAGCCTTAGGTCCTTCCTTCTCATTTTGGATAAGTCTTTCTAAACACATGACGTATTGCATATGCGTTCAGCCTTTTTTATTAATATCAGTAACAGCGTGAACTCCCGAGATAGGGAGCGACTCCAGACTCGTTTGTCCCTTTGTTTTATTTAGGCAAGGAAAGGAATGAGTAATGATTGAGGAAAACCTGACAGCTGTTTTTGCTAAAACCAAAATGTAGCTTCCAATTGTGAAATGCACATGCTGACCAGGATCCAGGTGACAGTGAAGATAGAAGAGTGTGACAATGTTCTGTCACATGGCACAGTTTACCCAGCATGACTTTCCTTAGAAGGTCCCCTCCATATGCTAGAGAGAAAGTCCCAACCAACCAAACCTACCAGAAGAACTAGCAGAAGAGAGTTTTACAGCTTCTGTGCCCTAACAGGAGCCTTAAGTCAATACCACGGATGGGAACAGATTTGGGGGGTAGGTGGGGCTTTCCTTAATTTATCTTCATGTCCAGTGAGCAATGTTGTGTCCTTCCTTGTAGCATTTGGAAATGATTTACTGGAATTACAAAATCTAGTTTTCTTTTAAATTTCAGCTTCAGCTCTGGCTGCTTTTTAGAATAATGCAAGATAAAACCATATCTGAGGGCTAGAAATGAATAGGGAATGGGAGGAGATGATATTTAAACAGTTTGAATGGTTTCCTTTCTTTTCTTTATTTTTAAAGAAAAGCACTTGTCTATGATGATGTCTCTCCAGTGAAAGGATTACTCCTCCATTACTCTCTTGATACAATATTGTGCATGTTAGTGTCGTACGTCTATACAATGGCTTGAAATTTATTAACATATACTGTACGTGTTTTGTATTCTTATGACAAAAAAATCATCTTCAAATTTTTTAAAGTTTTCTTTATTTAATTTTTCCTCTTGGGGGTAAAGTTTGCTCTTCCAAATAGTGATTGTAACAAATTGATCTATTTTGGAAGTGGCTACAGTGACATGCAGTTATATATTTTGTGTTTACAGGGGAGGGGGAGTAAAAGAAACACCAGTGTTAGCTTAATCTTAATGTCTGGTGTTTGTCATGGTGAAATTATAACTATTACGGTGCAGGAGAACAATGTATATGTTCTCTGAGTGAGGCTTTGTGCTTTTTGTCAAGTTATGCAGTGAACTATTTTTAAGGTCTATTCAGTGATTATTTTTCCAACTCCGTGCTTCTCTAAGAAATAATTTCACACATGGACCATTCTTAGCGGTTTTCCTCAGTGATGGAATATCATGAATGTGAGTCATTATGTAGCTGCCCTACATTGAGCAAATAAACTTACAGATCTGAAAAAAATATATTTTTTAAATAAATAAATAAATTTGGTTTTATGGTACTTTCAAGTATGTTTTGTTGAATTTATCTGTAAGTGTTAAATTCTTCTATTACCTTGGATAACAAAGATGAAGGGGATAAATCCATGGGATTGGGAAGGGCAGCTCTTATTTACAATTGTATCTTTAGCTCCAAGCGTAGTACCTGGGATACATTAGATGGGCATTAACTATTTGCAAAATTAAAACATAAGTAAAATTCAGAGATGCTGGGAAGGGGGTTTAATCAAAGAACAAATTCCAGATGATGACATTGGATGTTGTGATGTCTGATTATAGATCTTTAAATATAAAGGTCAAAGAAAAAGGGCTTTGAAGATAGCATAATCATCCTGTAGAATCCAAACTGCACAGAAATCAAATGAAAACATCTTTAATTGGTATCAGGAATTATCCTAAAGTTTTACACAATTAAAATGGATGAGATTTTTTTTCATGCAATTTAATCTACCCAGTGAGAATGGTGCACGTCTATGTGGTTTACCCAACCCATCACTGAGGGTATATAAAAGTCCCAGGGAAGCTGGTGATAGTCATACTCAGGAAACTTGCCCTTGATATGCAAACAACTCTACAGTTCCTAACACCATGAGTTACTATGGCAACTACTACAGAGGTCTGGGCTGGGGATATGGCTATGGCTGTGGCTAGAGAAGTGGCAGCTTCTGCAGACTGGGCTATGGCTGAGACCATGGAGGCTACAGATACGGCTGTTGTCGCCCATCGTGCTATGGAAGATATGGATTATCTAGCGTCTACTGCAAGAGTGAACTCATTCTTCTAACCACAGGAATCATCATATCATCCTGATTTAGTTCTACTTTCATGTGCTTTTATCCCCATATATCAGCGTGTAGCTGCTTTCTTGATAAAACCAGTAGAGGATGACATGTGAGCTCTCAAAATCAGGACTCAGTTCCGGCAGCAAACACCAGAAGCAGGAACAGCAGCAAAGGGAATGACCTGGAATCTCACCTTTCAAGCTGTTCATCCCTATCTTTCCTTTTAATATACCAAGATGTTACGAACTCCCATATTTCAATAAACTAATTTCAATAGCAGAGCAAACATATAGTTTCGTTTCCATTCATTTATTTTACAGAACTAGATCTAAGCTCTCTGGGGACAGGTGACTATGCTTGCTTATTCATCATTGTATGCTCTGTGCTCATGACAATACCTAGTACATATAAGGCAGTCAAAGAATGTTTGCAGATTAAGAAACTTGTTCATGGTTTTCTATAATATAGAGCCATTTTTAATTTTCCCAGTAATTATCTGGAACCTCATCCTAATTTTGGAATCATGATGTCTGTTCACTGACCCTATTTCTTCCCCCCCACACCCACACATTACTGTTGAACATCTCTCCCCCAGGTATAATTTCTGTTTGTCCCAGGAGCTTAAAAATACCTCAACAGTTCCATAGTTGAGTAGCACTCTATATGTTCCCCTTATGGAGTCAGGCAGAATACCTTGCAATTTGTCAAAAAGCATAAGTTAAAAATTGTTTGCTGTCAAAGCAAGACATAGGATAGGAAAAGATATTTGCAAAATATATCACTGGCAAACTTGTGCTCCTGGGCACCACTGGAAACAACCCAAATGTCTGTCAACAGCAAAATAGAAAAATAAATTGTAGTGTATTCTTTCAAAAGAATACTACATGGCAATGACAATCAGCAATCTAGAGTAACATCCAGAGCTTGCTGCATGTTCTGGAGCTACAAGCAACGATCTGGATAAATCTCACAACC
This sequence comes from Mesoplodon bidens, assembly GCF_964165515.1. NCBI lineage: Eukaryota > Metazoa > Chordata > Mammalia > Artiodactyla > Ziphiidae > Mesoplodon > Mesoplodon bidens. The sequence goes on along the minus strand of NC_138161.1, from coordinate 14,566,045 downwards.
ACAGTGTTAAGTGAGGGAACCCAGGCATAATAGAATAGAATATGAACCTATTTATTTACATTCCTAGATAGAAAAACCTAGAACACAGGGTTAGCAGTCAGAATAGTGGTTACCTTTGAGGAAGTGGTATCTGGGAGAGGACCTGAGTGGGGTCTTCTAAGGTGCTGGAAATATTGCATTTTTTTAACCCATGGGTTTTTCAAATGCTCTCATTGTGATAAGTCATTGAGCTGACATATTTTTGTGTATTTTTCTGCATGTCTGTTATATTCCAATTAAAAATAGTTAAAAATTGATAACACTGTACTATTTAAAATGAGTCAGCTAAGAACAGACAGTTCAAATTATTTACCAGACTCTTTTTTGAGTACCTACTCTGTATCCTTTCAGGCTAGAATATATGGGAGTTTCAAATGACATTGCTTTTAGTGGTAAGACACTCAAAATCTAGCGATCTCTAGTAGGGGTATATGTGGGAGAGGGAGGCATGAGAAGGATGTGATGAGTTCCTGCTCTAAAATCCAGGAAAGAATTAGGGAAGTTTTTCCTCATTACCCATGCTTCAACTTTAAGGTATCGACACATTGTTGGTACCTTTACTTTAGTCACAGAACTAATCACACATGAAGGAATAAGACAAAAATTTAAACAGTAACTAAAGAGAAAATGAAGTGAAGCACCTGAATTAAGAAACTTTCTTGCCTATTAGTTTCTCTTTTTAATTTGTATTGCAAGTACATTCTGCTGGATGAATACTGATTTTATTTGCATGCATTAGTGTTCTGCTGGTGATATAAGTAGGAGATGGGTATTATTAGCTGAGGAAAAAAATGTAGAAAAAAATTCTAGGTGGAATTCCCTGGCGGTCCAGTTGTTAGGATTCCATGCTTCCACGGCAGAGGACCTGGGTGCCATCCCTAGACAGGGAATTAGGATCCTACAAGTCACACAGCATGGGGAAAAAAAAAGAAAAGAAAAAAATTCTAGACAGAACATTAATAGAACTTCAGTGGGAATTTTGATTCCTAAAAGTTGTTCTAGAATGATTTTTAAAATTATATAGTATGCTAAATTATCCTTTGACATTGTCTGAGAAAAGCTGTTATACTGTTGTGGAAAATACAAATATATTGAAGAAAATGGTGTCTGCCATTCTTTGAATTAACTTTAACAGTAATTTATTCACTCTATTCAGGAGGTTTGGAAAAGTAAAGATATAAAGTTAGTGTTCTTTGTGTTACTGAAAGCTATTTTAGTTAGGTATTAGTAATTTTCACATAAAGCCTTTAATGTTTCCAAGGTGTGCCTGATGGATTTGGAATAGTAGTTCAGAGCTTTAACAAAATTGATGGGGATATCAAGCCTTCCGCATCCTATTGAATATGTCTGAAAAATGTATATGGAAAAACAATGACTTGGTAACCAAGAGTTACTCATGGGGGCTGTTGAACATGAAAATCAGCACAAATCTTGCCAGGCAGTTTCTTTTTTTCTTTTTTTCTTTTTTCTTTTTTTTAACATCCTTATGGGAGTATAATTGCTTTACAATAGTGGGTTAGTTTCTGGTTTATAACACAGTGAATAAGTTATATATATACATATGTTCCCATATCTCTTGTGTCTCCCTCATTCCACGCTCCCTATCCCACCCCTCTAGGTGGTCACAAAGCACTGAGCTGATCTCCCTGTGCTATGCGGCTGTTTCCCACTAGCTACCTATGTTACGTTTGGTAGTGTATATATGTCCATACCACTCTCTCACTTTCTCACAGCTTACACTTCCCCCTCCCCATATCCTCAAGTCCATTCTCTCTGTGTCTTTATTCCCATCTTACCCCTGATTCTTCATGACATTTTTTTTTCTTAGATTCAATATATACATCTTAGCATACAGTATTTGTCTTTCTCTTTCTGACTTACTTCACTCTGTATGACAGACTCTAGGTCCATCCACCTCATTACAAATAGTTCAGTTTCGTTTCGTTTTATGGCTGAGTAATATTCCATTGCATAAATGTGCCACATCTTCTTTATCCATTCATCCGATGATGGACACTTAGGTTGTTTCCATCTCTGGGCTATTGTATGTAGAGCTACAATGAACATTTTGGTACATGACTCTTTTTGAATTATGGTTTTCTCAGGGTATATGCCCAGCAGTGGGATTACTGGGTCATATGGTAGTTCTATTTGTAGTTTTTTAAGGAACCTCCATACTGTTCTCCATAGTGGCTGTACCAATTCACATTCCCACCAGCAGTGCAACAGTGTTCCCTTTTCTCCACACCCTCTCCAGCATTTATTGTTTCTAGATTTTTTGATGATGGCCATTCTGACTGGTGTGAGATGATATCTCATTGTAGTTTTGATTTGCATTTCTCTAATGATTAATGATGTTGAGCATTCTTTCATGTGTTTGTTGGCAATCTGTATATCTTCTTTGGAGAAATGTCTATTGAGGTCTTCTGCCCATTTGTGGATTGGGTTGTTTGTTTTTTTGTTATTGACCTGCATGAGTTGCTTATAAATTTTAGAGATTAAACCTTTGTCAGTTGCTTCATTTGCAAATATTTTCTCCCATTCTGAGGGTTGTCTTTTGGTTTTGTTTATGGTTTCCTTTGCTGTGCAAAAGCTTTGAACTTTCATTACGTCCCATTTGTTTATTTTTGTTTTTATTTCCATTTCTCTAGGAGGTGGGTCCAAAAGGATCTTGCTGTGATGTGTGTCATAGAGTGTTCTGCCCATGTTTTCCTCTAAGATTTTGATAGTGTCTGGCCTTACATTTAGGTCATTAATCCATTTTGAGCTTATTTTTGTGTATGCTGTTTGGGAGTGATCTAATCGCATACTTTTACATGTCCCTGCCCAGGTTTCCCAGCACCACTTATTGAAGAGGCTGTCCTTTCTCCACTGTACATTCCGGCCTCCTTTATCAAAGATACGGTGACCATATGTGCGTGGGTTTACCTCTGCACTTTCTATCCTGTTCCACTGATCTATCTTTCTGTTTTTGTGCCAATACCATACTGTCTTGATTACTGTAGCTTTGTAGTATAGTCTGAAGTCAGGGAGCCTGATTCCTCCAGCTCCGTTTTTCGTTCTCAAGATTGCTTTGGCTATTTCAGGTCTTTTGTGTTTCCATACAAATTGTGAAATTTTTTGTTCTAGTTCTGTGAAAAATGCCAGTGGTAGTTTGATAGGGATTGCATTGAATCTGTACATTGCTTTGGGTAGTAGAGTCATTTTCACAGTGTTGATTCTTCCAATCCAAGAACATGGTATATCTCTCCATCTATTTCTACCATCTTTAATTTCTTTCATCAGTGTCTTATAATTTTCTGCATACGGGTCTTTTGTATCCTTAGGTAGGTTTATTCCTAGATGTTTTATTCTTTTTGTTGCAATGGTAAATGGGAGTGTTTTCTTTATTTCACTTTCAGATTTTTCATCCTTAGTGTATGGGAATGCCAGAGATTTCTGTGCATTAATTTTGTATCCTGCTACTTTACCAAATTCATTGATTAGCTCTAGTAGTTTTCTGGTAGCATCTTTAGGATTCTCTATGTATAGTATCATGTCATCTGCAAACAGTGACAGCTTTACTTCTTCTTTTCCAATTTGGATTCCTTTTATTTCCTTTTCTTCTCTGATTCCTGTGGCTAAAACTTCCAAAACTAGGTTGAATAAGAATGGTGAGAGAAGGCAACTTTGTCTTGTTCCTGATCTTAGTGGAAATGCTTTCAGTTTTTCAGCATTGAGGATGATGTTGGCTGTGGGTTTGTCATATATGGTCTTTATTATGTTGAGGAAAGTTCGCTCTATGCCTACTTTCTGCAGGGTTTTTTATCATAAATGGGTGTTGAATTTTGTCAAAAGCTTCCTCTGCATCTATTAAGATGATCATATTGTTTTTCTCCTTCAGTTGGTTAATATGGTGTATCACGTTGATTGATTTGCATATATTGAAGAATCCTTGCATTCCTGGAATAAACCCCACTTTATCGTGGTGTATGATCCTTTTAATGTGCTGTTGGATTCTGTTTGCTAGTATTTTGTTGAGGATATTTGCATCTATGTTCATCAGTGATATTGGCCTGTATTTTTCTCTCTTTGTGACATCCTTGTCTGGTTTTGGTATCAGGGTGATGGTGGTTTAGTAGAATGAGCTTGGGAGTGTTCCTGCGTCTGCTATATTTTGGAAGAGTTTGACAAGTATAGGTGTTAGCTCTTCTCTAAATGTTTGATAGAATTCACCTATGAAGCCATCTGGCCCTGGGCTTTTGTTTGTTGGATGATCTTTAATCAGAGTTTGAATTTCAGTGCTTGTGATTGGTCTGTTCATATTTTCTATTTCTTCCTGATTCAGTCTTGGCAGGTTGTGCATTTCTAAGAATTTCTCCATTTCTTTCAGGTTGTCCATTTTCTTGGCATAGAATTGCTCATAGTAATCTCTCTTGATCTTTTGTATTTCTGCAGTGTCAGTTGTTACTTCTCCTTTTTCAGTTCTAATTCTGTTGAATTGGGTCTTCTCCCTTTTTTTCTTGATGAGTCTGGCTGATGGTTTATCAATTTTGTTTATCTTCTCAAAAAAACAGCTTTTAGTTTTATTGATTTTGCTATCATTTCCTTCATTTCTTTTTCATTTATTTCTGATCTGATCTTTATGATTTCTTTTCTTCTGCTGACTTTGGGGTCTTTTTGTTCTTCTTTCTCTAATTGCTTTAGGTGCAAGGTTAGGTTGTTTATTCTAGATGTTACCTGTTGCCTAAGGTAGGAGTGTATTGCTGTAAACTTCCCTCTTAGAACTGCTTTTGTTGCATCCTATAGGTTTTGGGTCGTCGTGCCTCCATTGTCATTTGTTTCTAGGTATTTTTTGATTTCCTCTTTGATTTCTACAATGATCACTTCGTTATTATGTAGTGTATTGTTTAGCCTCCATGTGTTTGTATTTTTTACAGATCTTTTCCTGTAATTGATATCTAGTCTCATAGCATTGTGGTCTGTAAAGATACTTGATACAATTTCCATTTTCTTAAATTTACCAAGGCTTGATTTGTGACCCAAGATATGATCTATCCTGCAGAATGTTCCATGAGCACTTGAGAAAAATGTGTATTCTGTTGTTTTTGGATGGAATGTCCTATAAATATCAATTAAGTCCATCTGTTAATGGATCATTTAAAGCTTGTATTTCCTTTATATTTTCATTTTGGATGATCTGTCCATTGGTGAAAGTGGGGTGTTAATGTCCCCTTCTACAAATGTGTTACTGTCGATTTACCCTTTTATGGTTGTTAGTATCTGCCTTATGTATTGAGGTGCTCCTATGTTGGGTACATAAATATTTACAATTGTTATATCTTCTTCTTGGATCGATCCCTTCATCATTATATAGTGTCCTTCTTTGTCTCTTCTAATAGTCTTTATTTCAAAGTCTATTTTATCTTATATGAGAATTGCTACTCCAGCTTTCTTTTGGTTTCCATTTGCATGGAATATCTTTTTCCATCCCTCTACTTTCAGTCTGTATGTGTCTCTAGGTCTGAAGTGGGTCTGTTGTAGACAGCATATGTATGGGTCTTGCTTTTGTATCCATTCAGCCAATCTGTGTCTTTTGGTGGGAGCATTTAGTCCATTTACATTTAAGGTAATTATCGATATGTCTGTTCCTATTCCCATTTTATTAATTGTTTTGGGTTTGTTATTGTAGGTGTTTTCCTTCTGTTGTGTTTCTTGCCTAGAGAAGTTCCTTTAGCATTTGTTGTAAAGCTTGTTTCGTGGTGCTGACCTCTCTTAGCTTTTGCTTGTCTGTAAAGGTTTTAATTTCTCTATCAAATCTGAATGAGATCCTTGCTGGGTAGAGTAATCTTGGTTGAAGGTTTTTCTCCTTCATCATTTTAAGTATGTCCTGCCACTCCCTTCTGGCTTGCAGATTTTCTGCTAAAAGATCAGCTGTTAACCTTATGGGGATTCCCTTGTGTGTTATTTGTTTTCTTTCCCTTGCTGCTTTTAATATGTTTTCTTTTTATTTAATTTTTGACACTTTGATTAATATGTGTCTTGGCATGTTTCTCCTTGGATTTATCCTGTATGTGATTCTCTGTGCTTCCTGGACTTGACTGACTATTTCCTTTCCCATATTAGGGAAGTTTTCAACTATAATCTCTTCAAATATTTTCTCAGTCCCTTTCTTTTTCTCTTCTTCTTCTGGAACCCCTATAATTCAAATGTTGGTGCATTTAATGTTGTCCCAGAGGTCTCTGAGACTGTCCTCAGTTGTTTTCATTCTTTTTTCTTTATTCTACTCTGCAGTAGTTATTTCCGCTATTTTATCTTCCAGGTCACTTATTTCTTCTTCTGCCTCAGTTATTCTGCTATTGATCCCATCTAGAGTATTTTTAATTTCATTTATTGTGTTGTTCATCATTGCTTGTTTCACCTTTAGTCCTTGTTAAATGTTTCCTGCATTTTGTCTATTCTATTTCCAAGATTTTGGATCATCTTTACTATCATTATTCTGAATGCTTTTTCAGGTAGACTGCCTATTTCCTCTTCATTTGTTAGGTCTGGTGGGTTTTTATCTTGCTCCTCCATCGCTGTGTATTTTTCTGTCTTCTCATTTTGCTTATCTTACTGTGTTTGGGTTCTCCTTTTTGCAGGGTGCCGGTTCATAGTCCCCATTGTTTTTTGTGTCTGCCCCCAGTGGCTAAAGTTGGTTCAGTGGGTTGTATAGGCTTCCTGGTGGAGGGGACTAGTGCCTGTGTTCTGGTTTATGAGCCTGGATCTTGTCTTTCTGGTAGGCAGGTCCACGTCTTGTGGTGTGTTTTGGGTTGTCTGTGGACTTATTATGATTTTAGGCAGCCTCTCTGCTAATTGGTGGGGTTGTGTTCCTGTCTTGCTAGTTGTTTGTCATAGGGTGTCCAGCACTGTACCTTGCTGGTCGTTGAGTGAAGCTGGGTGCTGATGTTGAGATGGAGATGTCTGGGAGATTTTTGCTGTTTGATCTTATGTGTAGCTGGGAGGTCTCTTGTGGACCAGTGTCCTGAACTTGGCTCTCCCACTTGAGAGGCACAGCACTGACTCCTGTCTGCAGTACCAAGAGCCTTTCATCCACATGGCTGAGAATAAAAGGGAGAAAAAGTAGAAAGAAAGAGAAAGAGAGAAAGAAGGAAAGAAAGAAAGAAAGAAAGAAAAGATAAAATAAAATAAAGTAAGAAAATAAAATTATTAAAATAAAAAATAATTATTAAGAAAAAAAATTTTTTAAGAATAAAAAAACAAAACAACAAAAAATCAAACAAAAAAACCAGATGGATAGAACCCTAGGACAAATGGTGGAAGCAAACCTATACAGACAAAATCTCTCACAGAAGCATACACATACACACTCACAGAAAGAGGAAAAGTGGAAAAATTAATAAATCTTGCTCTCAAAGTCCACCTCCTCAATTTGGGATGATTCGTTGTCTTTTCATGTATTCTACAGATGCAGGGTACATCAAGTTGATTGTGCAGCTTTAATCTACTGCTTCTGAGACTGCTGGGAGAGATTTCCCTTTCTCTTCTTTTTCTCACAACTCCCGGGGCTCAGCTTTGGATTTGGCCCTGCCTCTGCATGTAGGTCCCCAGAGGGCGTCTGTTCTTCACTCAGAGAGGACGGGGTTAAAGGAGCTGTTGATTCAGTGTCTCTGGCTCACTCAGGCCGGGGGGAGGGAGGGGTACGGAGTGCAGGGCGAGCCTGTGGTGGCAGAGGTCAGTGTGATGTTGCACCAGCCTGAGGCGCACCATGCGTTCTCCCAGGGTAGTTGTCCCTGGATCCCAGGACCCTGGCAGTGGTGGGCAGCACAGGCTACCGGGAGGGGAGGTGTGGAGAGTGACCTGTGCTCACAAACAGGCTTCTTGGCGGCGGCAGCAGCAGCCTTATCGTCTCATTCCCGTCTCTGGGGTCCACGCTGATAGCCGCGGCTCGCGCCCATCTCTGGAGCTCCCTTAAGCAGCACTCTTAATCCCCTCTCCTCGCGCACCAGGAAACAAAGAGGGAAGAAAAAGTCTCTTGCCTCTTCGGCAGCTCCAGACATTTTCCCGGACTCCCTCCCGGCCAGCCGTGGCTCACTAAGCCCCTGTAGGCTGTGTTCACGTCCCCAACCCCAGTCCTCTCCCTGGGATCCGACGGAAGCCCGAGCCTCAGCTCCCAGCCCCTCCCACCCCGGCAGGGGAGCAGTCAAGCATCTCGGGCTGGTGAGTGCTGGTTGGCACCGATCCTCTGTGCAGGAATCTCTCCGCTTTGCCCTCTGCACCCCTGTTGCTGTGCTCTTCTCCGCAGCTCCGAAACTCTCCCCCTCCGCCACCCGCCGTCTCCACCCACGAAGGGGCTCCTAGTGTATGGACACCTTTCCTCCTTCACGGCTCCCTCCCACTGGTGCAGCTCCCATCCCTATCCTTTTGTCTCTGTTTTTTCTTTTTTCTTTTGCCCTACCCAGGTACGTGGGGAGTTTCTTGCCTTTTGGGAGGTCTGAGGTCTTCTGCCAGCGTTCAGTAGGTGTTCTGTAGGAGTTGTTCCACGTGTAGATGTATTTCTGGTGTATCTGTGGGGAGGAAGGTGATCTCCACATCTTACTCTTCAGCCATCTTCCCAGGCAGTTTCTTTTATCACCCCACTGCTGACTAATATCTTTTACTTGACAGAAAAAATATACCACACATGAGCCTCTCCCTAAATTCAACTTTCCCTGAATGTTTACCGAGATTTATCTCACATAAGATGGATTAAACTTTCAAGGCTTGGAAAAAAACTATGCATTCATTTCCAACTTACCAGCTAAATAGTGTGCCAATCTCATGTCATGCTGGAAAGGAAGGCTTCAAGGATCATTCTGATGCCCCAGGACGGGGTAGCATTCCATGCCACCACCCAAGATGCTAAGTCTGAGGCTTTAAAACCACCCTTACATGCTCAAATTGAAATTGGCATTAATCATCTGGGCTATAATAAGTTTCAGGCCACCTGTTAGGAATAATTTTTCAGCATTTCTTGAGAATTTGCAAGGTGCTTAGAAGTAGTAAAAAAAAGGAAACTATGTGTTTTGCAAATGCTCCTGATTTATTGGTTATTTTCTTATCTATTATAACTGGACTATAAATGATAAATACCTATAAATAAAGAAGTATGTTTTTGCTAGGTCCTCTATAATGTCTAATTTGTGGTAAGACTGTTGAATCCCAGTTGACTTCAGATCAAGGACTATTTGTATTTATGACTTGAAATAATGTTTCTGTATTTGGGTAGCTAGACTATGCTGCTGTAACAAATACACCCTCAACTCTCAGTGGCTTAATCCAGTAAGGTTTATTTATGAGTTTTGTCTCAGTCTTATACAGGTCAGGCGCTCTCCTTGGGGTTCTCTGGCAATTGCTTAGGGATCTGAGCCTTTTCCATCCTGTATCTTATTGTTCTAGTCATGCTGAAGGGAGAGGAGAGAACATGGAGAAGTCAGACCTTCTCTTAACTGCTTGGGATGGGATGTAACACATTAGTTCTGTTCACTTTCCCATTGGTGAGAGCTCAGTCACATGTCTCTATGTGTCCAGGGATGGGTGACTCAGTCGTCTCTGCTGTGGCCCCTTTCCTCAACCAGAGCTGGATTGTTTTGCACATCTAAGGGGAACCTATGCTCCATTTTGAAACTAATTTGTTGGTTTAACCCAAATGTAAATGTGATGGGTTCTGTCATCCAAAGCTTGGCCCAGCTTTGCTGCACTTATTTCTTTCTTTTTTTTTTTTTTTTTTGCGGTACGTGGTCCTCTCACTGTTGTGGCCTCTCCCGTTGTGGAGCACAGGCTCCGGACATGCAGGCTCAGTGGCCATGGCTCACGGGCCCAGCCACTCCGTGGCATGTGGGATCTTTCCCGGACCGGGGCACGAACCCATGTCCCCTGCATTGGCAGGCGGACTCTCAACCACTGCACCACCAGGGAAGCCCACATTTACTTCTTTAATGTGCATTTCTTATATGTCCTTATTCATTGATCCAAGTCAAGTTGGGTCAGTTCATTGACCCAAGTCAATGAAAAACAAACAAACATTAGCAAAATGGAGCCAAATATAGCTTTATGGTATGTGCTGGAGATGACTTTCAATGTTAGCTACCATTCATTCAGTTAGTCATTCATCCTTTCGAATAATATTGAACACTGACATGTTCTTGACACCATGCAAACATATGGGAAGTGGATATAAGAACTCCCTGCTCCTAAGTAGATGGCAATCTAAAGAAAGTAAAGTTTAGGGAGATTTAGCAACTTATCTCATTTTAAACACAGGTCCAGTCAAATTACAGAGCTGGAACTTGAAACCAAGTCAGCTTCACCAAAACCCATGTTCCTAAATTTTATGCCCTACTTCCTCTGTGACAGGCAGAATTTCTGCACTGGCTACAGAAAAATATTCTTCCCTGAATCCGTGGAAGTTGGCAATTCAAGGAAATATCACTCCCATGATTGTGTTATGTTGTGACACAGTTAACCTTATTTGGGTGGACTCGACTAATCACATGTCTCCTTGAAAGCAGAGAGTTTCTAGACAGATAGCAGAAAAAGGAATTGTGAGATTCAATGCATGAGGGAAATTCAATACAGTTGCTGGCTTTAAAGATGAAAGGGGCCCCATGTGAAGCAATGTGGGCACCCTCTAAGGAGCAGATAGCAGCTCTTAGCTAATGGCCAGAAAGGAAACAGGCGCCTCAGACCTATGACCACAACCTGATTGAGCTTGGAATTAGTTTCATATCCTGAGCCTCCAGATAACAGCTCAGCCAGGCTGACTTTGGTCTTGCGAAATCCTAGGTAAAGAACCCAGTCAAGCTCACTAACTTTCCGACCTACAGAATTGTGAGATAATAAAATGTGTTGTTTAAGCTGCTAAATATAGAGTAACTTGTTTTACAGTAATAGAAAACTGATGTATTCCCTCAGATTTAAAAAAAAATCCATCATTCTACCTTCTCTGGGTAATTTGATCAATCGTGAATCAAAACATGTCATAGATGAACAGATGAAGAAGATGTGGTATATGCATCTTCTGTATAGATTCAGTACATATAAAACAGAATAATACTTAACCATAAAAAAGAAGGAAATAATGTCATTTGTAGCAACATGGATGGACCTAGAGATTATCATACTAAGTAAAGCAAGTCAGAGAGAGAAAGACAAATATTATATGATATTACTTATGTGAGGATTCTAAAAAATAATAATACAAAGAAACTTGTTTACAAAACAGAAATAGACTCACATAGAAAAAAAACTTACTGTTACCAAAGGGTAAAGGTGGGGGAGGGAGGGATAAATTAGGAGTTTGTGATTAACAGATACACACTACTATATATAAAATAGATTTTAAAAAAAGGACCTACTGTATAGCACAGGGAACTATACTGAATATCTTGTAATAACCTATAATGGAAAAGAATCTGAAAAAGATTATATATATATATATATATATATATATGTATATATATATATAACTGAATCACTTTGCTGTACACCTGAAACTAACACAACATTGTAAATCACCTATACTTCAATACCAAAAAAATGATTAAAATGGAAAAAAAATGAGCTGTCCTATCTTCTACCAAAATTTCTCCATATTTTTCTAAAATTACCATGAGAAAATTTCATGGAAGCCAATTTTACCTGCACTTCAGATACATACTTTGAATGGCTCTTTATATTCAGTGAGGTGCTTTCATACATATTTCTTTTTGGGGAACCAGGAATGGCAGGTGTCTCTGAGCCCTTTGTCAGTGAGGAAACAGAAGTTCAGAGGTTAGGAGACTTGCATAATGCCACATAGAAAACTAGTAATAGATTTGGGTTGTTTAAATGTGTTTTTATTTACTTTAAAAAACTCTTTGCTTTAGGAAGCATGATTCCTAAATCTTACTCTTTGGGGCAAAATTACCTCTAAAGATGGAGCTAATGTCTGATGCAGTTGTGACATTTACATAGGGAAATGTTTTACCGTTTGTTTTTCTACTCTCATTTTTAGACATATTTCATTATCATAGCCTCTTGGATTTTGCCAACAAAATGTCTTTTAGGGACCTCAGTTATATGCTCTTGATTTGTTTAAACCATGCCATTTCCATTTCAGTAGTGATCCAACTGGTGGGCATTTGCTAGAACCTCACACCCATTGTTTTATAAATAGACATTGAAAATCATTTTGTAGAAAAAGAAAACAACTAAGTTTAGGTAACTAAAGAAAACTCAAACTGGGGACTTCCCTGGTTGTGCAGTGGTTAGGAATCTGCCTGCCAATGCAGGGGACATGGGTTCGAGCCCTGGTCCGGGAAGATCCCATGTGCTGCAGAGCAACTAAGCCCGTGTGCCACAACTACTGAGCCTGTGCTCTAGAGCCTGTGAGCCACAACTACTGAAGCCCATGTGCCTGGAGCCCATGCTTCACAACAAGAGAAGCCACCATCATGAGAAGCCCACGCACCACATCGAAGAGTGGCCCCCGCTCGCCACAACTAGAGAAAGCTCATGCACAGCAATGAAGACCCAAAGCACCAAAAATAAATAAATACATTTATTTATTTTTTAAAAAAAGGAAACTCAAACTGAACTCTTTGACCCTGAGCCCCAAAGAGCACAGTATAAATGCTGGGCAAACTATTTTTGTCCTCTGCTTTATAAATGAGTTGTTTTCTTTTTCTGCTGACTATTGTCTGGCACAGCTGCTGTTTTCAGAGCATAAAAAAGATGGGAATCATGAAAATAAGGAAATAAAACCTTGCCTAAAACACCTTGGCCTGTAAATCATGGCTGGTCTCCTCTGTAAAATGTGTATAACCACTAGGTCATTTATGAATGAAGGAGCATAGGTTAGTGGTGGCATCAGTAAAAGCAGTTAAAACAGGTGAATTCTATTTCTGGTTCCAAAATGATGATAAAATGACTTGAGAGAAGTCTCTGTAACTTCTTTCAGAGTCTCTACCTGTGAGATGAGAAGAAAATAAGAAAATTCTTTTTTTGGAAGATGATATAAAGACCTGCTTAACCTCTCATCCTGGCAGCCTTCTGATTCTCATAGCTGGATTCTCTTAAGCATCTCCTTTACATTCAACCCCACATACTAGCTCAATATTATATGCTTTTTCTTGGTGGGGTAACCCAGGACAATAATTCAATGTGGCTCAGTTTTAATGCTACATCACTTAGAGTTCTGAGCCCTAATTGGGTTCTGGCTTAATTCTTAGGGATCCAACCCTTTCTTATAACCTCATTCTAGTAACTGGATCCCCAGCCCGTTTTCCTACATCTGAGCCTCTCTCCTGGTTTTCTGTCTTCTGTACCACCACTTCCAAGGCTGAGGTTTTGCAGCTGACTCTTTTGATTGTCCTGGCATATTTCAGCCAGAATATACACGTTCCAGCTATCTCTCCCACCAACACTTGTGAACTAATTCTTAAAGATTATTCTTTAAAAATAAAAAAGCATGAAATAATTCCATTTGCAGCAACATGGATGGACCTAGAGATTGTCATATTAAGTGAAGTCAGACAGAGAAAGACAAATATCATATGATATCACTTATATGTGGGGTCTAAAAACATGATACAAATGAACTTATTTACAAAATGGAAACAGACTCACAGACTGAGAAAAAAACTTATGGTGGAAATATGGTGGGGCAGATAAAGTGGAAAGGTGGGAGGGATAAATTAGGAGGTTGGGATTAACATACACACACTACTATATATAAAATAGATAATCAACAAGGACCTACTGTACAGTACAGGAAACTCTGCTCAATATTCTGTAATAACCGATATGGGAAAAGAATCTGAAAAAGAATGGATATATGTATATGTATAACTGAATCACTTTGCTGTATACCTGAAACTAACACAACATTGTAAATCAAATATACTCTAATATAAAATGAAAATTAAATTTAAAACATTTCTCTTAAATATTGAGATAAAAATACTTGTAAAATATACACAAAATATAAAGACTAATAACACAAGACTATTGAAGTATTCTACCCAGTTACCACCACCAAATATAATTACTGTTATCTTTGAAGTCCCTGTCCCATCCCCTCTCACTCTACTCAGAGGAAACCACTCTGCTGAAATTTATGTTTATCATTCTCTCTCACTCTCTCCTCTCTTTTTAGTTTTCCTAGATAGTAATTTCCTAAATAATATATTTTCCAGTGTTGCGTGTTTTGAACTTAATATTGACAAAAATAGAGTGTATGTCTTATGCTACTTGCTTTTTTAGTTCAACATTATTTCCTGAGATTTATCCATGTTATTACTTATCTGTGTAATTCATTACTCTTCGCAGGAATACAGTGTTTTATTGTATGCCTATCATGCAGTTTATTTATCCTTCCTATGGTTGATGGACATTTGAATTGTTCCTCTTTTTCCTTCCATTACAAAAAAAGTGCTGTGATGGATATGCACTTGTCTTCTAGAAGTACTTGCTGGGTGATGCAATTTTCAAAGATGTTTGCCTTAATTTATAATCCCATGAGAAGAGTAACTCCACATCCTTGCCAACTTTAGATTTTGCCAGTATTCTTAAGTTTTGCCAGAAGTAGTTGTAATATAGTATCTCATTGTGGTTGAAACTTTCATTTTCTTGATGACTAACAAGGCTGAGAATCTTGCTTATATTTGTTTGGACATTTGGATTTACTCTCTCTGAAGATCTGTGCAAATCTTTTTTTTCAGTTTTCTATCCATCACTTGCATTTTTTCTTAATGGTTCATAGAGTTTCTTTATATACTCTAGATACTATTCCTTTGTTAATAATTCATATGGCAAACATGCTCTACCAGTCTGTGGTTTGTATTTTTACTTTCTTTTTCATATCTTTTTGTGAATAAAAGTTCTCACTTTTACTTTAGCTAATTTACCCATATCTTCTTTTATTATTTACAGTTTTTGCTTAAGAAATTTTTCCGTATCCCTAATGTCGCAAAGATGTCATCCTATGTTATGCCTAAAAATTTATAGTTTTGTCCTGCATATTTAAATCTTTAGTAAGCCTAGAATTGGTTTTTGTGCATGAGGTAAAGTAGGGTTTTGATTTCATTTTGTTCCACACCAATAACATTGCTCCAGTCATGTGTATTAAAAGTCTATCCTTGGGGACTTCCCTGATGATCCAGTGGTTAGGACTTTGTGCCTCCACTGCAGGGGGCACGGGTTCCATCTCAGGTTGGGGAACTAAGATCCCACATGTGCAGGCAAAAAAAAAGTCTATCTTTTCCCCACTAACTTGCAATGCTTACTCTGACATAAATCACATTTCAAGTCTGTTTTGAATTCTTTGTTTCATTCATCTATTTACCTTTCCTGATGATAATATGATAGTGTCATACTTATCAAAGCTTTATAAGAATTCTTGATATCTATAAGTAAGCTTCAGTAACTTTCTGTTCTTTTAGAATGTCTTGGTTATTCCTGTCCCAGTGATCTTTCATATATATTTTGAAATTTTTTTGACAAGTTACATATACACATACACACAAATTCATTGCAATTTTAATTGATAATGCATTTAATCTATAGATCAATTTGCAGTGATCTGACTTGTTTTGCTATTGCTTCTCCCAATTCACGAATATAGTATATTTTGTATCTCTTCATTTAATTAGAACTTCTTTTAATAATCAACATGTCTATAAAGGCCTTACACATATTCTTTAAATTTATTCCTAGGAACACCCACATACACACACACACACACACACACACACACACGCACTTGTTGTGATTAATTATTTGAATATCCTCTTTTGAGAAGACTGATCAGATCTAATTTTTCTACCTCCTCTCCTCTTTAGTTGGGTAGTATTTCTTTTTTCTCATTGACTAATAGAAAATTTTTTTATTTTTTATTAAATCATGGGTATATGTTTTTGTCAGCTACATATGTTGTAACTACCTTTGTCCTCTAATGGCTTACTATTTCATTCTTTTTTATTCCTAAATGAACCATATTTTATATGTATATGAAATTGTTATTCATTAGTGAGTCGACCTGTAGCTTTCTATACAAGATTATGCTAAAATTACTTGGGAAGTGTCTCTTCTTTCCTTAGGAAGACTTTTTAACTGATTCAATTTTTAAAAACGTTAATAGCACATTAATTGTTTTTTATTCCTGCTTTAGGCAATTTTGTAAATTATATTTTTCAAGGATCTGCCCAAGTCATCTTAATTTTCACATTCATAAAATTCTTATTATCTTTTTCCTATTACCATTCCTCTCTACTGTGTATTTGTTCCCTCTCATTTTATGTTCTTATCTTTATATTTTCATCCTTTAATGTTCTCTGGATGCTTAGATAAGTTTTCAGCCCTTTTGCTTTTCTATTATAATCACATTACACTACAAATTTCACCATAAACACTACCTTGCCTTTCTTTCACAAGGTTTATGGGATGTGTACTATTTTTGTTATTATTCTAATTCTAAATATTTTACCATTTCCCTTATGATTTCTTCTTTTACCTATGAGTTGTTAAATTTGTGCTTTTCAATTTCTAAACATATGTGGATTTTCACTTATATTTTTGTTATTATAAGTAATAATTACAAAATTGCTTTGTAGTTAAAAAATGATCCATATAATACCAATTCTTTGACACTTTTTAGGACTTACATTAACCGTACTAAGTGGTCCATTTTTATAAATATTTTTCATATGCTTGAAAAAGTTGTGTATTCTGAGGACACAATGTACTAGATAATGTGGATTAGACACTGTTTTGTGTATTGTTCAAATCTATATCCTTACCAATTTATTTTGTGTTTGATCTGTTCTTGGGAAAATTATGTTAAAATATTGTACTATAATTGCACGTATTTCCTATATTTCTGTCTATTTTTGCTTTAAATGTTTTAAAGCTATGTTACTTAGTGTCTTTTTGCATCTAGGAGAATTGAGTTAATACAGTTGGGTAGACTAGAGTTAATTTTCAGCGAGAAATCTTCAGCTCTGCCGAAGACCTTTCCACCGTCTAGGAATTTATATTAATATGCACTTTAGGTGCACAAATAAAAGAAAGCATTAGATGAGTGGAATGTGTAAATAACACCAGCAGGGTTTGTGCAAATTATTAGTTTTGGGAGGGTTTTGGTGGTGATGAGAAAGTTGAATTTGTACTCCTCTTGTTGGAGTTATAAATAGGTTTAATATTACTTCTTTTCGTATGTAGTGCATTAATTTGTTCATAATTTTCTGGGTCTTTTTATCCCTTGAGAAGAAAAACATGATGCTGGGGGCCATGAGTCAGTGATGGGAGGAAGATGAGGGAGGGAGCCACAGAAAAGGACCCAATTGGTTAATTGGGTTAATGGTTAATTGGTTAATTGGTAATTGGTTAATGTCTTATTAGTCTGGAGAGTCCTGTCAGCATCTTTCTTCCCCTTTGTAGCTTCTTGGCTCCTTAAGAACCTGGCAGGAAGGAGATGGGCTTTTAGAAAGTTTCACTTTCAAGGGAAATACTGTTGCCCCACTTTCAACTGGCACACAAGAACTCATTAAATAACATTATACAGAGTGTGGATGTGAATACAATTAAACGTTGGACACCTAGACCAGCATTTTTGAAATCTTAGTTAAGTGGCACCATTTTATAAAATCCAGGTTACCTTCAATCCTAAACATATTCAGAATATGATAGCAATTACCCTTCATTTTTAGAGATATGCAAGAACAATACATTTTTGAACTGACAGAGCCTAGTTTCTTTTGAGGTGCTTTATCAGAAATGAAAATGATGAAGTGTGCTGAGAATATGCAGATACATTCAAGTGCACACAATTAAAACCCTGAGATATATTTGATGATAAATCACTTCACTGTGGTTGCAAGTATTTGCAATAGGAATTCAAATTGATAATTATGATTATGTGATTCTTAGAATAGCTAACAGTTTTCCATTTTTATCTGCTCTTTGAAATAAAAAGAGAAATGTGATACCTTAAAACCACTCTCTAACAGGCAGATTGCATTTCAAATATATGAGAACTTTTTCTTCTCTCTGGCTGTCGTGTGTCAAAGTACCTAGAGAAAACCACAAGTAGAAAAAAAAAAAAAAGGTTGGTCCTATCCCCATCTCCTACTCCCAACTTCAGAATAAATTTCCAAAGCTCATTCTAGTTCCCAAATTACCTCCAATACAGGCCTTAAAGAATGAGGGCAGATGCCTGATGCGTCCCCTATAATGCAAATGTGTTGTACTGGAATTTAAGCCACCTTCTAACCCATCGCTTCCCTGAGCAAGCCTTGAACTGATGGAAAAAACTTATGATGGGAACATGTGTGAGGATGTGTTAGAGGAGGACTATTGTGATTTCTTTTTTTTAAATTAATTTTTATTGGAGTATAGTTGATTTACAATGTTGTATTAGTTTCAGGTATACAGCAAAGTGAACTGGTTATACATATACATATATCCACTTTTTTTTAGATTATTTTTCCATATAGGTGATTACAGAGTATTGAGTAGAGTTCCCTGTGCTATACAGACTATAGTGATTTTTTATTTAGACATTCATCATCAGCTGGGCCAGTTCTTCTCTGCTTTTTGTAGCTGTTTCACCTTGGAGGGATGAGTCAAGCTGAGCAGAAAATCTTCCAATTCAGAAATCACATGGACCGCAAATGTGATGATTCTGGGGAGGTACAGGAGGGCTAGCTCAGATGTTAGGATCATTGGGAACTTGCTGTAGTGCTGGTTTGGTGTAGGGAAATCAATTCATTTCCTCCTGGCAGAGGATCTACCCTTAAAAGGAGACTGTTCTGCAACTCTCACCCTCATCTTTCATCTGCCTGGTCCCAGTTTATCTTAATTTTCAAATGTGCTTATTTTAAAATGTAGGTTTTATTATTATTCAATTATGACAAGGTCAACAGATCAGGAGACAATTGCCATTGACAAGACAGTTTGTTGCTCAAAGCTTCCTAAAGGAGGGGGTCACTGAGGGTTAAAGGGGAAGTACCAGTGTCGGTCAGAGGGCAGAAGAAGCAAGAGGAAAACATGGACAAGAGCCTTTACTGTGTTTTCTGCAGGAAGGAATGGGTGAGGCAGTGTTAGCAGGCTTAGGATTGGCTAGTTTGAATAATTTCAGTGGGCTTTGGGCTATACAGGCTGTCCTTAGTTGTCTGGTACCTGGCCCTGGTGTGATTAGGCCAGGGGAATAGTGGTCCCAGAATGTAAGAGCCTGATAAGAGAGGTAGTTAGGGGGTAGGAGATGTGTCAGTTGGTTTGCCTACAAAAGGCATGCTTGTAGGGTGAGTCTTTTACTACCTTTAGGAGCTGGCTAGCCATGGGAGAGGCAGTCCCTCCAGGGTCAGCAAGACCCCAAGATGTCAAAGCATCAGATTCACATATTTAACACAGTGCTGTAATAAACAGGTGTCCCCTTCCTGCAGGTACTTCTCAAGGCTTCACACAATGCTCTAGGAGTGACTGGACTCCAGGTTGTCCCATGACCTGGATGAGAGAGCCTGTATGGACTGCCAGAACATCATGTCAAAGGTAGGACTCACCTTCTTTCCTCCTACACCTTCCCAGGTGGTGGGTTCTGCTGTGGACTTTGCTTAAGACATCACTTAACCTCTCTGAGTTTCATCTGTGAAAAACAGACAAGAGCAGTCTTATCTATGGAAAATGAATTAGAAAACAAACATGAAAATGGATTGAAAAGCACAATATACAGTACTGTCCAAGTATGATTCACAGTTACTTAGTAGAGAAAAGAAGTGGATGCCTTGAAAGAAGCGTAAACTAAGATGGAAACAATACACTACCAACAACGAAATAAAATCCGTCCTTTTTAGTTTGATTTACAACTTACATGGTAAGCATGAGCTCCATTTGGCGCTCCTAAACTGAGAGTGTGGGCTCTGAGTTGAGGTAATTCAGAGAATCTGGCAGTCCTGTAACTCACTGTGAGGTGTTGGCCAAGTCTGTTGCAGTTCTTTATCGAATTATCACAGCGTGGTATCTGTGTGTTCTTGCCTATTTCTTTTGAAGTAAGATTTGGGAAATTTCCCTTTAGGCCACTAAGCATTTCAGGTTTCCTCAGAACAGTTAGTTCTCCACAAAACTGTTTTGCTTTATGTCTGGTACAAAAACGCTAGCAAGATCTTGATTATACTGTTTGCCAATCCAGTTAAGTAGAATTTTTTCTCTTGACTGTCCGGGGATTCTACCTGTAAGCTTTGTTTATTTCCTTACATGCCTGGTATATAACTAGTTATGAGCTGCCCAGTGTCCCAGATTTTAAGATAGAAAGTGGTGAGACTTTCTATAAGATTACTGCAGTTCTCAAGAAGCATATATAATCAAGGTGTAGAGAGATTATTACCTTTGTGTTTTGAGGACCTCAGCAAGCAGACATAGTTGTAATATACCATCAACAGGGAAGAAGAAGAGACGTGTGGGTTTATAAAGCAGGATTAAAAATAAAGTTACCTGAATAAAAGGCAGGAAGCTGGGAATTTACATGTTCAAATGTCAGCTCTGTTGAGGATATGCCTGTTGTTTCCATTTATAATTTGAAATGTAGAATGAGCCATCTCATTGTATAAGAAGACCACATGCACCAGCCAGCTGATGACACTGAAACCCTCAGAAGCTTCAGATTTCTCTAGAAATGCAAGAAAATGCTCTTTAATGGAGATAGTAAAATAATTATGATTGATGATAAAATTTTTTAAAGTATAGTAGGAAATTTAATCTCTGGAACACTGTCTCCCAGTGGAAAGTGTAATTCTCTGTAAACAGGAAAACTGAAAATATAAAAACCAGGGATGAAACTTACCTTGCCCAAGGAGGAGAAAAAATATTTGCAAATGAAGATTAAAAACCTCATACCCTTTTTCTGGAAATATTCCTGAGTCCCCACACAGTATATCTTAGGCTGTGTGGAGTTCTTGACCCTCTCACCACTCTTTTAAAATTGCTCATTTCCCAGTGTTTGCCCTGCCTGTCTTCGAATGTTCTTAGTCCTGGTTTTCATAAGACTTTGGAAACCCTGAATTAAGCAAATATTTGATAAGGGTAGTTTAAGGCCTCTTGAGAGATTTGGGATCCTACTTGTTTTTAGAGAGCCTATGGAGACTCATATAGCTCAGGTCCTGGGGTGGATGCTTGCACAGAGTGAGTACCACTGGGTTTAATATCAGATCTGGCTCTCAGCAGAGTCAGGACATGTGGGCTCTCAAGTGATATTCATTATCACCTCCAAGGGCTTTAGCAGACCTGAAATTCCAGACTTTCTTCTTCCACAACCCCTCGTAGTCTCGTTCCTGCTAGACAGGCTTCTCATCTTCATTGGAACACGTGCTCCTGCAGTTTCTCATAATTGCCAGAGTTCTGGGCTCCATTCTGCCTCCTCTGCTTCTCTACCCAACTGGACCCCATGGCCTAGATTGCACAAGTTCCTCATCAGCACTGGTCGCATCCATATCTGGATAGAAACCCTTTCTCATGCCATTCCCAGGTGCCAAGAACTGATAAAGGAAGTTGAGAAACAGTGCTGAAGGATTTCAGATGAGTTCAAGTTATCTGGATGCCCGGCTTCTTCTGCTGCTCAGCAACTCTCTGAATCAGCTGTCAATCCTCAGCTCTCCTCATCCCCCAGAAAACTCTCCACTCTCATCTTGTTCAGATGCTGAAGTCTATCCAACAGGAACCCCTCTCATTTTTAAAGTTCTCTTAGTGTTGGGATGATATTTTTGAGATATTAACAACCTATGTCAACTTTTTTTTCCTTCCATCATTTCTTACTTTTTCTTTCTTCCACCATTTCTTCCTTTTTCTTTCCATGCATAGAAGCAATGAATTGGCTCCAGGTTCATTGTATCAGAGGGATAAGACCAGGTGGGTTTTAGTGGCTTTGGTTTCAAAGAATCTGGGCTCTTAGGAGAAGGAGGAGAACCAAGAATCAACACAATGTTTGGATGAAACACAGAAGAAGAAGGATTCTTGTCCCCACCCCACCCCAGTCCTTCCCCAAACTAGAAGATTCTTCTGGAATGGTGGTGAGAACAGAGACTCTGTGAGTCCTGGAGAGAGGAAACCCACTGCCTTCTTGCCCAACAGAATTGCAGAGAGAAAATGGAGTCACAGTGTCTAAGCATATTAGTCTTTAGTGTTGCAGAGATTACTGTACTCCTGGCAGAGCACAAAGACATCAGCAAGACCCCCCTGCCACTGGCATGATATAGAAACAGCAGGAAGAGCCACCAAACCTGAAGACAGCATGTGCAGAAACAAGCACATCTCAGTAGAAACCTACATGAACCAAAATCAGCTGAGCTTTCCACCTCCCCAACCATGTGTTAGTACTCTGTAAGTACCCTAGAACCTTGATGGAACTCTGGGAATGGAAGAGGGGGTGGACAGAATCAACTGGGATAAAGTCTCCACCAATTCAGTGGGATGAGGGCATATAATACAAATTAGGCTGAGTTATAGAAAAAGACAATTTGTATTTATTGCTCAGTCAAGTTAAAGCCTGAAATTCAAACCCACCTCATCTATGTCCTCAACCATCTTCTTTCTCTCACGTTAACAAAAAGAAGCATTCTATTGCCTTTTATTCCATCTTCACTCCAAGTATACCATGCTGCCATTCTCAACCACTGTTTAAATACTACCCAACATTTACCTAGCCTTTGCTACAGCACATCTCTTCTTGTGTCAGGTAATTTTAAGTCTCAAGGAATGGGTGTCTAATTCAGAATACCTAAGACAAGAAGGTGGATGGGCTGACTCATGGAATCCAAAGAAACGTGGATAAACCACCAGAGAGGCATTAACATAGCTGTGCCTCAGAAATAATTGGAACTAGGGTCTAGTTGCCCTTAGGATTATTTCTCTCCATTTCTCAAATCTACTTTTCTCTGAAAACTGGAGTCATTATCTTTTTTCGCAGACTGGCTTATTCCAGCAGAGGAGAAATATGACTGCTGACAGTGCCAAAGTTTTTCATTTTAAAATTCTCCAATGGGGAGAAGACTGACTCATGCTTTCTCTCTGAAAGCATACATTCTTCATGTCAGCTCTAAGTTTTGCCATGGGGGTAGAAATAGTTTCCAGAAAGGGCAGGGGGTGGAGTGAAACAGACAAAACAGTAGATGTCTATGACACATCTATAAGGAAGATTGGCTGTCATTTCAGTGGCCTATAAGCTTGCACATTCCGTCACAAAAAGTAAATACTCACAAAGGAATAGGAGTGTATTATCCTTACTGCTTCCACTTCCTTACCATTTACTCTCCTCAACCTCTTACAGTCCAGCACCCCTAAAGAAATTCTCTTACAGGTTGCTGTGAATGACCTCATCATTCTCAAGTTCAACTACCTTTTTTTCTTTTTTTAGTAATCATCCTCTTTTTTTTTTTTTTTTTACAATAGTTGACTCTGTTAATGGCCTCATTTTGCCAAAACCTTTGTTCTTAGCTCAGATCCATGTGCTGTTTTTTTACCTGGTTCTCTTCCTATCTCCTAGATATGCCTTCTGTGTCCTTTGCTGATTTTTCCTTTCTCCTTTTGTTCCTTAATTATAGGCAATCATCACGTTTCTGACCTCAGTCCTCTTTTTCCTACTCTCTCTCCTATAGTGGTTTTAAGCCTTAAGTAGCTTTTTATTTTCCACAGCATAAAACCAAAAGCACTAAAAGCTGCAAAAAGCTAAGGTGAAGTTAACATCCCACAATAATAATGTGATGAATGATAATAAGAACAACAAGAGTTGACAGTTACTGAGCACTGACCACTGCTCTAAGCACTTTCCTTGAATTAGGCTATGTGATCTTCATCCTATGAGATGAATGCTTTTTCTATTATTCTCCTTTTGACAGAATAATAAGGAATAAAAAGGAAAAGGGACTGTGCAGAGGTTAAAGACTTATCCAGCATCAAATAATGAAAAAGGCATTGTTCAAACTTGGGCAGTCTCCCAAACATACCTAAGACTTCCTGTGTTCTTGCTTCTACTCCTGGAGATTGACCCCCATACCCTACTCCATCATTCAACATCTTACCCCTTTTTCAAGAAGTTCCAAGATTTCCCCTTCCCAGTGCCTTGCTGAATGGATTCTTTCCCTCTGTTGTACTCCCATGGAGTCTTATTTGTGCCTTGCTTATAGATTTATGATTCTATTTTCTACTTGATTATTTAAAAATATGTCATCTTGTTCAATAGACTGTAAACACCTGCAGGTTTGTGTGTCCACCCACCATAGACCCTCTCAGTTCTTTGTTCCATCATGGATGATCAATCGATGTTTATTAATTGAATAGATGAGCCATTTGTCAAACAATGAATGCTTATTGAGAATCTTTTGTAAGACTCTATAGACCAGTGCTGCTTAAAGTATGACCTGCAGACTGGTACTCTTCCTGGAACCATTTATTATGATAAGAAAGGAGGTTGTACCAGAGGGTGAATCAATGCATAGCTTCTTCATTAAGAAAGTCCTGCTAAGAAAAAAATCTTGGTTGAACTAAATAGTGTGCTTAGTGACATAGTTGATTTACCACGTGGTTGAAATACATTTTGGTGCCAGCTCCTGACCTCATCAGGGATCAGTAATAAATAGTTTGAGAACCTGTATTTTGAGTAGCGGTGCTATAGGGGATGTAAAGCAGGTATGAATTCTGCTCCTGGGAACTCACATGCTAGTTGAAGAGACGTAACATGATATTTTAAGACAAGAACAGCAACAAGTAGATCACAAGATGATAAGCATGTAGTTCAGTAGAAAGAATAAAAAAATTAAAGTGCCTCCAAACTTTTAGTCCAACTCTCCAATTTTTGCAGATTAAAAGACAAAGGCGGGCTTCCCTGGTGGCGCAGTGGTTGAGAGTCCGCCTGCCGATGCAGGGGACACGGGTTCGTGCCCCGGTCTGGGAAGATCCCACATGCCGCAGAGCGGCTAGGCCCGTGAGCCATGGCTGCTGAGCCTGCGCATCCGGAGCCTGTGCTCTGCAAGGGGAGAGGCCACAACAGTGAGAGGCCCGCCTACCGCAAAAAAAAAAAAAAAAAAAAAAAAAAAAAAAAAAAAAAGACAAAGGCTAAGACAGGTCATTATAAGAGAGTCTTAATAATGCAAAATGCTTCCATGGGAACAGAAAAATTAGAAATACAGTTTAAAATATGACCAGATGTTAACCACGATATGAACATTCACAACACTTATAGGTGGGCATGGGTACCACAAGAAATTTTTTCTGATCTTTATCTGTAGATTTAATAAAATCCAAAAGTTTGCATGATGAAACATGACAATTAGGAAAAAAGTTATTTAAAAGTGTATTTTTGCAGCCTATACATAATTGCTTTCTTAAAAATTCTAATTTATTTCTTCCTATAAAAAAATTGTAAATACTTAAGAAAGCACTTTCTGAGTGGCTATATTTTCTTTGAAGGGCTTTTAAATGTAGATGATGTAATGATGTACAGCAAGACTTTCAAACATTTGTTTGTTGATTACAATTTTAGGTCGTCTGACAATCACCATTTTCGTGGGGAGGGTTATCAACAAGAGTAGACTCACTGAACCAGACATTGTGCCAAAAGTAGAACTGATTACAGATATTGGGTTGAATGTGCCAGATTTCTGGAACAATCACTTCCTAGAGACATGGGAGTTAAATCAGCAGATTGCTATGGAAATAGAAAAAGAAATGAACACATCCTTAGGAACAGAATATGAGGTCTGACAGTACACATTTATGCTGTCACAGGGAAAGGAAAAAAAAAATCTCTACTCCAAAACAAAGTCAATACTTTTGTGATTCATGTGCTTCCTGACAAAATATTTGATCTGCTTGGGCACACACGAGAGGAGGTACAGCTGGCAAGGGATAGAGATAGATTCTAGCACAGAAATATTACAACACATTCTTACAAAAGTGTTATGAAAACCATCTGACTTACAAGTCTGTCCTCTACTAGCTCCATCCCTGTCACCGAACTAAGGGAACACACACTAGAACTCACACATCAAAATGAAATCCCAAGGAAACCTAAGCAGAATGTAAACAGAAAAAAAAACCTGAAAAAATAGCAAGTTCAATGTCACAGTGAGACAATGTTGGGTTATTTGTCCAAAAGTTATTGCTTTGTTCAATTGTACTTTGAAATATTCATTAAAAAAAATTTTGGGGGGGCTTCCCTAGTGGCACAGTGGTTGATAGTCCGCCTGCCAATGCAGGGGACGCGGGTTCGTGCCCCGGTCCGGGAAGATCCCACATGCTGTGCAGCAGCTGGGCCCATGAGCCATGGCCGCTGAGCCTGCGCGTCCGGAGCCTGTGCTCTGCAAAGGGAGAGGCCACAACAGTGAGAGGCCCCACCTACCGCAAAAAAAAAAAAATTTTTTTTCGGCCCTTTAAATATTCTTTGGAAGAAATCTATTTAAAGATAAACAGAGCAGATGAAAAAGGGGGGATAAAGATGGAGAGATTTACAAACTTCTTTGTCACAGTGATCTTTGTTGTCCCCTCCAAATTCATACATTGAATCCCTAACCTCCAATGGGATGGTATTTGGAGATGGGGCCTCTAAGGAGGCAATTAATTTTAATGAGATCAGTGGGTGGGGCCCTTATCCTTATAAAAGGAGAGAAAGACAGCTGGGATGTGCTCACACAGAGGAAAGGCCAGGTGAGGACACAGCAAGAAAGCAGCCACCTACATGCAAAGGAGAGAGGCCTCTTGAGAAACCAAATCTGCTGACACCTTGATCTTGGACTTCCAGCCACCAGAACAGTGAGAAAAATTTCTGTTGTTTAAGCCACCCAGTCTGTGGCACTTTGCCATAGTAATCCTAGAAGACTAAGACAAATCTAGAACTGTCTACTCCAAGTATGTTCTGTGGACCAGGGCCAGGCTATGAAGTGTTTGTTAGCAGACCATGATAAGTACTGAAATTGAGAATAAGATTAAGAAACTTTTTTTAAAAAAAAACAATTTGATAATTTGCTTTATGACTCTAGAATCTAATAATACAATATTAAGACTAGTATTCTGTATGCTTTTTTAAAATTTCACTTTCCTAACAATTCATTTTTACTGTATTTTACAAAATTATCACTCTGTGATGGATTAGAAAAATAATCTGATCCTTCACCTTAGGCTCAGATTTAGAAGGAAACTAGTTCCCTCACTTTCCCTTTGTTTTGAATCTGAGACAGATGATTAAATTCTGTGGTCTCTGAACTGCTGTAGGTCCCAGAAATGAAACTGAGATTGACTGGCATCTTCCCCACTCAGATTTTCATTTAGCAATGGCCCAGAATTTGATGATCATATGTGCTGTATTAAACTGTCTCTTCCCTATGTTCAAAGGGTACCATGTATGAATAAGATGCTGATTGGTTTTCTTTTAGGCCAGATATTTTGAGGCTTCTCTTTACCTCAAAGTAACAACCAGCTGAACTCAATGGAAGGATTCATTGCAGGATTATTTGAATCCACAAGGAGAGGGAAGCTCTAACAGGGATTGGTTTCAGCTGCATATGTCAAACAACCCAAATAACAGTGACTTATATAAGACAGGTGTTATTATTCTCTCTAATAACAAAGAAGTCTTGATAAGTAGCCCATCACTGATGGAGCAGTTCAAGGATGTTAAGATCAATATCTGTACTTTGGGGGTTTTCTCTTACTGTCAGTTGTAATATGACTATTGCAGCTCCAGCCATTACAGCTGCTCTTCAGGGAGGAAGAAAGAGATAAGCACAAGGGGCAAACATGCTGTTTGCCAACTGATTCTACTCCTGTGTTAAAAGTGCTTACTGGAAGCTCCATGTAAGAACTTCTACTTGTCACTGACAAGAACAGTTGTCATGTGGCTATTTCTATCTACAATAGATGTTGGGAAATCTGTTTTCCCAGAGGGATTCTGTTTTTGTTTGGTTTTAGCTAGGCTCATTGTTTGTAAAGAAGAGAACAGAGCTCAGAAGGCAGCCAGCACTCTCTGCCATAGATTAAAGCAAGTAACATGAGTGCATTTTCCAATTCAAGAAATGAGCAGCTTGACTGAGTTGCTAAAAAGAGAAATTTTCCTTTCCTGGTTACCATTAGATAGGGCGACTTTGATCAAGAAAGGAGAGTCAAGATGTCTCTTCATAGAAACCAGCCTATAGCAGGAAAAGAGTGTTCTGGAAATTCCATACTTTGATATGAGTTTTTGCCATGATGTGCCTAGGTGTGGTTTTCTTCGTGTTTGTTTTGCATGTTTTAGGCTTTTTTACCTTGTTCCACAGAGCTGTTCCACTCTTAAGTATTTTCTCTTTTTTCTTTTTTTTCTTCTCTCATGCTTCAGTTCATCAATCTTTTCTGCTACTTATCTAATCTGGTGTTGACTCTATTTCTTTTGTTATTAATTTCAGCGAGTGAATTATTTTATTTCTAAAATTTCTGTTTTTTTCCTTAATAAATTTCAGTTCTCTGATGAAATTCTCCATCTTGTCATCTATATTCTTGAACATATCAATCACATTTATTTTAAAGGCATAATGAACTTTGAGTGTGTTTCTACTGTCTATTTTATCTCTCTTTTATTTTTTTACAATCACTTGGTTCTATATCTTGGCATGCAAGGAAGTCTTTGATTGTTAGATATTACATATAAAAAATTATAGAGGCTTTGGATGATCTTTCTTCAGAGAGATCTACCCTTTTTCTGGTAGGCAGGTATAGTAGAAAGAAATCATCTTGATCCAGATCAGTCAGTCCTAACTCAGGTTGGATCTAACTCTGGATACCCTTACTCCCAGGGTGTAGACTTTTAGGGGTCATGCAACCTTGACCTCTGTATTTTGTCTTTATAGCACTTTGAAACAGACAAAGCCCTGTTTAGCTTTTTGAACTCTTAGCTCCCAGTTTATGTTTGGCTCTTTAGCTTTCTTTTCCATGCAACTGAGAAACTGGCGACCACCTGTAAGAGAAATGTGGAAGAGACTATTATTACATCAGTGTATTTCATTTCTCTCTAGATCTTGACCCCTCAAGTCTTGGCTTCCTTGCTTGATCCTTCATGATTTAAACAGCTTCTTTAAACAAAATTAAGCTTTTGTCATTTACCCCAGGGGAAGTCTTTTTAATGGAAGCTGTGCCATCATAGTCAGAAGTTGAAATTTCACAATTTCATTTAGCTTTTCTTGCGGTGAATATACTTCCGTCCTTAGAGTAACTCAACTGCAGAGAACACATGTTAAAGCAACTGAGAGTATGTAGAAGTCCCTCTCACCAAACTTGAGATGGAGAAGGCAGCACCCTCATAATCCTCTCCTCTTGGTGGGGGAGGGTAATCAACTGAAGCATGGCAGCAGCTCTTGCCAAAGAAAATTTTCTTGTAAATTGCCACCCTCTTTAAAATGTTCTATTCTTGAAATTGGTGAGTCTTGGAACAGGTCTTCAATTGTCATTGTAAATTTCCTTTGTGGAGGTTTGAGTCTCACAATCATGAGAATTTTTTGGTGGTGCCCAAATCAATACTGAGATAGGAGAAGCCCCAATTTAATGATCTGTTGCACTTAATATGAAAACATTCACATCTGTCTGGCACTAAAAAAAAAAATAAGGATTAAAACATTTTTTAAAAATTATTTTCCCTTTGGAAGTACGTGAACCCATGTGTCTAGCACCTCAAACTCAGCCTGCTCTTTTGAGAAGGGTAGTTCACTAACATTATGGATTAAATAGGTTTTTTTGGACCTGCCAAGGTTCTGAATTTCCTTCATACTATTTTTACTATGGGAAAATGCTTCATAACACAGCCAATTTATAAATATGATCCAAAACATAGTCCCTGTGATAGGTGTGGATTACCTTTGTTAAACCTGTTATTCAGAAAGTTAAAGATTTGGGGAAAGGGAATTGGACCCCTTTGGAGAAAATTGTGCATTTTCTGAAGTCATTTTCCTTATAACCACTCAAATAAGGTATTTGAGAGCACTGTGCCTTCCTCTTGTTGCAGCTATATAAGTGACATAAAAAGAAAAGTACATTTTAAAAACCTATTTCATACAAACTTCTGGAGGTCACACAAAGAAATAGAAAATATGTTCTGGTAGTATGATGGTTAATTGTATGTGTCAACTTGACTGACCACAGGTTATCCAGATGAAACGTTATTTCTGGGCATGTCTGTGAGGATGTTTCCAGATGAAATCAACGTTTGAATCAGTGGACTCAGGAAAACAAATGGCCCTTCCTAACGTGGGTGGGCATTATGTAATCAACTGAGGGCCTGAATAGAACAAAATATGAAGGAAAGAGGGATTTGCCCCTTTCTTTCCTGTCTCACTGCTTGAGCTAGGACATCTTATCTCATCTTCTCCTGCCCTCAGATGAGGACTTATACCATAGACTCCCTTGGTTCTCAGGTCTTCAGATTTGGCTTCCCTGGGTCTCCAGCTTGCAATTGGCAGAGGTGGGATATCTCAGCCTTCATAATCATGTGAGCCAATTCCTCATAATAAATCTTTTATCTATCCATCTATCTACCTATCTCTCTATCTCTCATCTAACTTTATATATAAAGTTATATGTTCATATATATCTATACAAAGGAGCACACTGCTTTTGTTTCTCTGGAGAACCCTGACTAATCCAGGTAGTAGTAAAGGAAACCCAGTTTTAGAGCTGCAAGGGCCAATGTCTTTGAGCTTAACCTCATAAACAATCATACCTGAAATCTGGAAGTCACCTGGGAAGTGTCAGAGTTCCTAGGACTTCTTGGTTCTGATGGGACTGTGTAGATGAGTGAGTCTTTGAACTGTACTCACTTTTTAAAGGTTATTTATGCTGATGCTATTTGTTTGAGCCTACTGAGAGATACTATTGTAGCCATGTCAGTCTGATGGAAGATCATTTTGCCACATGCCCTGAATATGACAGGACAGAGGTAAATGAGAACAGATTATATATATTAATATAACGTTCACTAGGGCTTCTGTACCAGAGAAATTTATTGTCTCACAGTACTGGAGGCTAGAAGTCTGAGATCTAGGTATTATCAAGGTTGGTTCCTTTGGAAGTCTGTGAAGGAGACTCTGTTCCAGGCCTCACTTCCAGGTTCCGGTGGTCTTCTGGCAATCTGTGGTGTTCCTTGGCGTGTCAGTACATCACCTGATCTCTGCCTTCATCTTCACATGGCCTTCTCCCTATCTGCGTGTCTGTGTCCTAATTCCCCTCTTTTCTAAGAACACCAGTCATATTGGATTAGGGGCCCACTCTACACCAGTATAACCTCATCCTAACTAATTACATCAGCAATGACCCTACTACCAAATCAGGACATGACCTGAGGTACTAGAGGCTAGGACATTAGTATATGAATTTGGGGGGGCACGTAATTCAACCCATAACACTTCTTCTAACTTGAGATTTTCAGACACTCTGCCCCAACCTCCTGTACCTCATCAATGAGAGTTAAGAATCTTTGATACAGCACTTTGCTTAATTAGCTATTATAATTCATTCAAGGAGTGAGAAGTTAGTTCATAGTTTTTTTCTGGTAATAGGAGGGTTAATCTATTATGCAGTAAAACTGTCTTGAAGGCCACAGTTTCTTGGAACAGGGGACCTGCTGTTGGAACCCTTTATCAGGTGTGCACAATCGTGTTGATTGATCTCTTTTTAGAAACTAGCATTTTGCAGCCATTCATTTTCAATCTGGTAATCAGGCTGATTAAACTTTGACAAGCATAAAGAAGAGAAAAAATATCAAATAATAACTCTTCTGCTAAATTTTAACTGGAGAAGAAAGCTGACAGCCCGAAGAGGGAGAAATGATGGGTATCTAAAAAATAAAATTAAAAAACACAATGAGCCTCTGGAGGGTACTTGTTAAAATAATTTGTGATAAGACTTTGAATATAATCATTGCCAATTTTTTTCAGCTTGATTAATGTGAGTAAAGTGCCTTAAACTGTTACATGAGGTGTTGATTTTGACTATTGGGGTTTGCTGTTGGTGTTTGTTTGTCTTAGTTTCAGCACCTCACCTCTAAGTTTAGATGACATTCTTATCACTTGACTCTTCTCCAGTGGATCTCAACTGGGGACACTTTTGCCCCCAGGGGATATTTGGGAATATCTGGAGACATTTTGATTGTCACAACTTGGGTGGAGAATACTACTGGCATCCAGTGGGTGGAAGCCAGGGATGCTGCTAAATCTCCTACATGCACAGCACAACCACCTCACAACAAGGAATTATCCACTTTAACATGTCAATAATGCTCAGGTTAAGATCATTAATTTTTCCCACATGGGTCTAGACTGTGGAGCCTTCGTTCTGCTATTTAACTGTTCTAGCTATAACCCAGATGTCACCCAAGATTCACTCTGTTCTTGGAGAGAAGATAACAGTATATTGGGGTCAAGCCAAAACTCTGAGGAATGTGCAATGTCCCCATCAAGATTTTTGCAAACGTCTGGGAGCTCATGTTCTCAAGGTCACTCAGGCTTGGTCTTCTTCTCCTAGGAAATTGATGTATTTTATCCCAGCTTCCCTCCTACTGTTATTCCCTCTCTGCTCACCTTCAAACCAGATGTGGAACTTGACCTCCCTGCCTTTTTAGGTTCACAAAAACCTTCCCAAATAAGGCGTCAGTGTAACAGACTTTGCTGAACTTTTCTTTTTTTGGGGAAGGGGTGGGTATATTTTGTGGGAGGGTATTATTTTTCATAGTCACAAAAGAACAGAGGACATTAAAATTTCTTTAGTCATCCCTACACGTTGCTTGACCATCTTCTTTCTTTCCTACAACTCTCTTCTGCAGTTTTACAGACCCTCAACCCTCAGGCTCCCCAGTGAAGGCAATTCCTCTGTGCTTGAATGTACATAGTTATTTAGAATTCCAGCTTCACTCAGCTCCAAACCTCCCTTTGCATAATTTGGGATGCATTACTGAGCTCCACTCTACAGTGGACCATCCCCTCTAGGTCCTGCTTTAATGCACACAAAGATCAGGTGAAGGTGTTAATGTTCTGATTTCCTCCTTTCTTGCTCCTCAAACCAGTCCCTAGAGGAGAATATGGAGAATTATGTTCCCACTCAAGTGATGGAGGCCCACTCCTCCAGACTCCTCTTAGAAATTAGACTTGACTTTCCTGCCCTTCCTCTGTGTCTCCCTTGTTTACAAAACTATTTGATCCTGGGCATGTCACTCAATTTAGAATCACAGAAAGTAGAGCCTGAAGAAACCCTGGAACACATCTATTTTAAGTCTTTCATTTTAACTTTTTTTTTTTTTTTTTTTTTTTGCTGTATGCGGTCCTCTCACTGTTGTGGCCTCTCCCGTTGCGGAGCACAGGCTCCGGACGCACAGGCTCTGGACGCACAGGCTCAGTGGCCATGGCTCACAGGCCTAGCCACTCCACGGCATGTGGGATCTTCCCGGACAGAGGCACAAACCCATGTCCCCTGCATCGGCAGGCGGACTCTCAACAACTGCGCCACCAGGGAAGCCCAAGTCTTTCATTTTAGAACTAAGAGAATTGTTCAGGATTAACCCAAGGTTAATTAATGGTATTTGGTACCTAAATCCAGGCACCTGTTTCCTGGCCCTCTCATCATAATGACAGGGAGGAAAAGACTCAAATCCTAGTTCTCAAGAAAATCACTTTATTGAGCCTCAATTTCCTTGTTAAAAAATAGGAAAGGGTTAAATGACATGGTCTCCAAGGTTCTTTTCAACACAAGCAATCACGTAATTATCAAATGTTGGTTGGAGACTCTCTGAACACCCCCCAGTTAATAAAACAACAAAAACACTTTTCCAACCATGTTGAAAAAGATTCACTTTTTCACCCATATGACATTTTTAAAGAGACATAATGGGTAAAATCACAGACACTAAACCTAGAATGGGTGAGAATCCAGGCTCAGCCTCTTACTAGATAAACTGTGTGATCTCTACCATGCCACTTAACCTCTCTGTGCCCTTGTTCTATCACCTTTAAAAAGGGGGATTATGGGCTGCCCTGGTGGCGCAGTGGTTGAGAATCTGCCTGCCAATGCAGCGGACACGGGTTCGAGCCCTGGTCTGGGAAGATCCCACATGCCGCGGAGCAACTAGGCCCATGAGCCACAACTACTGAGCCTGCGCGCCTGGAGCCTGTGCTCCGCAACAAGAGAGGCCGCGATAGTGAGAGGCCCGTGCACCGCGATGAAGAGTGGCCCCCGCTTGCCGCAACTGGAGAAAGCCCTCGCACAGAAACGAAGACCCAACACAGCCAAAAATAAATAAATAAAATACTGAATACATAACTACTTTAAAGGGGGGGGATTATAATCATAACGCCTAAAATAGTTTTGGGGAGTAATTGAGTTCGTAAAAGCACTTAAAACAGTAACTGGCATATTGTAAGTACCACGATAAGTGCTAACGCCTATTATTTCTGACACGTGCAATTAGTAGGCTATGGATCATGAAATAAAATAAGTAGGTTCAAATAGGAAGATTTCAGGGATACACTCTTCATTTTATATCCATTTTTTTTCTTGCATTTTAAGAACCAAAGAGTAACTGAGTCAACTCAGAATCTCACAGTATTATTTTTAGACTCTTAGGAGAAACTTTTAACTATACTTGCATTTGGATAACAAATTAGTCATGTCATGAGAACGAGTCAGTTACTGAGGGTGGGCTGAGAACATCAAGATTGTGCCATGTAAGCACTCTGGCTTGTGCTGCTGGGTGAGATTCTTTGTACTGTGTTACAATTTATATTTCCTGCAAAAATTCAGAGGAAAACCAAATGCTTGAAAATGGCTTGATAGCATTGGGTGAGGTTCTTTGTAATGTGTTAACAATTTATATTTCCTGCAAAAATTCAGAGGAAAGCCAAATGCTTGAAAACTGGGCTTGATAGCATTGGGTTTTTTTAATGTAATTTTTCTAATCCTTGCAGTCAGAAGGGATGTGTTTTGCCCTGGGAGCCTCACCTGTATTTAAGTTAAATTATTTTTAATTAGCCTCACATTATTTTCCTGGAAAGTCTTAATCTTGAAAATTCCTCTCTCTCTCTCTCTTTATCTCATTCGGGAGCATCCAGTCAGAGCTACTGACCCAACCTTAGGCAAGAGTTTATCCCAAAGTCATTTGGTCTTAGAACATTTGCCAAATGAGACACAAAGGTGTTAACAGCTTGGGGATGGTTCTGGAGCAGAAGTCCCCCTGCAAGGACCCTGCCTGATCCAACTCCCGGTGACTGTTTTCATCAGATGTGATGATGGAGCTGCCTGTGTCTCCCCCTCTTCCCTCTGCCTCTTGGACATAAAATCTGGGAGGGACAGCTGTGGGGAAGGGAGCGCTTACCATTAGTAGCCTCAGCCTCTGCCAGCAAGTCGAGGGGTGAGCGAGGAGGCACTGCGAATAACAGGTGCGGAGTCACCAGGCAGGAAAGAAAGAAAGGTTTCAGGTATTATTGGGGGCTCTTGTTGACAATGAAGGACAGCCAAGTCACAATGTGTCACCTGTTATGCTGAGACAATTTAT
Organism: Mesoplodon bidens; assembly: GCF_964165515.1. Classification (NCBI taxonomy): domain Eukaryota; kingdom Metazoa; phylum Chordata; class Mammalia; order Artiodactyla; family Ziphiidae; genus Mesoplodon; species Mesoplodon bidens. The sequence continues at coordinate 14,530,470 of NC_138161.1, read as the reverse complement.
AAATAAATCAGACTCCGTTAGGAGTGAATATCTGGTGGGAGAATGTGCCAGGCTGTGGAGTCTGCTCAGTGCTGTGCCCAGTGTGAATCTGTGGCTTGAAAAGAAAAATCAAAGCAGGCAGAGAAATGTCAGAGCAAGAACAAGGTGGCTCAGAGGGAGGTCAGGGCTTCCTAAATCTTCTGAAGGCTCCTCTTTCAAATGTTCTTTTGGTGTGTTATTTTATTTGGGGGGAGGGGATTTTCTTTATTTTAATTTTTATTGTGGTAAAAAAACAACATAAAATTATTTTTTCAATCCAAGACCTCTTCTGAGATTCAGAGGCACATATCCAACTGTATACTAGGTAACATGGATGCCACAAAAGTGCCTTTTTAAAAATTTTTATTTTATTTATTTATTATCTTCGGCTGCGTTGGGTCTTTTTTGCTGCGCATGGGGTTTCTCTAGTTGTGGCAAGCGGGAGCTACTCTTCGTTGCGGTGCACGGGCTTCTCATTGTGGTGGCTTCTATTGTTGTAGAGCACGGGCTCTAGGTGCATGGGCTTCATTAGTTGTGGCACGTGGGCTCAGTAGTTGTGGCTCACGGCCTCTAGAGCACAGGCTAAGTAGTTGTGGTGCACGGGCTTAGTTGCTCATCGGCATGTGGGATCTTTCTGGACCAGGGATCGAACCCTAGTCTCCTGCATTGGCAGGTGGATTCTTAACCACTGCACCACAAGGGAAACCCAAGAAGTGCCTTTTTTTTAATTTTTATTTTACATTGGAGTAGATTTACAATGTTGTGTTGGTTTCAGGTGTACAGCAAACTGATTGTTATACTTATATCTATTTTATTCAGATTTTTCCATATAGGTTATTACATAATATTGAGTAGAGTTCCCTGTGGTATACAGTAGGTCCATGTTGATTATTTTCTATAAAGTAGTGTGTATATGTTAATCCCAACTTCCTAATTTGTCCCTCCCCTGCCACCTTTCCCATTGGGTACCATAGTTTGTTTGCTAAGTCTGTGAGTCACTTCCTGTTTTGTAAATAAGTTCATTTGAATAATCTTTTAGATTCCACATATAAGTGCAAACACATGATATTTTGTCTTTGACTTACTTCATTTAGTATGATAATCTAAAGTCCATTCATGTTGCTGCAAAATGCATTATTTAATTCTTTTTTATGGCTGAGTAATATTCTGTTGTATATATGTACACATCTTCTCTTTCCATTCCTCTGTTGATGGACATTTAGGTTGCTTCCATGTCTTGGCTATTGTAAATAGTGCTGCAATGAACATCAGGGTGCATGTATCTTTTGGAAGTATGATTTTCTCTGGATAAATGCACAGGAGTGGAATTGCTGAATCATAAGGTAGCTCTATTTTTAGTTTCATAAGGAACCTCAATACTGTTTTCCAAAGTGGTTGTACCAATTTACATTCCCACCAACAGTGTAGGAGGGTTCCCTTTTCTCCACACCCACTCCAGCATTTACTGTTTGTAGATATTTTGTTGATAGCCATTCTGACCGGTGTGAGGTGATACCTCACTGTAGTTTTTTTTTTTTTTACATCTTTATTGGAGTATAATTGCTTTACAATCTTGTGTTAGTTTCTGCTTTATAACAAAGTGAATCAGTTATACATATACATATGTTCCCACATCTCTTCCCTCTTGCATCTCCCTCTCTCCCACCCTCCCTATTCCACCCCTCCAGGTGGTCACAAAGCACTGAGCTGATCTCTCTGTGCTATGCGGCTGCTTCCCACTAGCTATCTACCTTACGTTTGGTAGTGTATATATGTCCATGCCTCTATCTCGCTTTGTCACAGCTTACCCTTCCCCCTCCCCATATCCTCAAGTCCATTCTCTAGTAGGACTGTGTCTTTTTTTTTTCTTGGCATCAAAACTTAATCAGTTTATGGAAAACAATGAGGTTACACATTTTTAAAAATCCCCCATTACAAATTCGCAGCCCCCTCTTCTTTTTTTGTGTGTGTATGTGTGCTAGTTTCTGCTTTATAACAAAGTGAATCAGTTATACATATACATATGTTCCAATATCCCTTCCCGCTTGTGTCTCCCATCCTCCCACCCTCCCTATCCCACCCCTCCAGGCGGTCACAAAGCACCTATCTCATCTCCCTGTGCTATGCGGCTGCTTCCCACTAGCTATCTACCTTAGGTTTGGTAGTGTGTATATGTCCATGCCTCTCTCTCGCTTTGTCACAGCTTACCCTTCCCCCTCCCCATATCCTCAAGTCCATTCTCAAGTAGGTCTGTGTCTTTATTCCTGTTTTACCCCTAGGTTCTTCATGACATTTTTTTTCTTAAATTACATATATATGTTAGCATACGGTATTCGTCTTTCTCTTTCTGACTTACTTCACTCTGTATAACAGACTCTAGGTCTATCCACCTCATTACAAATAGCTCAATTTGATTTCTTTTTATGGCTGAGTAATATTAGACTGTATATATGTGCCACATCTTCTTTATCCATTCATCCGATGATGGACACTTAGGTTGTTTCCATCACCGGGCTATTGTAAATAGAGCTGCAATGAACATTTTGGTACATGACTCTTTTTGAATTATGGTTTTCTCAGGGTATATGCCCAGTAGTGGGATTGCTAGGTCATATGGTAGCTCTATTTGTAGTTTTTTAAGGAGCCTCCATACTGTTCTCCATAGTGGCTGTACCAATTCACATTCCCACCAGCAGTGCAAGAGTGTTCCCTTTTCTCCACACCCTCTCCAGCATTTATTGTTTCCATATTTTTTGATGATGGCCATTCTGACTGGTGTGAGATGATATCTCATTGTAGTTTTGATTTGCATTTCTCTAATGATTAATGATGTTGAGCATTCTTTCATGTGTTTGTTGGCAGTCTGTATATCTTCTTTGGAGAAATGTCTATTTAGGTCTTCTGCCCATTTTTGGATTGGGTTGTTTGTTTTTTTGTTATTGAGCTGCATGAGCTGCTTGTAAATTTTGGAAATTAATCCTTTGTCAGTTGCTTCATTTGCAAATATTTTCTCCCATTCTGAGGGTTGTCTTTTGGTCTTGTTTATGGTTTCCTTTGCTGTGCAAAAGCTTTGAAGCTTTCTCAGGTCGCATTTGTTTATTTTCGTTTTTATTTCCATTACTCTAGGAGGTGGGTCAAAAAGGATCTTGCTGTGATTTATGTCATAGAGTGTTCTGCCTATGTTTTCCTCTAAGAGTTTGATAATTTCTGGCCTTACATTTAGGTCTTTAATCCATTTTGAGCTTATTTTTGTGTATGGTGTTAGGGAGTGATCTAATCTCATACTTTTACATGTCCCTCTCCAGTTTTCCCAGCACCACTTATTGAAGAGGCTGTTCTTTCTCCACTGTACATTCCTGCCTCCTTTATCAAAGATAAGGTGACCATATGTGTGTGGGTTTATCTCTGGGCTTTCTATCCTGCTCCATTGATCTATCTTTCTGTTTTTGTGCCACTACCATACTGTTGTCTTGATTACTGTAGCTTTGTAGTATAGTCTGATGTCAGGGAGCCTGATTCCTCCAGCTCTGTTTTTCGTTCTCAACGTTGCTTTGGCTATTCGGGGTCTTTTGTGTTTCCATACATATTGTGAAAAATATTTTTCTACTTCTGTGAAAAATGCCATTGTTAGTTTGATAGAGATTGCATTGAATCTGTAGATTGCTTTGTGTACTAGAGTCATTTTCACAATGTTGATTCTTCCAATCCAAGAACATGGTATATCTCTCCATCTATTTGTATCATCTTTAATTTCTTTCATAAGTGTCTTATAATTTTCTGCAGACAGGTCTTTTCTCTCCTTAGGTAGGTTTATTCCTAGATATTTTATTCTCTTTGTTGCAGTGGTAAATGGGAATGTTTTCTTGATTTCACTTTCAGATTTTTCATCATTAGTGTATAGGAATGCCAGAGATTTCTGTGCATTAATTCTATATCCTGCTACTTTACTGAATTCATTGATTAGTTCTAGTGGTTTTCTGGTAGCGTCTTTAGGATTCTCTATGTATAATATCATGTCATCTGCAGACAGTGACAACTTTACTTCTTCTTTTCTGATTTGGATTCCTTTTATTTCCTTTTCTTCTCTGATTCCTGTGGCTAAAACTTCCAAAACTATGTTGAATAAGAGTGGTGAGAGTGGGCAACCTTGTCTTGTTCCTGATCTCAGTGGAAATGGTTTCAGTTTTTCACCATTGAGGACAATGTTGGCTGTGGGTTTGTCATATATGGCCTTTATTATGTTGAGGAAATTTCCCTCTATGCCTACTTTCTGCAGGGTTTTTATCATAAATGGGTGTTGAATTTTGTCAAAAGCTTTCTCTGCATCTTTTGAGATGATCATATGGTTTTTCTCCTTCAATTTGTTAATATGGTGTATCACGTTGATTGATTTGCATATATTGAAGAATCCTTGCATTCCTGGAATAAACTCCACTTGATCATGGTGTATGATCCTTTTAATGTGCTGTTGGATTCTGTTTGCTAGTATTTTGTTGAGGATTTTTGCATCTATGTTCATCAGTGATATTGGCCTGTAGTTTTCTTTCTTTGTGACATCCTTGCCTGGTTTTGGTATCAAGGTGTTGGTGGCCTCCTAGAATGAGTTTGGGAGTGTTCCTGCCTCTGCTATATTTTGGAAGAGTTTGAGAAGAATAGGTGTTAGCTCTTCTCTAAATGTTCGATAGAATTTACCTGTGAAGCTACCTGGTCCTGGGCTTTTGTTTGTTGGAAGATTTTTAATCACAGTTTCAATTTCAGTGCTTGTGATTGGTCTGTTCATATTTTCTATTTCTTCCTGATTCAGTCTTAGCAGGCTGTGCATTTCTAAGAATTTGTCCATTTCTTCCAGGTTGTTCAGTTTATTGGCATAGAGTTGCTTATAGTAATCTCTCATGATCTTTTGTATTTCTACAGTATCAGTTGTTACTTCTCCTTTTTCATTTCTAATTCTATTGATTTGAGTCTTCTCCCATTTTTTCTTGATGAGTGTGGCTAATGGTTTATCAATTTTGTTTATCTTCTCAAAGAACCAGCTTTTAGTTTTATTGATCTTTGCTATCATTTCCTTCATTTCTTTTTCATTTATTTCTGATCTGATTTTTATGATTTCTTTCCTTCTGCTAAGTTTGGGGATTTTTTTGTTCTTCTTTCTCTAATTGCTTTAGGTGCAAGGTCAGATTGTTTATTTGAGATGTTTCCTGTTTCTTAAGGTGGGATTGTATTGCTATAAACTTCTCTCTTAGAACTGCTTTTGCTGCATCCCATAGGTTTTGGGTCATCGTGTCTCCATTGTCATTTGTTTCTAGGTATTTTTTATTTCCTCTTTGATTTCTTCAGTGATCACTTCGTTATTAAGTAGTGTATTGTTTAGCCTCCATGTGTTTGTATTTTTTACAGATGTTTTCCTGTAGTTGATATCTAGTCTCATAGCATTGTGGTTGCAAAAGATACTTGATACAATTTCAGTGTTCTTAAATTTACCAAGGCTTGATTTGTGACCCAAGATATGATCTATCCTGGAGAATGTTCCATGAGCACTTGAGAAAAATGTGTATTCTGTTGTTTTTGGATGGAATATCCTCTAAATATCAGTTAAGTTCATCATGTTAATGGATCATTTAAAGCTTGTGTTTCCTTATTTATTTTCATTTTGGATGATCTGTCCATTGGTGAAAGTGGGGTGTTAAAGTCCCCTTCTATGAATGTGTTACTGTCGATTTCCCCTTTTATGGCTGTTAGTATTTGCCTCATGCATTGAGGTGCTCCTATGTTGGGTACATAAATATTTACAATTGTTACATCTTCTTCTTGGATTGATCCCTTGATCATTATGTAGTGTCCTTCTTTGTCTCTTGTAATAGTCTTTATTTTAAAGTCTATTTTGTCTGATATGAGAAATGCTACTCCAGCTTTCTTTTGGTTTTGCATGGAATATCTTTTTCCATCCCCTTACTTTCTGTCTCTATGAGTCTCTTGGTCTAAAGTGGGTCTCTTGTAGACAGCATATATATGGGTCTTGTTTTGGTATCCATTCAGCCAGTCTGTGTCTTTTGGTGGGAGCATTTAGTCCATTTACATTTAAGGTAATTATTGATATGTATGTTCCTATTCCCATTTTCTTAATTGTTTTGGGTTCATTATTGTAGGTCTTTTCCTTCTGTTGTGTTTCTTGCCTAGAGAAGTTCCTTTAGCATTTGGTGTAAAGCTGGTCTGGTGGTGCTGAACTCCCTCAGCTTTTGCTTGTCTGTACAGGTTTTAATTTCTCCATCAAATCTGAATGAGATCCTTGCTGGGTAGAGTAATCTTGGTTGCAGGTTTTTCTCCTTCATCACTTTAATTATGTCCTGCCACTCCCTTCTGGCTTGCAGAGTTTCTGCTGAGAGATCAGCTGTTATCCTGATGGGGATTCCCTTGTGTGTTATTTGTTGTTTTTCCCTTGCTGCTTTTAATATGTTTTCTTTGTACTTAATTTTTGACAGTTTGATTAATATGTGTCTTGGCATTTTTCTCCTTGGATTTATTCTGTATGGGACTCTCTGTGCCACCTGGAGTTGATTAACTATTTTCTTTCCCAAATTAGGGAAGTTTTCAAGGATAATCTCTTCAAATATTTTCTCAGTCCCTTTCTTTTCTTCTTCTTCTTCTGGAACCCCTATAATTCGAATGTTGGTGCATTTAGTGTTGTCCCAGAGGTCTCTGAGACTGTCCTCAGTTCTTTTCATTCTTTTTTGTTTCTTCTGCTCTGCAGTAGTTATTTCCACTATTTTATCTTCCACCTCACTTATCCGTTCTTCTGCCTCAGTTATTCTGCTATTGATCCCATCTAGAGTATTTTTCATTTCATTTATTATGTTTCTAATCATTGCTTGATTCATCTTTAGTTCTTCTAGGTCCTTGTTAACTGTTTCTTGCATTTTGTCTATTCTGTTTCCAAGATTTTGGATCATCTTTATTATCATTATTCTGAATGCTTTTTCAGGTAGACTGCCTATTTCCTCTTCATTTGTTAGGTCTGGTGGGTTTTTATCTTGCTCCTTCACCTGCTGTGTGTTTTTCTGTCTTCTCATTTTGCTTATCTTACTGTGTTTGGGGTCTCCTTTTTGCAGGCTGCAGGTTTCTAGTTCCCATTGTTTTTGGTATCTGCCCCCAGTGGGTAAGTTTGGTTCAGTGGGTTGTGTAGGCTTCCTGGTGGAGGGTACTAGTGCCTGTGTTCTGGTGGATGAGGCTGGATCTTGTCATTCTGGTGGACAAGTCCACATCTCGTGGTGTGTTTTGGGGTGTCTCTGGACTTCTTATTATTTTAGGCAGCCTCTCTGTTAATGGGTGGGGTTGTGTTCCTTTCTTGCTAGTTGTTTGGCATAGGGTGTCCAGCACTGTAATTTGCTGGTCGCTGAGTGAAGCTGGGTGCTGGTGTTGAGATGGAGATCTCTGGGAGATTTTCCCTGTTTGATACCATGTGGAGCTGGGAGGTCTCTTGTGGACCAGTGTCCTGAAGTTGGCTCTCCCACCTCAGAGGCCTAGCACTGACTCCTGGCTGCAGCACCAAGAGCCTTTCATCCACATGGCTCAGAATCTTTTGGGAGGTCTGAGGTCTTTGCCAGCATTCAGTAGGTGTTCTGTAGGAATTGTTCCACGTGTAGATGTATTTCTGGTGTATCTGTGGGGAGGAAGGTGATCTCCGTGTCTTACTCTTCCGCCATCTTCCCCGGAAGTCCTCATTGTAGTGTTGACTTGCATTTCTCTAATAATTGGCAGTGTTGAGCATCTTTTCATGTGTCTTTTGGCTATCTGTATGTCTTCTTTGGAGAAATGTCTGTTTAGATCTGGTGTCCATTTTTTGATTGGGTTGTTTGGTTTTTTTTGATATTGAGCTGCATGTGATGTTTGAATATTTTGGAGATTAATCCCTTTTGGTCACATCGTTTGCAAATATTTTCTTCCATTCTGTGGGTTGTATTTACATTTTATTTATGGTTTCCTTTGCTGTGCAAAAGCTTTTAAGTTTAATTAGGTCCCATCTCTTTATTTTTGTGTGTGTGTTTTGTTTTGTTTTGTTTTTTTGCGTTACATGGGCCTCTCACCACTCTGGCCTCTCCCACTGTGGAGCACAGGCTCTGGACGTGCAGTCCCAGTGGCCAAGGCCCACAGGCCCAGCTGCTCCATGGCACATGGGATCGTCCCAGACCGGGGCACAAACCTGCGTTCCCTGCATCGGCAGGCGGACTCTCAACCACTGCGCCACCAGGGAAGCCCTTATTTTTGTTTTTATTTTCATTACTCTAGGAGGTGAATCCAAAAAGATATTGCTGTGATTTATGTCAAAAAGTGTTACGCCTGTGTTTTCCTCTAAGACTTTTATAGTATCCTTTCTTACATTTAGGTCTTTTATCCATTTTGTGTTTATTTTTGTGTATGGTGTTAGAGAATGTTCTAATTTCATTCTTTTACATGAGGCTGTCCAGTTTTCCCAGCACCACTTATTGAAGAGACTGTCTTTTCTCCTTTGTATATTCTTGCCTCCTTGGTCATAGATTAATTGACCGTAGGTGTGTGGGTTTATTTCTGGACTTCCTATCCTGTTCCATTGACCTATATTTCTGTTTTTGTGCCACTGCCATCCTGTTTTGATTGCTGTGGCTTTATTGTATAGTGTGATGTCAGGGAGCCTGATTCCTCCAGCTCCATTTTTCTTTCTCAAGATTGCTTTGGCTATTCGGGGTCTTTTGTGTTTCCATGCAAATGTTAAGATTTTTCGTTCTAAATCTGTAAAAAATGGCATTGGTAATTTGATAGGGGTTGCATTGACTCAATAGATTACCTTGGGTAATATAGTCATTTTGACAATATTGATTCTTAAAATCCAAGAACATGATATATCTTTCCATTTGTTTGTTTTGTCTTCAATTTCTTTCATCAGTGTCTTATAGTCTTTGGAGTACAGGTCTTTTGCCTCCTTAGGTATGTTTATTCTTAGGTATTTCATTCTTTTCATGCAATACTAGATGGGATTGTTTCCTTGATTTCTCTCTCTGATCTTTTGTTGTTAGTGTGTAGAAATGCAACAGATTTCTGTGTATTAATTTTGTATCCTGCAACTTTACCGAATTCATTGAAGAGCTCTAGTAGTTTTCTGGTAGCATCTTTAGGGTTTTTCTAAGTATAGTATTATGTCATCTGCAAACAGTGACAGTTTTACTTCTTCATTTCCAATTTGGATTCCTTTTATTTCTTTCTCTTCTCTATTTGCCATGGCTGGGACTTCCAAAACTATGTTGACTGAAAGTGGCAAGAGTGGACATCCTTGTCTTGTTGCTGATCTTAGAGGAAATGCTTTCAGCTTTTCACCATTAAGTATTATGTTAGCCATGAGTTTGTCATATATAGTCTTTATTATGTTGAGGTATGTTCCCTCAATGCCCCCTTTCTGGAGAGTTTTTATCATAAATCGGTGTTGAAATTTGTCAAAAGTTTTCTGCATCTACTGAGATGATCATGTGGTTTTTATTCTTCAGTTTGTTAATGTGGTGTAGCACACTGGTTGATTTGTGGATATTGAAGAATCCTTGCATTCCTGGGATAAATCCCACTTGATCCTGGTGTATAATCCTTTTAATGTATTGTTGGATTCAGCTGACTAGTATTCTGTTGAGGATTTTGGCAAATATGATCATCAGTGATACTGACCTGTAATTTTCTTTTCTTGTGATATATTTGTCTGGATTTGGTATCAGAGTGCTGGTGGCCTCATAGAATGAGTTTGGGAGTGTTCCTTACTCTGCAATTTTTTGAAATCGTTTCAGAAGGATAGGTGTTAACATTTCTCTAAGTGTTTGCTAGAATTCACTTGTGAAGTCATCTGGTCCTGGGCTTTTGTTTGTTGGAAGTTTTTTTAATCACAGTTTCAATTTCAGTACTTGTGATTGGTCTATTCATATTTTCTATTTCTTCCTGGTTCAGTTTTGGGAGATTGTACCTTTCTAAGAATCTGTCCATTTCTTCTAGCTTGTCCATTTTATTGGCATATAGCTGCTTATAGTACTGTTTTATGATCCTTTATATTGCTGTGGTGTCATTTGTAACTTCATTTTCATTTGTAATTTTATTCATTTGAGCCCTGTTTTTTTCTTGGTGAGTCTAGCTAAAGTTTTATCAATTTTGTTTATGTTTTCAAAGAACCAGCTTTTAGTTTCGTTGATCTTTTCTACTGTTTTCTTTATCTCTATTTCATTTATTTCTGCTCCGATCTTTATGATTTCTTTCCTTCTGCTAACTTTGGATTTTGTTTGTTCTTCCTCTAGTTGCCTTAGGTGTAAAGTTAAGTTGTTTATTTGGGATTATTCTTGTTTCCTGAAGTAAGATGGTATTGTTATAAACTTCCCTCTTAGAACTGCTTTTGCTGCATCCCATAGGTTTTGGGTCATCATGTTTTCATTTTCTTTTGTCTCTAGATATTGTTTGACTTCCTCTTTGATTTCTTTGGTGATCCATTGGTTGTTGAGTAGCATTTTGTTTAGCCTCCACATGTTTCTGTTTTTTACAGTTTTTTTCCTGAAGTTGATTTTTTTCTTTTTTCTTTTTTTTTTTTTTTTTGCGGTATGCGGGCCTCTCACTGTTGTGGCCTCTCCCGTTGTGGAGCACAGGCTCCGGATGCACAGGCTCAGCAGCCATGGCTCAAGGGCCCAGCCACTCCATGGCATGTGGGATCCTCCCAGACCGGGGCACGAACCCACGTCCCATGCATCGGCAGTCGGACTCTCAACCACTGCGCCACCAGGGAAACCCCTTAAAGTTGATTTTTAATCTTATAACATTGTGGTCAGAAAAGATGCTTGATGTGATTTTAATTTTCTTAAGTTTACTGAGGCTTGCTTTATGGCCCATTATATGATCTATCCTAGAGAATGTTCTATGTGTATTTGAAAATAATGCATATTCTGCTGCTTTCAGTTGAGATGCTCTATAAACATCAATTAAGTCCATCTGGTCTAATGTGTCATTTAATGCCTGTGTTTCCTTATTGATTTTCTGTCTGGATGAACTGTCCATTGAGGTAAGTGGGGTGTTAAAGTCCCCCACTATTATTGTGTTACTGTCAATTTCTCCTTTTATAACTGTTAACATTTGCTTTATATATTGAGATGCTCCTATTTTGGGTGCATATATATTTACAATTGTTATGTCTTCTTCTTGGATTGATCCCTTGATTGTTATGTAGTATCCTTCTTTGTCTTTTGTAACAGTGTTTATTTTATTTTATTTTATTTTATTTTTTACATCTTTATTGGAGTATAATTGCTTTACAATGGTGTGTTAGTTTCTGCTTTATAACAAAGTGAATCAGTTATACATATACATATGTTCCCGTATCTCTTCCCTCTTGCGTCTCCCTCCCTCCCACCCTCCCTATCCCACCCCTCTAGGTGGTCATAAAGCACTGAGCTGATCTCCCTGTGCTATGCGGCTGCTTCCCACTAGCTATCTATTTTACGTTTGGTAGTGTATATATGTCCATGCCACTCTCTCACTTTGTCACAGCTTACCCTTCCCTCTCCCCATATCCTCAAGTCCATTCTCTAGTAGGTCTGTGTCTTTATTCCCGTCTTACCCCTAGGTTCTTCATGACATTTTTTTCCCTTAGATTCCATATTTATGTGTTAGCATACGGTATTTTTCTTTCTCTTTCTGACTTACTTCACTCTGTATGACAGACTCTAGGTCCATCCACCTCACTACAAATAACTCAATTTCGTTTCTTTTTAAGACTGAGTAATATTCCATTGTATCTATGTGCCACATCTTCTTTATTTTTTTTCTTTATTTTTTTTATTAGTCTCTGCTTTACAACAAAGTTAATCAGTCATACATATACATCTGTTCCCACATCCCCTCCCTCCTGCGTCTCCCTCCTTCCCACCCTCCCCATCCCACCCATCCAGGCGGCCACAAAGCACCGAGCCGATCCCCCCGCACCACGTGGCCACCCCCCACCATCCATCCACCCCACGCCAGGCAGTGTATACATGTCCATGCCTCTCCCATGCCCCGTCACAGCCCCCCCTTCCCATATCCCCAAGCCCACCCCCAGTAGGTCTGTGTCTCTCTTCCTGTTTAACAGTGTTTATTTTAAAGTCTATTTTTTCTGATGTGAGTATTGCTACTCCAGCTTTCTTTTGATTTCCATTTGCATGGAATACCATTTATCAGCCCCTCACTTTCAGTCTGTATGTATCCCTAGATCTGAAGTGGGTCTCTTGTAGACAGATATATATGGGTGTTGTTTTTGTATCCATTCAGCCAGTCTATCTTTTGGTTGGAGCATTTAATCCATTTACATTTAAGGTAATTACTAGTATGTATATTCTTATTGCCATTTTGTTCATTGTTTTTGATTTGTTTTTATAGGTCTTTTTCCTTCCCTTCCTCTTTTGTTCTCTTCTCTTGTGATTTGATAACTAACTTTAATGTTGTGTTTGGATTACTTTTTCTTTTTTGTGTGTGTATCTATTGTAGATTTTTGGTTTACAGTTCCCATAACATTTTGATATATCAGTCTATATATATGCAAGATTGTTTTAAGTTGCTGGTCTCTTAATTTCAAATGCATTTCCAGTATCCTGCATTTGTACTCTCTTCTTCTCATTTTTGGTTTTGATATCATATTTGTGTGTGGATGATTTCCTACATTTTCTGTATGTTTGCCTTTACTGGTAAGCTTTCCCATTGGTAATTTTCTTATTTCTAATTGTGGCCTATGCTTTTCCACCTAGAGAAATTCCTTTAGCATTTGTTGTAAAGCTGGTTGGGTGGTGCTGAATTCTGTTAGCTTTTGCTTGTCTGTAAAGCTTTTGACTTCTCAAAAGTCAAAAAAAGAATCCGAATGAGAGCCTTGCTGGCTAGAGTATTCTTGGTTGTAGGTTTTTCCCTTTCATCACTTTAAATATATCTTGACACTCCCTTCTGTCCTGCAGAGTTTCTGCTGAAAAATCAGCTAATAACCTTATGGGGATTCCCTTGTATGTCATTTGTTGCTTTTCCCTTGTTGCTTTTAATATTTTTTCTTTGTCTTTAGGTTTTTTTCAGTTTGATTAATATGTGTCTCAGCATATACCTCCTTGGGTTCATCCTGTATGGTACTCTCTGCACTTCCTGCACTTGAGTGAGTGTTTCCTTTCTCATGTTAGGTAAGTTTTCAGCTATAATACCTTCGAATATTTTCTCAGGTCCTTTCTCTTCCTCTTCTTCTGGGACCTTTATAATGCGAATGTTAGTATGTTTAATGTTGTCCCTGAAGTCTCTGAGACTGTCCTCATTTCTTTTCATTCTTTTTCCTTTATTCTATTCTGTGGCAGGATTTCCATCATTCTGTCTTCCAGCTCACTTATCCGTTCTTCTGCCTCATTTATTCCTTCTTGTGTTTTTTTCATTTCAGTTATTGTATTGTTCAACTCTGTTTGTCTTTTATATCTTCTAGCTCTTTGTTAAATATTTCTTGTATCTTCTTGGTCTGTGTCTCCATTCTTTTTCCAAGGTCTTGGATTACCTTTACTATCATTACTCTGAATTCTTTTTTAGGTAGATTTCCTATCTCCACTTCACTTAGTTGTTCTTCTGGGGTTTTATCTTGTTCCTTCCTCTGGAACATACCCCTCTACAATTTCATTTTGTCTAACTTTCTGTTTGTGGTCCCACAGGCTGATGGACTCTAGTTCCTCTTGCTTCTGGTGTCTGCCCCCTAGTGCGTGAGGCTGATCTAAGAGGTTTATGCAGGCTGCCTGGTGGGAGGGACTTGTGCCTGCCCACTGGTGGGTGGAGCTGGGTCTTGTCCCTTTGGTGAGCAGGACCATGTCGAGGGGTGTGTTTAGAGGCGGCAGTGGGCTCAAGAAGACTTTAAGCAGCCTGTGTGCTGATAGGTGGGGTGGTGTTCCTGCCCTGTTGGCTGTTTGGCCTGAGGCCTCCCAGCACTGAGCTTATGGACTGTTGGTTGGGGCCAGGTCTTGGCATCAAAATGGCGGCCTCTAGGACAGCTCAAGCCAATGAGTACTCCCCAGTTCCTCTGTCATCAGTGTCCTTGTCCCTGTAGTGAGCCAGAGCTGCCCTCCACTTTCCCAGGAGACCCTCCAAGATCAGCAGGTGGATCTGGCCCAGGCTCCTATGCAATCGCTGCTTTTTCCCCTGGTGTGCACAACACCTTGTGTGCACCCTCCAAGAGTGGAGTTTCTGTTTCCCACAGTCCTGTGGAGTTCCTGCAATCAAGCCCCACTGGCCTTCAAAGCCAAATGATCTGGGGGCTCCTCCTCCTGATGCCAGGCCTCCAGAGTGGGGAGCCTGACGTGGGACTCAGAACTCTCACTCCATCTCATTGTGGCTTCTTCTTTGTCTTTGGGATTAGAATATCTTTTTTTTCTTGTAGGTTCCAGTCTTTTTCATCAATGGTTGTTCAGCCATTAGTTGTGACTTTGTTCTTTTTGTGAGAGGAGGTGAGCTCAGTCCTTCTACTTCTACTCTGCCATCTTGTCTTTGGTCTGAGATTCTCCTTTGGTGTTTAAATTGGTGTTCCACTCCTTTCCTTACCTCACCAGGCTCATAGGATGGCACTCTTCCCCTCCATTTGAGTCCCTGCCAAATTGGTCTTTAAATTTTTCTGAAATATTTAATTTTCTTTCCAGCTACAGGAGTCTTCTGCAGGCAGTGGGTTTTCTCTTTCTTTTGATCTCTATTAGCCTTCCTTAAGCCAAAACCCTGGGGAACTTCAGTTGTGCTTGAGATCTGGAGCACTCTGCATCCATCAACTTCCACGCTCAGAGGTCTGGAGTTGGTATGTTAATTTGTAGAGTTTGTTTCTTTCCTAGGCCAATGGCTTCATCTTGCTGGTATATCAATGTTCAATCTCTTCCATAGTGACTTAGTGGCTTCACATCTCAGGCCCTTTCCCCTCAGTGCTGACCTCCTTTCTACCTTGGACCCTGAATTTGATCCTAGACCCTTTTTTGCAATGGCATGAGGAGGTCATTGTGATTCTGTAGAAACATTGTTAAGTCCCAAAAGGTAATCCTCTGGTCTAGAGTGAGCCTCCAAGGACACTCCTGGAAATAAATTGCTTTTCTAAACTTAGATTCCATGGGAGTTTCCAAGGCTTTTCTGGGGAGGGTGCTCTCACGAAAAGGCATCAAGAACCAGATTCAATGTAAGGGAGAGCCATGAAACACAATGAAAAACACAGGGGCTGTGGGAAATGAAATCCTGGGGCAAAAGAAAAGGAAGCCAAGTAGGGCAGGAAGTTGATTTGAATACTTGCAGGAAGTCCCTGGAAGAATGAACTTGAAGGAGTCCAGACATTTCTGGAGTTTCAGTTCTCCAGCAGATATGCAGACAGAATTCGTGGTCTACTCCCTGGGTCCTTGGCTGATGGACATGATGATAATAGATTCCCTCCCTCTGAAGAATATGGCACCCAACTGTCCTTGACTCCACCCCTGCCTCCCAGACAACTTGCTATGCTCCAGTCCCTCCATCTCCACAGAGCCTCCTAGGTGGTCAGTCACTGCTCTGAGGGCACCTGCCATGCTCAGCTCCCCTTGCACTGTGCCTGGCATGAAATAGGTACCATTTGCTTGTTAAATAAAAACAAAGTTCTTTCTAATTTGCCATGAAAGTTGAGGTCTAAATCAGCTAAATTAATAACAAGGCAATTCACTTTAAAATTAACATTTACAGGCTTCCCTGGTGGCACAGTGGTTGAGAGCCCACCTGCTGATGCAGGGGACACGGGTTCGTGCCCTGGTCCGGGAAGATCCACATGCTGTGGAGCAGCTGGTCCCATGAGCCATGGCCGCTGAGCCTGTGCATCCGGAGCCTGTGCACCACAACGGGAGAGACCACAACAGTGAGAAGCCCGTGTACCGCAAAAAAAATTTTTTTAAATAAAAATTAACATTTACTTTGAAACTCTATAATTTTTTTAAAGGGCAGGGATGATAGAATAGATTTAAAACCTACTGAATGCCTGATACTATGTAAAGTGCTTTACACACGTTATTTGATTTAATTTTGAATTTAATATCTAGGAATTATCTGCAACATTTTATAAATCAAAACACGAGAATAGAAGTGGCATACCCAAGTAAGTCAGAGAGTTCAATTTCCAGCCTAGTTCTGCTAACTCCAAGGACTGGGCTTCACCATTTCCTCACAGTGTCTTGTAAAATGAAGAGTTTTCAGTATATGATTTATTAAATCCCAGATTAGACTTTTCTCTGTAATTGAGCAGATCCTAATTTCTAATTCTTATAAGAGCTGGTTTTAAGCATAAGAAACTTAATATGTGTGTGCCATATATTTAAAAAAACTAATGCATCTACTGAAATTCATGACTAAAATCACAAAGCTAGGGTGCTTTCTAAATAAAATTCTTGTTTCCTCTCTGTTTTTTGTTTGTTTGTTTTAATTTTTCTCTAAGCCAAGTTAAAAGTAGAGTAAAAGGGAGGAACCTAGTGGTAGACCATTCCACTGAGAAGAGTGATTTGTCTTCATTAGTATTCCAATTTTTAGTATGCAAATTATATGCACTTTTACTTTCTCTTATTTATACCAGTGGCAAATTATAATTCACTTCCACTGAGGGAATGCCACTGAAAATTTAAAAATGCCTAATCTTTAGGATTAGCCAGACTTCCTTTGATTTGGGTGAGAGTGTAGGGGCCTGCCTGAATGCACGTGGTCAGCTAAAGGACTTTTCAAAGATATTTTCTAGTCTAGGTGCCATTTAATTATTCTGTTTTCCTGATTTTCCCTCCTATTTTAATATTTCTAAAAGCAGGAAGCACTTTACTATTGAAACAGATATTTAAAGTTTTGATATCTCTTTATTTTACCTCATTTTGGGGGTTGTGTCTCAAACTTGATGGTATCTCTGAATTGAGTGAATCTAGGAATCTTTTTTGGGAAGTTCAGGAGCTGTTCTGATTCCCTTTAACTCTTCCCCCTCCACCTCAAGGAATGCAGGACTGGCTGGAGTCCAGGTTGCCCTGATAATATTTCCTTCCAAAGGTTCTCCTGGTTGGGTAATGTCACAATCCTCTATCATCCATTAGTTCCTTATCTATAACATAATATATCATGATTACCTGCTGTTCCTTACATTTTGGAATACTCTTCCTTTGTTTAATATGTAAGATCTATATAATTTGGAATGTTTCTGATCTAAGCAGAAAGAATCCAAATGCCAAGATGTAGAGGTGAGCAGCATATGGTCTCCTGGAGCTCTCAAAGATGAGTTAGGAGGCGTCAAGTGCAAACATCTCCAAATTAGTGCCAGCCTGACTCCCCCTGTGGTCATGGAGGTTAAATCAGGAGGCTGTGATGGGATAAAGGTTCTTCTTTCTCTCCTCTTTCTGATGTGAGCCTGGCTCAGGTGGTTCACTTTAGAGCTGTGCTAAGTCTGGTCATCCCCAGATCCCTGAGAGGGACTTTGTGACAACCACATACTCTCCCCCATTTGTATGAACAAGATTGATCTTCTCTTCCTTGTATGACTGCAGAACCCCAAAGGGCCAAGGGGTCTGGGTAAGGTCTTCATGATGCTTGCATGTGATAGGTTTATTTCTCCTTTATGTTTTCTTCCTACCATGACTGCTCAGTTTTCCAAGTGTCCTTTTTGAATTTTCTTTCATGGTGCCCACCCAGCTGAGCTGCTATGTACGCAATAATGTCTCCCTCTTACCATATCCAGTGGGGTACACTCTGGTCAGCATCTCTAACTGCCAAGAATTTAAACAATGCCATTTATAATACAGCTATACACAGATTAACAAAACGTTGAAAGCGACATTTCCCACAGTCAGGGCTTTCAGCTAAAGGCCTGTAAAGTTATAGTAAGTACTTCCATAGTTTAAAGGGAATGCTTGAAAGTGGCTAATCCCCCTTCCATAACTACCAAAAGAAAATAGATTATTCTGCTACTCCCACATTCTATGCATAAAGAAGACAGGAAGTTTCAGGAAAGCTCATTCAAGGGGAGAGTTATAGAAGGGGGTTTTATGGAAGTAGTTGGTTCTTGATGTAGTAGAAAGCCTTAGGGAGGGAGGTAGTGCCCCCCACCTCCAGCATGCCAAGTGAGCACTAGGGCTCCAGGGAAGCCTCTCAGAGTCTGAGTTTGCCCCCCAGAAGGGAAGCTGCCTCACTGGCTGGAGGCTGGCTGAGCTGAGGGTATTCACAGGTCCATTCTAGTGCAGTGAGGGGTGGTGAGATCCTTCCTGGGAGAAACTGACCATGTTCCCTGGAGTTTGCACATATACAGGAATGTACTAGCTTATCCCTCTTGTCTTTGTAACTGGGCAGGGAGAAGGCTGATATGAGCAGTCTGTGATGTCTGGAAGGCTAGAGAAGGCAGCTAGGAGAGCTACACTCACACCTTTCTGTGTGATACAGTGTGAGCATTTCTATGGGGAAAATGAAGTCATGGGTGGTAACCTGGCAAAAATTGTCTCAAAGATACAAGGCCCAAGAGGATTTTGGTGATCAGGGAATTCCAGCAGTAGCAGTTGTGCAGATGGACCACCAGGGCAAGAGTGGGGGGCTGGGGCTGGGGCAAAAAGTCATCAGGGGGGCAGATCACCCCCAGGGAAGGGCTCCCCATGAGCTTTGGAAAACCTTTCTTGCACCCCAAGAAAGAGCCATCACGTGGACCTCTGCCCAAGGGGAACCCCAGCAGCACTCTGGATGAGAGACTTCTCTTTTTCTCTGATCCTGTTTCCACCTGCTGGAATCTGGAAGTTCAGGAAGCAGGATGCAGAGGGAAGAGGAGGAGTGTGGACACTACACAGCCCCACTCAAGGGCCAGGCTTGTGCTGTGAAATGGACCTGAGGCTGAAGCTTACTTTAAATTAGTAAGTCAGGTCAGCTGGGATCATTTTATAAGGAGGCTCTTCTAACTACTGAAACCGACCGAAAATCTCCATTATCTGTCTGAGACACAGTCAAGAAGTGAGAAAAGAGCTCTAAAGAGGCAGGTTGGAAGTGACTGGAGAAAAAATAAAGCCTGTTCCTGATTGAATCTCAGCAAAGTTAGCTGTTCAAAAAGCTGGTTACTCAGCTTAGGTCACAGATGAAAACTTTCGGGATGAGCTGCCAACATGCATTGCATTGCTCTCCTGGGCTGCCTCCACCCTTCAGGGTTTGAGGGGCTGTGCTTTAATTCAAGGGCTCCTCTCCTTTGCTGGTAGGATGTTATTAATCTTTCTTAGGGTGAAGAATAGAATTGTAAAATAATGATAAGGGATTATTATAAAATAAAGATTATAATAAATTATAATAACAGCAACTAATATTTGACAATATCAGAAGGAGACACATTTGGTTGTCCACAATGGGGTGGAGAAGGGGACAGATTCTACTGGCATCTAGTGAGCAGAGGCCAGGGATGCTGTTTAACATCCTACAATGCACAGGAGAGTCCCTTCAACAAAATGTCAATGGTGCTAAGGCTCAGAAACCCTGAATTAGACCCTCATCCCATTATCCCAGGAATATAACAATATACATATCTTAAAATAACCTTTTTTTAAAATTTTAGAATAGTTTTAGATTAATAGAAAAGTTGCAAATACAATGCAAGGAGTTCCCATACACCCAGTATCCATATCTTAAAATGGTAACATTTGCACAACTAATGAACCAATATTGATACTTAGTTATTAACAAATGTCCATACTTTATTTAGATTTCCTTAGCTTTTGCTAATGACCCATTTCTCTTCCAGCATCCCATGTTACATTGGGTTATCATATCTCCTTAGGCCCTTTAGAATATGGCAAATTTTCAAGCTTTTCTTGGTTTGGAGGCCGTTGACAACTTTGAGTACTGGTCAGGTATTTTGTAGACTGTCTTTCAGTTCAGGTCTGTCTGATGCTTTTTCACAGCTAGACTGGGGTTATGGGCTTTTGGAAGTAAGAACACAGAGGTCAAATGCCATTCTCATCATAGCATATGAGAGGTACATGTTATTAACATGACTTGTCACTGTAGATGTTAACCTTTATCCTTCAGCTGAGCTAGCATTTGTCAGTAAAGTTATTCTCTCTCCACCCCTTCCTGTACTGTACTCTTTGGACAGAATTCACTATGTGCAGCTCACTTTTAAGGAAAGGGGAATTATGCTCCATCTCCTTTCAGGGGGAGTATCTACATATATTATTTAGAATTTTAAGCACTGGAGATTTGCCTATTCCCTCCCATTGATTTATGTAGGTATTCAATCATGTATTTATATCAGTGTAGCAGATTGAACGGTGGCCCCCCAAAAGATATGTCCACATCCTAGCCCTTGCAGCCTGTGAGTGTGACCTTATTTGGGAAATGGGTCTTTGCAAATGTAATTAAATAAGGATCTTGAGATGAGATCATCCTGAATCATCTGGGTGGGTCCTAAATCCAAGGAAAAGTGTTCTTTTTCTTTCTTTTTTTTTTTCTTTATACAAGGAAATGATCATTAGATAGTCTTTTTTTTTTAATTGGGGTAAAGTTATTTTACAATGTTGTGTTAGTTTCTACTGTACAGCAGAGTGAAGTAGAGTTCCCTATGCTATACAGCAGGTTCTTATTAGTTATCTATTTGATACATATTAGTGTATATATGTCAATCCCAATCTCCCGATTCATCCCTAGATAATCATTTTTTATTTTTTTTACATTTTTTAAAATTGTATATGATTTTTTTGAATTTTATTTTATTTTTTATACAGCAGGTTCTTATTAGTTATCTATTTTATACATATTAGTGCATATATGTCAATCCCAGTCTCCCAATTCATCCTTCCAGACAAGTGTTCTTATAATAGAAAGAAGACAGAGGAGAAGGCCATGCGAAGATGAAGGCAGAGGTTGGAGTGATGTAGCCACAAGTAAAGCACTGTGTGGAGCTACCAGGAGCTAAAAGAGGCAAAGAATAGATTCTTCCATAGATCCCATCGCACAGCATCGCCCTGCTGACATCTTGATTCCAGACTTCTGGCCTTTAGAACTTTAGAAATTCCTGTTGTTTTAAGCCACCTAGTTTGTTATGGCAGCCATAGGAAACTGATACAATCAGTATGGGCTATGGATACTTATGCTTTTTTTTTTTGGCGGTATGCGGACCTCTCACCGCTGTGGCCTCTCCTGCCGCGGAGCACAGGCTCCGGACGCGCAGGCACAGCGGCCACAGCCCACGGGCCCAGCCGCTCCGCGGCACGCGGGACCCTCCTGGACCAGGGCACGAACCCGGGTCCCCCGCATTGGCAGGCGGACTCCCAACCACTGAGCCACCAGGGAAGCCCCACTTATGCTTTTTATATATGGACTTTTGTATATGCAGTAAGTCCCCTACATACTAATGAGTCCCGTTCTGAGAGCACGTTTGTAAGTCCAATTTGTTCATAAGTCCAGCAAAGTTAGCCTAGGTACCCAACTAACTCAATTCGCTATGCAGTAAGTCCCCTACATGTGAACCTTCAAGTTGCGAACTTTCAAAGATGCAAACGTGCCCCCGTTATGCCAGCAGTTGTACTGTACTACTGTACTTTTCAAGGTACAATACTGTAAGATTTAAAAGGTTTTCTTTATTTTCTTGTATTTGTTCATTTGTTTTTTATGTATTATTTGTGTGAAAAGTATTATAAACCTATTACAGTACAGTACTATATAGCCGATTGTGTTAGTTGAACTTATGAACGCACTCTCGGAACGGAACTTGTTCGTATGTAGGGGACTTACTGTATAGTACTGTACTGTAATAGGTTGATAATATTTTTCACACAAATAATACATAAAAAACAAACACAAAAAATAAAATATTTTTAATCTTACAGTACAGTACCTTGAGAAGTACAGTAATACAGTATAACAGCTGGCATACAGGGGAACGTTCGCATCTTTGAAAGTTTGCAACTTTAATGTTCGTATGTAGGTGACTTACTGTAATCCATATACAATTTTTATATATGAGCTTATTCATATAATCCAGTACTACGTTATTTATTTTATTGCTCAAATTTTTCCAGCTCTGGTCATTGGGAACTCTTTCAGTTGGCAGCAGCAGTTTTTCCCAGGCATCCCTACCTCCCTGGTGTACGTTGCCAGTCCTTTGAGTACCCTCTCCAAGGTCCAGGGCCTGACCCTGCTTGGCAGAGCCTGAGTCAGTTCTGCCTGGAACCTGGCCGTCTCCAAATCCTAAACCAGAAAGTGACCTTTAATGTTTTATTACTCTCTAATTATTCTAGCACCCCTCAGTACACCCAGGAATGTTAGCACTGCTTTCCAGAAGGCCTGCCTCAGAGAAAAGATTAAGCAAGAATGCTGGCACTGTGCAGGTTTTTCTGTGCCCCCATCCCAAATTTTTCACATGTTTTAGCCATATCCTTGCATAGCATTAATGAGAGGATACAGAAGCAAAAACATGCTGCCAGACAGCTTCAAAGTTGGCCTCCTTCAACATATTTTCACGAGAAGGCAAAGGTAAAGACAAGTTTTCTGTTGGCAGATTCGAAATTCCAGGTACTCTAGGTCAGGCATACATCTGATTAAGCAGGGCATCTTTAGATAGCTGAAATGAAAGCCAATATCCTAGCTTCCCAGAGGAATTTCCTAGAAGAGTTGAGGCTTACAATCACAGTTGTTCTTCAGATGTAATATGAAGAAACAAAAACTTCT
Organism: Mesoplodon bidens; assembly: GCF_964165515.1. Lineage (NCBI taxonomy): Eukaryota > Metazoa > Chordata > Mammalia > Artiodactyla > Ziphiidae > Mesoplodon > Mesoplodon bidens. The sequence continues at coordinate 14,507,769 of NC_138161.1, read as the reverse complement.
TTGTAATTTTAGACTTTCTCCTTCTGTCAGCCAGAGAGGACTGATATCCAGCTGCTACATATCTTGGAGAATTATTGTCTTTCTCTCCTTCACAGCAGATCAATTTGTTCTGAGAACTGCTAGTGATGTAAAGAGTGGAGATGATTGAAATATAATAAGAAAGCTCAGTCTCTGATCCCCCCAAAACATGCACCCCCTTCAGAATTTCCCGTGTTCATAAATGCTCGTGATTTATTAGCCTGGAAGCTGGGTTGTCACCTTTGGT